>NC_136515.1:75110105-75247605 GCF_053919585.1 Euprymna scolopes
TGGAGGTCACCACTTATCAAGGCCCGGAAGCCACTCAGGGATAAGGGTTATTGCGTGTACAGTAATCAATGGGATAATATCGCAGTAATCGTTAGTATTGGAGATTTGATAAAGTGTCTTACTTAAGGGGCGGTTCATCCGGAATTTGTTTATGTTGGATTGAAGACATCCAAGTTGTAGTCAGGTGGGAAACAGGCAAACGAAAGAGAGTTTCCAAGAAAGAAGCCCTGTTCATGGAATCTACGTTTTGATTCAAACACAGATAAAGAGTGGGGAAAATTAATGATAGTGGTTTCAGCTCGATGGGGGTTTATTGTGAAAGATTGGCAAGGGGGGACCAGAGATTGGAGCTCAGACGAGCACTTGCTATGGAAATAATGATAAAACAAAGACAAGCTTGCAACGTCTCTTCTGTGGGAGAGAGGTTGCAGGGAAGAGAAAAGGGAATCCTCCACTTGGCTACGAAGTCTATTTTGTACTCTGTCAAGGCAAGATAGGCTGTTTTTAGCAGCTCCTGCCCAGATGTGGCAGCAGTAATCCATCCTTGGATGTACTTGGTTTTATACAGATAGAGAATTGCATCAGTAGTGAAATATCTTCTGGAGCGGTAAGAAGGATCCCACAATTTTCCCAGCGACCATGGCAACAGACCTGATGTACGTGTTCCATTTCAGATCAGGAGTAAAGGTCAAACCCAGAAGCTTGTCAAAACATGGAGCCTCCTCTAGACGAGAGCCATTCATTTCAATTGATGCCAGATGGCGATCAGAGCGTTAATGATGTAAAGATAGGAGCTTGTTTTAGATCCATTAAAAGTAACCAGCCACCTCTTCACCCACTGTACCATGCGCTTAAGATCAGACTGGTATTGCCTAAGCTCTAGAAATACCATAGAAGCTGTCGTCATGAGACAATTGAGGAGATGAAAGAGGTTGTGACAAAGGTCATTGAAACTCTCACACAATTTTTTTAGATTTCATGTGGCCTTCCAAAAGTTGTTGGAACGATACAACAAGTGCACTGCAGCCGGAGAAGATTACTTCGAAGACCTTGTGAAAATCTCAAGATGAGAAGAATAATCCTAAAATTTCAAATAATACGAATTATCGATGCCCATCTAAAAAATTTAGAAATAACAAGCTTGCCATTTATAATTGAATCAATTTGAACTATATAGATTTAATTTATACTACCATAATCTCATATATATATATATATATATATATATAGTTATCCACAGACTGTTTCGCTGTATCACAGCTCTTCAGTGGGGCTAGATTAGCAACTACCTCAAGTCAGGATTGAAACTGCCCCCCCTGGCGACAGTCAGGGCTTCTAACTGTTATGCTATTTGGCTGCTGCTAAGGTGGGTATGCGAAATTACAATAACGAAACATTGTCCAAACGCCTAAGCTCCCTTTGTTTACACAAAGAGCATCCTGTATCTCTCTCTCTCCATATATAGATAGATAGAGGATTGTTTTTTAGAGGTGGAAAATTTTATCTTCTTTAATTGAAGATTTGGCAACTATCAATTAATTTGATTTCAGCTTAGTTTGGTAATTCATGAGCCACATACCACACAGCGCACAATGCAATCAATTTAGTGAGAGTAACAGTTGATGAAGGAATAATTTTACAAAATGGGCCTTTTAATTGGCCACCTCATCTGTGCGATCTAACCCCCATTTTCTTTGAAGATATGTGAAGTCTTATGTCTATGCTGATAAACTAGACACAGCAGACCACTTGGAAAACAACATTGGACACATTATTGCAAAAATTCAGCTTAATGTAATGTGTATGGTTTGTTAAAATTGAGCCTCTAGAGTATGTCATACATGTACAAACCACGGGGGCTATATGACCAAAATTTTATTAAAATTATAAGTGCCAAAAATTAATCTTTGGAATAAATCACATATTTGAATAATAAAAATATTTTCTCTATGATTTATCATAATTTAAAGTTTGCCGCCTTTAAAAATTACCCATTATATATATATATATATATATATATATATATATATATATATATATATATATATATATATATATATATATACATATGTATACATATATACACATATATAACAAATAAATGACAAAAGACTATACTTCAAATTTCATGATGTTGACACTCTTACAATTTATTTCTTTAAGTACGTTGACATTTACAATTCTTGACAGCAGCTGTTTCGTAGCGCAAAATCATTCATTAAATTATTATATTACTCAATGAACCTACTTTGCCCTTAACTCATCAGAAGAAACAACTATCAATCCATTAACAGAAAATAAAATGCATTTTGGCATGATTACGAAATCTGAAAACTGGAAGAGAAGTTGAAATTAACTTTTCTTTTTTTTTCTTTTGTTACGCCATTTAGGTACATAAAATAATAATAATAATAATAATAATAATAATAATAATAATAATAATAATAATAATAATAATAATATATATTATTATTTTATGCATCTATTATAATATATATATATATATATATTATTATTATTTTATGTATCTATTATAATATATATATATATATATATATTATTTTATGTATCTATTATAATATATATATATATATATATATATATATATATTATTTTATGTATCTATTATATATATATTATTTTATGTATCTATTATAATATATATATATATTATTTTATGTATCTATTATAATATATATATATATATATATATATTATTTTATGTATCTATTATAATATATATATATATATATTATTTTATGTATCTATTATAATATATATATATATATATATATTATTTTATGTATCTATTATAATATATATATATATATATATATTATTACTATTTTATGTATCTGTATAAAATTTTATGTAAATATTTTCAGTATTTATGCTGGCAGTGCTCTATATTTAAATAGAGCTAAGTAATAAGTTTTGAAAATATATATGTCAATTAAGCTACACAGAATTTTCCACGTTTCATCCTGTGTAGCTTAATTGCCATATGTATTTTTAAAACTTACTCTGTGTGTGTGTATGTTCCGACCAGCTTTGTACAGCATGAGTTTAGAAGTAGTTTTGAAATAAATCTTCAAGAATTTGTAATTTGCTTTGAAATTTCGTTGCTTCTCAAACCAAGCTAGTCAGATTCATTTACTCCAAATCACACAATATTTTCCAAAATCATGCAACGCTTCATGATTTTACAAAATCACGAAGCGTTGAAATTTTCGCACTTTAATTCCTGAATGTGAAACATTTATTTATATTCCTTCCTGAATCCAGAACTTCTTCAACCATTTAGAACTATTTTAGTCTCGGTTGGTTAGACATAACTGTGAGTCCGAATCACATCTAATGAGAGAGGATAAGAGAAAGAGAAAGTGAGAGGGGGAGGGAGAGGGAGAGAAAGGGAGACAGGGGGAGAGAGAGAAAGAGAAATGGAGAGAGAGAAAGAGAGGAGAGGAAATAGAGGAAGAGAGATGGAGAGAGAAAGGAAAGAGAGGAAGAGAGAAAGAGAGAAAGGGGGAGGGAGAAAAAAAGAGGGAGACAGAAGAGAATGAGAGGAAGATGGAGAGAGAAAGAGAAAGGGAAGAGAGGAAAAAGGAAAGATAGGGAGGGAAAGAGAGAGAGAGAGAGAGAGAGAGACAGACAGACAGACAGAGGGAGAGAGCATGCATGCATCAAGTCATTTCTTATTATGTTTCTTCTTCAGGTGTATCTTGCACAGAATTGTGAATGGAACCCTTTATTAAATCCACAGGTGTAGCATGCTCTTGTTCCGTCAGCCATGACCAGGTGGAACTCTTAGGTAATTCATAATTGTATTCTTTGTATCATCCGCACTGAGGATGAAACATTCATTCTTTAAAGGAATAGCCTTCTACCTATTACATTTAACTATGCATACTATACAATGCTTCAAGCAAACTACATTCACCTCTTATCCATTGAAATGTTTTCTTTCCAAATTATGGCTGAAAACTCAATACAGCCATCCTGCTGCTGTTTATATTTGATACAAAGATTTAAGAGTAAATTGTTGAGAGGAAATATTTTTATATAAGACATCCCAGCCAAATAAAATAATTCAATATACAAGATATATACTTTCGTATTATTTGGATTCATCGAACTACTGTTCTCATCTTGAGTGTGATTTTCACAATGTTTCGATCGATGTAACCTCGGACCTTCTTCATGCATGTCTTGTCAAACTCAGGAATGTTTCTGTAGAATTCAGGAATTTGGACAGAATTTCGAGCGGAACCCTTTATTTACTTCACGGGGGTAGCATGCTCTCGTTCCATCAGCCATGACTTGATAGAGGTCCTAAGTAATTCGCAATTGTATTTTTTCAGTCACCCACACTGAGGATTGAACCTTTTTATAATTGATTTTTCTAAGTACTCTAACCATTGTGCCATGGGTTCTTGCTATGATGATATATCTTCATCACATAATGATTATTTTACAAAATACATTTCCTCTGAAGATATGAGCAATGCATTGAAAATCCATGGATTAAGGAAATAACTAAATTTCTTGTATTCCTTGTTTCAAACAATAATATTTTTTTGGAATTCGTTATTGGAATGAGTATTATTATTTATTAATTTTATTTATTGCGGACTATTATCCTCATCTTTTAATTGCTGTTTCATGACATTTCAGCCAATTATTCCTGTGGCCTTCATGGTAACCGTAATTTGGAGATCCTATCCCATTGCAGTTACCACCTGATGAAGGCCAGAGGAATAGTTGGTCGAAACGTTGTTACACAATATCTAAAAGATGGGGATAATTGTCTGAAAAAAATAAAATTAATAAATTTTTGTCTAAAAATTCTGTATCTTGATCAAAGTGGTCACCACTTATCAAGGCCCGGAAGCCACTCAGGGATAAGGGTTATTGCAAGTACATTACGTTAGTGTGGAGATTTGATGAAGTGTTTACATAAGGGGGCGGTTCATTAGGAATTTGTTAACGTTAGACTTGAACACATCCAAGTTGTAGTCAGGTGGGAAGCAGGCAGACGGAACAGAGTTCCACAGGCGTGCAGTTCTAAGAAAGAAGCTTTGTTCATGGAATCTACGTTTTGATTTAGGCACAGATAAAGAGTGGGGGAAATTTTTCACAGTGGATTCAGCTAGACGGGTGTTTTTCATGAAAGATTGGCGAGGGGGGACCAGAGATTGGAGTTCAGATAAGCACCTGCCATGGAAATAACGATAAAACAAGGATAGGCTCGCAACGTCTCTTCTGTGGGAGAGAGGTTGCAGGGTAGAGAAAAGGGCATTCCCCACTAAGCCACGAAATCTATTTTGTACTCTGTCAAGGCAAGATAGGCTATTTTTAGCAGCTCCTGCCCAGATATGGCAGCAGTATTCCATCCTTGGACGTACTTGGCTTTTATATAGATAGAGAATTACATCAGTAGTGAGATATCTTCTGGAGTGGTAGAAGGATCCCACCATCTTTCCAGCGACCTTGGCAACAGACTTGATGTACATGTTCCATCTCAGATCAGGAGTGAAGGTCAAACCCAGAAGCTTGTCAAAACACGGGGCCTCTCCCAGACGAGAGCCATCCATCCCAATTGATGGCAGATGGGGATCAGAGCGTTGATGATGTAAGGATAGGAGTTTGGTTTTAGATGCATTTAAGGTAACCAGCCACGTCTTCCCCCACTGAACCACGCGCTCGGGATATACGTTGCTTATACACTTTATTATAAATATGTATAAAGCTTACGTAAGCATATATGTGTGTGTGTGTGTGTGTGTGTGTACACAGTTATTTGCACCTGGCCGATAAGAAATCAAAGGAAAAGAGTTTTCGATTTATTAACAATGACGCCACCTCCATCTCACCTGTGTATTTAGTTCATAAAAGCCGGAAGCAAAAGATTGTCTCAAGAGCTGCAAAGGAATTGTGAGAGGGTCGAATAAACACGTTTGTACATGAACGCCATCTATCGATACTTGTGTTTACTAAGGGTAAGTAATCACGTTTCAATTGCAGGCCCAAAACACACACACACACACAGTGGCACACATATACAAGCGGCGACAGGTATACTGTACTGTTAATCGTAAACTTTAATATTTACACACAGAACCGTAGTATCTTATATCTTTACAAAGCCACCATTCATCAATGCATCGAGTATTGTTGCTACATTTGGGTTGGCACATCTACCACTAATCTCTTGCTCTTAGACAGGATGAAAAAAAAAAGAGCCGCCCATCTAATAGATCCCATACTATCAACAAAGCCCCAACCCCTGTCCCATCACTGTAATTTTTCATAACTGTGTCTGTTTCACAAATACTTTTATGGAATGCTCTCTGATGAACTCATAGCACTTGTGCTCCCATGACGAACATACTCCTGATTATCACACCCCTTCACTGCTGACCTCCCAAGATTCGAGAAAGCCTAAGGCTTTATTTATTAGTTTTGAAATGTACTTCATGAAAGTAAATCTGTCCCATTGACAAAATATTACATCAGTGTCTGTTTTCAAAGTACTTTGATGGAATGTGCTCTAATGAACTCATAGCACTTGTACCTTTTTGATGTACATACACCCGATAAACCCGTCTAGCAGCAAAATCTCACCCCTTCACTGTAAAGGTCTCTAGATTGATTGATTGATTGTTTTTGTTTTACAGCATATCAACCCTTTTCAGGTTATTTAATGCCGAATCCAAAGATTTTGAAGAAAAATTTTTTTAATAGAATACATTTGTTGTCTTCAAGTCGGTTTCTATTTAACCCATAGTTGGGACCCTAACAGGTACTACCACTCCGGGTCAGAGTTGACCTGGAAGCAATGGAAATTAAAGGGTGGCTCCGCACTCCCCAAAGCCCGCAAGCTGGGGCCTCACCACTGGATATAGTTTAAGGTCATATCCAGGACCACAGGTCTCTAGAAGCCAAGAAGCCTTTAACTATAACAGCTTGTTACCCTCGGACTGTTAGATGTTGGAATTCCGTCCCTGTTTTATGCTTCCCTGACTGTATTAACCTGCAAAAGTTTAAATGTAATGTGAACAAACATCTCACTCATCTCCTGACATAGTCCCCAGTAGACATGGTCACAAAGAGTAGCCCCATACGTCCAAGTGGCAATATGTCTTGTTTGGCGTGATCATGAGTTAGAAAACAATGTACAGTAACGTGCATGCATACACAAGTGTTGGATATCTCAGTGACATGTATGTTGGATATCTAGACTATGTGTACGAAGAAATCATTTTGACAAGGCATACACCTGGTGCCAAATGTAAGCAACAATTGTAAGGGGTGGTTAAAATGTTTAAAAGATCTCTCGGTTGGAATATATGAATGTTTGGGATCTCATTTTTAGCTTGAACAAAATAAGAAAATTTTTTTAAAAAAAGTATGAAACAACAAAACAATTATCAAATGCACCAAAATGTTATTGTTCAATATCTATGCTCTGTGTGCTAAGAAATTATTTTGACAAAAACGTGCACCTGGCCAAGTGCAAGAAAATAAAATTATTATCAAATGTAATGTAAAAGGTAATTTGAATAAAAAAAATTATGAACCTGCAAGGCATCTGCATAAAGAAGTAACAAACTTGATCAATTGTCAAAAAGAAAATAAGTTAAAATGTGATGTTTGAAAGATTACTTTTGGCAAAAAGTTACACAGGTGTAATCAATGTCAAGTCAATCCAGCAAAACCACAGTGGCTGAATAAATAATGGTTATATATATATATATATATATATATATATATATATATATATATATATATATATATATAGTTATTGCACCCCAAACAAAGCACAGTGCTACTTTTACATAAGGAGCTACTATTTGAGACCAAATTTACAAGAATACTATGTAGGGAGTTGAGAAGCAAGATGTCTGTTCACATTACGCTGGAACCTCTTGGCAAGAGCTGCTAGAAGCACCTTATCCTGCCTTGATAGAATTCAAAATAGACTTTGTAGCCTAATAGGTGATGCCCTTTTCTCTTCCCTGCAACCTCTTTCCCATATCAGTACAGTCAGGGAAGCAGAAACTCGGGAGGGAATTCCAAAGTCTAGCAGTTCAAGGGAAGAAACTATTAAAGTAGAAGCCTTTCCAGCATGCAGGGCTCTCTACTGTATAGGGGTGGGATTTTGCTGATTGTTAGGTTAGTCGAAGGTATTTACATCAAGAGGGTACAAGTGCTCCGAGTTCATCTGAGCACATTTCATTAAAATACTTTTAAAATAGGCACGGGGTTGCAACATTTCGGTGATGAGACAAAGGTTGGACTTTGGTTGTCTAAGAGGAAGAGATGCACCAGTCCAGATGTGGCAATAATACTCCATGCATGAACAAATGGTACAGAATACTCTCAGGTGTGAGTAATTTTCTAGCATAGTAGAGAGAGCCCATCTTCTTTGCAGCAGCCTTGGCAATATCCTCATTACTTTCGTGCGACTATTGAGCATAAAATCAGTTGCGTGTCGCCATTTTGATTTTCCATTGTTAGGTAATTGGACTTTACAAAACGCGCGGACACGTGCACATTTTTAGGGTCATTTTTGTAATCACAATTTTTGGGGGTTTTTTTTACAGTATTTTAAGTTTTATTTTTAACTAGCGGGGGTACCCGGCGTTACCCGGGTGTTTGTAGGTGTGTGTGGTGTTAAATAAAAAAGAAACCGGGGACGGGAGGGGGGGGTAGGATCGAACCGGAAGCCCTGAGGCGAAGTTTGAAAATAAAATCGGCTAGCCAGAATGAGTCAGTGAAAGATGTTTGAATTTATTTAAGTAAGAACCAAATTGACAGGTGCGCGCCCAGAAGTCGTCGAGCCTTAGAACGACGATGACGACATAAGCATTGTTATAAGCGAAGTAAAAAAAGAAAACAACGTTAAAACTTAAGCAGGGGGGGGTAATCAAAACATCGAAAAAAAACACAAAAAAAACTAGCGTAAGGCAAACGAACGATGAAAACAGAAAAATGAACACGTGAAAAATGGCTTAAATAAGTCAGTTTCGATATTAAAATTTTAAAAATCGGTGGGTACCCAGGTGTTTTTGGGTGTGTGGTCGGGGGTGGATAAGCGAAGTAACAGAAAAACGAACGTTACGTGAAAAATGGCTTAAATAACACTAGTCCAATATTTAAATTTAAAAAATCAACAAAAAAAAAGACATCTCACACAACGATTCGAACCCAAAACGTTTAAATAATGAACCAACGCACTAATCAACTGAGTTAACGCGACGTACATGAAATTAGTTCAGTTTTTCAACTCTGTAAAGTAAATCAGGTCATGACGTCATCTGGCGCATGCGTAGAACCGGCCGTCATCACGAGTAGACCGTTTTTGTTGACCCCCACTGTCGAAAATTGTTGATTTCGGGGTGAAAAAAATTAACGTTTTTGACCAATTTTTCGAGCAAAGGATGGAGCTTTGATATGATACTGAGTTTGTGAATTTTCATCGTGTCTGTCGAAAGTTTTTAGCAGACACACAAACATACACACATACATTTTCGCTTTTATATATATAGACTAGCGGGGGTACCTGGCATTGCCCGGGTGTTTGTAGGTGTGTGTGGTGTTACATAAAAAAGAAACGGGGGGGGGAATGGTAGGATCGAACCCGAAGCCCTGAAGCGAAGTTTGAAAATAAAATCGGCCAGCCAGAATGAGTTACTGAAAGATGTTTGAATTTATTTAAGTAAGAACCAGATTGACAGGTGCGCGCCTGGAAGTCGTCGAGCATGACGACGACGACGTCAATGACCAGGTTTGTTTTTTATAAGCGAAGTAAAAAAAGAAAACAACGTTAAAATTTAAGCGAGGAAAAAACACAAAAAAAAAAACTAACGTAAAGCAAACGAACGATGAAAACAGAAAAACGAACACATGAAAAATGGCTTAAATAAGTCTGTTTCGATATTAAAATTAAAAAAATCAGTGGGTACCCGGGTGTTTTTGGTGTGTGGTCGGGGGTGGATAAGCGAAGTAAAAAAAAAACAGAAAAACGAACGTTACGTGAAAAATGGCTTAAATAACACTAATCCAATATTTAAATTCAAAAAATCAAAAAAAAATAAAAGACATCTCACACCACGATTCGAACCCAAAACGTTTAGATAATGAACCAATGCGTTAATCAACTGAGCTAACGTGACGTACATGAAATTTGTTCACTTTTTCAACTATTTAAAGTAAATCAGGTCATGACGTCATCTGGCGCATGCATAGAACCGCTCGTAGTCGCGAGAAGACCGTTTTTGTTGACCCCCCCCCCCCTGTCGAAAATTGTCGATTTTGGGGTGAAAAAATGAACGTTTTTGGCCAATTTTTCGATATTTTCCGAGCGAAGGATGGAGCTTCGCTATGATACCGAATTTGTGAATTTTCGTCATGTCCATCGAAAGTTTTTAGCAGACACACAAAAATACATACATACATTTTCGCTTTTATATATATAGACTAGCGAGGGGTACCCAGCGTTACCCGGGTGTTTGGGGGGTTAAAAAAAAAAAGTAAGTATGAGGATCGAACCCGAGCCATTGAGGCAAAGTTGTGAAAAAAAAAAACGTGCGACGTTAAACCATTGCCCCACCGCAACATGCTTACGGAAACACGTTTGAATTTATTTAATTAGTTGGATTTAGCAGGTGCTTGTTTTAATGAGTTAATGAGGTCAGTTTGACTGCGGGATTTCATTTACTGCTGAACGCTTTTTTCCTCGCCCTCAAGATGTTATAGGAAAAAGACTAACCCACATGCAGCGAGCGACAAATATTGAATATTTATCTTCCCGAAATTGAGCAAATTAAATAGACAGGCGAGCTTCGTTGTTTACTGTGAGATATTACAATTTGTATGTGATATAAAAAGTTTAAAAAGTTGTTAAGTGAGCAACCGCTTCTCTGAAAGAAGCCTCTTGTAGACACACAGAAAAAGCGAACACGCATACATACATACATACATTTTCGCTTTTATATTTATAGACTAGCAACGGGTACCTGGCGTTGCCCGGGTGTTTGAGGGGGGGGTAAAAAAAAAGTAAGTATGAGGATCGAACCCGAACCGTTGAGGCAAAGTTGTGAAAAACAAAAGTGCGACGTTAACTAATTCCCCACCGCGAGATGCTAACGGAAACACGTTTGAATTTATTTAATTAGTTGGATTTAGCAGGTGCTCGTTTTAAATGAGGTCAAGTTTTGACTGCGGGATAGTATTCATTTACTGCTGAACGCTTTCCCCCCTCCCCCGAAGATGTTATAGGAAAAAGACTAACCCACATGCGGCGAGCGACAAATATTGAATATTTATCTTCCTGAAATCGAGCAAATTAAATAGACAGGCGAGCTTCGTTGTTAACTGTGAGATATTACGATTTGTATGTGACATAAAAAGTTTTAAAAAGTTGTTAACCGAGCGACTGCTTCTCTGAAAGAAGCCTTTTGTAGACACACAGAAAAAACAAGCACACATACAAACATTTTCGCTTTTATATTTATAGAAGAAGATATTCAAGTATAAGGATTTTTGTTATACAGATATTAAATCTTTTGCTGCGAGCCCTCTGCATATACTCATAGAGGTGATAAGAGATAAATGGGGGAGAGACGGAAGGAGAAATAAAGAGGAGAGAGCGAGAAGGAGGGGAAAATGGAGTGAGAGCGAGAGAGAAGAAAAGGGAGATAGAGGTAGAGATGATAGCGAGAAAGAGGAGTAAAGAGATATAAAAAAAAGTAAGGAAATATAGAGAGAGGAGTAAAGAGAGGGAGAGAATAATAGAGAGGGGGAGATAGAGAGAGGAAGAGAGATATAGCTGAGGAAAGAAAGGGAGAGAGGTGAAGGTGAGGGGGGAGACACATGGGAGAGAGAGAAAGAGAGAAAAGGAACGAGAAAGAAAGAGAGGGGCAAGAGTAACTGGAAGAAAAAGAACGACAAAAGGAGAAAGAGAGACCAAAAGAAAGAGAAGTATATACAAACAGAGAGAGAGATAGAGAGAGAGAGAAGAGAGAGAATTGTATTTGTCTCCCCTGAACGTGCTTCTATAACTTCATTGAATTCAAGTGTATGAAACACAATGCAAACCTCCCAGATAATGATTAAAGAGAAAATCAAAAAATAATCTTCATAGAAACTTCAAAGAGAGTGATCTTTTCCTTTTGTTCTCACCAACAGATAGATGGCGCTATTTAAATAAATAAATATCTCATAAAAAAATGGAAGAAAAAAAAGATAATAGATCTCGATGGGCTTCGTCGAGTTTATTTACTTCGATTTTTTTTCATGTGTAATTCAAGTCACGAAAGAAACTTGCTTGAGTAAAGCCATGAATTCTTTCTTAGACTCAACGATGCGGATATCTTTTTTATTTATTTATTTATTTATTTATTTATAATTATTTTTTTTTTTTTTTTTTTTTTAGAAAAGAGTCACCACTTATCAAGTCCCGGAGGCCACTGGAAGATAAGGTTTAATGAGTGTACGCAATGGGACAATAATCGTAGTAATCGTTGGTAGTAGAAAATTGGTAAATTGGATTACTTAAGAAGGATCCAACCATTTTCCCAGTGAAATTGGCAACAGATTTGATGTATGTGTACCATTTCAGATCAGAAGTAAAGGTCAGACCAAGAAGCTTATCAAAACATGGCGCGTACCCAAGACGAGAGCCATTCATTTCAGTTGATTCCAGACGGGGGTCAGAGCATTGATGATGGAAAGATAGAAGCTTGGTTTTAGATGCATTAAAATTAATCAGCCACCCTTTTCCTCATTTTTCCTCACTACATGCTCAGGATAAGAGGAGAGAGAATCAGAGATATCTGAGCCATTTCTAAAGCTTGTAGTGTTGCCATAGATGGTAGTGTCATTAGCATAAATGTCTACGAATGATCTAAGAATGTGATTTGGGAGATCGTTGAAAAAGATCAGGAAGAGAGTTGGGCTCAGGATGAAACTCTGAGGGACGCCAGCAATAATACTGTGAGCTTTTGATTTCTGCCCATCAGCCACTAAACTTATCAGAGAGGAATGATTTAATAATTGAGACATTTCCTCTCATTCTGTAGCCAGAGATCTTGAGTAGTAGGCCTTTATTAAAAGCCTTTCATATGTCAAGAGCAATTAAAAGCCTTTCATATGTCAAGAGCAATTGCTCTAGAAAGGAAGCCTCCATAAAGAGATTCGCTAATCCTATGAAATATAACTGTTAGCACATTTGCTACAGATCTAGCAGAACAGAAACCATATAACATGTTGCTGAGGTGGTTGACTACTTCTCTATTTAACACAGATTCCAGCAACTTACTCATGATATGCAGGAGATTTATTGGTTTGCACTGATGGAGAGAAGACTGATCAACTGAATTCTTAAATACAGGGTATACTGATGAGGTTTTCCAGAGTGTTGGGAAGCAATTCTCAAGATAATGTTTAGAGCTAGTTCTGGTTGAAGCTTTTTCAGAACTATAATTGGAATGCCATCAGGACGTACTGGGCTCTTACACGGGTAGAGAATTACATTGGAAGTGATATATCGCCACCTTTTTCCCCATTGCACCACGTGCTTAAGATCAGAGGACAGAGAATCATTTACGACCTTTGAAGTGTTTCATTTACTTTTAAACATACTTGAATCTTTCACAATTAAACACATTTCATTGTTAATAATTCTAAATAAAATGCGTACACATGCTAAACAATAAATTACTTAAACCGAAACCTATACGAGTTCCTATTTACAATGCCTCCCCACGGGACAGAGTTAGACACCAGGGTCGTTTTTTTAATGAGGAGAAAAGGAACAAAAATAGAAATTGTCTCAGTCGTGAAGGATTTCTCCTCCACTGACAGAGAACAAGAAATTGAAGTGCAGCATCTCCAGAACAGATACTACACTTTGAGGTATTTATTTGCTCCCCCACTGAGCAAATTAGGCACAAGGCCGATTTTTAAAGTGAGGAGTGAAGGGGAAATGGGGATCAACTCCCCGGGGAGTAGGGGAGCTGGATAGTGACAATTGGTATGAAGGGTTGCCCCTTCATTGACCAAGGTCTTATATGTGGGGTCGCCCCCACATATGGTCTTTGCTTGCAGTATCTGCCGGAACAGATACTACACTTTGAAATATTAAATCTTTTATTCATGTTAAAAAAATACAGTCAAAATCAACGATGAACAAAAAACTTAGGCACATGGCCAACTCAAAAGGGGGGGATTTTGGGGGTCGTTGGTCATCCTTGTCACTCCAGAACTGAACAAAGTCAAAAGTTTCTCCCAGCTAGTATCTTCTTTCACCATAATACCGCATTCACCCTTTCATATTGGGGGACGTCCTACTTAACTCCCAATTTTTAAAACATTTTTTATTGACGTGTAAAAACAAAAAAGATAACAATAAAATGGTACAATAACACTTTGATCTTGGCCCGAAGGCCAAGTACTCACATGAAACACTTGTCCCCTTCGAAGTAATCTCCTCCAGCTGCAATGCACTCTTTGTACCGTTCCAACAACTTCTTGAAGGCCCTATGGAAGTCCTCTTGTGTGAGTGTGTCAATAACTCTTGTCACAGCCTCTTTCATCTCCTTGTCTAATAACGACAGCGTCTAAGGCTTTCCTTGAGCTTAGCAAATAACCAAAAGTCACAGCAAGCAAGGTCTGGACAATAGGGAAGGTGAGAAACTCTTTTGATGCCAATCTTGGTCTAATTAGCCTGTGGTTTTCTCTGAGTACTCTTGGCACAAACTTTGCACAAGTCTTCTGCATCTTCAATTCCTCGCAAATAATTGTGTGTACAGTTCCCACACTGACATCAAACTGTGCACTTATTGTCTCTATGAACACAAGATGGTTCTTATCCATGAAATTCTTTATTTGGCCAATCAACTCTGGCGTTCTAACTTCCTTAATCCTCTCACACCTCTCATTATCCCTCACAGACTCCTTGCCGTCCTTGAATCTCTTATGCCACTCAAAAACTGATGCTCGATTCATGCAAAAAGCATTCCATACGTTTCTATAGACTTTTTTCAAAGTTTAAAACAGAATTTTATTGCATAGCGTTCTTCTAAAGTGTCCAGATTTCATTTTTGAAATTCACCAGCTGTGACAATCAGGCTTTACTAGGGTGTATTCCGATTCCTACAGTAGCTGTTCATTTGAACCTGGAATCATAAAAATTGGTCAGTCATCTAATAAGATGTATAGCAATAACATACTGAATTTTCCAGAGTCTACGATAATTTTAAATGCCTGAACAAAAAAAGTCTGGAAACTTATTGAAAACACCTTATATTTTAAAAAGGCCACGATTCGCCCACACACGGAATATTGTTGCCCTCTGGGTTTAGAAAAGAGTTTCAAATCTAATAAGGTACACACTAACGATCAAGCTTCAACCTCTGCCGCAATTTTGCATCCCATTATTTTAATGGAATGTGCTCTGATGAATACATATACTTTTGGTCTCCTCAATGTACATACTCCAGACTAACCCAACAAGCAACAAAATCCCACCTCTTCACTGTTGAGATTCCTAGATCCCTAAAAGCCTCCTACTCGTTTCTTTCCTCAGACTGCTAGACTTTGAAATTAATTTCCAGTTTCCTATTGCACTAATCTATAAAAGTTTCAATATACTGTAAACAGATATCTTGCTGCTCAACTCCCATTAGTACCCTGAAGGGAAGAAAGTGCAGTGTCTTTGACTAATCAATATCTCCAATCTAATAATTTGTGTATCTGTTTCAATATCCACATGTAGAAATAGTTTTGGTTCTTCCCTAGAATTCCCACTATATTAATAAACAAAAATAAAGATAAATCTGCATAATGTACGTAAAGGAAGGAAAATGTCATATTCCAAAAATCACATAAATTGATCAAGTAGTTTTATTTTTAGCTAAGAAAATCAAATTTCATGAAGAAGTGAAGATTAACTCTTATCTTTGAGTGGTCTCCGGGCCTTGATAAGTGGTGACCCCTTTGTAAAAAAAAAAAAAAAAAAAAAAAAAAAAGGCTTCCATTTTAGATCTGAATTGAAAGTCAGTTCTAAAAAGAAGTGTGCCGAGTTTGAGAAAAATCAGAATTAATCTTGAATTTGAGCTCATGAGAATGAAATAATCCACAACAGTTGTGAGAGCTTAGTTTCTGTCCAATTCAAAATTACCGTCTCCGTAAATGGTTTGCTCGGCAATATCTGAAATTATTTCCAAGGTAAATTTTGCTTAATGTTTTTTATAAAGTACTTGTAACAATAGAGGATGCTCGGGATAAATTTAACACTATTCGTTTTATTTGGACCAGTGGGACCTGTGGAAATTCCAAAGTGGCATCTTTCATATGTAATATATTATATATTTCATATATATGTATTATATGTAGTATATTATATATTTCATATATATGTATTATATGTAGTATATTATATATTTCATATATATGTATTATATGTAATATATTATATATTTCATATATATGTATTATATGTAGTATATTATATATTTCATATTTATGTATTATATGTAGTATATTATATATTTCATATATATGTATTATATGTAATATATTATATATTCCATATGTAATACATATATATTTCATATGTATTATATGTAATATATTATATATTTCATATGTATTATATGTAATATATTATATATTTCATATGTATTATATGTAATATATTATATATTTCATATATATTATATGTAATATATTATATATTTCATATATATGTATTATATGTAATATATTATATATTTCATATATATGTATTATATGTAATATATTATATATTTCATATATATGTATTATATGTAGTATATTATATATTTCATATTTATGTATTATATGTAGTATATTATATATTTCATATATATGTATTATATGTAATATATATATTCCATATGTAATACATATATATTTCATATGTATTATATGTAATATATTATATATTTCATATGTATTATATGTAATATATTATATATTTCATATATATTATATGTAATATATTATATATTTCATATATATGTATTATATTTCATATATATGTATTATATGTATTATATGTAATATGTTATATATTTCATATATACGTATTATATGTAGTATATTATATATTTCATATATATGTATTATATGTAATATATTATATATTTCATATATATGTATTATATGTAGTATATTATATATTTCATACATATGTATTATATATGGTATATTATACATTTCATATATATGTATTATATGTAATATATTATATATTTCATATGTAATACATATATATTTCATATGTATTATATATAGTATAATCAGCATGAATCAAGACCTCACAATATTATTGTAGCCCTTTTGTTAAAACTGTAAAAAAATACATGACACATTCACATACGTATGTTAAAGGCACTACGGTATTAATATATAGATTCTTTGTACTACTGTTCTCATTTTGAGTGTTATTTTCAATGTTTCAGTTGATGTAGCCTCTAACCTTTTTCTGGTGTATCTTGTCTGCAAGGATTCGTGACGTAGTGGATAAAGTACTTTGTAAAATTCAGTTTGTAAGTTACACTGACATTGATATTAAAAGCCTACTTTTTCTATTTAAAAAAGTTGAAGTTGAAGGTTCAATCCTCAGTGCAGAGAACACTTAAAAAAAACAAAAAAACAATTGCGACTTCTACCCAGTTATGGTTGACATAACGAGATCATGTTACCCCGGTCGATTAAATTCTGTGCAGATTCCTGAGTTCGATAGAAAGATTCTCGAATTCAACAAGATACATTTGAAGAAGGCTGCAGGTTACATCGACTGAAACATTCCTGCAAAATGAAACGTCATCTCCCATGATCAGGATATACATGCGATTGGGTTTCACTTATGAATTTGATATACCCTAGAGTTTTCCTCCTTCAAAGGCAGCTGGCTCAATATGACCAGGCTGAATGTTATAGCAGGTGCACATTTGATCATGACTCAAATGACATACGCCACAAATGAGAGTGAGAAAGTGTTAAATTTATGGTTCTGAAATATGTTTTTTATGATTATTCATATTTAGATTCTTACATTTATTAATCCTTATCCTTGAGTGAGCTCAGGCCTTGATAAGTGGTGACTCCCAAGTAAAAACAAAATCACTCAAGATGAGAACAGTAGTCTGAAGAATCCAAATAATACGAATCATCACTCCTCATCTCAAAAATTCAGAACCTCCTCTTAACGTCTGACATTATTTCTCTTTCAGTTATATATGGTTCGAACCATGTTGGAATCGTTGATTGCTGATAAAAGTGGGGGCAAAAGGACTCTACGAAAAGATATTTACTATCATCATCTGATGAACATTGACGGCTTCCATAAGTTCTCGTTCTTCTGGAGTTATTTACTCAATTTTAATATTAAGTGTATATTTGATTTTCTCGGATTTTGTTAAGTGAGTCACGATTTTATTTTTATTCAAAACTCTTACTTACAAGTAGTAGTAGTTTGTTTTTCTGTCCATTTTACCAAGTACTTTATCACTATGCCATGGGTCCTTGCGGTCAATTCTAGTTCAAGGCTCCTAAAATTCATACTAGAATTGTCTGCAAAGATACATGGCATAATAGATTAAATATTTGGTAAAATTCATTCGTAAAGTTACATTCTTCTGGAGGTTAGAGGTCCAATTTTCAGTGCGAACGAAACTCAAAATACAACTGAAAGTTACTTGGGACTTCTATCCAGTCATAGTTGATGGAACAAGAGCATGCTGCCTCCATGGATCAAATAAAGATTTCCATTCAAACTTCCATGCAGATTCTAGAGTTCGACCAGATATACACTACATCAACCAAAACATTGTGGCTGGGTTTCACATATGAATTTGATATACCCTAGAGTTTTCCTCCTTCAAAGGCAGCTGGCTCAACATGACCAGGCTGAATGTTGTAGCAGGTGTACATTTGATCATGACTCAAAAGACATACGCCACAAATAAGAGAGAGAGAGAGAGAGAAAGAGAGAGTGTTAAATTTATGGTTCTGAAATATTTTTTTTAATTATTCATGTTATTTGAATTCTTACATTCATTAACCCATATCCTCGAGTGGCCTTTGAGCCTTGATAAGTGGTGACTCTCAAGTAAAAAAAAAAACATCCTCTGGCTGCATATTTTTGTTAGCGTGGGGAGACAGTATCATGACGACAGAACATATATTACACTATCCCACCCTCATAGGAGGAGGTAATGCATCTTTTGGGGAGGGTGGAGGCACTGAGAATTAGGGGCCAGGTTTGTAGGGAGCATCTCAAATTAGGGTCATTTTTAGTTATTTAATAGAGGGGATAGGTAAAGTGAGGTAGGGTTAGGGTTGGATGTCAATGATTTCATGCAAATAGACTTTTCTGGATTTATTTCCATTAAAAAAAAACATGAGTCTAAAATAGTTTTTTTTTATTATTATTTGGGAGTAACCATTTATCAAGGCCCAAACGCCACTCAAGGATAAGGGTTAATGAATGTAAGGTGGTAAGGTGTAGTAATCACTTATGGTGTAAATTGGGTATAATCTGATTATTTATGAGGACTGCTTAACAGGAATTTGTTTATATTAGATTTGAAAGTTATGTTGTATTCAACTGGGAAGCATGCCAGCGAAACAGTTCTCTAAAAGTGGGCAATTTTGGGAAAGAAGCTTTGTTCAATGAATCTGCGTTTAGATTTAGGCACAAATAGAGAGTGGAGAAAATAATATATAGTGGTTGTAGCTATTTTTTTGTGAAAGTTTGGCAAGGGAGAGGGGACCATAGATTGGAGTTCAGTCAAGCACTTACGGAATTGAGCATTAAAGGAAAGTAATAACATGGTTTCGGCTTCAGATAAACAGACACCAAATCTCCATTATTAATAGATTAATAATTCTGACGAAAAAACAAACTTTTTTTTTATTTTTTGTTAACTTGTCTTTCATCAACCTCCTGAATTTATCCTGGGGAGGATTTTCAAAACAGAAAAACATAAGCAGAATAAAAATAAAATCATGCCAAAACAGATCGATTTTTTTAATATGTGGTTTTAAGCAAAAAAAAAAAAAAAAAAAAAAAAAAAAAACAGTACTTACTTGTCATGTCAAAAATAGTAATATATTCAAAAATTAAAAAAAAATCATCGAGTAGAAAATTATTTATGGTTAAAAGTAATTTTTACAGAAAATTGGGGGGAAACTTAATTTCCCCTAGATGTAAACACCTTGAATATTGTGTATAAAGGGGATATACTTATCTCCCATTTTGACACTTAAATGGCAGACTTTTTTAAGAACCATAGCGATAGACTTCTTTTTTTTTTTTTTTTACTAAAAACACAATAGCAATTGTTCTACTGAATGAATTTTCATCATTTTTTGGATATATTACTATTTTCGGCATGACAAGTAAGTACTGTTGTTTTTGCTTAAAACGACATATTTAAAAAAAATCTATTCTATCTTAATAAGAACCAAACTTTTTTAAAAAATGAGCACCCCTCGTCTCAGTTTTCATTTTAATGATTAAAGAAATCAATAATGATTTTGTTGATCCTGAAATAAGGGTTCACATAGCACAACGAAACCGTCAAGAGATAAGCGGAAAATTTTTAAACGGGGCAAATGTTGGATTTGTATTTTTGTAGAGATAATGAGACAAAGATAAAACATGTTTATATTAACAGGAGTATATCTGCCCCAGGACGGGTAAAGTGAATTTGGTTCTTATTTAGAACATCATGATAGCTTTATGGGATCTCTTAAAGCATGGGTCCTGGATGTGACCTTAAACTATATCCGATAGTGAGACCCCAGCTTGCGGGCTTTGGGGAGTGCGGAGCCACCCTTTAATTGCCATTGCTTCCAGGTCCCAGAGTGGTGGTACCTGTTAGGGTCCCAACTATGGGTTAAATAGAAACCAACTTGAAAACAACAAACATATTCTATTAAAAAATTTTTCTTTAAAAGCACTGGATTCGCCATTAAATAACCTGAAAAGGGTTGATATGCCGTAAAACAAAAACAACCAACCAACCAACTTAAAGCATGAAAAAGATCCTTATGTAGCACGACTGTTCGAATGTTGTAATTTGGACAAAGATGATAGTGAACTCAGTCTACACCACGGGTTTAACCCAGCCTCTACGGAAATCACCTATGAACGTGCTAGGACACTTTTGAGTTACATGGAATCCATTAATCATCCATTCAGTACTGGCACCAGATTACACAACATTTCGACTGGAACTGATATATCTTAAGACGTGGTTGATGAATTGCTAGAATGCTTGGCAACTGGTGAGAAAAGTTATCAAGAGTTTGTTACAATGAGACTTCAGAATAAGGAGAAGCATCTACATGATACAATACCAACCGCAAGATTGTTTTTGTGTAGCGTACTTCTGCTTCATCCACTTGACAGAAATCTGCGGCAGAAATGATAAGATACATTGACTATGCAAGAGAAAGAGGGTACAGCAGGCTGGAGCTTCTGAAGTACGAGTTGACAAGCAACTCTCATATCCTGCCTACTGAAGGTAAGGATGGAATACAATTGAAGAAGCCAGATAAAGCGTCCCTATCAAGAGAATTGGTCAATCAAGTTACCCAGGCTAAAAGGAGTGTAAAATGCGATGCTCAAATAACAACAGTTGATTTCATGGCACTCGTACGTAGACTACAATTAAAAAAGATGGGCATTGAAATATTTGGCCAATTGGCTGAGACTTTATCCAAAATCATTCTTGCTTCCACAGAGGAGTCCACAGGAACAGATATTATTTTTGATGTTTATCAAAAATCATCGATCAAGCAAATGGAATGTGCAGAGACAAAATTCTGAACAAATCACTATCACCATTAAGTCTGACAATCAGAAGGTACATGTTGATCTAGATATGTTCTGTGGCTCAATGTTGAACAAAGTGAGGTTCCAAGAGTACTTCTTCAAGTGGATGCTACAAAATATTGTGTCAGAACAGGAAATCTCTTCGGTGGAGTATATGGTGGTGAATGTAGAAAACTGTTTGTGGGCAAAGAAACAATGATCACAGAGCTCTCAAGTTCCGTGACAGCTACCTACACCATAAAGATCTGTCTGTATTTTCCACAGCATAGGGGTTGGTGGTTGTTGTGTAGAGGAAACACGTGGTTGCACAATTGAAGGAAGGGATAAAATGTGAATTCTGGAGAGGATGGTTTGACAAGTACTTAGTAACACTTAGCGAAGACGACCATGCTGTAGTTTACAGGGAAGTAGCCCTGCGTCAGTGTGCTCCAAAGATAGGAATTCTTGGGAAGAATCTCTATTGACATGCCTCTATAGTAATAAGTACATTTAAAGAAGAGTAGGTTTAAGACTCCCAAAATTCATACTAAAATTGCGCATATTGAACATATGGCCTAATGGTTAAGAGCGTTAGTTAAGAATCAGTTCTAAATGACAATCTTCTTGAGGTTGAAGGTTCAATTCTTACTACAGGCGATAATTACCAACATTAACAATTCTACCCAATCATACTTGATGAAATCATCATCATAATATGGTAGAAATCCGAAGATTCTATTGTTGACATTGGTTTTCCCGATATTTTTCTAATCAAAATTCTTTCTAGATTATTTTTCGGGATTACAGGAAGGACCATCTGAAGGTTGCCAACATTCTAAGTGAAAATGATGTTTGTAGAATGAACTGAATTCAAACTTGGGATAACCAGGTTGGTAGTCAGTGTCATTAACTACTAGACCACCATCACATCCCGCCTGATGAAATGAGAACATTCTACAAACTGATAATACATGGTGTGGTATTAGCCTTGGTTGGGCTATGCTGGCTTCCTCTAAAGGAGGAAGTTTATAGGAAATATCAAATTCACAAGCACTCCCCTGCTGAATGTATATCCTGGTCATGAGAAGATGATATACAGCGGCTAGCATTCCTAAATGGTCACCCATCTGGTAATGGCCAGATTGCATGTTGCTTAACTTCAGTGATCTGATGAGAACCAGTGTGTTAACACAATTATGCTTCCGTGGATTAAATACAGGGTTCCCTTTTAAATTCTATACGGGTTTCCTAGTTCGACACTTAAATTTGTTTATTAGTCACTTGAAGAAGCTAACATCTTCTCTTCTGACCGTGTTGTTATTTCTCGCATTGGCAGTTGCTGATAGGAAGGGGGGGCGTGCGTTAACAAGTATAAAAACTTAAAATAAAACAAACCACAAATATCAGTTGCACTTTGTGTGTGTGACACTATCGAATCTCTACGCGCTATGGTCCATATCTATATCATATATATGGTTTGTCAAGACCTCTTTGTTGTCTGTTGATGTCAGCTCATCTCAATCTACTTCAAGCCACAACCTACATTCTACTGTGTCTAATTGGCCTCAAATGTCACAAACTCAAGACTGTCCAAAAACTGTTTCAAACCTCATTGTCACTCCTAAAATTGCCTGTAAACTAACTCTAAACATATTGACCTCCTTTGTTCGCATTTTTTTTTTTTGTTTCCGTTGACCGACACACCTGGATTAACAATCGTATTTCAGCTTTGTTTTTAACCCTAACCTTTGTTTTGCTGATAAACTTATTTTCTTCTTTTTTCTTGGTTATATTTTTTTATTATCTTTTGTTTGTTTGTTTTTTAATTCCTAACACTTTTATTTTTTTTTTCTATCACAGTATAACACAACTATGAGAATGAGACGCCATTTTAAAAGTGCTAATCATTAATCCAAGAAAGCGATATTTTGCATTCCCATAAAGTATTTTTTTTCTTCGACGTGTCCCATCTGTCTCGCATTTCTACGTAAACAAGAAGCCGATTTACACATGAAAACTACGACGATAAACAACGGCTATCGTAGCTGCGGACAGCGAAGAGTTACTAAGGACATGACGAGAAGAAAACAGGCAACGTCCTAAATAAAAGGAAGAACAAAAATCAATTTCTATTGCACTCCATAATTCTCATGCGCCTTCAAAGTGACATTCTCTTTTAGAATAACCATTTTAAAGGTGACAGTAAAAAAAAAAAAAAATGCCAACTTCCAGATGTGATAGAATTTCCTAATCAGAAGCAAGTTTCTTTAAGTGAGATATGTACTATTGGTATAAGTCCAAAATTCAACATAATTAAAAAAAAAAAAAAAATTACAGAAAAATCTTTATGATGTACATACCCGTCACACAACCAAAATGTCATATTCTAAAAATCACATAAATTGATCAAAAAGCTACAAATTGGCATGAATAATTGTTTACCTAAATATAAATGAATCTTTATAAATAGGTATCTGATAGTTGCTTTCTAATATTGATTATTTAGCAACAAGTACCATTGTTACATGATAAGGGCTGTCCCCTGTTCATGTAAGTATAAAAACAGAGAGATTAGTTAAAATGGAAATAAGAGAAAGCAGAAATCGAACCCTGGACATAAGTTTTAAAGAACAATAGGTTTAAATGGAATGTCCAGTAAATTGTTAATTCGGATGAAATAAATAATAAATAAACTATTCAATTGTTAAAAGAATGTGGATAATAAAATATGGGTTAAATAAATTAGATATGTAGGTTGAATTCCTTTGTGGAAACAACACAAGGAAAATAGGTTATTGGGAAATCAATGTCGAAAACGTGCAAAGTCGCGCATGTTGAAACACGTGAATTTTGCTCACGTGGCCGGGATGCATGGATTTCTCAATATAGCAAGTGGGAGTTAGTTGGTCGAGAGAAAGTCAGAGACAGTCAGAGAGACAGTCAGGGGAGACAGACAGGCGGACGTCTGAAGCGAGACGTTACTTCAGAAACTAAGATGTGAAACTTTGAGTTCTTAATGAGGAAGTCACGACCGGTCGTAAGAAAATAAATCCATCATGTGTTTGTGATAAAGCTCATCTTTGTGTTTGTGATTTCTACAAAAAGGTAAATTGTATTGTTATTATATGTCTGTGTTATAAAATGTCATTACAACAACATCTCTCTCTCTAAGATACAACATCATATGTAATAAGACAAGAACTCTCACTAAGACTCATATCATTACTAATAAGAACTCTCACAAGAAAAAGCATCACTTATAATAGTCTCTCTCTAAGACTCTTTAATGAAACAACTATATAACACCATTTTTGCGTCTTTCATGTGATTTGATCGAGGATTGAGACACAGCAGTCTGAGAAGTAATGGTGGCCAAGTGGTTAACAACACCGACTGACAACCTGGATCTTAGATTCATTTTTAGAATCCGCATGACACTTGCTTCCCTTATTTTGTCCCAGATTCCTCACATTCCATGAGCGATGTTTCTGAACAAAAGGAAAGAATTGCTGTTTTTTTAGATTAGAATCTATTCCATCTAACTCTTATTGTTGACAAGTTTTTGACCTTGAAGTAGTATTTTTTTAGCCCCTTACATCAAGTGGCTTCATGCCTTGTGTAGAGAGATTTTCATTAAAAAAAACAAAAAAAAAAACAAAACAAATGTGCCAAGTTCGAATTCAGTTTGTTCCACAGAAACGTTTTCACTTACGGATGTTGGCAACCTTCATATAGTCTCTACTATAAGTACCTGATATTTTTCTAGAAAGAATTCTAACTAGAAAGATATCAGGAAAATGAATACCAACAATAACTATCTGATTTCATATGAAATGAATGAATGATACTCACAAGTAAGAGCAGTGACACAACCTTAAACTCCAACTCATCCTACAGACCAGAGAGTCCTGAGGAACGATTTTTGTGATCTTTTCTTTTACTAAGGAGTCGCCACTTATCAAGGCCCGAAGGCCACTCGAGGATAAGGGTTAAGGAATCTAAGATGATGGAGTAGTAATTATTTATGGTTTAACTTGGGTAGAATTTGATTATTTATGGGGACAGATTAACAGGAACTTGTTTACATTGGATTTGAAGGCTACTATGTTGTATTCAACCGAGAAGCATGCCAGCAGAACAGTGTTTCAAAGGCGGGCAGTTCTAGGAAAGAAGTTTTCTTCATGGAATCTGCATTTAGATTTGGGCTCAGATAGAGTGGAGAAAATTATACATAGTGGTTGTAGCTAGTCAAGTGATTTTTGTGAAAGTTTGGCAAGGGGGACCATAGATTGAAGTTCAGTCCAGCCCTTGCCATGAAAATAGCGACAGAGCAGAGACAGGCTTGCGGTGTCTCTTTTGTGGGAAAGAGGTTGCAAGAAAGAGAAAAGAGCATCGCCTACTTGGTTTTGAAGCCAGTTTTAAATTCTGTCAAAGCCAAATAGGATGTGTTGAGCAGCTCCTGTCCAGATGTGGCAACCGTACTCCATTTTAGGGTAAACTTAGGTTTTGTACAGATAGAGGATTGCACCAGCAATGAGATACCTGCTGGAGCTGTAGAGTGATCCAACCATTTTCCCAGCGACCTTGGCAACAGATTTGATGTATGCGTTCCATTTCAGATCAGGAGTGAAAATTAGTCCTAGAAGCTTGTCAAGACATGGGCCTTCCCCAAGATGAGAGCCATTCATTTCAATTGGGGCATCGTGGGGATCAAAGTGATTATGATGAAAAGAGAGAAGCTTGATTTTCGATGCATCAAAATTAACCAAACACCTTTTTCCCCATTACACCACGTTCTCAAAATCAAAAAGAACTCTGTGTTACGTATTCGCTGTGGCTGGTTGTTCAAAATGCATTTGTCCAGTTTATATAATTGTTAACATCTACTTTTGTCACATGTACAAGATATGTATATATACTGACGAGTAAAACCACAACACAGATGATTCATAAAAAAATATATTGCTTTTATTTCACACTGACAAATCAGTTTTTCATTATAAATTATTATTGGTGTTTTGACGTTTCTGAAAGGTGTGTAGTTGTGCCAGAAAAAAATGTGACATCCTCGCTCTCTTTGACCGACTGACTGGCTTCTTGTGACAATTTTATTTATAAAAACATTCTTAGCCATTGGAATGTTTAATATTTCATTTGTTTACTGTTTCAATCCTTTGACCGATATCCTCTTACATACTTCTGGGTCAAATTACTCATTCTGTTAGTCCCACATTCTTCACATCATATCCATTTGCATGTGTGCAACCCATCGAATGTTTTTTTTTCTTCCGAGGGTTGCCTGCCAATATCTAGCACAAGTAGAATTCCACCTCACTTGAAAACAAAAAAACAACCGGAAGGTGACAGTAGTGGTTAATGGTACAGACTGACAACCTGGGTGTACCAAGTTCGAATCCAGTTTGTTCCACACAAACGTTTTCATTTAGGGATGTTAGCAACCTTCACATGGTCCCTTCTGTAAGTACCTGAGATATTTCTAGAAAGAGTTCTAACTAGAAAGATATCAGGGGAAACGAATGCCAACAATAATTATATGAAATCAATGAATGATGCTCAACAACAAAGCTAAAATAATAAAATTCTACCCCATTGCCACCACCACCACCACCAACGTTCACTACACTTGTTGTCTTGGGGGCCACCGCACATTCATTTACTTTTATCCTTGAGTAGCGTCTAGGCTTTAATAAGTGGTGAATCCCTTGTAACGAAAAAAACAGCATAAACAGCATTTCTATTCAGATTATTATGATAGAGAGAAGTAAAAAAAGAAGAGAGAGAGAAAGGGAGAAGTGAAAGAAAGAGAAGTGAAAGAGAGAGAGAGGGAAAGAGACAGAGGGAAAGAGAGAGAGGGAGGGAAAGAGAGGGGAAGAGAGGAGGGGGAAGAGAAGAGGTGGGAGGGGGTAAGAAAGAAGGTGGGAGGGGAAAAGAGAGGAGGAAAGAGGAAAGAGAGGAGAAAAGAGGAAAGAGAGGAGGAAAGAGGAGAGAGAGGAGGAAAGAGGAGAGAGAGGAGGAAAGAGGAGAGAGAGGAGGAGAGAGGAAAGAGAGGAGGAAAGAGGAAAGAGAGGAGGAAAGAGGAGGAAAGAGGAAAGAGGAGAGAGGGGAGGAAAGAGGAGAGAGGGGAGGAAAGAGGAGAGAGGGGAGGGAAGAGGAAAGAGGGGAAGGAAGAGGAAAGAGGGGAAGGGAAGAGGAAAGAGGGGAAGGGAAGAGGAAAGAGGGGAAGGGAAGAGGAAAGAGGGGAAGGGAAGAGGAAAGAGGGGAAGGGAAGAGGAAAGAGGGGAAGGGAAGAGGAAAGAGGGGAAGGGAAGAGGAAAGAGGGGAAGGGAAGAGGAAAGAGGGGAAGGGAAGATAGGTTAGAAATAGAAGGTTGGATTTTAAAATAAAGACATTACACACACTTTTTAACTCTTCTTTTTTGTTGTTCATGTCTGCCCCACCACTCCCTGACAACACCAGTTAGCCATGAAAGCTGCATCCATTTAAACAACATCTAAGCGTATTTTACACCTGAGCAGTCAGGGGGTGTAACAATTCATTGATGCATACTGACTTTTTCAACTGTAGATACTGATCACAATCGACGAAAGCAGATTATGATACACACCGTTGATTTTATGAATGAAAACCTGCAACTTCTTTCTGCCATTGCGAATTTAATTTCTGGTTTATATTTATCTAACATATAAATTTATCTAGTCGGATTTTCAAAGTTAGCATTTAAGCTGGCAAATCAAACTTTGTTCCTGACTAACTAATTTTCGTCTCTTATTGTTGTACCATGTATGGGATAATCATGTTGACACACATTTCCTGTCAGATCATCGATGTTAAGCGATGTTGAGCCTGGTCAGAACTAAAACGAGTGACCATTTGGGAATTCCAAGTTGTACCATGTATGGGATAATAATGCTGACACACCTTTTTGGGTTTTGTGCAGTTACGCATAAAATCTACCTAAACCGCTATGTGCTCTCCGCTTATCTCGGCATTGTTTCTAGTCAGTCTTGCCACTGGATCTAAGCAGTGCCAATTCAGGAGATGTGTGAATGGAGATTGCGCAACCCTTGCCTCATAATTACATGCGAAACTACCCTTACAGGAGTGTCCATTGTCTCTTGAGACTGAACAAAAGCATTGCATTGTTGTACCATGTCGTTAGCAATAAAATAAAGCATTTAGCTATAATTTATTTTTAAAATTACTTTGTTCAACCCAGACGACTAATACGATGATATATTTTTAAAAAATCACCTAAAAATAAAAATCAGCAGAAGAGATAAGGCAAAGAGGTGGGGAGGATTATGTTGCAAATTAATTATTCTTCTGAGGGAGCAAACTATTGAAACGGCAACGGTGATTTTAGATCAAGGTGTTGGCAGAGAACAGTAGTTGAGACACGATCGGCCTGCTGGCAACAAATTTGACGGAGGCAGTCAGTGTTCTAAAATTCCAACCTTCATCGATCAACCACTCTCATTAGCCATGCTTTGCAGCTATAGAGAAGAATCGACTAGACAACAGATTGATAAACATTCTTCTTTGTTTAGAGTGAGATTGCCCACCTGTTTGATAGTGGTTTGTCCCCCCCCCCTCATTTAGTCCTCAAAATCCCCAGGGGACATCAAATCCTGGTAAAAAAGAACAATCGGTGCAGTTTTAAGCCTTAACATATATAAATTTGAGTTCTGCACCATGCAAAAAAAAAAAAAAGAAATGACTAAGTCCATCATTTGCCTCCCCCCCCCATGTAGCCCTAAAAGTCGCCAAGGCCTTAACACATAGTAATTTGAGTTCAGCACCATGCAAAACTGCTAAATAGACATACACAGAAAATTTTGGACAAATATGGTAAAATAGTCCCAAAAAATGGAGTGTTTTTATTAGCCCTAAAATAACCACTGGGACACACCCAAGAGTTATCGCGAAGTATAGACAAAATTATATAGAAATCAGTTAGTTACAACTTTTCAGAAAGAGTTATAAAAATCCAAGGCATCAATTTTTTTTTAATACGTACAAAAGTGTCAATTTTAGCGATTTTAACCCAGAAGGCACCCCTAAGGGGGGGGGGGGGGCAATCAGAATTTTCCAGGAAAATCTGTTTTGTTACCTTTTACTCGTATCATGTTTACTGTTTGTGCAAAATTTCCAAAAAATAATTTGTAGTTATTGAGAAAAGTGCAGACAGACAAACGGACAAATGGACAAGGGTGAATTTACAGGTTCAGCTTCCTTTTGTCGGGGGGGGGGGCAGAAATAAAAAAAATGAAATCTTTTCAAAGAGGAATAACCCCAAAAATTAACTACACCATTTCTCCCATAGCAATCTAACAGTAAAAATACTTCCAAATTGCTTTGTTTCTCTTTCCGTCATTTCTCACATTCGACAGATCGCTTACAAATTATAATAGAGATTATAGCAGCGGGAGAAATCTTTAATGTTTCTATTTTTCTTCTTTGGTTTTATTTATTTATGGCTATCATCCGTTTGACAGTTGCCGCCATCGAAACTAGATAGTATCTATGGCTATAAATACAGTGGCTGCGGAGAAAGTGTACGACAAATCAAATTTCATGTGCTAAAAGGAACTGAAGAATGGAATCAATAAAACGGTCTTTTATTGATTGCTATACTTTGCAGAGAAAAGCACTTTTAGCGCCATCCATAATTTAACTCTATTTACTCTTAAATGCACAATGGTTCCGGACACGACATTAAATAGCCTCGGACATCGTTCAGCAAGGTGCTCGCTCAGTTGCAAAATGAGGTTTTTGTGTTGGATGTGCCAGAACTTAAATAGTATAGTGGAAATAGTCTTCACTTAATTTATCACTGCCATAAAAGAGTCCGTTTCTGCCTATGATATAGTGTTATAAGTTGGACTCCCAGGCATCTTCAAGTTACTTAAACAAGGATATTCTTCTTTTTTTTTAACAAAGGAGCCACCACCTTTCAAAGCCCGGAACAAGGGTTAATGTATCTATGGTAGTCATTAAGCCAGTAGCGTAGTAATTGTTGTGGTGAAAATTTAGTATAATCAGATTATTTACAAAGACGGTTCAATAAGAACTTGTTTACCTTGGACTTGAAGATGACAATATTGTAGTCTGCTGGAAAGCAGACCAGCAGAACAGAGTTCCACAGGCAGGCAGTTCTAGGAAAGAAGCTTTGTTGATGGAATCTACGTTTAGGTTTAGGCACCGATAGAGAGTGGGGGGGATTTATTGACAGTGGTTTTGGCTAGACTTGAAAAATTGACGAGGAGGAGGGCACAGATTGGAGCTCAGTCGACCACTTGCCATGATAATAACAATAGATCAGAGAAAGGCTCGCAATGTCTCTTCTGTGGGAAAGAGGTTGCAGAAAAGAGAAAAGAGCATCACTTACTAGATGACAAAGTCAGTTTGGAACTCTGCTGCAGCAAAATAGAGTGCTTCGAGCAGCTCCTGCCAAGATGTGGCAACAGTACTCCGTCCCAGGACATACAGGTAGAGAATTGCATCGGCTGTGAGATATCTACTGAAGCAGTAGAATGTTCCAACCATTTTTACAGCGATCTTGGCAACGGATTTGATGTATATGTTCCATTTCATATCAGGAGTTAAGGTCAAACTAAGAAGCTTGTCTAAATATGGAGTGTCCCCAAGGCAAGAGACGTTCATTTTAATAGGGCTCAGATATGGATTAGACAGTTAATGATGGAAAGAGAGAAGCTTGATTTTAAATGCATTAAAATTAACTAGCCAGCCTTTTCCCCATTGCACCACGTGCCCAAGATCAGAAGCGAGAGAATGAGAGAGATCTTGGCCATTTATGGCCTTTGAAGTGTTGCCATAGATGGTAGTGTCGTCTGCGTATAGAGATGTACATGTTTTGATTGCAAAATATCCATTAGCGAAAAAGGAATATTGAAACAGATTAGTTTTTTTTTTTTTTACATGAAGGTCACCACTTATCAAGGCCCGGAAGCCACTCGAGGATAAGGGTGTACAGTAATCAATGGGATAGTATTGTAGTAATAGTTAGTATTGGAGATTTGATAAAGTGTCTTACTTAAGGGGGTGGTTTGTCAGGTATTTGTTTATGTTGGACTTGAAGACATCCAAATTGTAGTCAGGTGGGAAACAGGCAAACGGAAGAGGGTTCCACAGTCGTGCACTTCTAAGAAGGAAGCTCTGCTCATGGAATCTACGCTTGGATTTAGGCACAGATAAAGAGTGGGAAATTTGGAATAATAAAATATTATGTTAAATATTTATATAACAACTTTGGAATTTTAGAAACATAAACAAATAGTTCAGTTTCAAAATAATGACCTGGAATAAGATTTGTGACCGAAGTAGTGACGTCAGAGAATCAAACAAAGAAAGAGTTTGATATATACACGTAGATCACTTAAGAATTAGAGTTTCAGTCATGGAATTGAACAGTCGAAAAGTGAGTTAGCTAGCCACCGAGGAAGAGGGAATGGTATCCAGATGCCCGGGGGGGGGGGAAGCTATTGGGTGCAAGATATAGCAAAATATAAACTTGAATAAGTAATTGCATTATTCCGGAAGGGAATCCAGACGAGAATAAAAGCCTCATATAAAAAACTATAATTCACGTTTTCTTTCTCCGAAAGAAAAATTGGCATAATAATTACATGAATGATTCTGTGCTACGAGACAGGTGCTGTCAAGAATTGAACATTTGCTTAAGGAATAAATGCTTTCGGAGAAAAGAAAAGGAAAATAAAACAAGGTATGTGTCCGTTCTGCTGTGTCCCCAGAGACAATGTTATTTGTCTCATTAAAAACTGTCTTCATGTTATTGCCGCATCAGAAACGGTTTCAAATGTTATAAAGTCATTCTGCTATACAATTATAAATGTACACCATGAACTTTATATTGACATGTATATATATATATATATATATATATATATATATATATATATATGCACCCACTAGACGGTCATAAACATGAGATGATTACAGGCACACATAAATATTTACCTATATGCACTCGTTATAGACACGACTATATAACAATAGAACCTTAGTGTAAGAAAGAACAAATGACTTAGAGTTGAAACTGCTTTATCCAGACTTCTTATGTGTGTTGCCCTTATCATTATCATATTACCTCCTCACACTGAAATTCATTTTTTTTCCAGCCCTACTACATTTTGTTCTTTTCTTTTCTACTTACTCTCAACTTTCGCAATCTTATGCAATTAATTGGAATGGTAACCATATGAAACAGTTCATTGTATTGTTCACTTACAGTAATAAATAGTTAAAAGCTAAATAACTGGCTTGTACTGTATACAGGGAATGGTCCGATTGTACTCTCATTACCATTCTATTCCTTTCTAACACCGTTGATATGTTACTTGAGTTAGTTCATTATATAAGAAAGGGGTGTCAGTAATCTTATTACAGTTTTACTCCTTGCTAGCATTGTTGTCTTTAATATTTTACTTGGGTTAATTCATTTTCAACGCTCTTGACTTCCAGTTGCGCCTAAGACGTTACTTTTTATTTTTTCCTCTTCGCGTTACGCATTCGAGCCTGCCTGCCTACTACCACTTTTTTTATTTTTTTAAACAACACATCTCTCCACCCGTGCTGCCTACTGCCGTTTTGATTCCACCCAACTGCCAGTATAACTTTTTTTTGGGGGGGGGGGGGTCTTAGTACACCACTTCCACACACCCGGGCAATGCTGGGTAACCCCGCTAGTTAAAAAGTAAAAGCGAAAAAAAATTTTTAATTTCATCATCCACTATCTTCAATGATTAGCTAAAGACAGCCCAATGCAAATCCTTCCCTGGTCAGCTAAAGCAAATAAGTTGTCACTTGGACAAGCATCAAGCAATTAACAATAAACTACCCCTTCTCAAAGGAAGAAGGTAAGTCCTGGGAAGGTGGGCCTCCTAAATTTGCACGGAAGTAAAGGCATGCCTGAGTCAACAAGAAAAAAACATTTAAACAATGGCCTAGACGGTAGATTTTCAGGCCGAGGCCAATAAAACAATAAATCTGCAGCAAATAAATAACTTTTAAAATAGGATATCGATCTCATATATATAAAAAAAATGTAAACTTTAATCCTTTGTCTACCTAACATGCCGCGACTTGATAGTTAATCATCAGCCAGAAGCAATCAACACAATTTTGCACTGACCACTGGTCAAGTAGATGTTCTTGTTATTTCTGCCATAGAAAGAAGACGCCACTGCAATTGTCTAGTCTCTTCTAATAATTATCGAGAGAACAAAAAATAAAAAATAGAAGAAAAGAAAAACACGTAGGTAATCAGAAAATACCTTCGTCTCAGCACCAACAAGAAATAACCAATCAGAATAGAAAAGTAAAAATAACTTACATAATGTCCGTGAGACAAAAATCTATTCTGGTGACCAAAGTTGAATTTAAAATCATTTAACATCTATCTCTAAAGCAAAGGCGTGTGCGTGTGTGTGTGTGCTTGTGTCGATGCATCATGAAAAAAACAATAGCAGATTTAGATTTAGCAATTTCCTGTGTGTATGTACATATATATATATATATATATATATATATATATAAATATATATATGCAGCATTTATTTCTTAAGCAAATGTTCAATTCTTGACAGCACCTGTCTCGTGGCGCAGAATCATTCATGTAATTATTATGTCAATTTTTTTAATTCATTCTGCTCTTAATTTATGAGAAAAAGAAGAACTCATCAACTTTAAAAGAAAATAAAGGAATATGGTCATGATCACAAAATCTGAAAATCGGAAGAGATGTTGCAATTCAAAGTGGTGGAACTAAAAGGAAACACAATTACAAATTTTTGTCATTTATTTGCATGTGCTCTGTAGTTGCATCGAGTTTCATAAATTAAAGAATTATTATGAATCAAAGGTGGAATATAATTGAATAAGCATATTTTCCCATATATATCTATATATCTATAAAAGTGAACGTGTCTGTCTGTCTGTCTGTCTGTCTGTCTGTTTGTCTGTGTACATTTCCCTACGCAATAACTCTGTCAATTTTTAGTCTATAGACTCGAAATTTGAAATACCGGGTACTGAGATTTTGGGAAAATCGATGTGACGGGTGTCAGCCAGAAATTTGGCTGTTAAGGGGTCAAATTTCAACGATTTGACCTTTAAGAACTCTACCAAACTCCTCCGACAATTTTGGGTCTACACCCTTGAAATTTTAGATATAGGTTCCGTGGACATGGATCTAACGTAATAACTTGATTTGAGGCCAAAACAATAAATTTTCAGGGGTCATAATAGGGGTCAAAGTTTAAAAAATTACCCCCCTTTTTTTTTGCTCAGCATACACCTCTAAACACCCGGGCAACGCCGGGCACCCATGCTAGTACATATATATATTTAAAAACAGTAATCTAGGGACATGCATGTTTTATGGCCCTACCCCTCTTAAGCGTAGCTGGACTGAAGAGGGGTAGGGCCCCGAAACATGCATGTCCGTGTAGCTTACTGTTTTTAAAAATAAATAAATAAGTAAATAAATAATAAAATATTATTTGTTTACGTCCAAATAAAAAATGGGCGACTTTCTAAAAAAAACAAAAAAAAAAACACTCGATCTCCAAGGAGACGCTTACCTTAATATCGTTTAAAAATCAACAACAAAATTATATATATATATATATATATATATATATATATATATACAGGGTGGCCGAAAAGTCCCAGGACACTATACATGTCCCAGGACACTATACACAGTATTTTTTAATGAAACACACAGAAAACATATATATTCAACAAAAAAAAAGAACTTTATTAGAAACAAAGCAGAAAACAACATTAGAATATTAAAATCAATCATATTTAACAGCATTAAAATATTAAAAATAGAGTGTCCTGGGACTTTTCGGCCACCCTGTATATCATTTTTTTTTTTCGAGTGTATTGATATTCATATTAAAAACCCTTTTTTCTATTTAAAAATACAACTTTCTTGATGGTGGAATTGCATTCATCTACAAAAGGTCTAGCTAGTTTGCATATTCTTTTAAACATTTATTTTAATTAATTCCTTATTAGTTTTTTCCGGTTTTCTTATGTGATGATCATCTTTAGTTAACTATTACGTATAATTATATTCATGCAGATATTCTACGTGATTAATACTTGCATAATGTTTGCATAAAAAGATTATAGTAAACACAAACCTCTTTCTATATACATTAATGTATGCATATATATATATATATATATATATATATATTTGTTTAAAAAATTGCCTACCAAACTCTTCTGTCAGTTTTTGGTCTACAGATATGCAGCTTAATATATAGGGTATACGAACCCATGCGAAACTTTATATTTGGATTTTAGACAGGGAAAATCGGTGCAAAATTGTGAAAATTAAAGAAATGGAATTTGCCAGGTGAAGGTCGAATGGTGGCATTACGAATATGCATGCATGACGTAATAGTTATTGGTTCATGTTTTAATCTATTGCTTTGCAGCAAACATGTCTTCATAGCTCAGGCATTAATATCAAAGGAAAAAGTAAATCGTAAGCTACACGTTTTGATTTAGATTTTCGGTGGTGGCGCACGAGTCATGTTTTTTTTTAACTTTTTAAATCATTACTATATATTGGGTTCAATATAATCCATAATATAAATCTCACCTGTTTGTTTAAATGTATGTATGTCTGCCTAAAACTTTCGACAAAGGCGATGGATTTTCATGAGATCGGTATCGTTTTAAAGTTCGACCCTTTGGACGACAAATATCGAAAAATTGACTAAAAGCATTAATTTCTTCACCCTCAACTGTGCACTTTTCTACGAAGATGGGTCGCATTTAATGCCGATATTTTCGAAAGTCATCCCCTTTTTTTGATTGACTAGCCTTAATGTAAACCTTCACCACTTCCGGTTTGGTGATGGATGCAACAGCAAAGACTTCACCTTTTCTTTTTTCACATTCTTTTCCTCCATCACGGTACGGGTTCGAGCCTGCCTAACTACTACCACTTTTTTTTACTAGTATAATAATAATATAAAATCTGAATTAATCAAAATATCATATTAAAGCATATTTTATGACTGGGTGATGTAGCGGCTTGCTAGTATATATATATATATATATATATATATATATATAAAATGAAAATTACAATTGAATTTACCAAAATGATCCAAGATGGTAAAATTAAAGTAAATTATAAATATTAAAGAAATAATATTTATAAAATTATCTCAGCCAGATATAAAAGCTCGATAAAACCAAATAGGAAATAGAGCTTATAATATGAGCAAACATTTAATAAAATATGTTAAAAAACACTTTGAAATGAGTTAAAAACATATTTAATCTGAAAAGGAAACACTAGATAAATGGATAGTCCTTAATATATATATATATATATATATATATATATATATATATATATATATATATAGGCAGCATTTATTCCTTTAAGTATAATTCATTAAATATTATAAGCAATTTCTGCCTATATGCTTTAGTTTTGATCTTTTCTAGTTTCCTAATGAGTTTTCTTGTTTCTAGTAATAACTGGCTGATGTAACTGCCATAATTGCTTTTCAACCGAGTACTTTCTGATTCGTCTACATTCACCATCAGGGGATATTATCAGTAAAGGTGCTCGAATAAAAAAAAAAAAATCACCCTTATAAACATCCTAGCACACACAGGATGCATAAAGTATTTGAGGACATACATTATTTTACTTAGCAAAGATTTTATTTGTGTTTATATTCTTTTATATTTTAGAATTATTCATGGCAACTATTATAATAACACAACAAATGCAAATGCTTGCTGTTATGCCGACTACAAAGGCTGGATTTAGCAATTTAGAAATGTATTAAAGCTGCTAGTACTGTTAGCAACAGCGGCCACTAACATATGCAAATGACCAAGCCAGTGTGCAATGTGACGTCACAGTGAAGGGAAAGAAAAAGTAGAGACAAAAAGACACACATGGTCGGAGAAGTGAAGGAAGAAGCACGTGTTTGAAACGTGGCCGGAGATGCGCCAGGGAAGCACGTGTTCGAGACTGACAGTTTCTCATACACATTAACTATTATAATTACACAATAAATGCAAAAACTCACAGTTATGCTGATTTAGCAATTTAGAAGTAGGAACATGTTTTTTTAAGAAATGGTGTGATCACACAGATCACACAGTCCACAAAGAGTTAAAGACTTTAGGTAGAAACGTATCGCCATTATCAAAGAATCATCCAAGACACATTGATAGCATTAAAATAGCTGAATTTTTTCAACAAGTACAGCACAGCATTTGTGGTAATCCTAGAAGATGCATGAGATAGATTACAAAAGGACACCGATATGTCAGAAAAAAATGCTCTGAAATGTTATCCGCAAAGGTATCATTTACGTGCGTTATATGATAAGTAAGTTACATGAGAAAATTTTTATGCAAAAGAATCCTTTGTGGACCCTTTACACATACGAGTTGATCATTTCATGGATTTCATATTATTCGGACTACTGTTCTCATCTTGAGTATTATTTTCACAATGTGTTCCCTGACTGTACTGATATGCAGAAGTTTAAATGTAACGTAAACCAACATCTTGTTAATCTTTCCTAGGCATCGTCCCCAACACTAGCCTCTTACATTTAAGTGGCGATATGCCTTGTTAGGGGTGGACGTGAGTAAGAAAAAAAAATTGTATTTTTGTGTTGTCCCGCACTGTGGATTGAACCTTCAATCTCCAGAAATGCAACTTTTACAACTGAATTTTACCAACTACTCTATCCACTGCACCACAAGTTCTTTTCCACTAACACAACTATTACTATGTACGAACCGGACATTCTATTTTTATAAAGATTCACTTTTTGCTGTTTTTAATTCCTTTTCAGCATAGTCAAAATAAAAATTTTCTGTTAACCTTTAATGTCATCTGTTGTAGTCAATTTATTTGGAATATGGAATTAGATGGAGTTTGTAGTCCCATCAATTTCAATTACCCCTTCCCCTCTCTTTTCCTTATCGATCAATTATTACTGTTCCCTTATTTTCTGTGGACTCAAAGTGGTTCTACATCATTTTGACTACTGACCCTTGGAGAGACAACATGGTAATTGACATTTAATCATTTATTTTAACAACATCCAGTTACACCGTACTTGGCCTTCGGGACGGGATCACAGTGTGGTGTCTGTTCTTCAGATGCTGCACTTCAATTTCTTGTTCTCTGTTAGTGGAGGAGAAATTCTTCACAACTGAGACAATTTTTATTTTTGTTCCTTTTCTCCACGTTAAAAAACGACCCTGGTGTCTAACTCTGTCCCGTGGGGAGGCATTGTAAATAGGAACTTATCCAGTTTCTTTCATTCCTTATTAAATGTAATATTTTCTTTTACAGTTTTCACAGTGCCCAATAATAAATATAAATCTTTTCCTTGAAACCGGTCGGTAGTTATAGAGTTTCTATCACAACCAAACTTAATTGATGCAGATGAATACATTTCACTCTACCATTATTAGAAGATGATGACCTACTGTTGTCTTACACAAATCTATAATATGATTTGAATTGGTCGGATTACGATTACTTTGGTCAATGTAACTTTCGACATTCTCCAGGTGTATCTCGTTGGACACAGAATTCTGCCCAGAATTTTAAACAGTTCCATCAGTCATGACTGAATACAAGTTCTAACTAATTCGCAGTTGTATTCTGATTATTGCTCGCTCTGACTTGCGCAAGGATCAGTGGCATAATGGATAAAGTACTTGGTAAAATTCAGTTGTAAGTTACACTCTTCTGGAGGTTGAAGATTAAATTTTCATGCCGGCAAGATTCAAAATATCATTACGAATTACTTAGGACTTTTACTCTTTTTGTGCTTTCATTAGTAAAGTTTGTTGTATATTGAGTCTGTGTTGTTGTATATGGAGTCTGTGTTGTTGTATATGGAGTCTGTGTTGTTGTATATGGAGTCTGTGTTGTTGTATATGGAGTCTGTGTTGTTGTATATGGAGTCTGTGTTGTTGTATATGGAGTCTGTGTTGTTGTATATGGAGTTTGTATTTGTTGTATATGGAGTTTGTGTTTGTTGTATATGGAGTTTGTGTTTGATGTATATGGAGTTTGTGTTTGATGTATATGGAGTTTGTGTTTGTTGTACATGGAGTTTGTGTTTGTTGTACATGGAGTTTGTGTTGTTGCATATGGAGTTTTTGTTTGTTGTACATGGAGTTTGTGTTTGATGTATATGAAGTTTGTGTTTGTTGTATATGGAGTTTGTGTTTGTTGTATATGGAGTTTGTGTTGTTGTATATGGAGTTTGTATTTGTTGTATATGGAGTTTTTGTTTGATGTATATAGAGTTTGTGTTTGATGTATATGGAGTTTGTGTTTGATGTATATGGAGTTTGTGTTTGATGTATATGGAGTTTGTGTTTGTTGTATATGGAGTTTGTGTTTGTTGTATATGGAGTTTGTGTTTGTTGTATATGGAGTTTGTGTTTGTTGTATATGGAGTTTGTGCTTGTTGTATATGAAGTTTGTGCTTGTTGTATATGGAGTTTGTGTTTGTTGTATATGGAGTTTGTGTTTGTTGTATATGGAGTTTGTGCTTGTTGTATATGAAGTTTGTGTTTGTTGCATATGGAGTTTGTGTTTGTAGCATATGGAGTTTGTGTTTGTAGCATATGGAGTTTGTGTTTGTTGTATACGGAGTTTGTGCTTGTAGCATATGGAGTTTGTGTTTGTTGTATATGGAGTTTGTGTTTGTTGTATATGGAGTTTGTGCTTGTTGTATATGAAGTTTGTGTTTGTTGTATATGGAGTTTGTGTTTGTAGCATATGGAGTTTGTGTTTGTAGCATATGGAGTTTGTGTTTGTTGTATATGAAGTTTGTGCTTGTAGCATATGGAGTTTGTGTTTGTTGTATATGGAGTTTGTGTTTGTAGCATATGGAGTTTGTGCTTGTAGCATATGGAGTTTGTGCTTGTTGTATATGGAGTTTGTGTTTGTTGTATATGAAGTTTATACTTGTTGCACATGAAGTTTGTGTTTGTTGTATATGTAGTTACACAGGCATGCCGTTCTAAGAAAGAAGCTTTGTTCATGGAATCTATGTGTAGGTTTTGGCACAAATAAAGATTGGAGGAAATTATTGATAGTGTTTCAATCAGACGAGTGTTTTTCATGAAAGTATGGCAAGGAGGGACCATAAATTGGAGCTCAGAAAATAATGATAGAGCAGAGACAAGCTCACAATGTTTCTTCTGTGGGAAAGCGGTTGCAGGGAAAAGAAAAGGGCATCTCCTTGCTTCAATAGATGCACACTTTCTTGCTCCATGGTGTTTAGAGGTGAGTACGTTCAATGTCCACTGTAGCTTTAGAAATTTCTATGCTTTATAATGTTGATCCTCTTCATAGCGCCTTGTAAAATGAAAAATTTGTCCTTCCAGTTTGTTGCTAAGATCCACACAAAAAGCAAATGATCGCCCTCATCTGTCCTTTATATATAGCTATCAAGGGAGACCACTCTCTGATTACTTCCTATTATCAGAAGAGATAACTCCATGGGCACTTCCTGTCATCAGGGGCAGATTACTCTTTTACCTATACATCACAAAACAAAACAACCAAACTAAACACCATAAATAAATATTTGAAGATATAAAGAACTTGAAGCATAAAATCTATTGCAAAATTGATTGAACTCGAAAAGGGTTGATCTGCCGCAAAACTCAACACCCAAATCACGTACCTTGAATAAATATCTGAAGATATATACAGTGTAACCCGAATATAAGAGACTTCTTATCTGGTCCCTACAACTCTCTTATATTCGGGTTAGTTTTATATCCGGCTTACACTATACATTTACACAGACTCTAATTTGGGGCCACAGAAAAATCTCTTATATCCGGTTTTCTTATACTCTGGTCTCTTATATCCGGGTCATACTGTACAACTCAAATATAAAAACTTTTTTCCAAAATAACTGGATTCAGCATTAAATAACTCAAAAAGGATTGATATGCCGTAAAACAAAACAACCCAACCAAATCATGAGTGCATCTGGTAGAAGTATGGTTTCCACCCGCCACCTACCCTGTCATAATGCCCAGCTGCAATTGTTGGTGATGGCGACGTGTACGGCTGCTATGGTTTCAGAAGATGAAGAACAGGATAGGATGGCTCCCTCTTTTGATGAGACGGCCTGCTTATGAGCAGCAATCAATAATCGGGTGGTATCTTTGTAGAGAGGCGGAACAAAAAGAGAGAAATTCCCCTAGATACAAAAATCTCGATTTAAAAGCAGTTTCTTTTGTTTTTGTTTTTTTTTTTTGTTTTTTGGGCGAGGGTAATCTATCTCAAGGACAGAGTTTAGAGATTTTTTTTAGTACTTTTTTAGAATAATAACAAAAATCGAAACTCAACTAAAACAAACAATATTATCTATGTTATGGTCATGTCAGAATTAGTAACATATCCAAAAATTACAAAAAATGATAAAGTAAAAAAAAATAATTATTAATGAAAATTCTTTTTGAAGTAAATTGCAAGTTTCACTTAAATAATAACGAGAGCAGGTTTATGATAGCAAGAGGAGATAACTGCATAAAATCAGGGAATATCAAAATAATAATAGCAGACCTCTGGATCTTGAAAGCAAATGTTTTATGTAATAATGTAGTAATATATTACTAATTTCGACATGACAATTAAGTAGAGGACATTACTTTTAGTTGAAATTCAATTTTTCAATTTTCATTCTTCTTCCAAACAAACACCTTTTTTAAGGTTGGGAGGGTGATCTCAACATGACTTTTTTTAATGCATATATTTTACAGAGTGGAATGATAAAATTGTCGCAATAGAAAAGACGACATGATTCCATTTCCATTTGATAAAACCGGTTTTCTTTTTTTGATGTAGACCATCTGCTAGTTGGTCAAGAACAATGAGAGCCTTTTATCATGCCTGAAAGTGACACAATGTTCAACGAGCGAGATCAGAAATGCGCCGCTGTACAACTCTTGCTCTCTACCAATCCAAATTATGACAACAGGACCATTGCCAGCTCCCTTAAAATGCATCGCTGGATTTCCACGAATAACAAGGACGTGCCCAAAATAATGAAAACAAAGTTTCCAGCCACGGTTACGGTCTTTGGTGTGATTTCAAGTAAGGGCCACATCATGCCCCCTCACATCTTCTAAGTCGGCTTAAAAGTCAACATCAAAGTGTACCTGGATGTGCTGAAGAGTATGGTGATCCCCTACTGCAATTAGGTAGCTGCCAGCAGATCCTGGGTGTGGCAGCAGGACTTGGCACTGGCCCACAAGTCCAAAGAGACCCAGGCTTGTCTTCAGAAGGCGTGCTATGACTTTGTACCCTTCTTTCAATGCCCCCCTCCTCCTCCTCCTCTGACCTGAATCTGCTGGATTACTTAGTTTCATCATTCATCAAGAACATCACCAACATGACCTCCCACAACACCAAAGCTAGCCTGATCGCTGCCATCTGCAGAGTATTGGCGAAGCTCGCACCTGCGCTTGTCGAGAAGGCATGTTCACAATTCCGGACCCATATGAAGGCAGTGATTGAGGCTGAAGGCGGCTACATTGAATAGATGTTAGCTCTACTACATAATAAAGATACCTAAATTGATTATTTTCAATAAAAGTTTTAAATAAAGCTGTAGTGTTGTCTCTTTTAGGTCGACAAATTTATTGTTCGGCCCTGCATCATTCAGCAATGAAAATATGATTTCAAACTTGAATATCACAGATCAAAGAAAATGCAATATTACTGAAGCTTAACCGACCCATTTGTTTTTTTTTTTTTTGTATTCTTACTAGGGAGGCACCACTTCTCACGGCCCAAAAGCTACTCGAGGATAAGTGTTAATGAATGTAAGATGGTAGTGTAGTAATCGTTAATGGTGTAAATTGGGTAGATTTTGATTATTTATGAGAGCAGCACATCAAGAACTTGTTTACATTAGATTTGAAGGCTACCATGTTGTATTCAACTGGGAAGCAGGCAGCAGAACAGTGTTCCACATACGGGAAGTTCTGGGAAAGAAGCTTTGTTCGTGGAATCTGCGTTTAGATTTAGGCACAGATAGAAAGTGGGGGAAATCATATATAGTAGTTGTAGCTAGTTGAGTGTATCTTGTGAAAGTTTGGCAAGGAGGAACCATAGATTGGAGTTTAGTCGAGCAGTTGAAATAAAAATAACGATAGAGCAGAGACAGGCTCACAACATCTCTTCTGTGGGAAAGATGTATCAGGGAAGAGAAAAAAAGGGCATCACCTACTGCGTTTCGAAACCGGTTTTGAACTCTATTAAGGCTGGATAGAGTGTGGCACTCATCTCTCTCCAGGATTCAGAGCACATACAGCACCTAGTCTTAGCACATTATCACCCATTTTAGTACTAACCAGGATCAATGTTGCTTAACTTTGGTGAGCTAACAGGAACTTGTGAGTCAACATGATTATGCCGTATATTAATAGTAAGAGTGTTCATTAATGGACCAGGGTTCAATCCTCGGTGGAGTCATACCCAAGACTTCAAAAATAGTACTTGATATCCTCTTGTTAAACGCTCAGCATTAACTGTGGGAGGATCAAGTGCAGAGTAGCAGATAATGAAAATGGAACCTTTGGATCGCCCTTGACTATGGTCAACATTTAGCTGTTATTGTTTTCTTGTTTGTTATTGTTTTCTTGTTTTGTTTTTTGCTTGTTTTTTTTTGGGGGGGGGGATCGCTAAAACTTTTTGTAAAAAAGTTGTTGCTTTTTTGAAAGCTTAGCAGAAATATTTAAAAAAAAAAAAAAAAAAAACAGTCAAACATAAAGAGAAACAAAAAGTTCACTTAAATTAAAAGAAAACAAAAATTTTGTTTACTTTTTTAAATTGTAAATGTTTTATATAACATTTCCAATTTTACAAAGGTAAACAAAATTTTTGTTTTCTTTTATATATATATGTTATACATACAGTGCCGGTAAAAAGAAAGTCCACACTTATAATTCTTTCAAAAACTGCAAATTTAAGCTAAATTTAATGTAACTGTTTAAACAACTTATACCTCATTTGATTTGCCTTTTATTTCTCTATAATTTTACCTGTTCATATTTGACTTTTAATTGAAATATTCTAGTGTTCACGTTAATTTAAAAAAAAAAAAAATTTTAAGCTACATTTAAATAACAATTTTCCATTGTGCGGACTTTCTTTTTGCCTCCTCAATTTGAAATTATTTTTTTAAATTGACGTGAACACTAGAATATTTCAATTAAAAGTCAAATATGAACAGGTAAAATCATAGAGGAATAAAAGACCAATCAAATGAGGTGTAGTTTGTTTAAACAGTTACATTAAATTTCGCTTACATTAACAGTTTTTGAAAAAAAATTACAAGTGCGGTCTTTCTTTTTGCCGCTTGTATATATATATATATATATATATATATATATATATATATATATATAAATGTTCTTCTATATTATCGATGGAGATTGTGTAAAGCAACTTTTATATCTGTATCTCTACAATTATACAAATGCAACTTTGTCTGTGTGTGTGAGTTCGTTCCTTATAGACTCTGAAACGATTCAACAGATTTTCTTTAAAATTTACAGAACTTCAGTGTATTAGTCTGGGAGTGATCTTAGATAATTACCAATAATCGAAACCATTATTTTAATTTATCTATCATCGGTAAATCCATTTTTCCATATCGTCGCTTAGCAATAATGGTAGAACAATGGGACACGAAAATTCTACTGTGGGTAAGTTGATAGCGTGTTTTTTTTTTGTTTTTTGTTTTGTTTTTTGCATAACGTGGTTTGTAAATCCAAACTCCGCACGTAAATTTCATTTTTTTTTTCATTAACTGCAAAGAATTTTATAAGACTTGAAAATTTATGTTTTTTTTTGTTTGTTTTTTATTTTGCATAATGTGGTCTGTTAGTTCAAACCCTGCACGTAAATTAAAAAAAAAAAAAAAAAACTTTTTTAAAGCACATCTGTGTTATGGTAAGGGAAGAGAGACGGGGGGGGGCGGAGAATAGACGGTGGGGGAGATGCTGTAAAACAAAGAGGAAACCTTTTTTTTTTTTTTTTCTTCCTTTGAAGATTGTAATGCTGGGTATGGGGCAGCCAAACCAGCTGCCAACATTGCCCCGCTTTTTTATTGAAACCAACCGAGAGCTCTTTTTAGTATCCTCGCTGTTCCCTTAAGTGCAATTGTCTGAATCTCTTTTGCACTTGGTTCACCAGGAATATTAGTTAGGTAGGACTTCAGGTTCTTCATAACTCCTGTGGCACCTATGATAACTGGTATGATCGATTTGAATGGAAGAGGGAGTCGTGCTAAAAGAGGGAGAATGATAAAGTTAAAGAAAAGAGAATAACAAAGATGAAATGGAACTAGTGTGCCAAAGTGATAGAGAGAGAGAGAGAGAGAGAGAGAGAGAGAGTTTTAGTGAGCTAGAAAGACACACACACACAGATTGTCAGTGTTAGAGAGTGAGAGGGAGACAGAGATAGAAGGGGAGTAGTAGTGTCAGAGAGAGAGAGAGAGCAATAGATAGTGTTAATGAGAGATTGAGAGTGTGTCGGTGAGAGAGAGAGAGACAGTGTAAACAAGAGAGAGTATCAGAGAGGGAAAGGAAGAGAGAGAAAGTGTGTCAGTAAGAAAGAGAGACAGTGTACGCGAGAGAGAGAGAGAGAAAGTGTGCCAGAGAGAGAAAGAGAGTGAGTGTCAGAGAGGAAGAGAGAGAGTGTGTCAGAGAAAGAGAGGGAGAGAAAGAAAAAGAAGAAATAGAGAACAATAAGGAAGAGGAATATGGAAAAGAGCAAAGAGGGGGAAACATTTAGATTCAAATTAAGGCAAAAATGTGAAGAATTGCTATTATATTTATTCCCTTGATCACCGGAAGAAATAATTGTTTCCATTTTTTAGTCTCATGTGTACCTATTTACTATGCCTCCCCACGGGACAGAGTTAGACACCAGGGTCGTTTTTTAACGTGGAGAAAAGGTACAAAAATAAAAAATTGTCTCAGTCGTGAAGGATTTCTCCTCCACTGAAAGAGAACAAGAAATGGAAGTGCAGCATCTGAAGAACAGATACTACACTTTGATCTTGACCACAAGATGTGTAGCAGTCATCTATTTAATAACAAATGTTGATCTTACAGAAGATTTTTAATCATTTATTTTAGACGGAGTTGGCTAATTTGCACTAGCTGTAACTCCCAAACTCAGTGACTCTGCTGCGAATCCCAAACCCCACAACTCTGCTGTGAACCCCCAAACCCGGCAACTCTGCCGTGGACCCTAAACCCGGCAAATCTGCTGCACATCCTAAAGCCGACGACTCTGTTCAGACTTCACAGCCCTGGTAATTACAGCAAGGCACTAGACTGCTTAAGACGCGAGATAAGAAAGTTAATAGAGCAGAGATGCTGTGCCCACCTGTAATTAGCTTTTTTCTTGGTCAAGTAGAGACATGCAAGTTTGATTATTGAAAAGAAGATCCTATTTGTGTAGATTAGTCCTCACAGTCAGGTGACCTTTTGACAATCATAAATACAATCGGATGTTATTCAAGTGACTTTTCTCATGATGATTGGTTGGCAAGATTTAGATTCACTTGGCTGACATCAGAGATGCTACATGGTACACGTTCAGCAGCTCTGGCCTATAAACATTTAAAACGTTATAAACATTTAATATATATCAATATATATATTAATAATTATAAACATTTAAAAAGTTATAAACGTTTCAAAGGTTGTAATAAAACCGTTGTCTCTTCATTTTTTCGTCCATGGATTGGTTGTGTGTAATTTTTTTTCCTCTTGATTCTGTTTCCCTATTCTCTGAGAAACATTCGCAATTTGTCAATTCCGTTTAATGTAGAGAGAGAGAGAGGGGGGATACAGAAAGAGAGAGAGCGAGAGAGAGAGCGAGAGAGAGAAGCTTGATAGAGAGAGGAGAAAGGAGCTAGAAAGAGAGAGAGAGAGAGAGAGAGACAGGTAAAGAAAATTTTGTCTCTGCAAAATTTAAATGAGATTTTCTTATTCAGCATAGTCGAAAACCTATAAAAGTCGTCATTTAAAAAAAAAATTGTGGAGGTAAAACCTAATGTAAATAAAAATACCAACAAAATAAATAGAAACGCGACTATTTATATATATTAAAATTATTAAAGACAAACATTTTTTCCCAATCCAGTATACCACTTTTGCGACAACTGGATTTTCCCCACATTTAAATTGGACCTTGTGTCTAACTCTGTCTTCTGCCAGTAAATAACTATTCTTCTTGTTATTATTATTGATGGTTGGCAATATTTAACTATTACAATTATACGAAATTGAGTTTCGTTTTGGCAAACCCCCCAAAACACGGGGCTTCTTCAACTTGATACTATTATGGCCACTGTTAAAATCAAGCTCCAAATATGGGCAAAGACAGCAATTAGACTCTACGGCAACACATCAAAGGCTCTAAATGACAAAGTTCTCTCTGATTCTCTCTCCTCTGATCTCGAGCGCGTGGTTCAGTGGGGGAAGATGTGGCTGGTTACCTTTAATGCATCCAAAACCAAACTCCTATCCTTACATCATCAACGCTCTGATTCCCATCTGGCATCAATTGGGATGGATGGCTCTTGTCTGGGTGAGGCCCCATGTTTTGACAAGCTTCTGGGCTTGACCTTTACTCCTGATCTGAAATGGAACACGTACATCAAGTCCGTTGCCAAGGTCGCTGGAAAGATGGTGGGATCCTTCTACCGCTCCAGAAGATATCTCACTACTGATGCAATTCTCTATCTATATAAAAGCCAAGTACATCCAAGGATGGAATACTGTTGCCATATCTGGGCAAGAGCTGCTAAAAACAGCCTATCCTGCCTTGACAGAGTACAAAATAGACTTCGTGGCTTAGTGGGGGATGCCCTTTTCTCTACCCTGCAACCTCTCTCCCACAGAAGAGATGTTGCGAGCCTATCCTTGTTTTATCGTTATTTCCATGGCAGGTGCTCGTCTGAACTCCAATCTCTGGTCCCCCCTCGCCAATCTTTCACGAAAAACACCCGTCTAGCTGAATCCACTGTGAAAATTTTCCCCTACTCTATATCTGTGCCTAAATCAAAACGTGGATTCCATGAACAAAGCTTCTTTCTTAGAACTGCACGCCTGTGGAACTCTGTTCCGTCTGCCTGCTTCCCACCGGACTACAACTTGGATGTCTTCAAGTTCAACGTTAACAAATTCCTAATGAACCGCCCCCTTAAGTAAACACTTCATCAAATCTCCACACTAACGTAATGTACTTGCAATAACCCTTATCCCTGAGTGGCTTCCGGGCCTTGATATGTAGTGATCACTGTGTAAAAAAAACCAAAAAAAAACCACGGTCTTTGATGTAAGAGTCTACTATCTAGGACATAATTTGCAAGGATACTAAGTAGGAGTTGAGCAGCAAGATGTTTGTTCACATTACATTTAAACTTCTGCATGTCAGTACAGTCAGAGAAGTTTAGCAGTCCAAAGGAAGAAACTATTAGAGTAGAAGGCTTTCTGGCGTCTACGGATCTCTGCTGTGTAGGGGTGGGATTTAGTTGCTTTTCTGGTTTGTCGGGAATATTTACATTGAGGGGGTACAAGGGCTTGAAGTTCATAAGAGCACATTCCATTAAAATACTTGCAAAACAGGCAGAGGGATGCAACATATGTGCATATTTCAACTGATCCGAGAAAGATGGGCGAGAAGCAATACCAGAATAGAGGGTGGTGTTATCAGCAAAAATGGAGTGAAAGTCGGTCAGGAGAGGTTATCAAAACATAGGGCTTCTTCAACTTTGACACTATGGTCAGTGTTGAAATCAAGCTCCGAATACAGGCAAAGACAACAAGCAGACAATCACGGCCTGTGCAACGAACGACCACATATATAAACAAAGACTAATAGCTATGCAAAGTTTCGTTGCTCTATCGCTATGAGAAGTGGGTCATTACTTATTGAACGCCCTCGTACATATCCACAAAACATATAATAAAAAGAAATTAATAAAAAAAAGAAATTAATAAAAAAAAAGAAATTAATAAAAAAAAAAGAAATTCTGCTAGCTAGATCTACAGAACAGACCTTGAAAATATATCTCACGTGGGAGTGAAGACTAAATAGCTTAAGAATAAAAAAACAAAAACAAAGATCCGTTTTGTTTTGTTTTTTATTTTACTCTTTTTTTTTCATCTAAAAATTAAGCAGAGAATGCATAGGAAATACAGAGAACTACTATAAAAATTTATATCTATACTAATATGAGAGACATGTATGTTTGTCTGTCTACAGACTACTTTTAAGCAATTAGACATAGGAAATGTATATTGTTCCTAATTTCAAATCCTGTAAGAGTCTCATTTTTCACTTTGTGATTTTCTGTGTTTATTCCCAGCCTCGTGAACTAAATAACCTGCTTATTTAATGGTATTACCTACATAAACATGAGTGTAAATAAAAACTTCAGCGTGATAAATAATGTAGTAGAAAATAATTTTCAATTGATCTATATAAATTTACGTATGTGTATATGTTTTTATAAATGTATGTGTAAGATTCATTCCTAAACTAATTCAGCGAGTATTATGAATTTTGAATGATTGGATCTGAGCTGAAACTGATTATACAATGGGACGTTTCAACAACTATTTGTTAAAATTAGACTTGAAAATAACCATCCTGTAGTGTACTTGAAAAGAGCCCCGAGGTATTCCATTCCGAAAATGGAGTTCTTGGAAAGAAATTCTGCTCATGAAAGATCTGTTTAGTTTTAGGTATACAGAGGAAGAGAAGAAACTTACTGATAGTTGTTGCAGCTAGACGAGCGCTTGTATTCTTATAGTGTTAACTATGCTATGTATTAAGCTGGTTTTCTTTCATTGATGCTATTATTTGCACGGATAATATTACTAAACAAGTGATTATTTAGTCTGAGAGGTTGGATATAGACAGATAACACCACAAAGTGACAAATAAGTCTCCAAGTCTCATTTTTTGCTTCATGGTAATATTTGTTTATTTCCAGCCCTGTGGACTAAATTATCGATATTTTAGTAATATCATCCATGTAAATAATAGCATCAACAAAAAAGTAGCTTAATACATAACATATTGTCAAAAATAAATTTCCAATATCAAAAGCGGTTGTCTTTTATAATCTAAAGGTCAGTTGTCTGTGTGCATGCTCGTATGTCTGACAAAAATTTTAAAAATAACACAAATATCAAAAAGGTTGGTGATTTCTGGATCGGATAAAATATATAATATATAAAATTTAGGAAAAAAATTATTTATTCTTGAACCCTAACTTGCCGCAGATTTCGTCAGAGCTAGGGAAGGGGACGTTTTTCCAGCCAGATAATAGAGTAACAGATTTTTTTTTTTTTTTTAATCAAGGAGTTAATTCCCTTATGTCGACTCATTCTTCAAAGAATCTATAAAAACAAGTTGTGAATTTGCATGTGTACACCCAGAAAGAGAAACGTGCAGGATATAGAAGAAAGACGACGTTGGGGAGGGGGGGGGTAAGATAGAGGAAGTGAGAAAGAGAGAAAGAAAGAGAAAAGATAGACATATTTTAATAGAAATATGTTACACTTCTGCTCCGGGTAACACCAGGTAGCCCTGCTAGTTATCTATAAAACACAGATATTGTAACGCGGCTGTTATGCTCGAACTGTGTTTTTTTTTACAGTTCAAACCTCCCTTGGACCCCTATGCCGTCTGTTACCGTCGAAAAAGAACAAACAAAGGTAAATAAATAGGAAATCCAACTCGTGTTTTTTTTTGTTTTTTTTTTTAACACAAGTCGTTTATTACCGTTACTTTCCACACTATGCCTACTTTTTTTTGTTTTTTTGTTTTTTACTTTCATTTCGTCTGCCACAAGATTAACAAAACCCCACCGTCTCAACACCAGCTTAAAAGTCTCTCGCCACCATCACAGGGCCACATGTCCATCTCGCTCGGTGCCCTCCCTTACCCCACACTGGCATTGGTCAGTCATTTCTCGCCTTCAAATTTACACGGCCATCTTCTCCGGTGCAGACTTTTGCTTCTCCCACCTGACCACATGGAGTATTTTGTCTTTTTCCTCTCATACAAACACGTGCGCACTTCTTCATTTGCATATGCGCTTTAACGGCTGCTGCTGCTAATACCTTCACTAACCATCCATCCTTCAGCTGCTGTAGATATTTTCACACGCGCTCATCTCTGCTTTATCGTTATTTCCATGGCAGGTGCTCGTCTGAGCTTCAATCTATTGTCCACCCTCGCCAAACTTTCACGAAAAACACTCGTCTAGCCAGAACCACTACCAATAGTTTCCCACACTCTTTATCTGTGCCTAAACCTAAATGTAGATTCCATGAGCAGAACTTCTTTCTTAACACTGCACGCCTGTGGAACTCTCTTCCGTTGGTCTGCTTCCCAGCTGACTACAATCTGATTGTCTTCAAGTCCAATGTAAACAAGTTCTTGATGAACCGTCCCCCTATGTAATCCAACTTACAAAAATCCCACTACCTATGTTAAAAACGCTATAATCACATTGACTGTTATATACCCATTAACCCTTATCCTCGAGTGGCCTCCGGGCCTTGATAAGTGGTGATTTCTGTGTAAAACACACGCGCGTGCGCGCGCACACACACACGTATATAAGTGCAACTGACCTCAATTACCCGTGTTTACAGGTAATAACAGCTAAACCAAAAAAGCAAATATCCAGATTTGTTTCAGATGCTTTTAGTGAAATCGTGCAGTGAAAAAAAATCCATCAATCCAATAATTAGCACGAATATAAACGTAAAAACTAAACACGTTCTTAAGTGTTTAACTTAGCTTTCTTCAGTGGGAAATTTGTTGTCAATAAATGTGCATTGTTTCTAGGCAGGCACGACTATCACAGTTTTTTAACAAGGCCGGTCATTATCGTCTAATGTTGATGATACCCGCCTCCCCTCCCCTCTCCGCTCTTAAAAAAACAATCTGGTTTGGTCGGTTGAAGATTTGAGATTTACATTAAACTAGTAGGATTACTCGTCGTTGCCAGTGGCAAAAATATAACATTTCTATTAAAACTTCTATCTTTCTACCTATCTTTCCTCCTTCCGGGTTTCCCCCTCTTTCTACCCAAACCATTTTTTCTCCTCCGCCTACTCCATTCCTCTCTAGCTGAACACACACACACACACACACACACACACACACACACACATCATAGATTCTTCGTAGAATTAGTCGGAATTTTCTTTTCAAATTAGTATATAATAAGGCTAAAAAACGGCCACCCCCTGACGGTTGACACTCATAGGATGAATAAGTATTTGTAAATTTTAAATATTAGATAGATTTTATTCACCCAGGGCAATGCCAATCAAGGATATATATAACCTTTGTTGGTTTTTGTTTTATAGTTTTTGACTTTTAACTGAACATACAAACATACAGAGATAAATCAGGCATACCCCATCCACTATGATTGTCCGATTCCTACAGCTACGTACCTAGCAAACGGAACCATAAAACCTGACTTAAGTGATATGGACAAGAAAAAGAAAGAAGCAACCTTAGTAGAAGTTAGTGTCCTCAATGATGCTGGATTAAATAGAACTGAGAAGGAAAAGATAATGAAATAACAAGGTCTTATGTACAACATGAAGAGAAATTGGAATCTTAGGAAGATCTCTATCATTCCAGTTATTAGAGGAGCAATTGGGTTCATGAAAAATAATTTCCAAAACTACCAAGCAAAAATACCCGGTGAACCAAGTGCCATGGTGCCCACATAATACATTTCTCACCAGTTCTTGCTTTCTCTTCTGGCAGTGACCGACAAATCGTAGACATCACTCCCTGGTGGTAGTAAATATGGCAAGTAGGTTGCCATAAAGTTGCTGTTTCGTGAAATGATCTTGCCAAGATATATTTGATACTTCTCATAGCATACGGGTGTATGTGCCGTCTAGCTTTCTTTCCAATATTTTGGTGAGTGTCCAAGCTGTAAGCACCGTAAACAAGGACAGACTCCACTGCCTTTGCAGTTTATCAGTTAGCTTTGAAGTCCATCCTGAACGTAGCTTATCTTTTGAGATGCGAATTTCGATATCTTTCTCCGTGGAAACTATGTTGCTGTCCAGGTACGTAAACTCAGTGACTTTATTCAGTGTTGTTCCATCTAGAGCTTTGATCTCCCCCTCGGCATTGAAAGTCATAAACTTTGTCTTATCCACATTAACGTAAAGACTATTGGAGCTAGTTTGCAATAATAATAATTTTATAAAAAGACAAAAAAAAGAAAAAAAAAGAAAATGAAACCAAAAATGAAAGTACAGAAACTCGTGGGCAGGTGTCCGGGTAAATTCAACTAAATAAAAAGCGAAAATTGTTTGTGGTCGTTTGTAGCAATTAATAATTAAATCTAATTTTGAAATATTTATATGCATAAAATAAATTATAAACAAATTAAGTACGCGGCCATTCAAAAGTGAGAGGATAATGGGTGCCGTTGGTCATCCTTGGTCTCAAGTACTTAAAATTGTTCATTCTACACTTTATTAGAAATATCTCAGTTACCACAATACCACATTCACACCAGGGGCTGTCCAACTTAAGATAAACCCAAATTTGAAAAACTTTTTGAATTATTTGCAGTAATAACATTTCATCTACGAGGAAATGAGGAATAAACAAGAAGCAACAAAAATTGCTTAGTAAGGCCCTCCCAACCATTTATAAATTATTATTTAGACCACCTACTGTTTTTCGGTTTGCCAAAAACAAGCAGGCCAATCTCTTAGTGTGGGTGAAAAGAAAGAGGTGAGGGAGTTGGGGAGTGGGTACAGTTCTTCTAATGAGTGCACATTGGGGATAATGACCAAGGATGAAAAGAAATAAAAGCGTAGGGTGGGAATATTGGAGCCTTTTGTCAATAGTTCTTGAATACATACGTTGCTTGAATGGTTGAATTTATAACTATAGAAATAAAGGGCATTCATCTCTTTACATATGTGTTTAAAACTTCTAAAGTAGGATATTTAGACCAAGAAGACATATAATCATTCGGTATCTTTGTTTAGAGATATGATGACGTGTGTATAATAGCGATGTACACCCGCATATATAGTCAATTCCCTCGCACCACAACAGGAACACAAATCTTGTTTAAAATGGCGGTTTTATTAATATTAGGAGATGGGCTTGTCCAGTCATAAAATATGCTTAAATATATTTTCATTCGTGCAAATTAAAACCTCAACTTCTAAAAAAAAAAAAAAAAGTATGCACACACATGATGGTAAAGCAAAGGAATTAGTAAGTATCCCCTTCCGTCCCACAATAACTTGTTTTTTGGGGTTTTTTTTATCATGGATAAAAGCTTAGCAAAAGAATAGTTTTTTTTTTTTTTTTTTTTTGTTTGTTTTTTTTGTTTGTTTGTTTTTGTTTTTGTATTTTATCTTGGATAAAAGCTTAGCAAAAGAATACTGTTTTTTTTTGTTTTGTTTTTTGTTTTTTGGGGTTTTTTTGTTTGTTTTTTTTCGTTTTGTTTTGTTTTTTTGTGTTTTATCATGGATAAAAGCTTAGCAAAAGAATACTGTTTTTTTTTTTGTTTTTTTTTGTTTTTTGTTTTATCATGGATAAAAGCTTAGCAAAAGAATACTGGTTTTTTTTTTTTGTTTTTTTTTGTTTTTTGTTTTATCATGGATAAAAGCTTAGCAAAAGAATACTGTTTTTTTGGGGGTTTTTTTTTTGTTTTTGTTTTGTTTTTTTTTGTTTGTTTATTGTTTTTGTGTTTTATCATGGATAAAAGCTTAGCAAAAGAATACTGTTTTTTTTTTGTTTGTTTTGTTTTTTTTGCGGTCCTTTCCGGTCAATTTACTTCTGGAGGTTGCAATTCTTGGTTTATACCATTTTCTGAGTGATACTAATTATCTCCCTCCCATGGCGGGAAGATGTAGCACCATGGCTGGAAAATGGGATGAAAGAGCCAGAGACGCCCGAGAAGGAGCACCACTCTGCCTGCAAAAAAAAAAAAAAGAAGAAAATGCCGCCTCATCGACATTCCCCGGTGGCGGCACCTCAGGCGATTAAAAGTAAACTAAGCCCCTTCTCAAAGAGAGAAGGCAAACCCTGGAAGGGTAGAACTCCTAAAACTACACAGGAGCAGCAATATAGCGCAGTCAAACGAGGGCAACAAACCATCTCAACAATGGCCTGGATTATGTTGGTTTTGGTGCCAGGGGGAAATCTCCGACTGAAGGCATTTTTTATTTTTTACCAGGGAAGTAGTTAGAAATATATCTGGAATGATTAGAACATATGACTTGTTCTCTTGCTCCACTCCTGCTCTCATCTAACTCTGTTGACTTTGGTACTGAGAGGGAAAAAAAAATCTGCCAGCTAGAGCGCCCATTTTCCGAACGACACCGGGACACTAGTGCGGCTCATATATGATAAAGATCAATGTTATGCATCAATCATTAATCAAAGGCCAGTCGTAATCTTTTTATGCTTGTCATTTTTGCATTGAATATTTATAAGCGAAAGACACACTTGTAAGCAATAATTGATATTTTATGACAAAAGCGAAAAACAAAACAGAAAAAATCCAATCAAACAGAAATAATGTTATATAGCCGATATTTATATTTCATTTAGACTGATTTACTTTGTGGCATATCAACGCATTTTTGTGTCATTTAACGGCTTCAGTGTAATTGTGATGCCGTCGACATTTTATATCCTTCCCAAGTCTTCGGAAGTAAAAAGAGGCAAAGCTATACCAAAAAAAAAAAAAAAAAAAGGAAATAAGTTGATCAGCAGAACAAAGGTATAGGAACTTAATTTGAAAATATGTTTGATTTATATAAAAAAGGCATGTCTTTAGACCGATGTCAGATATGGTGTAGTGCTAAACTTGTTCTGTTCAACTGTCATCATAACTGAAGTGCTAAAATATATACTTAATTCAATTGATTTTCTTTTTGGATCGGTATTGCAAATCCGTTGCCAAGGCTGCTGGGATAATGGTGGGATCGTTCTGCCACTGCAGTAGATATCTCACTGCTGATGCAATTCTCTACCTGTATAAGAACTAAATACGGTCTAGGATAGAGTACTATTGCCACATCTGGCCAGAAGCTGCTAGAAGCAGCTTATCCTACCTTGACAGAGTTCAAAATAAATCTCGTAGCTTAATAGGTGATGCCCTTTTCTCTTACCTACAACTTCTTTCCCAGAGAAGAAACGTTGCAAGCCTGTCTCTGCTCTATCTTTATTTTCATGGTAAGTGCTTGTCTGAACTCCAATCTATGGTTCCTGCCTTGCCAAACTTTCACGAAAAAACACTTGTCTACCTATGACCACAATCAATAATTTCCCTTACTCCTTATCTGTGCCTAAATCTAAATGCAAATTCCATGAACAAAGCTTCTTTTCTAGAACTGCCCACTTGTAGAACTCTGTTCCATTGGTCTGCTTTCCAGCTGACTACAATATGGTCGTCTACAAGTCCAATGTAAACAAGTTCTTGATGAGCCGTCCCTTTAAGTAATCCAATTTACCAATTTTCCACTAACAATTACTATGAGTATTGTCCCATTGCGTACACTCATCAAACATTATCTTCTAAACCGAGCTTAGTAGAAAGATAATGAAGACAATGAAGAGGAAGTTGTTCATCAAGGCACACAAAAGGAAGTTGAAATAGGATTATTAATGAAGATGTGGCAGGGCATTGGAACAAAAATTGGACATACAGGCCATATATTTAGAGTTAGTTTACGGACAGTTTTAAGAGTGGCAGTCAGTTTTGTGACAATTAACGGACAGTCTTCAGTTTAAGACAGTTAAAGGTAGGTTGTGACTCAGAGCAGATTGAGATGAGTATTTACCATTCTCCCACAACGAGAGTATGGGCCCCAAGGTCGGAAGGTGGGAAAATGATCCAGCACCTCAAGAGGAGGAGCACTGGCTCTGCAAAAACAAATCTGAGTAGCCCCATTGGCATTCCCGGTGAGGGCGCCTTAGACAAGAGATAAACTTGCTCCTTCTGAAAGCTGGGGGGGGGGCATGAAAGGGTGGATCTCCTAGAGCTACACAGAACATTTTGCATCAATCCGACAGCCACAAAGCCATCAAAATAGTCCAGTTTCTATCGGACTGATTGTCAAGGTTGAAACCTCAACTTACGTGTACAACAAAAGTACACTGACGACAGAACTGGCATTAACTAATGAACATGGCCTTGACAGAGGGTTGCTTCCTGTGAGGTGTCACACACGCACCAAGAGTCCAACTGATATACAGAATGTGTCTTTTTTTCTGACAGTTATTTCACACCAAGCAAAGAACAGTATTACTTGGATGTAAGTGGTTCCTATTTGGGACCATGTAGAGAGAGTTGAGCAGTGAGATGTCTGTTCACGTTACACTTTAACTTCTGCATGTCAGTATAGTACAGGAGAGCAGGAAACAGGGAGGGAATTCCAAAGTCTAGCAGTTTGAGGGAAGAAATTATTAGATTTCCAGCATCTAGAGGTCCCTACAATGTAAGGGTGGGATATTGCTGCCTGTCTTAATCTGGAGTATTTACATTAAGGGGGTACATGTGCTTTGAGTTCGTTAGAGCACATTCCATTAAAATACTTGTAAAACTTGTGTTTTCTGTATTTTAGTTTGTGTTGTTATTTTATACATGTGAGAAACTGCGCACCCTTTAGCAACCGCTAACGTGAGAGACAATGACATGGCCAGAAGAGAAGCAGAGGGAGAAAGAAACCATGGCAAACCACATTGGAGTCAGCAATTGTTGTTGAGCACGGGGGAGAACATGGTCACACATAATGTTCAGGTGGATAGAACCCACATGTTGGATGCAGACAGTCGCAAGGAAACAAAGACAAGGAAAGAATTCAACTCCCTTTTATTTAGTTGAAACAACAGACATTTATTTACAGGTACTTCCAGAATAACACGTTGTCTTTTGTTCAAAAGTCTTCTCATATTCTAATGTGCTTAACAAGACCCTTCCATGTCGAACACATGGTACCTCCCTGTTTCCTGCTCCCCTGACTATACTGACATGCAGAAGTTAAAGTGTAATATGAAGAGACATCTTGCTGCTCAACCTCTGTCCCATCGACGAAATGTTGTACAAGTATTTTAATGGTGGATGCTCTGACGAACTACAAGCCCTTGTACCTCCTCGACGTAAATATCCCCGACAAACCCGACAAGCAGCAAAGTCCCACCTCTATACAGTAGAGATCCCTAGATATAAGAAAGCCTTCTACTCTAATAAGGTCTTCCCCAGAACTGCTAGACTTTGGAATTCTCTTCCAAGTTCCTGTTTTCTCAACTGTACTAACATGCAGAAATTCAAGTGTAACATGAACAGACATCTTGCTGCTCAACTCCCTACATAGTATCCCTGCAATTTATGTCCCATATAGTAGCCACCTACATCAAAGTGGCACTGTGCCTTGTTTGGGGTGAAAATGTAAAAAAAAAAAGAAAAAAAAACTCTGTGTTTGTACGGCCATGTTTAGGACACATCTTTCTCTGTCACTCTTGGGCCACATGTTTTTCTTTTTTTTTATAATCTTTTTCTTTCCTTCTTCCTTGCTGTGACGTCACCTCGAACACAGTTCATTCATTTTCATACCTTGGCTGTCATACAACTTCTGCTGTTACTGCCATATGCATGTCTGTGCTCTGTTACACTGAGTCAATGGGCTATAAATTTTGCTGGTTTTTAACGAGAAAAAAGTCTAGTTTTTTAATAACCACCTACAAATAATCATCAAGGGGGATAACTAATTTTAGATTAAAGAATATAATACGAATTCATTTATTTATCACAAACTATTAGCCTCATCTTTTTTAGTTGTTTTTTCATGACGCTTCAGTCAACTATTCCTCTGGCCTTCATCAGGTGGTAACTGCGACGGGATAGGAACTCCAAATCTCCTAACTGCATCCTCAGCAATCACTGCCTTCCATAGTTGTTGTTGTCTCATCACGTTTTGGCCAAGTAATTCTCTGGCCGGCTTTGGGTAGGATTGAAACCGCTATCTTCAGACAATTCTCACCTGGAACCATCTGACGAAGACCAGAGGAATAGTTGGCCGAAACGTTGTGAAACAACAAAAAGATGAGGATAACTGTCTACAATAAATAAATAAATAAAAAATGCTCATCTCAATAAGCATTCAAATTAATTAAATAATATATAATAGGAATTGTCTATCGTATGTGCAAACAAATATAAATAACATCAATGTATGTCGACCAGTGCTAGTTATTTACATAATTTTTTTCATGGAAGTCATCACTTATTAAGGTGTGAAGGCCACTCGAGGATAAGGGTTAATGAGTGTAAGGTGGTTACTGAGATGACAACTTTCTGATCATTGATGGTGGAAGTTGGTTAGAATATGTTTCTTTAAAGGGGAAAGAGATCAAAAACTTGTTTACATTGGACTTGAAGACAACCATGTTCTAGTTAGCTGGAAAGCATGCCAGCAGAACAGAGTTCTAAGAAAGAAGCTTTGTTGATGGAATCTGCGTTCAGATTTAGATACAAAAAGAGAGTGGGGGAAATTTTCGGTAGTGATTGTAGCTAAATGAGTGCTTTTTGTGAAAGTTTGGCGTCGGGGAGGGGGGTGCCATAGATTGAAGCTCAGACGAACACTTGCCATAAAAATAATGATAGAGACAGGTTTGAACGTTGCTACTCTGGAAAAGAGGTTGCAAAGAGAAGAAAGGTGCATCACCTACTAAGTTTCGGAGCCATTTCTGACCTCTCTCAAGGCAGGATAGGGTGCTTTGAACAGCTCCTGCTCATATGTTGCAACAGTACACCACTTTAGGGCGTAGAGGATTGCGTTGGGAGTGAGATACCTTCTTATGCTCTATATATGCCACCTGTGAGTGAGAAGAGGGAGAGGAGGTATTGATTTCAAAACAATTTTATGCAAATCCAATTGTTCAGCAATTCACGTGAGAAATTTTTTTTAATTAATTTAAGATAAAAATATACATTTTAAAAAAAAATCGAAAACAAAAAAAAAAAAAACAAGTGTAATTACGATTTTCTTGTTCAAACTTTTATCGATTTACCACGTCTTCATTGCTTTTTTTTGTTTTGTTTTTTGTTGGTTTTTTTTTTTTTTGCTTTTTTATTTACTTTTTTATAGAAGTCCAACGTGAAAAGAATGGAATTTGAAAAGTGCCAATGATATTAGAACCATTATGTTCAGGCTAAAAGAATTTTCAGTGGCGCCACAAGTAAATGGAATTATTGGAAAAACGTTAATTCTTATTCAACATTCATCTTTCCAAAGAGAAATTTACAAGATAGACAAAAGGATCCGTTAATCTGCATATTTTTATAAAAGTGAAATTGTCTGTGTGTGTATATGCGTGTGTGTGTTTGTGCATGTGTGTGTGCGCTTGTGTATTTGTCTGTATGTGTGTGTGTGAAATGGTGTACATGAAACTACTGTCATTTTTTGATTTACAGACTTGAAACTTGATATATAGGGAATTCAGACCTGTAAAATAAATTTGATTTGATTTTAACCGGTAGAAATAGCCGTTAAGGGGTCAAAATAAGAAAAATTAGAACTTGGGAGGTGTAACTTGACTTAAAGTGCTTCTCTATGCATACACAAATATACACTTGTGTGTTAAAGTCAGTTAATTTTTTAAGTTTTGACATGCATCTGGTGTCAGGTCAAATGGTAGCGAATAACACTAGAGAGGTAAATGTTTTGGTTCCGCTTCTAGCTGAAAGCAACCACGCTATATCTTTTTTTTAACTTTTGAAATCACTACTACATATTGGGTACAATATGATAATCAATAGAGAATTAGCTCTTTAATAATAAATGCAAAATCTGCATAAATAAAAATATATTTACGTGTATTTTACAACTGGGCAATGCCGGCGGCATGTTAATCTAGTACAGTTGTGTCCTTTTTTGTCACACTTTCGTATTAAGAAGGGAAAGTGGGAGGAGGGGATATAAGAGAAGGAGGGGAGAGAAAAGAGTAGGATCGGTCGTTTTGCTTTACTTTTTAACTTACCTTTGCCTTAATCTTTATCCATGATTCCATGAACAAAGCTTCTTTCTTAGAACTGCACGCCTGGGAACTCTCTTTCATTTACCTGCTTCCTAGCTCACTACAACTTGGTTGTCTTTAAGTCCAATATAAACAAATTCTTGATGAACCGTCCCCTTAAGTAATCCAATTTACCAAATTCCCATTACTAACGATTACAATATTATCCCATTGACTACTGTACGCTCTATAACCCTTATCCTCAAGTGGTCTCCAGGCCTTGATAAGTGGTGACTTCTATGTAAAAGAAAAAAAATAATGAAATCAAATCATGTGTCCCCCCTGCCCCTACTCAACAAGATCGCGGACCCCAACGCTGTTTCCATGGATTTCTTCTTCTTTGTTTTCTCTTCTGCCCGTGTCATCATCTCTCACATTGGCGGATGTCGAGGGGGCATGCACGGGTTCACAAGTATAAAAATAAAACACAAACTCTGATACATTCTATAAATATCAGTTGCACTCTGGATGCATGTGTGACACCATCGATTCTATACTATAAATATCACTTGCACTCTGGATGCATGTGTGACACCATCGACACTCTATACTATAAATATTACTTGCACTCTGGATGCATGTGTGACACCATCGACACTCTATACTATAAATATCACTTGCACTCTGGATGCATGTGTGACACCATCGACCATGCTATAAATATCACTTGCACTCTGGATGCATGTGTGACACCATCGACCCTCTATACTATAAATATCACTTGCACTCTGGATGCATGTGTGACACCATCGACACTATATGCTAAGGTCCACATTTATGTTCTGCCAAAGCTGTGTTCGCTAGTTGATGTCAGCTCATCTTGATCTGGCTACGTTTTGCATCTGTCTCTAACTGGAAACTATCGTCAACCGAACACTGTCCTCAACTCATTAACTATCGCAAACCGTCTTCAACTGTCGTGCACTGTCGTAAGATTCATAGCCACTCCCAAAAATAAATATATCTACATCCATTGTTCGGCCCTTTTGTTACTTTGATCAACAATCCCATGTCATATTCCTTTTGTGTGCCTTTTTGAACAACTTCCTCCATTGATGTGCTGATAAACCTATTTCCCCATTTTTTGTCATACTAATTTTTCTCTTTCTCCCCCACTTTCCAACACTTAAAGGGAGTGCAGATGCAGATAGTGTCACTACAGCATCTCAACCCTTTTACTTAATGCCCAATCCAGTAATTTTAGAAATAAGGTTTTATGCTTCATGTTGCTTATATCATATAAACAAGACAAATAGCGGCGAGCTATTGAGTGAGTTTCTAAAAGTATTTTGTATAATTTTTAGTTTTAACTAATTTTTCCAAACTTCACATATTTAACAGTCAGCTTGCCGCCATTTCTCTTATTCACATATATCGATAAACACTTTTCTAACCGGTTAAACATTTTAAAGTGAGTAAAACCACTAAACACTTTTCCAGATAGGTAGAAGAGTAACCTATTTTCCCTTTGATAACATTTATTTGTTATATTTTTTAATCTTTGACCACTTATTCATACCTCTGTGGATTCTAAAACAAACATTGTTTGGTCACTGAGTATATATCCTCTGAAATATTCTAGAGTTTACTTACGCCTATTACCTTATCAAACCTTTTGAAATGTTCAAATTTCTTTTTGCACCTATTTGCTAAACAGTAAATACGGCGCCTCTCAGGGAGTTCACAGTTGAATAGTTGGGAACAATTATTTATTTTTTTTTTTTCGTTTGTAATTCTTTTAATGTTTACTTTACTTTGAAATTAATTTTCCGGGGAATTTGAAAACGTATGACCGGTAGACTAGCTTTAAAATAACTATTTTCACTGAATTTAGGTAAAAATGGCACAAGTAATAATGGCTTCTTCTTCTTCTTCTTCTTGTATCGCAATATTTTCCATGCCATAGATGAAATCATGGTTAGTGTTCTTCATAAGCTTCCGGCCATTGTTGGTGTGATTCCTCTGAAGACAATTATATGATCTGAACTTGGCAGAATACATGGAGTGCATTGGCATTACCTTCCCCATTGCAGTGGCATCTGACTCACCTGTTTGCACCTATATGTTGTCTTTAGATCATCCGTACAATTGCAATCGAATAACGTAACTGATAATACCATAGAATCGTTGATCTGCTAGATCTTCCTCCATTGCCATCCAGCGTCCTGCCGCCGACGTCATCAGAGTTACCTTCTCTTAGATGCATGTCTTAACTAAGACTAAGGGAGCATCTATCCCAGTAAATTAATGCGCCTACAAATATCAACCTGGAAATTTCTTATGACTCAGTGCGGTACATACAGCACCTAGACTTTCCAAATGGTCGCCCATCCGGTTCTGGCCAGGCTCATCGTTGCTTAACTTTGGTGATCTAGCGGGAACAAGTGTGTCAACGTGATTGTGCCATATATAACGTACAAAGTGAATAAACAGGAAAAAAATGGCACAAATGAAAAATAGACACAAATCTCACAATAAGTTTATCAAAATCTTGGCGACAATACATAAGTTTGATCAATTAAAAAAAGAAATTATATGTACATTTAAAAGTACCTCCTCACCCCCAAAATTATATTCTACTTTTTTAAGCAATTACATGTGAACACACTGAAAAAGAAAAGTAAAATAATTATTTTAGAACTTAGTTGCGCATATAAATTAATCATAAAATGACCTAGCCCCATTTCTAGGCTATTCTAACTTTTTAGGGCAGTTAGCTAAATTTTTTTTACCACTAACCCTAAATCAAACTGGTAAAGTAAAAAAAACATGCATAATTGCTTTATTTCGTATGACCTTATTTTTTGTAATACCAATCGGATTTAAAGTTTGTAGTAAGAAGAAGGCAAGTTTTTTATGATTTTATTTTTTTTAAGTTTGATCAGAAACATTAACACGGCCAAGACTTAAAACAAACAAAATTGGTTACATGTCCTTAAAATGCTGTCTGGTTCAAAATGGATGCTGGTTTTGTTAATTTTATATGCGAAACTGATTTTTACCATTTTATTTATTTTACCACAAAGTCTTTCAAACTGTAACGCCTACAAAAAATGGAGAACTGTACTTTTCGTTTTGTGTGAATTAACATATATCTGCAAATTGTCGGAAAAAAAAAAAAAACTAACACCGATTTTTTTTATTAAGAATTTGTACTTTTATATTTAGTCGAATATAATATAATAAATACGAAATCTGCATTAATCAAAATATCGTATTTAAGCATATTTTATGACCAGGCAATGCCGGGCAGCCTGCTAGTATCTGTTATATGTACAGTAGCAACAACCGATCAAAGACAAGGATCATTCCAAAAGTAATGCATCCTATTTTTTTTTACTTAAAACGTTGAAGATCTACAAAGGTGGAAGTGGCATCATTAAAATGAGTGACCTTTTGTGCTCCAGAATTTATTTTTTTATATAGTCACCACCATTTTCAATGCACTTTTAGCAGTGATAGGGTGATCGTTGCGCATGGCCATCCAGAGTGTGTTTATAACTCACATATCTGTCACCACTCTGAAATCGACGAACTCATTTCTTAATTGTGCTGCATCAACTGCATCGGCTTTGTAAACGTTCAACGGGCGCCAGTGAATGTGGGTCGGTTCAATTTTTCAATCACGCATGTCTGCTCCTGACGCATACTTATAACAGGGGTTGCTTTCTTAGAGTCTCACGCATTCAATATCTGCAATAAGAAGATGAAATTTTCAGGCCATTAATGCATAAGTTCAGTCACCATAACTATGCAATTTGCAATCTTCTTAATCTATTCGGGCGGAATAAAAAAAAATAGGAGGCATTACTTTTGGAACGCCTATAAGATCAGAGAATAAACAAATAAACATACTTTGATAGAAGGAAGGCACAGAATAGTTAACAAGCACCCTCCCTTCTTTCGTCATGTTAAGAATATTTTTCTAAATAGTAACATTAATCACGTCTTGAACTTCGGGACAAGATCACAGGGTAGTATCTGTTCTAATGCTACACTTTGCCTTTTCTGCCTCGGTCAGTAGAGGAGAAATCCTTCATGAATGAGACAATCTTAATTTTTGTTCTTATCCAAAGTGCACCTATTTGAGGAGGTGGATTTTCCCCACATTAAAAACTGACCTTGTGTCTAACTCTGCCCTCGTGGGGAGGCAAGTAAATAAGAAAATTAGAACTTATTCTTAATATGGAGAGGAGGGGGGCGAAAACAAAGAAAGGGAAAAGGACATGGAAACAGGGGAAAAAAAATCAGGGGAAAAAATAGGGAACGGGTGGGGGGAGAGAAAAGGAAAGTAAAAGAAAAAAAAAACAAGTAGAAAAAGAAAAAAGAAAGAAGAAACGACGTTTTCTTTTTTTTATTAATCATTTCTCCGGATTATCTAATAACAAAACACCCTTACGAACCGTAAACAATTCATTGAACCTGATCGACAATAGATGGAAAAAGGGTCAGGGGTTAATACCTTTTCTAATTATACAGAAGGAATAAATGAACCCCATTAAATGCAATTGCTAATAATATCGACAATTTCACAAAGGTTGTTATGAATAAATAAAATTTCACGAGGAAATCGGATAAAAACGAGCGATGACTCACAGCACAAATATCGATTTTATGCGACTTTCAATAATATGAAATGATCAGAGATTCATAGCAGTTTCATTACAACATGTGGATCTATTTAACTTAATTATAAACAAGACAAGAATAGAACACAGCTGTAGTCGCATTTCAACAGCGCGGTTATCCAACGTTGCCCGGGGATTGAATGAGGATCACAACTATGTACTTTTGTCACCGTGTTCATAATATTATTAAGATTTCCTTTGTTTTTGACTGCCCCCCTCTTCCGGTTTCACTCCCTGATATGGTCGGAAGAGGCTGAAATGTTGAAAACCCCTTGGAATTAGTGTTTTACATGTATTGTTTCAATTTCATATATATATATATATATATATATATATAGCATGGTAAATGTGGGGGCAACCTTTCATATCGAACAATTACTTTTTAAGTCAATTAGTTTGGTCAATGTGGGGGAAACCCTTCATATCAGGCAATTGCTAATTTTGGACCCTGTCAGAGTGCCCCCTTGGGGGATCTGGTTTTTCCTCACCACACTAAAAAACGGCCTTGTGCCTAATTTGCTCAGTAGGGAAGCAAATAAATAAACAGTACTGTTTCGCTGTTTCACAGCTCATCAGTGTGGCTAGACAAGCAACTACCTCAAGCCAGGATCGAAACCCGATCGCCCAAAGAACAGTCAGAGCTTCTAACCGTTGCACTATACAGCTGCTGCTATGCGGACAGTGAATTAACAATGTTTTGACATTGACCAAATACCTAAGCTCAATTTGTTTACGCAAAGAGCATCGCTTCATACGTTAATGGTAATTTGTATATCACTTCCCAATATGCTCAACCTAAGATAGGGAGCATTATATATATATATATATATATATATATATATGGGCTCTCTCTACTGTGCTGAAAGTATCCTGTACCTCTATAAGGCCACCATCCGCCCATGTATGAAGTACTGTTGTCACATTTGGGTTGGTGCATCTGCTACTTGTCTCTCACTCCTGAACAGAGTCCAAAAGAGAGTCGCCAACCTGATAGGTTCTGAACTATCATCTAGGCTCCAGCCTCTGTCCCATCGACGAAATGTTGCATCCCTCTGCCTGTTTTACAAGTACTTTAATGGTGAATGATTTGACGAACTACAAGCACTTGTACCTTCTCAACGTGTCTACTCCCGACAAGCAGCTAAATCGCACCTCTACACAGTAGAGATCCTAGGTATAAGAAAGCCTTCTACTCCAATAGTTTCTTCCCCAGAACTGTTAGACTTTGGAACTCCCTTCCCGAATTCTGCTTTCTGAACTGTATTGACATGCAGAAGTTCAAGTATAATGTGAACATATCTTGCTACACATCTCCCTTCATAATACCCCTACAGCTTATGTTCCCGATAGTAGCCCCCTACTTCAAAGTGGCATTTTGCCTTGTTGGGGTGAAAATTGAATGAAAATATATGTATGTGTGTGTGTGTGTGTGTATATGTTTTCCTTGGACCGCCACCTTGACGAGGTGGAAACACTTGTGCATTCCAATGAACCTGAGAGGGATGCCATCCGGAGATTAATTCTCCTGGTAGGGCCATCCATGACAGTAAAGTTAAGGGGGAGTTTTCAGAAAAGACCTCAACGGCAGAGTGGGAGGATGACGGTAGCAGGGTGTACTCCACAATGGTTACAAAGATGGAAGAAGGCTGCAGCAAAGATGGATTCCCAATTGTCTTGGTCTCCATGCCATTGGACCCTGGTCTGGTCTTTTGCCAAGGACAGTGTGGTGGCTGGTTGTGCACCAGTCACACCACTCTAAAGATTCTACGCACAGGTGTTCTCCTGAAGGGCCTATCATTACCCCCCACCCCCTCAAAAGTTCTATGGCAACCAGGAAATGGTGACGGAAGCAGGGCAGTGAAGCCTGAGAGCTTCTAGCTATGCACTGGCACATAGGCAGTGGGTGTCTGATTCAGTTGCCCTGCTCTTGGGCCAAGGTAGAAAGAGCATCTCGATAGCGGCACTCACATCTGAGCAGTCTTATTTAGGATCCGCTCTACTTACCCCACATCAAAAAGGGTCTAGAAAAGGTGCTCTAAAATAGCCTGCCTCATATCACCCGACTGGAATACCATGCCCAGTGAGTTCACCTCTTTGCAGTAGAAAACGAAAAATGATGAACTTTGAAGCATGGAATGTGAGAATACTCAGGGACAGTGCATCCAGCAATTGTCCAGAAAGAAGAACTGCGATATATATATAAATTTATTTATATAGACAAATATTACATACTCGCTACACTGAACATGCTAATGTTTCGGAGCTAATTGTTTTTTTAAAAAAACAACTGTTTCTCATCAGGCGAGAGAAATAAAGTTTATAACATTAAAAAAAAAAATATATATATATATATATATATATATATTCCCTGTTTTTTATCAAATATACCTCCTAATATATATATATATATATATATATATATATATATATATATATATATATATATATTCTTCAGTGATGAAAAAAAACGGACTAGAGTGCTCAATGTGTAGCCAGAGCAGTATATAGGAAATTTATTGCTGTGAGTCCAGAATGAATTCATTCTGAACTCACAGAAATAAATTTCTTTATACATATATATATATATATATATATATATATATATATATATATATATATATATATATATAAGAAAATGTGTTTATTCAATTATATTTCACCTTTTATTTATACCAATCTTTTAATTTATGAAGGTCGATGTATAACTAGGGCATGGTGATAAATGGAAAATATGATTACAATTTCTCTCCCAATTTTCGAATTTTGTAATCATGCCCGTATACCTTTATTTTCTTTTAAAATTGATATGTGCTGCTTCTCCTGATGAGTTAAGGGCGATTAAAATTCAAGAATTGACATAAGTACATGAATGATTCTGCGCTACGAAACAGGTGCTGTCAAGAATTGTACATGCCAACGTACTTAAATAAATAAACAGTAAGATGGTTAACATATATATATATATATATATATATATATATACATATTAAATTTTAGTCATTCAATGAATTTAAAAATTTATGACGTGAAATGTTCAAATTTATGACGTGAATTTCAAATCAAAAGATTTCTATTATTCTATGTAAGACAAAGAATACATTTTAAATATTATAACTCCTTATGCTATAGGATTTCGATGTCTACCATCTCTTCAGAGGAGAAAATATTAGCAAATAATTATAATGGTTTACACCTTATTTGCTAAAGTCAGTGAGACATGGAAAATCAAAATTAAAAGTTGTTTTAGTATTCAAATATCATAGAGGAAGGGAAGTTAATGAAAAGGATATAAAAATTCACATCCAAATTGTATGGTAAAATCACAGGTTTCCATACCAGTTGATTCTTAGATAATTAGTACTTTATAAAATATATATGGCGATTAAGCTACACTGAATATTCCGCGTTTCATCCACTCTAGGACTCCTCAGCCTTATGCGCGAATTCAGTGGTTGTTTATCGTTTTTTTATGCTCCTCTTCTATTGAGATTTTAGTTAGCCAATCAGCTATCTAGTATCCACCGCACCCTTCCTATCAGCCAATGGGCATGCATTTTATCGGACAAAGGATCTGTTTTAAAACTAGGTTAGTGTTTTTTTTTATTGTTAGTTTATATATAAATATATATATGTACATACACATATATACATACATATATATATATATATATATATAAATACATACATGTGTGATCGTTTATGTATATTCATGTTTATTTAATTTATTTATTTGTTTATTTTCTGTGGTTTTTGTTAGTTTTAAAACTATTTTGTATCGCTATCCTAGAGTAAATTTTATCTTGTGAACACAGTTATTTGCTATTTCTCTTCTACAGTTTAATAGATGTTGGGGTTCTTTAAAGTACAGGATAGCAAATTTTTCATGAAGGCACATAATGGTGGTTCTCATTTAATTCCGAGCATATATATATGCCAAGATAAGTAGAGAGCACATACAGCGCATAGAATTTCCAAATGGTCACCCATCTGTTACCAGCCAGACTCAATTTCGGTGATCTGATAAGAAACGATGTGTCACGTGACTCTAGAGAGGTTTGGTTGGAAATTGCGCAACTCTTTTTTTCACAAAAAATTCATGCACAGACACCCTTACAGTGAGCATCCATAATCTGTCAAGACTGAAGTAAGCTAGCATATATATATATATGAGCAAGTGCTTCTTTAATAGGCACTTGACGAGGGACATTTGTGAGCACTAATTTATAGTTTTGTGCATAGAGCTACGTCAACTTGATGATTGTAGGTTCGATCTATGGCTGGGAAAGGTGCCTGTCTAGCCACAACGAAATAGTACTGTATGTGGATGACTATATATATATATATATAAAGTAATGTGATTGATAATTTAAATTTTAAAAATCAAATTATAATTAAATTAAAAATCCGTTTCATTTAACTATCGAGCTTATTATATATCTAAATTACAACGAGCACTTTCTATTTCCTGTATTTTAATTAAACTAGTAATTTCACTGTTACATTAAAATACACTCAGCTCTTTAGACTATTGTTCTAATCTCCTTTAAATATATATATATATATATATATATATATATATATATATATATATATTTCTGTGGAAATATATTTTCTTATAATATATACCAATCCTTATTTAAGAATCTCAATATAATTACAGAACAATATAGCGAATAAATGACAAAAGACTATATTCCAAATTTCATGATGTTGACCATCTTCTAATTTATTCCTTTAAATCAATTAACATTTACAATTCTTGGCAGTATCTGTTTCGTAGAGCAAAATCAATCACTTAATTATTACATCAATCAGTGAATTTATTCTAAAATCTAAAATTCAAAATGGCGTGATGCAAACATAGTGTAAGGTATTTACAGCTTCTCTTCCAATTTTCGAATTTTAATCATGTCAAATCGTAATTTATTTCCTTTTGACGGATTGATTGTTGCTATTTCTTCTGATGAGTTAAGGGCATAATAGATTCACTGATTGATATAATAATTAAGTGATTGATTTTGTGCTACAAAACAGAAACTGTCAAGAATTGTAAATGTCAACTGAATTAAAAGAATAAATTATAAAATGGTCAACATCATGAACTTTGAAATATAGTCTTTTGTTCACTAAAATTGGGCGACTTTCTAAGAAAAACACCGGTTTCCGAGGCGGAGACATAAACATTACTATCGTTTAAAAAAATCAAAACAAAAACCACTTAAACAGATGAACGATAAAAACGAAGCAGTAAATTGTCTATGGCAACATAGCGCAGTGGATTAGGGCGCTGGACTGAAATACATAAGGTCCAAGGTTCGAATCCTACCAACAGTCAAGCTACGCTGGAGAGGAGTAGGGCTCCGAAACACGCGTGTCTGTAGATTAATGTTTTTAAAATAATAAATATATATATGGAGAGAGAGAGAGAGAGAGAGAGAGAGAAAGGGGGGAGGGAGAGAGAATGAGAGGGAAAGATAGATGTGTAGATATATCTAGATGGATAGAGAGATTAACAGGAGGAGCATACGACTTTGACCACCATGTTTATAGGCTACCAGCAGGGAGACCTGACGTTGCTCGGAATTAAATGAGAACTACCATTATGTACCCCTTTGTCACTATGTTCATTAAACGATTTTACTTTCTTTGTTTTTTTTTGTTTTTTTTTTTACATGAAGGTCAACTCTTATCAAGGCCCGGAAGCCACTTGGGGACAAGGGTTATTGCGTGTACAGTAATCAATGGGATAGTGTCATAGTAATCATTAGTATTGGAGATTTGATAAAGTGTCTTAAGGGGGTGGTTCATCAGGAATTTGTTTATGTTGGACTTGAAGACATCCAAGTTGTAGTCAGGTGGGAAACAGGCAAGCGGAACAGAGTTCCACAGGCGTGCAGTTCTAAGAAAGAAGCTTTGTTCATGGAATCTATGTTTTGATTTAGGCTCAGATAAAGAGTGGGGAAAATTACTGACAGTGGTTTCAGCTAGACGGGTGTTTATTGAAAAAGATTGGCAAGGAGGACCAGAGATTGGAGCTCAGACCAGCACTTGTCATGGAAATAACGATAAAACAAAGACATGCTCACAACGTCTCTTCTGTGGGAGAGAGGTTGCAAGGAAGAGAAAAGAGCATCCCTCACTAAGCCACAAAGTCTATTTTGTACTCTGTCAAGGCAGGATAGGCTGTTTTTAGCAGCTCTTGCCCAGATGTGGCAGCAGTACTCCATCTTTCGACGTACTTAGCTTTTATATAGAGAATTGCATCAGTAGTGAGATATCTTCTGGAGCAGTAGAAGGATCCCACCATTTTCCCAGCGGCCTTGGCAACAAACTTGATTTACGTGTTCCATTTCAGATCAGGAGTAATGATCAAACCCAGGAGCTTGTCAAAACATGGAGCCTCCCCAAGACGAGAGGCATCCATTTCAATTGATGCCAGATGGGGATCAGAACGTTGATGATATAAAGATAGGAGCCTGGAGTTTTTACTGAATCCATTCTCCCATTCTAATATAATCAGAAGAAACTGGAATTATTTTTCTGAATTTTTGAGGTAAGGATTGATTATTCAGATTATTTGAATTCTTCCAACTACTGTTCTCGTTTTGGGTGTTATTTTTCAAAACGTTTACGCCTTCTTCAGGCGTATCTTGTCGAACTCGGGAATCTGCACAGAATTTCGAATGGAATCTTTTATTTATCCACGAAAGTAGCATGCTCTCGTTCCGTCAGCTATGACTGAGTAGTTGGTAGAAGTCTTAAGTAATTTGTGATTTCATGCTCAGTATCGCCCACATTGAGGATTGAACCTTCAACCCTAAAAAGAGTTTCACTTAGAACTAAATTTTACACAATACTTTATCCATAATGCCATGGACCCTCGCGGACAATTCTTGCATGAATCATGGAAGTTTTGAACCTCCTCTTGTTTTTAGAACTATAATCTTACTACTTATCTCTATTGTATTTCTTTTAGTCTGTCTGTCCGTTTCACTTTTCTCGGAAACTACTGGTCTGATCTGTCTGAAATTTTGTATGAACTTTTCTTATGATAAGGTACAACGAACTAAGTATTATGGTATCCATTCGATGCAATAGTTAGGGATTAATAGGGATTAGTCACCACAATACCACATTTACTCTCAATGTTTTCTCAGAAACTACCGAGTGGCTATATATGTAACCTTTGACTTTCTTCAGGGGTATCAAGATCAGAATCTTCCTGTCAAACTCGGGAATCTGCATAGAATTTCAAATGGAACCCTTTCTTTAATTCGTGGGATTACATCTAAAGAGTGCCAGTGCATAGTTAGAAGCTTCCAGGCCTCACTGCCCTGCTCCTGTCACCATTTCCTGGGCGCCATAGGACTTTTTTGGAGGGGGGAGGTAAAGAAGGTTGGAGATTACATCGGCCGGAGCGTTTTTAAAACAACACTCAATATGAGAACAGTAGTCTGAAGAATCCAACTAATACAAAGAACAGAGGTTGTCGTCTAAAACAAGACTTTAAAGATGGATGTTTGGTTATTTATTCAGCGATTAATTTTGGCAACGAAAGCATAAAAACAAAGAATGGCATTTTCCAAGTTGGCAAGTCGAAATGAGTGATTGGATAAATTTAATTAAACTTGTGTCATGTCCATTTTCATTTAGCACAAGACGACGATACATTTGTAAAGTTTTTTTTTTTCATTCCAAAACCTGCATTCTTAATTACCCACTGAGAAATTTAGCTTCTAGACTAATAGAAAACAAGAAGGCAATTTTTTTTTTTTTTTAATTTCCAACAAAATTTAAACGATCATAATTTGGCAGTTGACTGAGCTATCAAAATAAATTTAGCCTGGTTAAATAATAAATTCACTATTCTGTACTTTCAACTAACGATTTTTGCAGTTAAATTAGTTACACTGCTGCCCAAGCTCACAGTTCCAAATTCGCTCATTCCTCGTCTATGAAAACAAACTTTTATTCAAGCTGTCAGCATCTCATTTGCATACGAGGTAACGAGAAATCTCGTTAACTCAAAAGACTCAAAATTTGATGCAGCAGCAATTGTTTTTGTTTTTTTTTTAATATTATTTTTGCCCGTAACCAGACCAGAGGTTTGTATCAATTTTTTTATTATAATTTGCTTACAAGCAGCAACCAAACATTTAATCATGTTTTGTATTATTGTTTACTAACAGGGAGACCCGACGATGCCCAGGATTTAATAAGGATCAACAAATGTTTCACCCTTTCATATTTTATTGTCATCGAAATTGGTGAAATTGCCTATTTTTCAATCAAATCGATTGATTGCTATTTCTATTTGGGAGCCCATTGCGGTGAACGGCGAGGAAGCTTCACATTCCTCACATTTTATAAAATCATTTTTATATATAATGGCTAGAATCAAAATTTAATGTGCAAAAGTACAGTATTAGTCTTCAGTTGTGCTCTAAACAGAAACAATCATTTTGAACGTGCCCCTGTCATATCAAAGAACCTACTGTTGATTTCATATGCATGTCATGATAATGACTTGAATTAAAGTTCAAATTGAAAAAATCAAGTATAATGGTTCAATTGTGCTCTAAATAGAAATACTCATTTCGAACGCGCCCTTGTCATATAAAAGAACCTACTGTTGATTTTATATGCCAGGCATATTTGTTTGTGCAGTGATAAAACTTCTCAAATGCACTTGTGACTAAAGATTGTAATTTTGGTCAAAGTCAGACTGTTCCATCTTTAATATTTTTTTTTCGATTATCGATTTTTGATAATTATCAATGACATTCAAACCCTATCTAAGAACACTCCCAGACACATAAGGTACATTTGTGTGAAATTTCCAAGCATTTAGCTCTCTAGTGTTATTCTTTACCATTTGACCTAATGACAAATGCATATTAAAACTTGACAAATTAACGTGATTAAACATATAAATGTACATATTTATTTCAAATTATGTATATCTGTGCATGAGTACAGAATGCACATGAAGTCGACTTACACCTGTCACATTCCAATTTTGACACCTTAGTAGGCCTATTTTCTGGCTAAAAACCAAATCGAATTTGTTTGACAGGTTGGAATACCCCGCATATCAAGTTTTCAGTCTTTAGACCAAAAATTGACAGAGTAGTTTGATAGAGACCGTTCCTCAGATAGAGAGACAAGGTCAATTTTTAATGTATACAGATGGATACCCACTTATGAAGGCTAAAAAACCACTTGCTTATAAGAGTTACAAAGATGAATAGATTGTCAGTTGAATGATGAAGAATGAGATGAAGAGAAAATGATGGAGTTAACAAAATTTGATTTCATATGAGGACGTTTCATGAAAAGTATTTCATTTTTAATGAAAATTGCTTCAGACAAAGTATGAAGCCATTTGATGTAAGAAACTAAAAAGAAAAAAAATACTAGTTCAAGGTCAATAACTAGCGAATGATAAGTGTTAGATGGAATTGATTCTGACTCAGAACACAACAATTATTCTCCCTTTGTCAGAAATATTGCTCATGGAATGTGAGAACTAAAGGACGAAATTAGGGAAACAAGAGTTACTGCGAAAATTAAATGCAACGTCAACTTTCTACTCTCCTTTCAAATTCTAGCAGGGAGTGTCTATAAATAATAGTCGCCCAAGTGGTAGACTTTTTTTTTTAAGGATAACACAGCACCAGTAGGTAGATAACAGTGGCTCAGTGGTTATTAACTGATATTATGAGCTGACAACCTAAGTATGCCAGGTTCAAATGCAGTTCGTTCCACAGAAACACTTTCACGTACAGACGTTGGCTACCTTCATGTGGTCCTACCCGTAAGTAGCCGATCTCCTTCTAGAAAGAATTCCAAATAGAAAGATATTGGGGAAACGAATGCCAACAAAACCATCATCATCATGAATGATGATCAACAACAACAACAGCAGTAGCAGTAGTATGGCCTAAAAGGAACTTGGCAATGAGACATGAAGCACAGCATTTTTAACTACTGATAATAATCCAAGACGACATATCCAGAAGAGAAGATGAAGATGGAAAGCACAGAAAGTGTTGAGGTCGGAGTTTGCCATCAATCTGTGGGGGGGGGAGGGAGAAGAATAGTATGAGCACACCTTTTAGATACAGCATAATCACATTAAAACAGCAGTTCTCATTAGATCATCAAAGTTAAGCAACATTGAGCCTGGTCAGTACCAGATGGGTAACCATTTGGGAATATCAGGAGCTGTATGTAGGAGGACCAAAATCCCCTCCTTGCAAGAGCTGCGAAAACCTAACGTCGTTATCTCCCCTGACCGAGATATACATACAATTGGGGATCATTTGTAAATTTCACACTCCCACAAAACTTCCTCCTTCGGAGGAAGCCAGTTCAACCTGCATAGGGTAAGTTTCACTTCAGTACAGTACAGTAAAACTTGTGGCACAGTGCTAGAGTCAAGCAAGGAAGGCTTGGATGAGGGCTAACATTCACTGCAATATAACGTGAAGCACCTGACGCAGTTCCTATACAACTTACGCAGATGGAAAAGAAAGGTATTGCGTGTGTTGCTATCATATGCAACAGTTCATAAATTTTTGCCCATGCTGCACTGAGTTCATAGTCACCAAGTGTATACAAAATAATATTTTCATTGGAAAACACATAGATTAGATGGATGCATCCGGGGAATATCCGTCGTCTTTTTTTATTTGTCTTTTTTGGAACTGTTTAATTACGTTTCCATTACAATTTATCGATTCTTTTCCTTGGAAAGATTGTTTGATCTCTGCGTTCTATTTTGTGTGTAATTTCCCGATTTTAACATGACACAAGTTTAATTAAATTCATCCAAACCAATTCTGACTTGGAAACTCGTAAAATGACATTCTTTGCTTTTGGGTTATGTTCTTTTGTTGCTAAAATTAATTACCAAATAAATAACGAAGCATCCATCTTGAAAGCCTCATTTTACACAGCAAACCTCTTTTTTCATATGCCTACTATCAAGTTGAGAGATAATTGACCTATTTTTACTTTAAGGTGTCAAAATAAGTGAAATAACTTATCACAACAAAGATTTCAACAATTGATTTTAACAAAGATTTTTTTTTTTTTTTTTGCTCATTTCGCTATAGCCACAGAGTATGCATGTCTGAAAATCGAACACATGTATAATGAAGCGATATTTCCCGAAATATAACAATAAAGATTCTCCACCTAACGCGAATAAGAACACAATACATTTAAAATATTATACAGGGTGTCCATAAAGTCCGTGTGCAATTTTAAAATGAATTGTTCCAAAATCGAATCCTTTTTACATGTTATTTCTATTGCAATCACAAATAAAATTATAAATATTTTAAGGCGCACACGGACTTTATGGACACCCTGTGTGTGTGTGTGTGTGTGTGTGTGTGTGTGTGTGTGTGTGTGTGTGTGTGTGTGTGTGTGTGTGTATATATGTGTGTGTATATATATATATATATATATATATATGTATGTATGTATGTATATGTGTGTGTAAAGGAATCAAAAAATATATATATACTAGCAGGCCACCCAACGTTGCCTGGTCGAAAAATACACATAAATGTTATATTTTAATTAATGCAGAATTCTTATTTATTATAAGCAGAAATGCCGTAGATATTAAATGTAATGTTAAATTCTTTAAAAAAAACAAAAAAAAAACAATGAAGTAAAAAAAAAACAGAAAGAAATTGAGACATACGTATGCGAGTATTTTCTAAACAGTTCACTTCTTGTAAGTAAACAAAGTCTTTGAGCTGAGATCGAAACCAAAACCTAAAGACAGTGAGTCAAGTACGATAACCATTAAACCAGCTTGACACGGTCTTTAAAACGAATCTGTCATGTGAACAATTCATTCATGTGCTGTCATGAACTGCTGCTCCCACATACCAACTTTTCAATTTTGACTCTTTAGCCTTTTTTTCCAGATGAAAACCGATTAAAAAGTTTTCCACATGTCTGAATACCCTATATACTAAATTTCAATTTGTTGAGTATATAGGCTGAGAAGTGTCCTCACACACACATATATTCTCAGTTTATATATATATATATATATATATATAGTTTTGAAAATAATAAGCGGAAGTTTCTCAGGAGCTCTTTCGGCTATCATCTCATCAGGAGAAAATCGATAGTGTACAAAATAATATTGTGTCGAAAATTTATTTAAAATTACCGTTGATTGGGCAAAAGAGTAATAGACTTTCCAAACAGATTCGCAGAAGTATTTACGACTGCTTTTATTCTGTGTCCTTGCGTTTGGTATATACTACGAGACCTGCTTTTCCGTCTTTTCGCAAGGATAGTTTGCCTTACATCCAAAATAGCAATATTATATATCAATTTAAATGCCAGTGCGATGCTGGTTATGTTGGGCGAACATCCTTACACCTTTTGACTCGTATAAACCAGCATGTTCCATCGAAGATCAGACAAGGGAGGATGTGGTTTGGTGGTCTCCCTCCTTCTGCAGCCTTGGACTCTGCTATTGGCCAGCATTTGGTTGACAACCCGTGCTGTGCCGATAGATATAAAATAGAATGGTTTGAAGTGCTACATAGAGCGGACTCCAAAAACCTTTTAAAAATTTTGGAGTGTGTCTATCGCGGTGCGTCAACCTTATTTGTGCCGGCAAAAGGAAACATCCAGCGCATTGTTTCTCTTTGGGGAATTTTGAATCTTTTCTCCCGTTTTTTTTGTTTTTTTTTCCTTCCTCGTTGTGCCAATATTTTAATCGTTTTTAAACGTTAATAAATTTATTTTAGTGTCCCTGTACTTTTGGCATATTTAATAAGTTCCCCATTAGAACTCTTTATTTTCGACATAATATTATTTTGTACGCTATCGATTTTCTCCCTATGAGATGATAGCCGAAAGAGCTCTTGAGAAACTTCCGCTTATTATTTTCAAAACTGTATATAAATTCTGTACCTCTAAACATTTATTTTTATATATATATATATATATATATATATATATATATATATATATATATATATATGTCAGCAAATTATAGTGATTCAATGACACTAAAAAAACCTTTATTCAAATCAAGGATTTTTTATTATTCTAAGTAAGACAAAGAATACTTTGGAAATTTTATCTCCTTATCCTATAGGGTTTCGATGCCTACCATCTCTTCAGAGGAGAAAATATTAGCAAATACATATAATGGTATTCACCCTATTTGCTAAAGTCAGTTAGACATGGAAAATCATAATCAAAAATTGATTACATAGAAGCCACACACACACACACATATATATATATATATATATATATATATATATATATATATATATATATATATATATATGCACATATATATAATGGGATCAAAAAAGTATATAAGGATTCTTTAAACGGAAATTTTTTTCGATATAATAAAAAGCTCTAGATGCTGGTGGAACTTAGGTACAATATTATTATTATTATTTTTATCCTTTATTCGTTATTTTAATTGTATAGATTAGCACATGTCATTGGACCCTAATCAATTAATTAGTTAATTAATCAACTCCGATAACATATAGCACCTATTCCCTAAAGTGTACTCCATACCTCTATCCTCCAATTCTACTAAAGCCCAACTCTAGCATATTTAAAGTACCATAATTATTTTATAATCCCCGTAGACAACGCTCTCTCCTCCCTCTAATATATACAACCTATACAAGATCTCCTAATATGCCTGGATGTTACATCCTTATCTTGTTTTCTAGCCCACCTTATGATGAGAAGAATTAGGCTTCAAAATATCTTAGCATAAACAGTTTTCATAACCCCTGCACACTGTATTGTGTTTCCTTGTTTCAAATTGATCAATAAATCTATATACACATTTTTCTATTATCAATATATTTTTCTATTGTACACACACACACACACACACACACACCCTGTACTAGTGTGGAGACACGACGTTGCCTGGGATTGAATGATGATCAACAAATGTTTTGCACTCCCATATTTTTATTGTCATCAAAATCAGTGAATTCGCTCATTTTTTCAATCAAATTGGTTGATTGCCTGCTCTAGTCGGAACCCATCGAAGTGCACTGGGAGGAAGCTTCACATCCCATATTATTGACTTAATCCACAATACACTGCAGTCTACATTGCACTGTAGAGAACCTCTGTTGATTTTATAAAATTATTTTTTTATATATAATGGCTTGAATCAAAGTTTAAAAAGCAAAAGTCAAGTATCATGCTTCAGTTGTGCTCTAAACAGAAACGTTTATTTCAAACGCGCTCTTGTCATATTAAAGAAACTACTGTTGATTTTATATGCCTGGCCTTACTGCTTGTGCGGTTATAATGGCTTGAAATTAAGTTTAAAATGAAAAGTCAAGTATCATAGTGCAATTGTGCTTTAAACAGAAACATTAATTTTGATCGCACCCCTGTCATATCAAAGCACATACTGTTGATTTTATATGCTGAGCCTATTGGCTTGTGTGGTAATAAAACTTCTCAAATGCACTTGTGATGTTAGGCTGTATAAGGTGTTAACTGTGGTAAAATTTGCCTGTTCTTTATTCCATCGGATTATTTCGATTATCGATACTTATCAAAGATATCCGATACCAAACCTATACCAAAACTCGTCTAGCCAAAATCACTATCAATAAATTCCCGAGTATCTGTTCAGATGCTGCACTTCCATTTCTTGTTCTCTTTCGGTGGAGGAACAGTCCTTCACGACTGAGACAATTTTTTTATTTTTGTACCTTTTCTCCGCGTTAAAAATACGACCCTGGTGTCTAACTCTGTCCCGTGGGGAGGCATTGTAAATAAGTACATCAGTCCTTAAACCTAAACGTGGATCCCATCAACAAAACTTTTTTTCCTATCTAAGAATACTGCCAGGCACATAATGTATCATCGTGTGAAATTTCATAAAAATCAGCACAGCCGTTTTTGGAGTCCATAGGAAACAAACTCAAACACACACACAGACAGTTTCTTTTTATATATAATAGTAAATATCAATAAAGGTGAATGTGTATAGATTGTTTCACGATATCTTAATTTGCTTCAGATTGTGTCTATCCTTTACACTAGTGATGGGACAATTCCAAATTTTTCCCCGATTCCGATACAATTACTGATTCCATGCTAAATTCCCGATTACTGATTCCGATTCTTTATAAATTTCTAATCATTTAACTATAAGATAGTTATTTCCTCTGATTTTTGTAAAACACATGTTAAATATGTAGAAATTTTCCTAAACGTCAAAATACAGATTTTAGCTTTACTGGTAATTTAAATATTTATTATTTTATCATTATTACTAGCAATGGGAGATTTTGGTTTGAACAAAATCAAATAAAAAAGACAAAAGAATCTTTTTGGCATCGGAAAATAGGCATCAATTTTTCTGATTCCAATACCGATTCCGACACCCCAAATCTTCCGATTTTTCCGATTCATGATTCTGATTATCGTCCCAAAACTACTTTACACCACTGCATTGTATTGTATAAATTTCATTTATATACATACTAAACAATGCTTCAACCAAACTACATTAACCTCTTAGAAACAATGAACAAAAACAAATAAAATGGAGGTATGGGAGAAAATAGGGTAAATGTTTTAGTTTAGGGTCCTAAATCAGTACAATTGGTGTCCTTCATGAACCCAATCACTTAGAGTGGGAGATCGATTTCGCATATAAATTTAACATAAAATGAGCTCTTAATTCAGTCATTCTAGCTTTTTATAGAGCAATTAACCATTTCTTTTTTTTTTTCTTTTTTTTTTTTACAACTAACCTAACTAAACAGCAATAAAAACATTTTGAAATTGCATTTTTAATGTAACATCTCTGGCTAGGTCTTTATTCATTCCTCTTTCTCTCAACTCCATCCTAATCATTTCCTCTCCTGCTTTCATTGGCCTCCCGTGTAAACTGAACCTGCCGTCTCAGCAGTTCTCCATCCACTAACCCCAAAACGTTCATTCATTCTTTCAATGTGACCAAACAGTCTCCCGTTCTGCATTCATCGCCATATATTTCCCAGATTTCATCTTTCTACAAGGTCATCAGATCTAAGCCTGTCTCGAATCATACACCCATCACGTCATATCTCGCCATGCACTGCATGTTCTCAACTATCACTGACCAGGTTTCGTGTCCATCCATCATCACGTTGCATACACACGCCTGATAGAATCTTTCCTTGGTAAATAATGGTATGACACTATTATATGTAAGATACAAATGGGATCGGAAGGGAAGAGAAATACACATACAAAAGAAAGCAGACATATTTTGGGGGGGAGGGGAACGAGATAGAAACACATAAATGTATTAGGATGAGTGACGAAATATAAACAACTGAAGGACAGACTAACCCGAAACGAATATCAATTACCGATGGATTGCCCCACGGACAATGTAACAGGACAGCGAATATCAAATGAGCAGTGCCATAAACAATGTTAGGTTTCGACATAACAATAAGTTGGCGCGAAGACTCGCTGTTGAGGCCTCAGTAATGCCTGTTTTATAGTCGCAGTCCCGGACGATTTATTGACGTGAGGTATTTGCATATTCAGAACCGGAAGTTTGAGTCACCAGTTTTGCGAATTACTTGTTTTCAATGGTGGTCAACAGACATATATGTGCAACACATGTGCATGAGACGCTTACGTGCGACACATGTGCATGTGTTACATGCATGTGTTACATGCATGTAACACATGTGCATGTGTTACATGCATGTGTTACATGCATGTAACACATGCGCATGTGTTACATGCATGTGTTACATGCCTGTAACACATGTGCATGTGTTACATGCACATAACACATGCATGTAACACATGCGTGCTGTTTTCATGTTGTTGCACCCTTATCACATATCGTACTTTTTTTTTATTTTTTCTCTCGCTTTCTCTCTCTCTCTTTAGCACTTTCATTTTCTCTCTCGCACTTTCACTTTCTCTCTCTTTCTCTCTTTAACACACACTCTCTCTCTCTCTCTCTCTCTTGTGCTCTTGCTCTATTTCCTTGCTTTATTTCTCTCTCTCTCTTTCTCTCTCTCTCTTTAGCACTTTCATTCTCTCTCTCGCACTTTCACTCTCTCTCTTTCTCTCTTTAACACATTCTCTCTCTCTTATGCTCTTGCTCTCTCTATTTCCTTGCTTTATTTCTCTCTCTCTCTCTCTCTCTCTCTCTCTCTCTCTCTCTCTCTCTATCTTGCACTCTCACGTGCATGCCGTTTTCTTTGTGCTGTGTACACTCTTATTACATATTGCACTTTCTATCTCTCGCACTCCCACTCTCTCTTTTTCTAGCACTCACTCTCTTCTGCATTCTCTCTTTCACTCTCTCTCTCTCTCTCTCTCTCTCTCTCTCTCTCTCTTTAGCACTTTCACTCTTATGCTCTTTCTCTTTCTATTTTATTGCTTTCTTTCTCTTTCTATCTTTCTTGCTCTCTCTGTCCGTTGCTCCTCTCTGTCTCTCTCTCTCTCACGCTTTCTCTATCTTCTTTCTTTCTCTCTCTCTCTCTCTAGCACTCTCTTTCTCTCTCCCTCAAATGCTCTTGCTCTCTATCTCCTTGTTCTCTCTTTCTCTTTCACGTTTGGTGCAGATTTGACTATTTAGAAAAGAAATCTAAACATCATATCTTGGCCAATAATTGATGTATCCATATTATTTAGATAATCTGGACTACTGTTCTCATTCTTATTGCTTTTCAGAACATTTCGGCCAATGTAAGGTCTGATCTTCTTCAGGTGTATTTTACTGAACTCGGAAAATCTGCACAGAATTTTGACATAAACTCATTATTTAATCCACAGGGATAGCAAGGACCCATGGCATAAGGAATAAAGTGCTTGGTAAAATTCATTTGTAAAAGTGTCACTTACAAATGAATTTTACCAAGCACTTTATTCCTTACGCCATATAAAGATAAAAAAATTGTTGAGTATATAGGTTGAGAAGTTTCCTTACACAATAATACGCATTCTCACTTTTATAGATATTTCTGAATTCTGGAGGTTTAAGGTTCAATCCTCGGTGCGGGCGATACTCAGAACACAATAGCAAATTATTTAGGATTTCTACACTATCATTGCTGACTGAACATGAACATGAAAGAATACAAGAATGATTCCCGAGTTCGACAAGATATGTCTGAAGAAGATTGAATGTTACATTGACCAAAATATTGTGAAAATCATACTTAAGATGAGAACAGTAGTCTGAATCATCAAAATAATTATCAATCCTTATCTCAAAAATTCAGAATAATCTGTCTTCTATACTCCTATAAATTCGTTTTACTTTTGTGTGTATTGATATTCATATTAAAAACCCTCTTTTCTATTTATTTAACAAGAAAATACAATTTTCTTATATATGGGTTATGGAATTGCATTCACTAGCAAAAGATCTAGCTAATTTGCATATTCTTTTAAACATTCATTTTAATTAATTCCCTATTAGTTTTTTCAGTTTTCTTATGGGATGATCATCTTTAGTTAACTATTACGTGTAATTATATTCATGCAGATATTCTACATGATTTATACTTGCATAATATTTGCGTAAAAAGTTTACAGTAAACACAAAAGTGTTTCCATATATATTTATGTATACGTATATATTTTTGTTTAATCTTTAAAAGTGAAAGTGTCTGTGTGTTTGCATGTGTACATTTTCCTACGCAATAATTGTCAATTTTCAGTTTACAGACTCGAAATTTGATATACAGGGTACTGAGATTTGGGAACATCTTTGTAATCCATGTTCGGCCAGAAATTTGCCTGCTAAGGGGTCAAAGTTCAACGATTTGACCTTTGAAAACTCTACCAAATCCTTCTCCCAATTTTGGGTCTAAACACTTGAAATTTTAGATATAGGTTCCTTGGGCATGGATCAAACTTAATAACTTGATTTGAGCCCAAAACAATAAATGTTAAGGGGTCATAATAGGGGTCAAATTTTAAAAAAAATTGGCCGCTTTTTTTATGCTCAACATACACATCCAAACACCCAGGCAACGCCGGGCTGAAATGCTAGTATATCTATAAAAGTGAGAATGTGTGTGTATTATGTAAGGAAACTTCTAAACCTATATACTCAACAATCTTTTTTATCTACAGATTTGAAATTTGGTATATAGCATATTCAGACATGTGGAAGACTTTTTAATCGGTTTTAATCTGTAAGAAAAGGGCTGCTAAGGGATCAAAATTGAAAAATTAGTATATAGGAGACCACCAAATTTTTATTTGTTTGCTAACTGCTTCAAGACTGCATGAGCGGTCGTGAAATATAACAGCTTCCTTATGTTAAGTACGAGTTGGTTTAAAAACACTATATACATATATGTTAAGTATGAGTTGGTTTGAAAACATTATATACATATATGTTAAATATGAGTTGGTTTGAAAACATTATATACATATATGTTAAATATGAGTTGGTTTGAAAACTCTATATACGTATATGTTAAGTATGAGCTGGTTTGAAAACATTATATACATATATGTTAAGTATGAGTTGGTTTGAAAACTCTATATACATATATTTTTTATATGTTTTTTATTCAACCCAAATCTTCCATTGGTAGTAATAACAATAAAATAATAAATATTTATTGATTTTAAATTACCAATAAAACTAAAATCGATAGATCATCATCCACAAATGTATTTTGACATTTAGAAAAATATCTGCATATTAAACATTTGTTTTTACGAAAATCGAGGGGAATAATAATTTTATAGTGAAATAATTAGATATTCATAAAGAATTGGAATCAGTAATTGTATTAGAATCAGGAAAAATATTGCAATCCTTCCATCACTACTTGTCAGTAAATATTTTTCGTTCATACAAATAGAAAGAAGATATGCACACTAAATATACAGATGTGCTCCTGATATTCATAAATAACTTCCCTGATGAAATTGTGTCCAAGGTAAGTAATTAGCTGATGATACTATACTCTATAATAAACATGAGGGAAAAATGAATGTACACATATCCAAAGGCAATGGCAGAAACCCTAGAAAACAACCTTCAGTTAGTAGTGGAACGGGGCCGTAAATAGATGGTAACATTTAATGCTACTAAGACTAAACTTCTTTCCTTTAAAAACTACAAAAAAAAAATAAACCACCGATTGCATGATAAATAACAACTGTTAAAACTTTCAGCTTAACATTCAGAGGCAACGCAAATCGGATCAAATATATTGAGGACATTACCAAGTAGTCTCCCTATATTGTGCTAGAAAATTACTCATAGTTAGTAGTGGAACAGGGCCGTAAATAGATGGTAACATTTAATGCTACTAAGACTAAACTTCTTTCCTTTAAAAACTACAAAAAAAAAATAAACCACCGATTGCATGATAAATAACAACTGTTAAAACTTTCAGCTTAACATTCAGAGGCAACGTAAATCGGATCAAATATATTGGAGACATTACCAAGTAGGCTCCCTATATTGTGCTAGAAAATTACTCATACCAGAGAGCATCTTATATCTTTACAGAGACACAATTCGCTCATGCATGGAGTATTGTTGCCACATCTGGGCTGGTGCATCTACTACTAATCTCTCACTCTTAGACAGGGTCCAAAAAAGAATCTCACATCTAACAGGTCCTGTACTACTGGCCAAGCTCCAACCTCTGTCCCAGTATCACAATGCTGTATCCCTGCGTATGCTTTACAAGTACTTTAATGGAATGTGCTCTGATGAACTCATAGCACTTGTAGCTCCCTCGTTGTAGCTCCTTGTTCCGACTAACTCAACAAACAGCAAAATTCTAACCATTTACTCTTGCCAGAAGACTTCTACTCTAATAGTTTTATTCCCTTGGGCTCCTAGGCTTTGGAATTCTCTGTTTCCTGCTTCCCTTATTATACTAACCTGCAGAAGTTTAAATGTAATGTGAACAGAAATCTTCATGCTCAACTCCCCTGTTAGACACGATCCCAAATAGTAGCCCTTTATATCCCAAGTGGCAATATGCCTAGTTTGGGGGGTGAAAACGATTAAAAAAGGGTAGCTATGAAAAAAGAAAAGGAGGGAGTATATAATAATCCATAGGCAACTTTCGTGTTGGCCTCTCCAGACATGATTATCAAGTGACCCCAATATCCCACGAAGGAGGGGGGGGGGAGCAGAAAGAATGCAGTCATGACTAATACAATGCAGTTGATGAATAGAACAGGTTTAGTGACATCCACCTGTAATAAAAGAAAGTTTGTTTTATTTGCCTGAGAAGCGGGGGTGGTGGGTAGATAGATGCAGGTTACACTGACACGAAAGGTAAAATAGTTTAAATTCTCACAGAGAACGCTAAAGCCAGTACTCAACCACTTTGCCACTAGGCGGAGCATGACTCAGAGCCTTTTTTTATGGTATAAAGAGACCCATATGCTAAGGCAAGGATAGCCTAGATTTTTTTTTTTTTTCGTTCATCAATGTCACAATAGAAAACTATCAAAAAAATTGCATATACTGATGTGCACATTTTAGACATAAGCAGGGTAACCTGTCACTGTCCAGGTTTAATACAAAAAAAAACTAACGTGTCCATACAGAAAAAAACAAACAAACATGACAGTGTACGTTAGGGTTTGTGTTCCTTGATTAGAGGCCCTGGTTGAGTTTGAATAAAATAAATACGTATTAGATACGTTTGAAGCCAAACTAACGCATTATTACAAAATAAACAGATATAAATTTATATTGAAATTTATAAATATATTTCGAAGATACACTTCATCATCAGTATGTCTTTCTTTATTTTTCTTCTTTTTTTTTTGCCTGTTGTTGTTGGGCATAGAATCACTCGAAATCCGTTTGTTGTTTTTACGGTAATCTTCCTAAATGTCGAAACGGTGCGTTGGTCGCGCAAAATTCACGTTAGGGTTTGTGTTCCTTGATCGCAAAAAAAAAAAAAGAAAAAAAGAATAAAAAAGAAAGAAAGAAAGGCATACTGATGATGAAGTGTATCTTCGAAATATATTTATAAATTTCAATATAAATTTCAAACATAATAAATATCTGTTTATTTCGTAATAGTGCGTTGTTTTGGCTTCAAACATATCTAATACGTATTTATTTTATTCAAACTCAACCAGCGCTTCTATCAAGGAAGACAAACCCTAACGTGAATTCTGCGTGACCAATGCACCGATTTTAGAAGATTACCGTAAAATCAACAAACGGACTTCTACTGATTCTATGCTTCAAATACAACATGGCAAAAAAAAAAAAGAAAGATATGCAGGCGATGAAGTGTATCTTCGAAATCTATATAATTATAAAACTCAAATGACCTTGTAACGAGTGATGTAACCACTTTCCGGTTTCCAACATCCGGTTGCGCATGCGCGCGTAAACATTAACCCATAACAATGTAAACAAATAAACACCTGAGCACTGAAATATAACGTTATTATTTCGAAATTATTATTTAACATTGGAAGAGTGGGGTGTTTTGCAACTATTCTTTATTACAACTATACTGTCGCTATTTTCTTGCAACTAAACAACTTTAACCCGCTGACAAACATAAGAACAATTGTAGTAAAGCCAAGACTACTAGAACTACTACTACTACTACTACTACTACTCTCTATCTATCCCTTTTCCTTCCTTCCTTCTTTTTTTTATTTTTTGTTAACATTTCTAGATACAAAATAGTTATGTGAGAACAGTGAATTTGTTGACACATTTACTAATCTGTTTCAATATTAGTTTTATTTTATTTTATTTATTTAGGTTTTATTTTTTTGCTTCAGGTTTTATTAATTATTTTTTTTTTTTTTTTTTAGATTTTAAGTTTCTATAATTTGGTTGACGGATTCCAATATGGGTTTCTCATTCTTATATTTCTCACTGGTCGGTTCATGTGCGTTTTTGCTGCTAAATGACTTTCATCGGCGTTTGATTTGTAGGAAAATCATGTTTAATTTTCGATTTTTGAGCGATTATTCAGAAAAATAGGTAACTTTACACGAATAGGGAGGTTTTTTTTTTCATGTTTGAGTGATCCGTCCGTGATTTTTCATTTTAATATACTTTCATAGAAATGTTTCTGTTATGTCAAAAAAAAAAAACTATTTTCTTTACGTCACAAGTGTCACGCTCATACATGAATTCCAGAGCTAAGATAACATACTGACCCAACGGGTCACTGGTAGTCAAGTATATTTATAAATTTCAATATAAATTTCAAACAAAATAATAATGCATTTTGGCTTCAAACGTATCTAATACGCATTTATTTTATACATGGCAGTGTCTGTTGTTAACAAATTTTATACATGGCAGTGTCTGTTGTTAACAAATTTTTAAAATTAGTTCGGGAAAATACTTGTTTTATTTTTAATGCAATATCACAGTCAGCTGCTCTGGGTGTTTGAATTAATTTCAATATAAACTTTTTTTTTTTTTTTTTACACAGTGATCACCACTTATCAAGGCCCGGAAGCCACTCAGGGATAAGGGTTATTGCAAGTACATTACGTTAGTGTGGAGATTTGATGAAGTGTTTACTTAAGGGGGCGGTTCATTAGGAATTTGTTAACGTTGGACTTGAAGACATCCAAGTTGTAGTCCGGTGGGAAGCAGGCAGAAGGAACAGAGTTCCACAGGCGTGCAGTTCTAAGAAAGAAGCTTTGTTCATGGAATCCGCGTTTTGATTCAGGCACAGATAAAGAGTGGGGGAAACTTTTGACAGTGGATTCAGCTAGACGGGTGTTTTTCGTGAAAGATTGGCGAGGGGGGACCAGAGATTGGAGTTCAGACGAGCACCTGCCATGGAAATAACAATAAAACAAGGATAGGCTCGCAACGTCTCTTCTGTGGGAGAGAGGTTGCAGGGTAGAGAAAAGGGCATGAATTGTCTCTCAGTTTTTATGCAAATAACTAGCTATTTACACACACACACACACATATATACATACATACATAGGGTGTCCAAAAAGTTACTGAAGGGTTGAAAATCTTTATCATTTTACCATTAATGATTATTTCTTCTCCATTTCAGATATTTTACAAATAATATTTTGAAAATTAATTATGGATAAGTATAACATTGAACAATGTAAGTGTTATGTTTGCAGGTTGAACCAAATAACGTATAAGGCAATACAAATGAAGACTCAACAAACAAAGGTAGATCAATAAGAAGTGTATTAGGAAAAGTATATTTACAGTATATTTACATAATGGTTGTCAGGTAAGAGAGTCTTGGCTGGAGAACATATCTGCTCTCGGCTCGGCTTTCGGTGGCTTCTGGTTAACACACACTCAGACTAACAGAGTCTTGTTATTTATGTGTAATATTATCCACATATGTAAATGAGTGGGTGCCACCACAACAGTAAGCAAGTTGTGAAATTGTTTTACCAAAATCAGGGGTCAATTGTTTTGACTCAACGAGCATATCAACAAAGAGATAACCCAAGTCACAACACAATTTGAAATATTGTGCGCTGCTTTGAAGACAAAAGAGCTGTACTTGATCTTCCGTGAGTTGGTAGAACTTAAAACGTCATCACAAATGAAAATAAGGAAAGAGTGCAAGAGAACATGGAGTAGCATTCTAAAACATTGATTCGACGACGTTCCACACAACTTGGGATATGTCGAAGCTCACTACACAACATTCTGCACAGTTTATAAAGTGCAGCTTGTTTAATACTTAAAGCCTGAAGATTTTCAAATAAGGGTTCAATATGCAGTTCAAATGCAAGAACTTGTCCGAAATGACCCAAATTTTCTGCAAAAGCTTATTATGTCAGATGAAGTCCATTTTCATTTGAATGGATTCGTTAACAAACAAAATTACAGATTTTGGGGCTCTGAAAATCCAAGGGCAATTCATCAAAAACAGTTGCATCCCATAAAGTGCACTGTATGGTGTGCAGTAACGGAGGAGAAGATTATTGGACCTCATTTTTTTGAAGATCAAGACGAAAATGCTGTCACTGTTACTGGAGAGAGATACCGGACTATGATTACAGACTTCCTGTGCATACAAATTCAAAATAGGCCCGGATTATGGTTCCAAGATGGAGCAATGGCACATATGGTGAGAGACATCATGGAGCTTCTCAGGCAATGCTTTGGCAACAACATTATCTCTCACTATGGCAATGTCCCGACTTTTTCTTGTGAGCATATCTTAAAGAAAGAATCTATATTAACAACCCTCAAACCCTGCAAGAACTGAAGGAAAATATCAAGAACTAAGGGAGTTAAATCGCAATCCAGAGATTCTGTAATCTCTCATGAGTAATGTTTTGTGAAGCTGAAAATGGGCAACATTTAAAAGACATTATTTTTCATGAATAAAGATTGTTTGAATTCTGCATTTTTTTTTAAATTTTCCAATATGTTAGTCAGATTGTGTTAAAATTACAGAAAGATATCATCAAAAATAAAGAATCTATTTAAGTTCAAAACTCTTCAGTGACGTTATATATATATCTATAAAAGTGTGTGTGTGTGTGTGTGTGTACATTTCCCTATGCAATAACTCTGTCTAACTTAATAACTTGATTTGACCACAACATAATAAATTTTAAAGGACCATAATAGGGGTTAAAGTTTAAAAAATTGACTGCTTTTTTTTTTTTTTTTTTGCTAAATATACACCTCCAAACACCCAGGCAACGCCGGGCTGAAATGCTAGTATCTATAAAAGTGAACGTGTCTGTGTGTGTGTGTGTGTGTGCGTGCGTGCGTGTGTGTGTACATTTCCCTACATAATATCTCTGTCAATTTTCAGTCTTCAGACTCAAAATTTGATATACAGGGTACTGAGATTTGGGAAAATATTTTTGATCGGTTTTCAGACAGAAAATTGACTTAAGGGGTCAAAGTTCAACGATTTGACCTTTGAGAACTCTACCAAACTCCTCCGACAATTTTGGGTCTAAACACTTGAAATTTTAGATATAGGTTCCTTGGACATAGATCTAACTTAATAACTTGATTTGAACCCAAAACAATAAATGTTAAGGAGTCATAATAGGGGTCAAAGTTTTAAAAAATTAACCGTTTTTTTTTTTTGTTTTTGCTCAACATTCACCGCCAAACACTTGAGCAACGCCGGGCTAAAATGCTAGTATATATATAGGCACATTATGTAATATATGAAAGATCACATGAATCGGAGATAAAAAAAAAAAAGACAGAGTCATTAAAATTAGAAAGGTTAATAGAAAAATATAAACATTCCCATCCTTTTACTCATAGAAAGTATAAACAATTTCCTATCGCTCAACAACTGAAAAATATACACTTTCTATGGCTCCAGTACTGAAAAAATATAGACACTTCCCAATCCTTCCAGTACTATACAATATAGATACTTCAAATCTCTCCACTCTTTAAAGATATAAATAATCCCCCATGCCTCCAGTACTGAAAAATATTGATACTACTCATTTGTTCAGTACTAAAAAAATATTACCTCCTTACATTAAATGGCTTCATACCTTGTTTGAAGCGATTTCCATAAAAAAGAAAAAAATAACACTGGTCTCTGTTGACCTCTGTGTCAGAGATAACCTGAAATCCCCCCCCCCTTCCCCCGGAATATGAAGTGCTCCGAATTCTCTATGTTGGACGCTGCATCCAATATATTTTAACAATAACAAAAAGAATAACAATTTTGAGGTATTTTTGTCCAAGGTTTACTCCTCTAGATCAGCCGTGTTCCGTCTCTGCAGATGCACCTTAACGAACTGATCTCGGAGAAAGTACAATTCCTTTATAAACCCTTTCAATATTCTATATTAATACTATTGACAGTACTTATGTGCATGTCTAGGCACTCTTCTAGAATTCGTCATTGGTTTGTGGGAGATATATATCTGGTCGGGTTCCTTGCCCGGACCAATATGACTCTCTCTCTCTCTCTCTCTCTCTCTCTCTCTCTCTCTCTCTCTCTCTCTCCAGATTTTCTTATTCTCCATTAGCTGCCTCAAATCTTCAGGATCACAGTTGGTGTGATGTGCAATTTGCTGGATGTTCATGGATCTAGGTCATCTTATGCTCATGTGCTCATGCCATGGAGTCCACAGCAATACATTTCTCACCAGCTCTTGTTTGCTCCTCTGGCAGTGACCGGCTAATCGTAGATGTTACTCCTGATAGTAGTAGATATGGCAGGTAGGTTGCCATAAAGTTGCTGCTTCGTTGGCTGATCTTGCCAAGGTATATTTAACACTGCTCGTAACATACAGGTGTACGTGCCATCTAGCTTTTTTTCCAATCTTTTGCTGAGTGTCCAGGTTGTAGCAACGTAAACAAGGACAAACTCTGAGGGAGATAACTATTTTACTAAGCGACATGTTCACTTTTTCATACGAGAATTTCAGATGCTAAAAGCAATACAACTTCGGGGAATTGCAATAAAAGAAAAACTTTTTATTTAAAAAAAAAAAAATTAAAACATTACAAAAAAAAAATTTTTATTAGATAAAATTGCAATACAACTACTCTTTTTATTCAACTACGTTTTTTTTTTTAATTAAAAAATGTTAGGTTTTTAAAAATTACAAAATAGAAGGAAAATGCGACGATAATTGTAGAGGAATTTTTATTGAACAAAAACATGCTTATCCTTAACATACATATCCGGTGATCGTTTTATTTACATTAGGGAGACTAGCCAAAATTAGCCCCCTACTGAAATTTACAACAAAGATGAACTAAGAGCAGATAACTCTTTTTCCTTACTACAATGAAGAAGGGATATTTGATCTCTTTATAAATATGGAAAATAGAATCTGTACTTTGACTGTATATTTAATTTGCCCGACTTTCAAAAGATAAATATTCAACCATTTTCGATCGCCGCATGTGCATTAAGCTTTTTCGTATAAAAAAGAAGCGAACAGACTCGCGGCACTGTCCTGCACTCAAAGTTGACGTCATTAACTCGTCAAAAATGGGCACCTGCAAAGTCGCACTTTTTTTCTTTTTCACACTTTATTATTTTCCAACTGCGCGTCAAGGCTTCGTTTTTTCTTTTTTAAACAACCAACGATTTTTGTTTTCATTTACCCAAAAACAGTTTCATTTTACTATGAGATTTGTTCTTTCTTTTTTATATGAGAATTTTGGACTCTAAAACCAACGCAATTTCAAGGAATTGTAAGAAAAGAAAGATCCGATTATTATTATTTTTTTTTTTTTTTTACAAAATATGAAAAGACGAATTTTATTACAAAAAAAAACAAAACTGTGACGCGATACATTTTTTTTAAATGTTATAGATTAAAAGAAACAATTACATTTTTAAAAACTTTAACATTTTTTTTTTTTAAATAAAAAAAAATAGTTGTGCCCTTCTTTTCTCCTCTTTTTTCACTAGAAGGTATACCCGGTGTTGCCCAGGCCATATATATATATATATTAAAAAAAAAAAAAAAAGAAAGCAAATGAAGTTATGTTTGACTATACTTGCTAAATAATTTTTGTTTTAATTATTTTTACTGTGCAATAATTTATATCCATTTGAAAAAAACAAAATCCACTGATGTCGGTCCACTGCTACGAATTAGGAATAGGGACATGTGAATGAGAAAAACAAAAGTTTTATGCAGTTGTGCATATAATAGTAAGTGGATCTTTAAATCAACCACCGATAAAAAGTTCCCTTCTAATTATTTGTTTTAAGCCAAATAAATAATACAAAGTGCAAAACAAAAAATATATAAAAAATCTTTGGGTTTGTATTACTGTACACATAGATTTGAAAAAGTTGTCAAAAAACAAATATATAACAAATAAATATTATCAAAGGCAAGATAACTTACTTTTCTACCAAACTGGATACATTTTTTGTTTTTGTTTTTATTCAATGTAACATGTTTATTCAGCTCGAAAAACATGCAGTGTTTACCGATGTATTGGAAAATTCAAAATGGCGCCCGACACTCTCTTTAACACGGTAAGTTCAGGAAAAGATTTTATAAATAATAAACTAGACTAAATACTGTTAGAAATTCGCTCATTATATGTTACCGTGACATAAGTTGACATATATTCGGTGTTTTTTAAATAGTATTTTATCTAGTTTATTATTTATAACACCTTTTCCCAAACCTACCATGTTAAAAAGAGTGTCGGGCGCCATTTTGATTTTTCCAATACATCGGTAAACACTGCATGTTTTTCGAGCTGAATAAACATGTTACATTGAACAAAAACAAAAAAATGTATCCAGTTTGGTAGAAAAGTAAGTTATCTTGCCTTTGATAATATTTATTTGTTATATATTTGTTTTTTGACAACTTTTTCGAATCTATGTGTACAGTAATACAAACCCAACGAAACGTCTGCCGTAAGGTGGGTGCAAACGGGAATGCAAAAACAAATATTTCTCAATGTTTCGACCCATTGAGGCTACGGCAACAGTCATATCATGACATTGCAAATGTATGTATAACATATCCGAGATGTGAAGCGATTTGGTCTGTTAAGCTTAAATTTAAAATAACATTTTTTGTGTTGCTCTTACTGAAATAGACTTATCTCCCTCATTGTCTCAATAGTGAGTTCTAGAAAGTCAGCCATATCTACTGAGTGAAAGAGTACATTCGTTGCTTTCACACAATTAAGCAACACAAAAAACGTTATTTACAATTTAAGTTTAACAGACCAAATCGGACTCTTAATAACTTCAACCCAAATATAAGAATCATTTTCAGGACTAATGTCACAATGAACGCACCCATTTCTATAAAACTTATATATATATATATATATATATAAGATTTAAAAGAAAAAAAAAGCTTAACAGACTAACCTATAAAACGAACCATCTTAGAGATTAGAGAATGCACATAAAAGCAAGATCATTTGCGGTCTTACTATTTATGCAAGACGCCTCCAACCTCAGCCATGGCTGCTGCTAGTTTGTCGTACTGATGAACATAAAGAGTGAAACCATCTAAGTTGATATAAAAGAAAATGGAATTCATAAAGTATTATTTCTTTTCTTTTAATTAACCACAATGCATTTTGTCTCATCTTATTTCTAAAGAAAAGTAATTCCCCCCCGCCTCATACTTTTTTGAATAAAATATGTATATCCACAGACTGTTTCACAGTATCGCAGCTCTTCAGTGTGGCTAGACCAGCAGGTGTCTTAAATTAGGATCGAAACTGACAGTCGATGCTCCTAATCTATACTATCCGACACCTGCTGAATGTAAGCGTAGTCTCAATATAAACATTGTCAATTACCAGAGAGCTTGTTTTTACCCAATGAGCTAGTGGCAGTTGGCATTTTACTTATAAGAGCTCTACCCAAGAGCAAGGACGGATTATATATATATATATATATATATATATATATATATATATATATATATGTATGTATGTATATTGGTATATTTTGGCAAAAAGTCATTATTATATATATATATATATATATATATATATATATATATATATACAGTGATGATCATATTTATTGGCACGGTAAAATAAAAGTTAAATTTTGTCTAATAAATTCTAAAAAAGGGATTAAATTAAAGAAAATAAAGTATATTATGTATTTTTAACTGGCCTTTTCGATGCAGCAATCGGATTTTAGAAAAAATAAATAACAAAGGAACAACAAACATAATTGCAAAAAACCCTTGTTCAAAATTATTGGCACGATTTATTTAATAATCAATTGTATAGCCTTTGGCCTTGATTACCTTCCTCAGTCGCTTTTCATAGTTTACAACCAAGTTGTTGCACTCTTCAGTAGTAATTTTAGCCCACTCTTCCTGACAATAATCCTCCAATTGAATAAGATTCTTAGGCTTCCTTTGCATTACCCTCAATTTTAATGTTCTCCATAAATTTTCAATTGGATTAAGGTCTGGGCCTTGTGATGGCCACTCCAAAACATTAATATGATTGTCCTCAAGCCATTTCTTAGTCAGTTTAGCCGAATGCTTTGGGTCATTATCTTGCATGAACCACCAACGACGACCAAGTGAGAGCTCTTTAGCAGAGTCTTTCAGGTTTTCATCCAATATTTTAACATAATCTTCCTTTTTTATGCTACCTGTGACCTTAACAAGTCGCCCTGGTCCAGAGGCAGCAAAGGATCCCCAAAACATCAAACTGCCTCCACCGTGTTTCACTGTGGGTATGGTGTTCTTAGGCAGGAAAGCTTCGCCAGATTTTCTGTAAATATAAGACACTTTATTATGGCCAAATAACTCTATTTTCGTTTCGTCAGTCCATAGAACACGTTTCCAGAATGCAACATCTTTATCAATATGACGTTTTGCAAAGGCTAGCCTTGCTTTCAGGTGCATAGGCTTCAATAAGGGAGTCTTTCTCGGACGACATGCTTTTAAACCAGCTCTCTTCAAAACTCTACCAACTGTATGTCGAGATACATTCACTCCAGAGGTGCTCTGTTCATCAACAATCTCCCCAACAGAGATCCTTGGGTTTTGTTTTACTTGTCGAACAATTTTCCGTTCATCTCTTGGGGAAAGAATCCTTTTTCTCCCTCTACCCTCTAAACTCATAACGTGGCCTTGCGATTTGAACTTGTTTATTATGGCTCTAACAGTGGATTTGGGAAGGTTTAGCTTCTTTGAAATCTTATCATAGCCCTCCCCATTGGTATGGCATGCTACAACAAGCTTCCTGACGTCTTCGCTGTGTTCCTTAGTTTTAACCATGGCGATTGAAAATTATAATTTAGTCACTTATAATAGTTTAAATAAATCGCTATCTAAAAATTATCTGAAAAAATTATTCACTGAATTAGCGTTAAACAAGCATAATATGGCTATAAAAAAGTTCAGAAAGCACGTAAACCGGAAATTGATTGATATTATACTGATACTAAAAGAAAAACAAAGCCGTGCCAATAATTTTGAACTAGGGTTTTTTGCAATTATGTTTGTTGTTCCTTTGTTATTTATTTTTTCTAAAATCCGATTGCTGCATCGGAAAGGCCAGTTAAAAATACATAATATACTTTGTTATTTTCTTTAATTTAATCACTTTTTTAGAATTTATTAGACAAAATTTAACTTTTATTTTACCGTGCCAATAAATATGATCATCACTGTATATATATATATATATATATATATATACAGTGCCGCGCAAAAGTATTGGATACATTACATTTTTCTTCATAACTTTAATTAGGGTTCAAGATTTTACCTAAAATTTGGTCAGTATATTCCTATAACTACTCTAACTAATATTTCGGCTATGCAAGCAAATATTAAATCAATGTATCCAATACTTTTGCGTTAGTTGATTTATATTTTTTCTTTAATATAAACTTTCTAAACTTTACTTTTGTAATCACTACCCCAAATATTAGTTAGAATAGTAATAGGAATATACTGACCAAATTTTATGTAAAATCTTGAACCCTAATTAAAGTTATGTAGAAAAATGTAATGTATCAAATACTTTTGTGTGTCACTGTGTGTGTGTTTGTATATATATATATATATATATATATATATATATATATATTCAGGCAAGTCTGATTGAACACAACAGAGTTATTCTTTTTTCCGATTTTTCTGGAAATCTTTTATTTGTCAAGTCATTTCATGAAAAATCGGAAAAAAGAATAACTGTCGTGTTCAATCAGACTTGCCTGAATATATATATATATATATATATACGCGGGTAGTTGCAAAAATAAAGCCTCCTATTTTTTAACACTACGTTGAAGAACTACGAAGATGAGAGTGGTACCATTACAACGAACGATCATTGGTGCTCCAGATTTTATTTTTCTACTTAGTCACCACCATTTTCATTGTACTTTAGCCAACATTAAGCGATGCCTCGGTCGTAAAAGTTCAGAGCGCGCTTTGTCACTGACATCTCTGTTGCTACTCTGAACTTGACAAATCCATCTCCTAACTGATGACATCACTGCATCGGTTTTGTAAACATTCAACAGGCGCCGATGAATGTTGATCAGTTCAATTTTTTTCTTCATTATTTTTTATTCAACCTGAATGGATCAGAGGGGATTGCGAATTGGATTGTTATGACGACTGAACTTATGCATTCATGACCTGAAAGTTTTGTCTCTCTGTTGCAGATATTGATGGTGTGAGACTCTAAGAAAGCAACCCGGTCATAGACGTGATTCAAAAGCAGAAATGGGTGATTGAATTCCTGACAAAAGTGTACTTAGAATATTGGTGACTATGTAGAAAAATGCGATTTAGATAATAAAGGCTCCTGTTTTGTAGCTGTTAAAATTTTAAGTTGAAATAAATATTTATCATATAAATGAAAAATCAATATTTAATGTGATGATGATAAACATCAATATTTGATGTGATGATATATTAGGTTCCATCCATCCATAGCCCTTGAGCCCCTGGAGGGGTATAGGCCATCTACAACTTTGTAGATGCTTTTGTAGTGAGGAGTTCTTTTTACAGGATGAGGGTGCTGGCCAACCTTCCCAGAAGGTACATAGAGCACCTAGCCTTCCCAAAAGGTCACCAATCTGGTATTGGCCAGACTCAATGTTGCTTAACTTTAATGATTTGGCAAGAACCAGTGTGTCAATGTGATTTGGTTTTTAGCCAGAACTATTATCAACATATATACTACCCTTCCCAACGTATCCTTATATGTTGTCCATCCATAGCCTTGAGCCCCTAGAGGGCATAGGCCATCTACAACTTTGTAGATGCTTTTGTAGTGAGGAGTTTTTTTTTTTGGGGGGGGGGGGGGGTGCTGGCCCCATGCCGAACCTTCCTAAACAGTACATACAGCACCTAGCCTTCCCAAATGGTCACCCATCTGGTACTGGCCAGGCTCAATGTTGCTTAACTTTGGTGATATGGTGAGAACCGGTGTGTCAACGTGATTGTGCCATACATTAGGTTGGTGCAAAAATAATGTCGTTTTTTATCAATTATATATACACGTCAGAAAAAAGGGAAATTTTTTTTGGCACCAACCAAACCGTATTATTTGTTCATCAACGTTTCGTCTTTATTTCGAGACTTCCTCTGGTTGATGAACACATAATACGGTTTGTTCCTTTTTATTTCTCTCGCTCTCTCTCTCTCTCTATATATATATATATATATATACACGTCAGAAAAAAGGGAAATTTTTTTTGGCACCAACCTAATACATCAATATTTGAATTACTTGTTTAATATTTGACTTTAAGTAAGCAAACCTGTCATGGATGTACGTCAGAAGCAGACATGTGTCATTGAATTCTTCACGAAACTGCATTAGGAATGGTGATGGCTATGTAGAAGAATAAATTCCGAAGCATAAAAGGTTACTCATTTTAATAGTACCACACCTGTCTTTGTAGCTCTTCAACTTTTTGAGTTAAAAAAAAAAAATAGTAGGCTTTACTTTTGGAACGACATGAAAAATTTAATTATTTTTGTAATTCTATGATTTTTGTATGGATATTTTTAATGAATAATAATGAGTCTAAACACGAGCAAAGCATAATATTTTTTGTTATTTTTGACGGGGGGGGGGTCATTAATCTGAAATCAAATATTGATATTCAGATGTAACATGTGCAATTCCACATTTGCACATCAATATTTGATGTAATAATGACACACATCAATATTTTAATTACTTGTTTAACATGTGACAGTTTAAACATTACTTTTTACTGGTTGTTTTGCCTCTATTTATATAAGGCTAGATATGCGTACGTTTATACACATGTTTATATACAAGGGTCGTTCCAAAAGCCTCCTAACTTTTTAACTTAAAAAGTTGAAGAACTACGAAGACGGGAATGGTACCATTAAAACGACTGACCTTTTGTGCTCCAGAATTTATTTTTCTATATAGCAACTACCATTCTTGATGCAGTTTTTCCAGAGATGAATGATGCATTTTGCCATACGAAGGTCGTTCCAAAAGTTGAAGAGCTATGAAGATGAGAGTGGTAGCATAAAAACGCACGATCTTCTGTGCTCCAGAATTTATTTTTCTGCATCGTCATAACCATTCTCTATGCACTTTTACCGGGAATTCAATGATGCATCTCGGCCTCTGACGCACATCCATGACAAGGGTTGCTTTCTTAAAATCTCACACTGTCAATATCTGCAACAGACAGATGAAACCTTCAGGTCATAAATGCATGAGTTCAGTCATCATAACAATACAATTTTCAATCCCTTTTGATTCATTCAGGCAAAATGAAAAAAATAGGAGGCATTATTTTTTGAACGCCTTTTGTACGTAAAAAATTATTTTATCCGTGATTTATGGTAACTATTGGTGTGTTGTTAGAAACAAAAACAAGTGAATCATGCATGGTCCCCCGTCAGTACACAGTGAACGAGGCATAAAAAAATGACTAAGTTCAGCATTTGGCCCCCAACCACCCATTTAGCCCCAAAAGTCCCCAGGGGACATAAAATCCTGGTGAAAATGAACAAACGGTGCAGTTTTAGGTTTTAACATATACAAATTTGAGTTTTAGCCCCAAAAGTTCCCAAGGCCTTAACATATTTAGATTTGAGTTCAGCACCATGCAAAACTGCTAAACAGACATACACAGAAAATTTTGGACAAATATGGTAAAATAGTTCCAAAAATGGAGTGTTTTTATGAGCCCCAAGAGTTATCACGAAATATAGACAAACAAAATTATATAGAAATCAGAAAGTTTTATAAAAATCCAAGGCATCAATTATTTTTAATAAGCACAAAAGTGTCAATTTTAACCATTTTAACCCGAAAGACACCCCTAGGGAGGAAACCAGAGTTTTCCCGGAAAATCCATTGTGTTACTTTTTTACTCATATCATGTTTAATGTTTGTGCAAAATTAAAAAAAATTCCAAGGCGTAGTTATGGAGAAAAGTGCGGACAGACGAACAGACAAGGGTGAATTTACAGGTCCACCCTCCTTTTGTCGGGGGACCAAAAAAATTATTATCAATCGATTTCAATATTTAATCCGGATCAATATTTTGTTTTTTATTAATCATAGAAAAAAAGAAAATGGATGAATTTTTATCGTTAGAGTTAAAAGTACTGGAAAAGAAAGATGGCAGTTTTCCTTTTTGCTTTTTTACGTTAACTGCGTGTGAAATTCAACTGTAGAGAATAGAGGGGAAAAGGGCAAGAGGAAAATGAGGGAAAGAAAAACTTTTCCTCCTTTTCTGTCTCTTTCTCCCTTCTTCTCTCTCTTTTCCCCCCTCACTCGTCTACCTGAAACCACTATCAATAATTTCCCTCACTCTTTATCTGTGCCTAAACCAAAACGTAGATTCCATGAACAAAGTTTCTTTTTCAGAACTGCACACCTGTGGAACTGTCTTCTGTTTGCCTGCTTTCCAACTGACTACAATATGGTTGTTCTCAAGTCCAATGTAAACAAGTTCTTGATGAGCCGTTCCATTTAAGTTAACAAATTTACCGAATTTCCATCACTAATGATTACTATATTGTTCAATTGACTACTGTACACTCTTTAACCCTTATCCTCGAGTGGCCTCTGGGCCTTGATACGTGGTGATGCCTATGTAAAAAATAAAAAAAGGAGGAGAGAGAAAAACTTTGAGGGTGGAGGGACGTAGAGCGGTGGGGACCGTAAAAAGGAAACGGTTAGAAGAACGGAACGTGGTGAAGACGGTGAGGAGAGGTGGGGAAAAAGTGAGAGAGAGAAGAGGGGGGAAAAGAGAGGAAAGAGGAGGGAAATGAAAAGGGAAAGAGAGGAGGAGAAAAAAGGAGAGGAGGAAAAAGGGAGAAAAAAAGAGAGAGGAGGAAAGAGGGAGAGGCAAGAAAAGTGAAGAAATAAAGAAAGGAAGGATAAGGGGAGGAAAAAATGAGGAGGAAGAAATAAAAAGTTCAAGATTTTCCAAAAAGCCTGTTTTCATTCCCACAATCTGAGCTGAATCGAGAATAGTTTGTGCAGGTTATCCTTCTACCACTCTTGCCATCGACAGGATCGAAAATGCCACGTACGTTGGCAGAGGTAAAAATTGGCACGTACACAACAGGAATAATTGCGAAGGAAATTAGTTCCATTTTACAACCTATCGTCATTATTGCTATTCGGGCTATTATTGATTCCGTGCGATAATCATATTCGTCTTCTTATTGTTGTCTTCTATTAATCGTGCTATTTCAACCTTAAATTATATCATTATGGCCATCCTTACTTTTCAAAAACAGCAATCATAAGTTTTCTATTTTCTTTTTCTCACATCTTCCAATATATATATATATATATATATATATATATATACATATATATATATATATATTAGTGATGGGACGATTCCGATACAATTACCGATTCCGTACTAAATTCCTGATTCCGTACTAAATTCCTGATTCCAATACAATTACTGATTCTAATTCTTTATAAATCTCTAAATATTAAACTATAAAATTTTTTTTTTTTTTTTTCCAATTACCATAAAAACAAATGTTAAATGTGCAAATATTTGCTCCAACTTAAAACACTTGTGTATGTAGGAGGGGGGGGTGATCTAGAGATTTTAGTTTTAGTGGTAATTTAAAATCAATAAATATTTATTATTTTATTATTACTACCAGCAGTGAAAGATTTTGTTTCAAACAAAATCAAATAAAAAATTAAAGGAATCGTTTTTGGCATCGGAAAATAGACCCAAATTTTTCAGATTCCTCTACCGATTACTATACCACCAAAAGTTGCGATTTTTCCAATTCCGATTAATCATCTGAACATTTTAATATTTCTTTGTTTTTTTTTTTTCACATTTCTATGAAAATCATAGCTGTACTGTTATATGCCGTCAAGTCTGTAGCATTTCTTGGGTTTAATAAGCAGGGACAAATAAGGACAGAGTGCAGCTAAGTGATATGAAAAAAGAAGAAATAAGCGACATGGATGAATCTGAAAATACTCAGGGCAAAAGCGAATATGGCAGTTACATCAGCCAGTTCTTGCCAGAAACAAGAAAACTTATAAGAAAACTAGAAAGAAATTGTCTCTGAGATTAGTATATTTGCTGATGACACCACACTCTTTAACAGACACGACAGGAAAACAAATGAACATATATCTAAGGAAATGGCAGAAACACTAGAGGATGGATGACCTCCAATTTGTAGTGGAATGGGGACATAAATGAATGGTCACATTCAATGCCGCCAAGACTTGTTTCCTTCAATAACTTCAAGAAACCTTCTCAACCACTAATAGCAATAGCTAAAGATACATTATCTGAAAGTACTTCTTTTAAACTCCTCGACCTAACGTTCACAGGGAACATGAGTTGTAACAGATACATTGAGAGCATTGCCAGGACCACTGCAAGGAAGGTAGCCTCTCTCTACCATGCTAGAAAGCTGCTTATGCCTGAAAGTATCCTGTACCTCTATAAAGCCACCATTCGCCCATGCATGGAATATTGTTGTCACATTTGGGTTGGTGCATCTGCTAATAGTCTCTCACTTTTGGACAGAGTTCAAAAGAGAGTCACCAACCTGAGAGGTCCTGAACTGTCATCTAAGCTTCAGCCTTTGTCCAATCGATGAAATGTTACATCCCTCTGGCTGTTTTACAAGTATTTTAATGGTGGAGGCTCCGATGAACTACAAGCCCTTGTACCCCCTCAACATAAATACTCCCAATAAAACCTGACAAGCAGCAAGATCCCACCACTACACAGAAGAGATCCCTAGATGTAAGAAAGCCTTCTACTGCAATAGTTTCTTCCCTAGAACTGTTAAACTTTGGAACTCCCTTCCAGGATTCTGCTTTCCCAACTGTACTGACATGCAGAAGTTCAAGTGTAATGTGAACAGACATCTTGCTGCTCAACTCCCTACATAGTATTCCTGCAACTTATGTCCCCGATAGTAGCCCCCTCGATCAAAGTCGCACTGTGCCTTGTTTGGGATGAAAATGGAATAAAAAAAAAAAATTAAAAAATCAAAACCAAAATATGTACAGAAGAACTGGTTTGGCTGTTTTGTTTTACGGCATATCAACCCTTTTTGGGTTATTTAAATGTTGACTCTAGTAATTTTGAAAAAAAAGTTTTATGCTTTAAGTTGTTTAAATCTTCAAATATTTATTCATTGTGTTTAGTTTGGTTGTTTTGTAAAGAGAAAAAGGAAAAGGGAGGAAAAGGTGGGCTGTTGTTTTTGGTTTTGGAGAACATAAGTTTTGCAATAGGGAATAGAAAAACAAAACAACATCAATGTTAGGTGCATTTTATCTCAGAAAGCCTATACCTTCAGACAGCCTGATCTGGTAGCACCAGGACAAGAATTGTTTATATTATTCACTGAAACATGCTTAAAAGAAAGAATGCTGTCTAAATATATCCACATGTGTGTGTGTGTGTGTGCGTGCGTGTGTGTGTGTGTGTGTGTGTGTGTGTGTGTGTGTGTGTGTGTGTGTGTGTGGTGCAGGCAAGCATCCTCTACAGTTAATTAAGCTCTAAAAATCGATTTAAGAAACAAGTTAGTTCTAAATAAATCAACTCGGTAAAATTCAATACAGTGTAATTTGAAATGGATAGGGAAGAATGGAGGGGGTTGTACCAGGGAGGAAAGGATGGAGTGGGAGTGAGAAGAAATCTGAATGAAAGATGTAGGAATTGATTTAATTGAACAGCTAGAATAAGAGTTAATAAACTTTTAGGAGGAAAGAAAAGGAAAGACAAAAAAGGAAAACAAAAAAGAGAAAAAAATACAAATGAAAAAGGAAAAAAATCGTCCATTTATTTATCTAAGGTATACCAAAGAAAGAGTTAAGTGTTACAAATATTGAACTAGACACTACAAGTTCAGCGTTCGATTGAATTCCTTTTACAAATGAGGTTCTTTATTCTTTATTAAATCTTTAATATTTATAAATCTAATAAAGTAAAGTTAGTTCCTTTTTTTTTATTTTTGTACATTTGTTATTGATAGCTTTTTTCCTATAAAATTATTATTTAATTCTGATTCGTCAGTTTCTCTTGTGGATCGTAGCAGAATGTTATTAAGAACAATAATACGTAATTTGAATTAATTCTTCCTGGAAAACAATTTTGATTGGAGTCGGAAATATTTTTATTCTAGCCTGGGTGCCCGGCGTTGCCTGGGTGTTTGGAGGTGTGTGTTGAGCAAAAAAGAAAAAAAAAAAAAAGTTGTAGTAGACAGGCAGGCTCGAACCCATATCATGAAGGAGGAAAAGTATGTGAAAAAAAAAAGCGTGAAGGCTTTGTCGTTGCATCCATCGCCAAACCCGATGTGGCGAAGGTTTAAATTAAGGCTAGTCAATCAGAAAGAGGGGATGACTTTTGAAAATATCGGCGAATAAAGCGACCCCTCCCTGTGGAAAAGTGCCCAGTTGAGGATGAAAAAATTAATGTTTTTGGCCAATTTTTTGATATTTGTTGTCTGAAGAGTCGAGCTTCAAACAATACTGATCTCATGAAAATTCGTCCTCTCTGTCGAAAGTTTTAGGCATACATACATACACACATACATACATACATACATACACACATACATACATACATACATACATACATACATACATACATACATGATAGCAGCAAATTCGTTTTCAAACATTGCCATTACTTGATATAGCACAAAAAAGAAAGAAGAAAAAAAAGGTATACAGAAACACAAAAACATTCAGTGATGGGCCACACGAAGTTGGCTTTTAAACCCTGCCAAACTCTGGCATTCCTTGGCACACATTGTGCAGATATGTGCGCCACTAGCAGCACATTCTTGATGTTCTCTTCTATGTATAATCAAATGCATACATACATACATACATACATACATACATACATACATACATACATACATACATACATTTAAACAGACAGGTGATATTTATATTATAGATGGACGCCATCTAAAACAAAAGCGCAGGTAACCATTCATTAATACAGTTATTTTTCTTTATTTTGAACGATATTTTATTGAAGGGAGGATTAAGTGTTACAAATATTGAAATAGATGCTACAAATTCAGTGCTCAATTTGATTTCTTTTACAGCTAAGATTTCTTATCAAATCTTTAATTTTTAAATTTTATTAAGTCGGCATATTTTTGTTATCGATAGCTTTCTTCCTACAAACTCAATAGGAGAATTTGGTTGAGAAATCTTGACTTCTATCTTGAATATTCTCCTGACCTGGCTCCCTCAGCTTATCACTTATTTTGAGGATTAGAAAACAATTTAGATAATCTTAAGTTAATATGACGACAGGAGATAGAAGATGTTAGATTCATATTTTACATCAAAACCTAAAGAATTTTATAAGTGAGGCATTTATAAGCTTGTTGATAGAGGGAGAGCAAAAGTCGTTATTCTTGTGAATAAAAATTTTCATAAACATCTTTTCTTTTTTTTTTTATTTTCAACATGTAATTATAAATCGGCGAAAACTTTTGCACCGATCAAATAAATCTGAAATTATGATAACGCTTGTTTTCACATAGCACAACTGACCAAAGATCTAGGAGAATTTGGTTGAAGAATCTTGCCTTATCCTGCATATTCTCCTGGCCTAGCTCCCTCAGATTATCACATTTCAAGGATTACAAAAGCCATTTAGATAGTCTTAGATTAACATCACGAGGAGATTAAGCATAAATTTGATTCATATTTCTTCTTAAAATCGAATTAATTTCATAAGTGAGGTATTTATAAGCTTTTTGACTGGTGGAATCAAGTTATAGAGGGCAAAGTTCGTTATTGTTATGAATAAAGATTAAAAAAAAAATTTTAATTTTCAAAAAATTTTTAAATTGGAAAAAACTTTTGCACCGATATATATATATATATATATATATATATATATATATATATACACACACACACACACACACACACACACACACACAGACGGTCGGGTTTTAATCCTGGCTTGAGGTAGTTGCCTGTCTAGCCGCACTGATGAGCTGTGAAACAGCTAAACAGTACTGTATGTGGATGACTATAAATATATATATACATATATATATATATATATATATATATATATATATATATATATATATATATATAAGAAATAAAAATGAGAATTAAAAGTAAAACAAAACTTTATTATATCAACCGATCAACAAAGAAAAGGAATATTCACCTCTTTAGACCATGGACTTTCGAAGCTAAATGCTTCTCATCAGAAGAGGAGAAAAGCCAGGAATATACATTTACAAAAAGCATTTGCTTAGAAATGGTATAGAAAAAAAGGACATTTGCTTAGAAATCTGACAGAAAAGGGCTACAAATATATAGTTGTAGGAAAAGGTTAAAGAAGTAGTTAATAAAGTAGGGGTAGTGTACAATAAAGGGGGAGAAATGTATAGAAAAAAAAACAGAATATAATAAGCAGTGAGAGAGATAAATAATAAAACAGAAAAAAATAGTCCATGATAGATATCTATGGAGAAAGTCCGGAATATACATATATATATATATATATATATTTATATATACTAGCATGAGTGCTCAGCATTGCCCGGGTATTTGGAGGTGAATGTTAAGCAAAAAAATAAAAGCGGTCATTTTTTTAAACTTTGACCCCTATTATGACCCCTTAAAATTTATTGTTTTGGACTCAAATCAAGTTATTAAATTAGATCCATGCCCAAGAAACCTATATCCAAAATTTCAAGTATTTAGACCCAAAATTGTCGGAGGAGTTTGGTAGATTTTTCAATGGTCAAATCGTTGAACTTCGACCCCTTAATCACAAAATCTTTGGCTGAAAACCGATCACATCGATTTTCCCAAATCTCAGTACCCTGTATATCAAATTTCGAGTCTGTAGACTTAAAATTGACAGAGTTATTGCGTAGGGAAATGTACACACACAGACACACAGATACACAGACACGTTCACTTTTATATATATATATATATATATATATATATATACATATATATATATATTTGGGGGTGCTTGTTTACCATGTGTGCTAACATGATTGAACTGGGCAACTCTTGTATGACAGGTTTGAGGGTACCAGCTTGACAGTTGCTTGCTGCTGTTTCCAACTGACAGTACAGGTGCCCTAACTCTTTGGTAGCGCTTAGAGCGGCTACTCTATCATCAGTTGTATAATATCAGGATGTTTATAGTGCCATGTCACGCATGGAAAGGGACCCTGCACTCATCTCTGATGGGCATTCCCGAGGCCACATTCCTGTGGATGAGGAGTCGGCTGATGGTCTACTAACCCCAACCCTGATATCTTAGAACTTAGTGAAACTAACTTACACTCTTTACCCTTTCTCGTAACAACTTTGACAGACGCATGCACGGACTTGGAGTCTATATTCGTAACACGTAGCCATGATGGGGGTGATATAATTAGAATCCAAGTTAGCTATAGAAATTACATCACCCCACCGTATTCAAGGATTACCATTATACTCATATACCATAATTTCATATCCTTTCTTTGTTTCAACCTTTATTATCTTTATCTATGTCTCTTAAAAAGATTTAATCTTTATCTTTAACATATTTTCTTTGTATGTGTTGAATAGCAAAATTATTTCAAATCAGATCTAATATTTTGTTAATGACTTTTCCTCTGAGGGGATGAGCCTACATCGAAAATCCATGGATTAAGGAAAGTACTCTGAATTGTATTCTCTTTTCAAGTAATAACTTTTTGTTTTGAAAAATTATATTTTTTTTAAATGAAATTTAAATATAAAAGAAAATCTATAAATTCCATTTGCTCTATCAAGTATATTGAGCTATTCCATTTTTGGCTGGGATTGTTTTATATAAAAATATTAACTCCTAAAAATATTTTGTAAGGCTTGATACCACAGGATTCAATAATCTGTTCCTATTCACCTCAGGATTCCGATATATATATAACATTTGAATAACACTGGGTGCACTGCCATTATTATCAATTGTTGAGGGTTTTTTAATAGTTTAATCATATATAATATACATCTCACCTGTCTGTTTAAATGTATGTATTTATATATGCATGTATGTATGTATGTACACATGTATGTATGTCTGCCTAAAACTTTCAACAAAGTTGACGGATTTTCACGAGATCCATATTGTTTTGAAGCTCGACCTTTCGGATGGCAAATATCAAAAAATTAGTTAAAAAAAACATTAATTCCTTCACTCTCAACTGGGAACTTTTCTACAGGGAGGGGTCGCTTTTTTCGCTGATATTTTCGAAAAGTCATCCCCTCTTTTCGATTGTCTAGCCTTAATTTAAACCTACATTACTTCCGGTTTGGCGATAGGGGCAACAGCAAAGACGTCACATTTTTTTTCACATCCTTTTCCTCCTTCAAGGTACGGGTTTGAGCCTGCCTGCCTGCCTGCCTACTACCACTTTTTTTTTCAGCACACACCTCCAAACACCCGGGTAATGCCGGGCACCCATGCTAGTATGTTATTAAAGAAGAAAAGTTTGACTATGAAAGGAAAATACACTCTAAAAAGACATAAATTAAACAAAAGGGCGTAAATAAGGGGTAGAAAAAATTTACTGGCTGTTAATTAAGACAACAGGAATTGAACTTATAACCTCGAGTCAATAGAAAAAAAGAGGTTCTTGGCATTTGGACCGGGATCAAAGTGTGCACTTAATTTTTTTCACTTCACTTTTTTTGGTCTCGGTTAATGGAAGAGTAATCCTTCATGACTAATACATTTTTATTTTTGTTACTATCCAGAGTTCCTCTTTTGGGGAGCTGGTCCGCCCCACCTGGTCCCCCCACCCACCCACATTAAAAACCGAGCTTGTGTCTAACTCGGCCCTCGTGGGGAGGCAAGTAAAAAAAAAAAAAAAAAAAAAAAAAACTCGAGTCAAATCCTTGTAACATTTAATTGTTTTCTTGGTTTACTTTGAATAAATAAATGAATACTTTTTTTCCTTGCAGCTTCTTTTTTTCTGCTTTTTTGAAGATTTTATGCCATTTTTTTCCAACTATTTTCTTCTGCTCTTTTGTTGTTGGTTGTTTTTGTTTTACGGCATATCAACCCTTTTCAGGTTATTTAATGCCGAATCTAGTGATTTTTGAAGAAAAATCTTTTTAACAGAATATATTTGTATTTTTTTTTTAAGTCGGTTTCTATTTAACCCATACTTGGGACCCTAACAGGTACTACCACTCCGGGTCAGAGTGGACCTGGGAGCAATGACAATTAAAGGGTGGCTCCACACTCCCCAAAGACCGCAAGCTGGAGCCTCACCATCGGATATAGTTTTATGCCATGCATTTTTTTATAATTATTTCCAAATTTTCAACGTTATGGAGTTTGCGCTTCTTTCGCCCTAGTCCTTTTTAAGAAGAATCACCTTAGAGTTTTGCTTTCATTTATATTTTAAACCAGGTTCTGTTAAGACAGCATGAATTGAACAATGAACTTATAGACTCTAGTTAAATGTTTGTGACACTTAAAACTCTTGCTTGGGTCACTTTGAACAAAATGAAAGATTTTTTTTTTGTTGTTGTTTTCTTTTTATCTTTTCGTTTTGAAAGACTTTATTAACTCTTCTCCTAGCTGTTGAATTAAATCAATATATCGCAACCTCTAAAGATATCAACTAAGAAAGTAGATAGCGGTGAAAGGAATCCTCAACAAATATCGAAACCAGAGGCAAACACCCCCACGTCTGCTAAAAATAATTAATTAAAAACAAAAGGTTTGTTTCAATCTGAAAATGTGATGCTGATCGATAGTCGAGGGTAAATTATAAATTGTTAACTATTCTGCACTTTTCCAAACAGATTGTTAACTATTATATATTCTTTTATTTGATACTAGCAGTTCAGTTCGGCTTTGCTCAGGCCCTATGCACTGTTCATAACTTTATGTGCATGTGTCTATATATTAAAAAGTCTCACTCATGTCCAGGTAACCTACATCTAAAATTTACAGTGATTAGACCCAAAATTGGCAGAGGAGTAAGGTAGAGTCTAAAAAAGTCAACTCTTTCAACTTTGATCTCTTGGCAGCGAAATTTTCACCCCAAAACTGATAAAAAGCGCTTGCTATATATCTGAATACCCTTTATGTAAAATTTCAAATGTTTAGACCCAAAATTGGCTGAATAGTTTGCTAGAGACTGCAAAGGTAAAATCTTTTGAACTTTGACCCCGTAGCAGCCAAATTTTCGGCCAAAAGCCGATTAAAAAGCTTGCCTTCTTTCGGAATACACTTTATGTAAAATTTCAAATGTTCAGACCAAAAATTGGCTGAGTAATTTGGTAGAGATCCCAGAGGTCAATTTTTTTTTTAACTTTGAACCCAATTTTGACCCCTTAACATTTATTATTAATTATTATATATCATTTTTTTATTTTATTTTATATTTTTATTTTTCTAAATTTTTTTTTTTGGAATCCTTGGAGATGAGATTTCATAATCTGTGTATTCATTTTTTTGATTTATATTTTAAGATAGGAATGATAACATTTTCTTAGCTTTGACACACATACTTTCAATCTCACATGTTCTGCGTCAAGACACGTGAACATTTAACCTCTTTATCAATAGCACCTGTCTTTTATTTAGATCAATAAAGTTAACATATTATCGATTTAGTCTTTCTGATTCACCTGTGACTAATTGGGCTTCTTTAATATATATATATATATATATATATATATATATATATATATATATATATATATATATATATGAACAAATGATTAATAAAACGTGTTAAAAGGCATCTTGAAAAAGAGTTAAAAACATATTTAATTTTAAAAAAGGAAGCACACGATAAGTGGATAGTCCTTGTGTGTGTATGTGTGTGTGTGTGTGTGTGTGTGTGTGTGTGTGTGTGTGTGTGTGTAGATGTTATTTGTCTTTCTTTTGCGATACTTTTTTTAATGAATTCAATTATTTATACAAAAGTGCATTTTTACCTAAATGCGAGTTCGGAATAATTTTCCCTTTGACCAATTTGGCACCCCCAAAATAGGAAGCGACATATGTATTGTTATTATCCACTGACACCTGTTTCGTCGTCTATGACTCATCAGAGTGGCTGAATCTGTGTGTGTGTATGTATATATATATATATATATATATATATGCTACTGGTACCATATAACCCAGTACTACCTACCTCATGGTCGGGTCACCGGCGACTAAACTGGTTCCCCCACCAGACTTGTTTGGTGAGGAGGGTGGCTAGTCTCCCTGAAGGATTAAAAACAAGACCTCCCAAAGGGCGAATGAACCCATTTTCGGAGTCAACCGCCAACTAGCACCGTGTGTGTTTGTGTGTATGTATGTGTGTGTTGGGGTGGACAGGGTTCCCGTAAGCCGTGGTGAAAGGAAACCTTTCTAGGAGAAGGAAATCTGATTTAATAAACCATAAAACGGGAGATTAGTACCCACATTAAGCTGGTCTGCAGTTTAACTTGTTTCTGGCTATCTTGCTCTTCCTTGTGGCTGGATCTCAACATTTTGAACCGAGAAAGAGACTTAGCTGTCGTACAAAGCTAAGACTCTGTAACATCATCTGTGTATAGATACTCCCTCAGGCATTTGTCTATAAAAATGGTCCTGTGGCGATGGAAAAGTTGTGACGTGTGGAGGCTTGAAATGCTGGAAGCATGTAATAATTGATCTCAATGACCATCTTCAGTGTCCTGCCTGCTTGAACGTGTGAATTCACCAATAGGATTTTAAAAAAAAGTCATTTATGGGCTCATGGACTTTAAGTGTCTGAGGGAATGGCACTCGTCTGACAAGACGTTGCAATCATCATGTGTGTATATATATATATATGTATATATGTATATGCATATGTATATATATGCATATATGTGTGTATATATCTTTGTATATATGTGTATGTATATATGTATCAACTGTTTGATCTCTTAAATAGGGATTCGAAATGTGTTCATCTGTTTTGGAATATTTTTTAATGACAATGTTTGAAATTGTCCAAATGGTCACGAAACAATTGTAATTTATATGAAAATACACAATATGATGCTCTCACTTTCATTTTTATTGTTTTGTTTTCATGAAAATATTATATGAATGCACGATTATAAAAACTAATGAAGTTAAATAATTGAGTCAATTTATTTAACCTAAATTTTTTTGGTATATGAAAATTACTGAATTTTAATATATTTAAATTTTTGGTTAAAAAATATTAATAAGGTATATATATATATATATATATATATATATATATATATATATATATATATATATACACTAGCAAAAGTACCCATCGTTGACTGGGTTCAAAAACAGCCTACAGAATATGGACTCTGATTTATGAAAGTATGATAGGTTATGAAAAGGAAGGGTTGTAAAGAGATAGCTTTGAATTTGGGAATATCAAAACCAAAGCAAAATATGATGAAAGTAAAAATAAAATAGATAAACCCCATAATTTATTATACCATACCTGTTCACACTGAAACACTTATCACAATATTCTGTGGATCTATATTAAAAAACCTTGTTAAACTTTGTGACATATTTCCATTCTATGAAGGTCAGGCGCGAATGAACACCCCATAATTTTATTATACCATATTTCTTCAAACTGAAACATAATTATCAAAGTATACTTACGCAGATAGATATGAGAAGTCTTTATTAAAGTTTGTGCCTATTCCATTCTATGGAGGCCAGGTGCGAACGCAGTCCCCACAATTTTATTATACCATCCCTATTTAAGTTAAAACATATTTATCAAAGTATATTATGTACATCTATATCAAAAACACTTGTAAACGTTTTTTTTTAATTTTTAATTTTTTTATTTCCATACCTTGTGAACCAGGCGTGTATGCAGACCCCACAATTTTAATGAATCATCATCATGCCAGATCAAACATATCCATTCCTGTGTCTTCTATCATTATATGTGATCAGTTTTCTATAATAGTCAACCATATAGGAGCCTATTCGTGATCAGACACACACACAGACGTCCAGCTTTATATTATAGATATTCAATTCAATATGGCATAATGTAACAATATAAACGTATTTGCGGCTTCTCTTCCAATTTTCGGATTTTAATCATGTCAAAACACACTTCATTTCCTTTTGACGGATTGATTGTTGCTATTTCTTCTGATGAGTTAAGGGCATAATAGATCCACTGATTGATATAATAATTAAGTGATTGATTTTGTGCTACGAAACAGATACTTTCAAGAATTGTATAAGTCAACTTAATTAAAGGAATAAATTATAAGATGGTCAACATCATGAATTTTGGAATATAACTTTTTATCATTTATTCTCTATATTGCTCTGTAATTACATTGAGCTTCTTAAATAAGGACTGATATATATTATAAGAAAATATATTTCTACAGAAATATATATATATACATATATATATATATATATATATATATATATATATATATATATATATATATATATGAGAATATGTGTGAGGACACTTCTCAACCTATATACTCAATATACTCAACGAATGTTTGATCTAGAGACTTGAAATTTAGTATTTAGTGTATTCAGCTATGCGGAAAACGTTTTAATCTGTTTTCATCCGAAAAGAAAGGACTGCTAAGGGGGCAAAGTTAAAAAATTGGGCTGTGAAAATCATCAGATTTTTATCTGTTTGCTAACTGTTTCACGAATGCATATGCATGACAGATTCCTTATGTTAAGAATGAATACGTTTGAAAACATTTTTTAAAGTCGTGTCAAGCTGGCCTAATGGTTATCATACTTAACTCACTATCTTTAGCTCGAGTATTTTTTAATTTTTACTCACAAGAAGTGAAATGTTAACGAAAAAAATTATACTCGCATGCACATGTCATAGTTTCTATCCATTTTTCTTTTTTTTTACTTCATATTTAAAATTTTTCTTTTTTTTTTACTTCATATTTAAAAATTTTTTTTTTTTTACTTCATATTTAAAAATTTTTTTTTTTTTACTTCATATTTAAAAATTTTTTTTTTTTTTACTTCATACTTAAACTTTTTTTTTACTTCATATTTAAAAATTTTTCTTTTTTTTTTACTTCATATTTAAAAATTTTTCTTTTTTTTTTACTTCATATTTAAAAATTTTTCTTTTTTTTACTTCATATTTAAACTTTTTTTTACTTCATATTTAAAAATTTTTCTTTTTTTTACTTCATATTTAAAAATTTTTCTTTTTTTTTTACTTTATATTTAAAAATTTTTCTTTTTTTACTTCATATTTAAACTTTTTTTTACTTCATATTTAAAAATTTTTCTTTTTTTTTTTACTTCATATTTAAAAATTTTTCTTTTTTTTTACTTTATATTTAAAAATTTTTCTTTTTTTTACTTCATATTTAAACTTTTTTTTTTACTTCATATTTAAAAATTTTTCTTTTTTTTTTACTTCATATTTAAACTTTTTTTTACTTCATATTTAAAAATTTTTCTTTTTTTTACTTCATATTTAAAAATTTTTCTTTTTTTTTACTTCATATTTAAAAATATGGAATTTAACGTTACATTTAGTAACTACGGTATTTCTGTTTATAATAAATAAAAAAAATTATGCATTAATTGAAATATAATATTTATGCATGTTTTACGACTGGGCAACGCCGAGTGGCTTGCTAGTATATCTATAAAAGTTAGTTGGTTGGTTGTTTTTTTTACGGCATATCAACCCTTTTCAAGTTATTTAATACCGAATCTAGTAATTTTGAAGGACGATTTTTTAATAGAATATATTTGTTTTGTTTTTTTTTTAAGTCGGTTTCTATATAACCCATAGAGTGGACCTGGGAGCAATGGCAATTAAAGGGTGGCTCCATACTCCCCAAAGCCTGCAAGCTGGGGCCTCGCCATCGGATATAGTTTAAGGTCATATCCAAGACCGTATATATAAAATTTATATTGTCCCTATTTACAATGCCTCCCCACAGGACAGAGTTAGACACCAGGGTCGTTTTTTAACATGGAGAAAAATCTTGTCTGTGTGCATGTATGTATGTGGAACGGTCACTATGAAAAAAAAAATCTGTCAATTTTTGGTCTACAGATTGAAACGGTGTGAAACTCTAAGAAAGCAACCCCTGTCATAAACGTGCATTAAGAGCAGCGATCGTTAATCAAATTCCTCCATGCAGTAAAAAAAATAAATAAATAAATAAAACATTCACCGCTCCAGACGCCCGTGCATAGCCACTACCCCATCGCCAGCAAAAATGTGTTGAGAACTGTGGTGACTATGCAGAAAAAGAAATTCTAGACCACAAAAAATCCTTCGTTTTAATGGTACTACTTCCGTCTTTGCAGCTCTTCAACCATTTTTTTTTTTTTTTTTTTTAGTTAAAACATAGGATGCATTATGTTTTTTGGAACATCCTTTGTAATAAAAAAAAATGTGTGTAGGTCACACACATAATTTATTAATATAGATAATACTTTACGTTTTTCCCCCCAAATCAAAAAGTCATTCTTTTTAATGGTACTACTCTAGTCTTGGTAGCTCTTCAACTTTTTTTTAAGTATAAAAATAGGATACATTACTTTTGGAATGACGCGTATATTATACTTTAGATTTTTATTGCTATCTTTTTATTTATTTATTATCATTACTCTATTCAACCGAATGCAAGATGTGACAAAATATCGGTTTAAAATTGGAGAAAAGAAAGGGGAGGCGACGCTTTGACACGCATTGAAGGTTATTAGTCTGAATATAAAATCAATACGTAAGTATAAATAAATAACCTTCATGTGCACTTCCTCGAATTCTGTAGTGACGTCACAAACATTGGCCATTAAAGTATTTATTTGCTTCCCCACGAAAACAAAATGTGACACAAGGTCGTTTTTAATATGGGGGAAAATCAGCTCCCTAAAAAGGGGCACTTCGGAAGTAGGCAAAAATAACATTGCCTTAGTATAGAAACGTTTCCCCCTCCATTGACTAAGAACAAATTAACCAGAGTGTCCCTATTTACTATGCCTCCCCACGGGACAGAGTTAGACACCAGGGTCGTTTTTTAACATAGAGAAAAGGTACAAAAATAAAAAAATTGTCTCGGTCGTGAAGGACTGCTCCTCCACCAAAAGAGAACAAGAAATGGAAGTGCAGCATCCGAAGAACAGATACTACACTTTGAGATATTAAATCTTTTATTCAGGAAAAAAAAAAATAAACAAAGAACATGAACAAAAAACTTAGGCACAAGGCCAACTCAAAAGGGGGGCAGATGGGGGTCGTTGGTCATCCTTGTCACTAACTAAACAAAAGTTTCTCTTAGCTAGAATCTTCTTTCACCATAATACCGCATTCGCCCTTTCGTACTTGGGGACGTCCTACTTGGCACCCAATTGTTTAAAACATTTTTGATTTCCGTGTAAAAAAAACAAAAAAACAATGATGATACGATAATTCATTTGTGTCGAGGGCGATGGTGGGGGGGGGGAGGTGGTTAGTAGGACCCTCCCAACCTCGTCTAGTTGATAGACCGTCTGTTTCACTTGGTTTGTAAAGGAACCTGAGCTCCTGCAGGCCGGTCTCCAAGTGGGGATGCTCTATAGATGGGACGAAATGGAGAAAAGAAAATTTTGTGGGTGAGGAATGGGGAGTTAGTGATTGATTTCTTTCTCTCCAAGATACTACACTCTGATCCTGGCCTGTATCAGGTAAATAAATAAATTTAGTTCTCTCCCACTGCAAGAACCCCGACACCAGGGTCGAAAAGTGGGATTGAGAACTTAGCGCCCCCCCCCCCGTGGAGGGGCACACTGATCTACAAAAAGTGTCCGGGCAACCCCTTCAGTCCTTTTAGTCCCCGGTAAGGGCGCCTCAGGCAATTAGCAATAAACTAACCCTTTCTCAAAGAGAGAAGGCAACGCCTGGGAAGGTCGACCTCCTAGGACTGCACAGAACTTTACTCCCACCACAAAATAAACAGGGACTGGATTGTTACAGGAATGGTCTAATCTCTGCTGATTTGGGGGCCCAGGATAAAAATCCTGTGCCAGGTAAGTATTGGTCATTAATCTGCCGGAAAAACAACTGTTGCACACTCAATTACGCCCTCCTTTCGGAGTAGTGTGGATGGGTTTATTGTGAGTCGCCAGAGGTACGTGCAATATGAATGGCCGGTGAACAAAAAAGAAGCATACTGACCTCTCTACTTCACTTAAAAATTAACCGAAATTCAAGTAATTAATCAATTTTTAGTAGCCATTATTTTTTTTTTATTTTGGTGAAAAGGTATTTTGTGTGAAAGAAAAAATACCTTTACTAAAGTTATATTTTTAAGTACTAATAAAACGCATTATTTATTTGTTGAGTCTTTTGTTTTTCGTTTTTTTTATTTTTTTTTTTTTTTTTGAATTTTTATGAAAATGAAGCCTAAATGTTAATAATTATTTAAAAAAATGTTGCTTGTTGAGGTAGAGGAAACAGATCAATTTCTTCAAATATGTAATTTTAAGCGGAGACAAGATTACTTAGTTTTCATGTCGAAAATAGTAATATATCCAAAAATTACGAAAATTCATCAAGTAAAAGAACTGCTACTGCGTTTTTAGTAAAAAAAAAAAAAGTTTATCGATCTAGGGTATACAAATTCGAGGCCATTAAGTTGGCCTTTGAGCCGGCATTAAAGTGTAGTCTCTGTTCTGCAGATGCTGCACTTAAGGTAATTTGTCCCGGTCAATGGAGGGGAAACCCTCTATAATGGGACAATTATTATTTTTGGTCCCAACCAGAGTGTCCCCTTTTTGCCCTACTTTTAGGGGAGCTGGTTCCCCCACCCCCACATTAAAAGCAACTTTGTGTCACATTTGCTTTCGTGGGGAAGCAAATAAATACCTAAAATATGTGTTCCGAGTAATGTCCCTTGTGTGTGAACTCTTCATCGTCTACTTTAAAACACCTACGAAAAATACAATTTTCCCCTATTTTCCATAAAAATTACTTTTAACGATAAATAATATTCTACTGGATGCATTTTCAATAATTGTTGGATGTTTGTTCTGTCGTTTTTATGTTTTAGCTGGACATGAAAACATACGGTTTTTGGTTTAGCAGATTGGTAAGTGTATGGCAAAATCGTTCAGCAGGATAAAATAAATCTTTATTTTATTCCTGACAGCTATACTTTCGACTAACCATTAAAATCGATACCGTTAAAATCAGGAAGGCTATACTTTCGACTAACCATTAAAATCGGTACCGTAAAAATCAGGACTGCTATACTTTAACTAACCATTAAAATCGATACCGTTAAAATCAGGAAGGCTATACTTTCAACTAACCATTAAAATCGATACCGTTAAAATCAGGAAGGCTATACTTTCAACTAACCATTAAAATCGGTACCGTAAAAATCAGGACTGCTATACTTTAACTAACCATTAAAATCGATACCGTTAAAATCATGACTGCTATACTTTCAACTAACCATTAAAATCGATACCGTTAAAATCATGACTGCTATACTTTCAACTAACCATTAAAATCGATACCGTTAAAATCATGACTGCTATACTTTCAACTAACTATTAAAATCGATACCGCTATACTTTCAACTAACCATTAAAATCGATACCGCTATATTTTCAACTAACCATTAAAATCGATACCGTTAAAATCAGGACTGCTATACTTTCAACTAACCATTAAAATCGATACCGTTAAAATCAGGACTGCTATATTTTCAACTAACCATTAAAATCGATACCGTTAAAATCAGGACTGCTATATTTTCAACTAACCATTAAAATCGATACCGTTAAAATAATGACTGCTATACTTTCAACTAACCATTAAAATCGATACCGTGAAAATCATGACTGCTATACTTTCAACTAACCATTAAAATCGATACCGTTAAAATCATGACTGCTATACTTTCAACTAACTATTAAAATCGATACCGCTATACTTTCGACTAACTATTAAAATCGATACCGTTAAAATCATGACTGCTATACTTTCGACTAACCATTAAAATCGATACCGTTAAAATAATGACTGCTATACTTTCAACTAACCATTAAAATCGATACCGTTAAAACCATGAGTGCTATACTTTCAACTAACCATTAAAATCGATACCGTTAAAATCATGACTGCTATACTTTCAACTAACCATTAAAATCGATACCGTTAAAATCGAATAGGAGTACCAAAAACATTTTTTAATTAAAAAAAAAAAGAAACGCCATCTAAAACTTTGGTGTTTAATCAATAGCATTAAACCATTATTACAAGATCTTTCGATCTGTCCTCGCTAGCTAATACCTAGTCAGCACAGATCAAAACGTACAACCACCACCTCGAATCAAGACGGAAACAATAGGAAACTACCGTCTTTACTTGTCTTCCCAAGATTACCATGGCTCTACAATTTGGAGTGCTGTGGTCACCGACACTGTTAAAACAGCAGGACCGCTGCATGCATGCAGAGAAATGACCATCACAAGGTATAGAAGATTTAAAAATCCATTTTGTGATAAAGCTGAGTCCAGAATATTTCACTTGAAAATAGTAGGCTCCTGTTGATTGCGGGAGGATGTACAGTTCAAATGGTGTACTTTTCTCCCACAAGTTCTTTTAAGTAGTGCTTATCAGACGTGAATAGTGTACACTGTTTACACTGCTGAGCATCACCAGATGTTACTATGGAGATGACAAATAGATTTTGCACTATCAGTCATGCTCCAACCTCTGTCGTATCACTGCAACGTTGCATCTCTGTGCCCGTTTTACAAGTATTTTATAGGAATGTGTTCTGATGAACTCATAGCACTTGTGCCCCTTTGACATACATACTCCCGATTGTCCCAAAAAGCAGCAAAATCCCACACCTTCACTGTTAAGGTCCCTAGATGCCGGAGAGACTTCTACTATAATGATTTCTTCCCTCGGACTGCTGGACTTTGGAATTCCCTCCCTGTGTCCTGTTTCATTGACTGTACTAAACTGATAAAGTTTCAATGTAATGTGAACAGACATCTTGTTGCTCAACTTCCCACAGTCCTCTGTTAGACACGTTCCCAAATAGTAGCCTTTTATATTCCAAGTGGCATTATCGCTTATTTAAGTGTAAGGGACTCTCAGTAAATATTTGAATATATAAAGACCTTGAAGCATATATATTTATTTTTCAATATTACAGGATTCGGCATTAAATAACTTAAAAAGTGTTCATAAGCCGTAAAACAAAATCAACAAACTGAATACGATAAAAAATATTAGAAAATATAAAGTACTTGAAGAAAAAAAAATGTTTTAAAAAATTACTAGATTAAGTAAGACGGAAAGAGTTGATATGCCGTAAAACTAAACAACCAAATGGGTAAGGATTCTTTTTTTATGTTTTGCATGGAAACATTTTAACGCTTTTCATTGGTTAAAAAAAAAAAAAAAAAAAATCTATTCTCTTTCATTTTATTTTATTTTAATTTCGGGCGATTTTTTTGTACAAAATATGCAACTCTGTTTCTTGTTAGGTTTTCTTAGTGGTCACACCCATACAACAATTGGTATTTCCAAATGTCCACCCACTTAATAACTGATTAGAGACAACTTAGCTTAACTTCAATGTCCTAAGAACCAGTGTTGGATGATTACGGCTAAATGAGTGTCCACTTCCATCAAAAATTACCAAAAAATAATCATACTTTGCTATTGTTACATTTCTGAATTTTTGAGATGAAGGCTGATTGTCTATATTACTTGTTTGAATTGGACTATTGTTCTCATCTTGAGTATTATTAGTACAACGCTCTGATCTGATTGGCCTTTAATCATCCTCAGGCATGTTGGTTGTTGTTTGGAAAAGAAAAGAGAAAGGTTCCAGGCTCCATAAATATTTTCGTATTCTTTGAGTTAATCTCTACTTTATGGCTATGGTTTCTTATTTGTGAAAAAAATTGGTTGACTAAGAGGAGGCAACTCTAAGAAAGATCGACAGGGGATTATCTCCCTTCCATCGCCGAAATTTCAAGAGTGTATAATGTTTGTTTTTTCTACAATTAGAGGCTATTGTTCATAAGAATACTATTCACAAAAATATTTCAATCAATAGAAAAAAAAAATAAGGAATAAAACATCTCAAACTGGAAATTTTAAAATAATATCAATTATAGAAGAAACGTCTTATTATGGAAATAGAGTGAATAATTTCTTTCCAAATTCATTTTTAAACAGTGGGGGGGGGGTCCAACTTCCTATTTGCTTTCTCCCTTCCTCTAAACTAAAATGGTTTAGTAAAGCAGTTTTGTTTGTTTTTGTTTATCACCATATTTTATGTAACAGGGAAGATTCATATATGTGCAACATATACAAGGGACGTTCCAAAAGTGATGCCTCCTATTTTTTATTCTGATCAAATTTATCAATGCAAATTGCATTGTTAATATGACTAAACTGATGGATTCATGATCTGAAAGTTTAATCTCTCTGTTGTAGATATTGACGGTGTGAGACTCTAAGAAAGCAATCCATGTCATGGGCGTGTGTCAGAAGCAGAGATGCATCACTGAATTCCTGGCATAAAATACAAGGTGAAGCAGAGCAACTTGCTTATTTAAATTTGGTGCTTTAAATCGATGGCTGCTCCAAGGATGGTAGGGATGGACTTATTTGAGAGGGTGGGGCTTAAAGTTTGGTTCTTAATTTGCGTTATTTATTTATTTGTTTATTTTTCCATGGCACACACAGCACGCATCAATGACTGTTTTGTGGCAGAACTTCCCAGGACACCTCATCTCCTTCAGAGGCGATCTTCATTGGCCAGCATGGTCCCCTGATTTATCACCATGTGACTATTTTTTTATGGAGATATCTTAAATCAATTGTTTACAATGATCATCCTAGCACCTTGACTCACCTGAAAAACAACATCTATCGAGCTGTCACCAACATAACTATCGATATGCTGGAAAGAGTTGACCGAAACTTCAGAGTTCGATTAACTCAGTGTATAGAGAAGAATGGACGCTATCTTACTGTTATAATCTTTAAAACTGGTAAAAAATAAAATTTAAATGTTGCAATAGTTGCGGTTCAAAGAATTACATGTATATCTGAATTATTGTGTTTTAATTGATATTTCAAATAAGACGGTAGCTCTGCTACACCCTATATATATATATATATATATATATATATATATATAGTCATCCATATACAGTACTGTTTCGTTGTATCACAATTCATCAGTGCAACTAGACATACACCTTTTCCCAGCAGTGGATCGAACCTCCAACCATCGTGTTGACAGTCGGCAGCTCTAACCATCGGACCAAGAATCAGTCACTGTAAATATTTCTCCTCAAATTCCTATTAAATTAGCATTTGCTCGTCACACAGTGCTCAAACTGTCAGTTTGTTTAGAAACAAACATTAGAATTATGAAATGCAATATATCTACTGGTATGCAAATCCAGTGATTTCCGATCTTACAAAATATTATTAGATGTAATATTTTATATAAGACAACCCCAGCCAAATAAAATTGCTCAATATACAAGATAGAGCAAATGAATTAAAATTTAGGTACTTAAATTTTATGATTTGAAAAGGTTAATCTCCAAGTATAGAATTTTTATTGTTTGAATAAAAGGAATATAATTGAATAAATCTATTTCCTTAACCCATGAGTTTTCGGTGCTTATTCATCTCCTCAGAGGAAAAATATTAGCAAATATTTTTATTGGTTTGCATCTTATTTGCAATAAACATAGAAAATTAAAGTTATTAAAGTTTTTTCTACCTCAATGTCCATTTCCCATATTCTATGTATCTAAAATGTTTTAAAAAAACTGAAAATTTTTTTATTGTTTTCCTATATATATATATATATATGTATATATATATATATAGGAAAACAATAAGAATGGAAAATGAAGTCACAAAAACTATAATATAGAATGGTTCATTTATTCAATAAGGGTATACACATTTAGTTGGGGGATAGAGGGGACTCTACATGCCAAAACATTTCGAAGCCTAATGCTTCTCATCAGAAAGTAGAGAAGATGCTAGGTAACATAATGAGGATGCAACGTCTAGCGTGGGATTCATCAGGAACGAAATAAATCAATTAAAATTATAGATGATGTTGAGGTGAGTTATATCAAATTCTAAGATAAAGGAGGAGCATATTATATAGAGTATAATGCAAAAAGGTGTACAGGTTCTCTATCATAGTCTTAAATGTAGGTAAGACTATGATAGAGACCCTATACACTTGTTGAGCTTTATATTATCCCGATAAGTTTCATCTTATAGAATTGAACTCACTCTCTTGTTCTAACTCACTAAGCTATATATATATATATATATATATATATATATACATATATATATATATATATATACATAATATATATATATATATATGTAAATAAAGCATATATATGGACATAAAGTATATATATATATATATATGCACAAAGTATATGTATATATATGTACATGAAGTATATATATATATACATAAAACATATATATAATATGTACATTAAATATATATATATAATAATACACACATAAAATATAATATATATAAAATATCCACAAAATATATATATATATATAATAATACACACATAAAATATAATATATATAAAATATCCACAAAATATATATATATATATACATATAATAATACACACATAAAATATAATATATATAAAATATCCACAAAATATATATATATAATATATATATATATATATATAATACACACATAAAATATAATATATATAAAATATCCACAAAATATATATATATATACATATAATAATACACACATAAAATATAATATATATAAAATATCCACAAAATATATATATATATATATATATATATATATATATATATGAATACAAACTTCATTGTGAATAGAGAGTTCCGTAAAACAATTATTTTTATATCAATTTATGGAGAGGGAGAGGTAGATGCTTATTCCCAACTACTACAAAAACAGTTCAATTTTTAAAGTTTTTTTTTTTTTTTTTAAGGATTAAGACCTGAAGTAAGGAAAAAAAGGGGAATGAACAATGTTAATCATGACTCAAGTACTTCGATTTAAAAGACGATAAAAAAAATATGCTTTTATTTTCTAGTGTTTTGCTCTCAACGGAAAACAGCAGGTCTAGCAAAAATAATGATAAGAGAAGAGGAAGTCATCTAAACATTGCATTCAGGCTGCAAACAAAGCAAATAGTACTATTTCTCATTTAACATTCTTTGTGTGTGTGTGTGTGTGTGTGTGTGTCTGTGTGTGTGTGTGTGTGTGTGTGTGTGTGTGTGTGTGTGTGTGTGTGTGTGTGTGTGTGTGTGTGTGTTTGTGGGGGCGGGTGTATGTGCTTGCGTGCTCGAGTATGTGTGTGTGCGCGCGTGTGTATGTGTTCGTATGTGGGTGTGTGTGAGTGTGTATGTGAGAGTGTGTGTGAGAGTGTGAGTGAAAATCACTCCTTACAAGGCATGAAGAACAAAAGAGGATTATCGAAAAGACAGGAAATACTTATTGCCCTTAGTCTTGAAAAGACCCAGGTTATATGTAGGAGGAAAACAGTCAGAAGGAAAAGAATTCCATAGAATTGCAGTTTTTGAAAAGAAGCAACTGGAATTGGCAGCTATATTACGAGATATCAAAACAGCAAATTGATGGAGACCACTAGACGAATGAGTCAAACAAACTGGAACAAAGGAAGCAGGGAAACCATCTAGACAATTCTGAAGGACACATGCCATAATAGTATTCATAGAAAAGACTGAGACTAGCACCTTTCTATCCTTGTAAATAAAATGTCTAGTCAACTGGAAGTATCGTCATTTCTTCCACTACTTTCTGTCATTCACCTGCTACACACATACACACACACATTCGTTTGCGGGCATAATCTTCTGCAAGGCATTAATATGAAGGTAGTTCCAAAAGTAAAGCCTCCTATCTTTTTAACTCAAAAAGTTGAAGAGCTATAAAGACAGGAGTGGTCACATTAAAACTAGCAATTTTTGTGCTCCAGAATTTATTTTCCTACATAGTCACCACCATTCTCAATGCCCTTTTGCCAAGAATTCAACAATGCATCTCTGCTTCTTACATGTGTCCTTCCTTCAATCAGATGCCTGCTGCCACACCCAAGTTTTCCAGCAGCCACCTGATTGAACATTCAGGTACCCTTTGGTGTTGATTTTCAAGTCAACTTTGAAGATGTGAGGTGGCATGATGTGGCCCTTACTTGAAACCACACCAAAGATCATAACCGTGGCCGGAAACTTTGTTTTCATCACCCTGAGTATGTCCCTGTTATTCATGGCAATCCAGTGATGCATTCTGAGGGTGCTGGCAATGGTCCTGTTGTCATAACTTGGATCAGTAGAGAGCATGAGTTGTACAGTGGCGCATCTCTGATCTCACTCGTTGAACATTGTGTTACTTTCAGATATGATAGAAGGCTTCTATCGCTTTTGGGATTTGTACACAACTGGCCAACTAGTAGATGGTCTGCACCAAAAATAGAAAATCGGTTTTCATCAAATGGAAATGGAATCATGTCGTCTTTTCTATGGCGACAATATGAAAAAAAAAAAGTTTTTTCTAAACAACTTTAATCAGTTTCAGCTAACAAAGTTAAAATTAAGACAAAGTGTGCATGTGAGGATATTGCGAAGGCTGCTGCAAAGAAGGTAGGTTCCCTCTATCGAGCTAGAAGACTTCTCACACCTGAAAGTATCTACCTCTACAAGGCCACCATTTGCCCATGCATAGAGTATTGTTGCTCCATCTGGGCTGGTGCATCTACAACTAGCCTCTCCCTCTTGGATAGGGTCCAAAAAAGAGTTTTCAATCTAATAAGTCCCACTTTGTCAACTAAACTCCAACCCCTGTCCCCTCACCACAGTGTTTCATCTCTGGGCCTGTTTTACAAATATTTTAATGGAATATGCTCTGATGGATTCGTTGCATCTATGCCCTCTCGACATACATATCTCCGACAAACCCGCTTAGCAATAAAACTTCACTCCTTCACTGTTGGGGCTCTTAAATGCCAAAAAGCTTTCTACTCTAATAGTTTCTTCCCTCGAACAGCTAGATTTTGGAATTCCCTTCCTGTTACCTGTTTCCCTGACTATACTGATGTGCAGAAGTTTAAATGTAACGTAAACCAACATCTTGTTAATTTTTCTTAGGCATGTTCCCAAATAGTAGCTCCTTATGTCCAAGTGGCGATATGCCTTGTTAGGGGTGAACATAAGTAAAATATATATATATATATATATATATATATATATGGGGGGGGAAGAGGCAGGAAGTCATTCTTTTAAATTCGTTTTAGTTTTCCTTTAGTTATTTTATTTTTTATTTTAATAAATATTTGATTAATAGTAGGACCTCCAGATCACTATGAACACGAAGTTTGTGCTTACATGTGGTTGAGACATCTCGATCTTAAACCCAGAGTTGATCTTTATCTGTTTTCAAGTTGCTGTTCTTCACAGCACGTTTTTAATCGTTGCCCTTTTATCATCAGAGCCAATCTTTAAAAATAATTGACAAGATCCTGTCTGTTTATCCTTTCGATATTCATCTCCCTCTCACAACAAGATAATGTAACACAAGGGTCGGGAAGTTAAATTGAAGATCCAGCACCTTAGAGAAAGAGCACTCTGGCTTGCAAAAATTACGCGATTAGCAATAAACTGTTTCTCAAAGGAGGGAAAGCAAAGCCTGGGAGTGTGGACCACCTAGAACTGTACAGGACCAAAGCAACACTTCAGTAAACAGAGTACAAGTCATCTTAGGTTTTGTTTTGGTGCTGAATTATACTATGCGTAATGTATTGCAGTTTTAAATATTTTATTTGAAACCCACCCATTGACATTTCTGCCATCTTGGATTTAAACGTTTATTGTTGTAAGTTGGTTCTAAGCGAGTATGAATTAAACCGTATAATCAGCATAGCCGATCCCCTCAAAATAAATGACAAAGAATTGCCTGTGCTGTACATAAAATATATTTATCTCCCTCCCACAGGGAGGGAGCGGGATGATGTGACACAAGGGCGATTCATAAAACCAGTTCACCACAGGAAGCGCACCCTGGCTTTCAAAAATTACCTGGGCAGTTCTGTCAACATTCCCCAGAAATGGCATCTCAGGCGATTAGCAAATTTTTCCTTAAAAAAAAGGGGGAGGGCAAAGATGTTATTTTTTTATGGATATAAGCGGTTGGAGAGACATCCTATGATTGTTAAAGGAGAGCAACTTAATCTTACTAGCATTAAATGGTACCATCCATTTGGAGCCCCATACCACTATAGTCTGAAAGTAAGTGGAAGGATCAACAGATTATCGGCTATTGTTGAAATGGCTTGCTCTCTGTTGACTGAGGTATGGTTTTAGTTCTGTGTAGGTCTCGGAGGTCTAAAATGTAGGGGTGGGATTTTGCTGCTTGTCGGGTTTGTCGAGGCTATTGTCAGAGAGAGGGTACTAGTGCTTGGAGTTCATCAGAGTACTTGCGATTGAAATACTTGTAAAACAAACACAAGGATGCCACGTTTCGGCGATCGTACAGAGGTTGGAGTTTAGTTGATCATTTAGGACCTCTTAGGTTGGCGACCCTTTTTTTTAAATTTTGTCTAGGAGCGACAGACCAGTGGCAGATGCACCAGCTTTGATGTGCCAACAATACTCCATGCATGAGCGAACCGGGACCTTGTAGAGATACAGGATACTCTCAGGTCTGAGTAGCCTTTCAGTATGGTAGAGAGGGCCCACCTTTCTCACAGCAGCCTTGGAAATTGCCTCAATGTATATACATACACACACACACACATATATATGTATGACTACTTCATTTAATCACATAAATTAATATATGAAAGCATAATTTTATGTGTAAACTTTAAGTATTTACTTCAACAGTGCTCAATACATAGGTAGAGCTAGGTAGTAAGTTATAAATATATAGTAAGTTATAATATAAGTTGCCATATATATTTTTATTACTTACTATATATATATATTGTTTAAAGTAGTTGAGCGGTCTTGCTTCAGTTCAAGTAATAATTTGGTTCGTCACCATACTGAATGAGTGTTGTAATCACAACTGGTGTTCCTAGCGTGAGGCCTGTGTACCTTTCAATGCCTCTCCCCAGGTGGATCCACCAGTCGGCACTTGTGGTTTAACCAGCCAATCACACTCTTGCAAGGAGGAAAAACCCGGATGTACTCCTCTGCGTTATATTATTAACAAACTCACTTGTGTAACTGATGGTACATGGACAGTTTACATGCTTAATTGATTTTTTTTTTTTGACAATCTGGCCTGAACAGTGCACATTTAATATCTCCTCTGAGATCATCCAATCACTCAGTTATGTTTATTAAGGTCAAATCTAAATTAAAAAATGACCTCAGATGCCCCGTTTTCATCACAGAATGCATCAATACTCAAGGGCTAACAGGAAAACATTTCAGTTGTTTTTATGTTTTTTTTTTTGTTTGTTTGTTTGTTTGTTTTCTTACAAATTCATCTCAAACAAGGCATATTGGACTGATGGGGCGACTATTTGTGGCTTAGTGGGGGATGCCCTTTTCTCTTCCCTGCAACCTCTCTCCCACAGAAGAGACGTTGCAAGCCTATCCTTGTTTTATCGTTATTTCCATGGCCGGTGCTCGTCTGAACTTCAATCTCTGGTCCCGCCTCGCCAATCTTTTACAAAAAACACCCGTCTAGCTGAATCCACTGTCAAAAAATTTTCCCACTCTTTATCTATGCCTAAATCAAAACGTAGATTCCATGAACAAAGCTCCTTTCTTAGAAGTGCACGCCTGTGGAACTCTGTTCCATCTGCCTGCTTCCCTCCTAACTACAACTTGGATGTCTTCAAGTGCAACGTAAACAAATTCCTGATGAACCGCCCCCTTAAGTAGACACTCTAAAATATCCACACTAACGTACTATACTTACAATAACCCTTATTCATGAGTGGCTTCCGGGCCTTGATAAGTGGTGACCACCTTGTAAAAAAAAAAGAATATCTGCAGGGATACTATGTAGGAGGTTGAGCCGAGAGATATTTGTTCACATTACATTTAAATTTCTGCATTTAAGTAGAGTCAAAGAATAGGACCGGGCGGGGTTTCCAAAGCATCGTAGTTTGAGGGAAGAAACTATTACTTCCAATCACTCAGTTGTCTTTATTAAGATCAAATGTAAATTCAAAAACATCTCGGATGATCTTTTTCCATCTCACAATGTATCGATACTCCAGGTCTGACTGAAAGACGCTTCATTATCTCATCTCATCTCCAGCGTCTTTCAGGATGCTTCACCACCGAATCTACACAACTTCTCCAGTTCTCTCGATCTCGCATGGCAGTTTGCAGGTCATGAACACTTTCCAAACCTGTGTCCTATAGCAGGTTGTTAATGTAGATCATTCTTCTTCTAACATGGTTTACATGTCCATCTGTTTGGTATCCAGAGTACTAGCTTGCTACCAACAGAAGGACACCCAAACCGTGGTAGAAGAAGACGACGATTCAATTTTTTTATTTTACTCTTATTAAAGCAAAGCATATTGCCACTCGGACATAAGGGGCTACTATTTGGGAGCACTATGTGGCGAGATGTTTGTTTACATTACATTTAAATTTCTGCATGTCAGTACAGGACTGGGAGGGGCTTCTAAAATCTAATAGTTTGAAGAAAGAAACTATTAGAGTAGAAAACTTTATTACTTATGATCTTCGAATCGCTTTATTAAGATCAAATCTAAATTCAGGACCTCAGGAGTTTTTTCAGCATCACAGAATTATGTATCAATACTCAAGGGCTGGAAAACACTTCAGATCCTTCATTTCTGAAATTCCTTTGCATTCCATTTTTAGAAAGAATGTGTCCTATGTTGAGTTCACTATATATTAGTGTTGGGACGATTAAACGGAATCGGGAATCGGAAAAATCGGAATATTTGACGATATCGTAATCGGAAAAATTTGTACCGATTTTCCAAGGCAAAAACGATTCTTTTAATTTGTCTTTTTCATTTGATTGTGTTTAAAGCAAAATCTTCCATTGCTGGCACTAATGATAAAATAATAAATGTTTATTGATTTTAAACAACCAGTGAAGCTAAAATCGATAGCTCATCATCCACAAGTGTATTTTTATGTTTAGGAAAATATTTGCACATTTAACATGTGTTTTTTTGGGGGGGGGGGGGGTTACGGTTATCAAGGAAAAAAATACACCTCTATAGTAAATATTTAGAAATTTATAAAGAATCGGAATCGGGAAAAATATTGGAATCGTCCCATCACTAATATATATGATTGGTTAATTCGAACTTTTTGGGGTATGAGAATCCGAAAATTTTATACCTATTTTCTGATACTGAAAACGATTCTTTTAATCATTTCATTATTTCTTTGTTTGTTTAAAACTTAATGTTCCATTTCTGATAAATATTTACAGATTTAAAAGCACCAGTAAAACTAAAATCTACACATCATCCCTCCCACACACACACACACACACACACACACGCACACACACACGTATAATTTTACGTTTCGAAAACTATATGAATATAGTACATGCTTTTTTTTATAACACTTTGTAACTTCCACCTATAACTTATTCGCAGCACAATTGTAATCACTTCGCGGCACCGTGGTCGGTCTAAAACATACCTGGTGTCATTATCAGTTTAGGTAAGTTACCTTGTTCTTTTTTATTTGTCTGTCATTAAACAATTCCTATTTCAGTCACGTAAATTAACCAGAAATGAGAATTGAATTGTTGTTGTTTCGGTCGATTAATTGGTTGAACAAACACAATGAGAAAACATTAAACAGGTGTTAAGTGCAACATGTTTCGTGCTTTTGTGTACACAGCTTAGGAAAAAAAAAAAAAAAAAGAAAATGTTATATCTTTCTTAGTCTGTCTGTCAGTTCGTTCATCTATTCTCAGAAACTACTGAACTGATCTGACTGAAATTTTGTATGGATCTTTATTATAAGATGTAGCAAACTAAGTATTATAGTATCTATCTGATTCTCACTTTGAGATTAATAGGAATTAGTATTTAAATTCCATTTTTTCTCAGAAACTACTGGGCCGATCTGGCTGAAATTTTGCATGTATCTTTATTATGATAAGGTGCAGCGGACTAAGTATTATGGTATTTGTTCGATGCACAACTAGAGATTAATGTGGAACTTAAATGCAAAAATGAGCACAAATTTAACCATATTCAATCATCAATTTGACATAAAGCACTTTAAGTCAATAGACTAGAACTTTTTCCTGTATTTAACAGGCTAGAAAGTTTATATGAATTGCAATCGTAATAAAAACAAAACGATTATCATTCACGGAAATTATTTAGAGTGAAAGGAGTTTCAGCATTTCTCTCAGACTATTTTTTGCTTAAATCATGTTTTAGTATAAACTAGCCTGACTGCCCGGCGTTGCCCGGGTGTTTGGAGGTGTGTGTTGAGCAACAAAAAAAAGGTGTAGTAGGCAGGCAGGCTCGAACCTGTGCCACGAAAGAGGAAAAGAATGTGAAAAAAAAAAAGTGACATCTTTACCGTTGCATCCATTGCCAAACCGGAAGTGGTGAAGGTTTAAATTAAGGCTAGTCAATCAAAAAGAGGGGATGACTTTCGAAAATATCGGCGAAAAAAGTGAACCCAGTTGAGGGTGAAGGAATAAATGTTTTTAGCCAATTTTTCGATATTTGTCGTTTGAAGGGTCGAGCTTCAAAACGATACCGATCTCGTGAAAATCCGCCGCCTTTGTCGAAAGTTTTAGGCAGACATATATGCATACATTTAAACAGACAGGTGAGATTTATGTTATAGATAAGACTAGCGAGGGGTACCCGGCGTAGCCTGGGTGTTTATAGGTGTGTGTGAAAAAAATCCGAGAAAAAAAACAGGTGCCTGTGAAAAAAAACGAAGCCTTGACGACGCGCAGTTGAAAAATAGTAAAGTGTGAAAAAAAAACAGGTGCGCGTTTTTGATTGACGTGACGGCGATAGGTATTCAGCAGTTAGCATTTTGTGTGGGATCGTTTTTAATGAGGTCAATTGTTTGTTTTTAAAAACCCGCTCCCTCGTCTCGAAATGAAAGCTACCGTCTAATATGACGAAGTCGATATTGAACAAACGTTACTTAGAGAGACCATTGGCTCTGAGCCTGAGTTTAGAGTCGAGTTTCGCTTTTTGTTTATACCGAAAACCGAATGTAACGCGTGCCGATGCGGGAAATGTCGAATAATTAACGTTTGAAAGTCAATAAAATTAAATAGACAGGCGAGCTCCGTGGTTAAGTGTGAGATATTACAATTTATAGATGATATAAAAAGTTTTAAGAAGTTGCGAAGCGAGCGAGCGCTTCTCTGAAAGAAACCTTTTGTGGACATCAAGGAGAAGCGTACATACATACATACATACATACATTTTTGCTTTTATATATATAGACTAGCGAGGGGTACCCGGCGTTGCCTGGGTGTTTGTAAGTGTGTGTGAAAAAAAACAGGTGCCCGTGAAAAAAAAGCCTTGACGACGCGCAGTTGGAAAATAGTAAAGTGTGAAAAAAAAAAAACAGGTCGCGTTTTTGATTGACGTGACGGCGATAGGTATTCAGCAGTTAGCATTTTGTGCGGGACAGTTTTTAATGAGGTCAATAAATCGGTTTGTTTGTTTTTAAAAACTCGCTTCCCCGTCTGATATGACAAAGTCGACATTGACCAAGCGTTCACTGGCTCTGGGCCTGGGATTAGAGTCGAGTTTCGCTTTTTGTTTATACCGAAAACCGAATGTAACGCATGCCGATGCGGGAAATATCGAATAATTAACGTTTGAAAGTCAATAAAATTAAATAGACAGGCGAGCTCCGTGGTTAAGTGTGAGATATACAATTTATAGATGATATAAAAAGTTTTAAGAAGTTGTGAAGCGAGCAAGCGCTTCTCTGAAAGAAGCCTTTTGTGGACATCAAGGAAAAGCGTACATACATACATACATACATTTTCGCTTTTATATATATATAGATTAAAAACATGAAGATATAGAAAGTTTCATCGTACACCTGAAACACAGAAATGAAAATTTGCACAAGAAAACAATCACCAGTTTTATGAGAAAGTCGAGAAAGAGGCTAAGGACACATAACTCAAGTTCACAATTTAGCCTCGATAATTGCTCAAAAATCGAAAACAAAACAAAATACTAATAGAAACACATCTGATAAATGTCACTAATCATGCAGAAATGTAATGTTCTACTAGTATTTTATTTTTGATTTTTGAGCGATTATTGAGATTTGAGTATCTAATGAGACCAACATTTTGTTTTTCAACTGCTTTTACACTACTTTTATTTTTAACTAAAACAAACACTTTAAAATAAGTTAAAATGCAGAAACATATCAGGGTAGGTTGAAGAGTAAATTATCTTGCCTTTGGTAACATTTATTTGTTGTGTATTTTAATTTTTTACCCCTTTTTTGCTTTGTTAGCTATTTGGAAAAATCACCCTAACCCGGTTTTGCATGTGTATGCTTTAGCGTTATCTGCCATTTTATACGGCTTTCAAACCATAAACTGCTTCGGCCATTTCTGGTTTGTTCCATAAAAGGGAATTGGAAACATTGGGATTGATATAGGTCCTCCTATCCTATAGAAGAACTGAAAATTGGCCATTAGTGCATTTTAAGTTTAGAAGACTTTTTTCATTCTTTTTTCATTTTTGAAGAATTCCACTCGGAATAAGGGGAGACAAGAGATAACACATATTCCAATAATAAATGTTCAAAACTATAACTTTTAAGAATTATTTTGATTTATTATAAAAATTTAATTTTGCAAAAAAAAAAAAGAAAATTCATTTTTTTAAGGTCATACATTTTCCTATGACAACGTTTATTCATTTCAGGATTTTCTTTGCTTAGAAAAACTGTGCATTAAAAAAAAATCGTCTTTTTTTTCTTTTTTTTTTTTTGTAAAATACATTTTCAAAATACATCATTTCAGAAAATATACAAAAAATACCTGTTATAATTTATTTTGAAATTTTAATTATTTTATATAAACCAACACATTTTATTTGAATTCAATAAATGTTCGGATAATTAATCCTTTATTTTGTGTTTTTTGTGCTAATTTTGTGTTTTTGTTTCGTTTTTTTACCAATAAGTTATGCTAAACTTTAACAACTTGTCTCCCCTTGTTTCAAATGAAATTCTTAAAAAAATGAAGAAAAAATAAATCGTCATTCAAACCTAAAAGGCACAAGGGCCAAAATTTCTTGCTAGGATAAAAGTTTTTTTTTTTTTTTTTAATGGAAATCGCTCCAGACAATGCATGAAGCCACCTGATGTAAGAAGCTAAAAAAAAGTAGGTCAAAAACTTGCCAACGATAAGTGTTAGATGGATTTAGATTGTGACCTAGAAAACAGCAATTCTTCCCTCTTTGTCAGAAACATCGCTCATGGAATGTGAGAACTAAAGGGCAAAATAAGGGAAATATTAAATTAAAGATCCACTTTCTACTCTCCTTTTAAAGGCCAAGGTCAAGTATTATTGTTCAATGTCTCTATAGACCATGACATAATTGTATCGAAATATCCATGAACTAACAGCTGGACTTTCACAAAAAAAAAAAAACGGAAAAAAAATTGTAACTGACACGAGAAATTCATTGCATTGGCTTTTTAATCGTGTGACATGTGTTGAAATAAAAAGTTCATTTCAAAGTCATTCTAAAGAGAAAAGTTTTA
>NC_136515.1:75255105-75267605 GCF_053919585.1 Euprymna scolopes
GATTTGTGTTAACTATACCAACTATGGAAAAGCAGAAGCGACTTAATGATTTTTTAAAACCTTTGTTTATCTTCTTCAAACTGCAATTAATAATTAATCTTTGTTATAATTTTGTTAGGTTTTAAGATTTACACAGTTTAATGATTAATAACATTATAAACATTTGTATATTAAATATGAAATACGGTTTTACTGAATGTTCATTTGGTTACCTACGGGCTTCCATATTTTGTTTGGTAAAAAGAGACAAACAAAATATGAGGGGGGGGGCTACAAAATGCTTAATATTTGTGCAATAATATTTTCAAATCTGTTTTAATCTGGCGATAAAATAGCTGACAAGAGCCATGTTTATATAAAAACTTAATATTTTCAAAAATATTTAAACACAATTACTTAAAAAATCTATGTTGTAATAGAACATTTTGAAATAATGGAATTTTAATCGTTTTAATCTTTTAAAAATTAATTAATGTTTACGAAGTTTCTTTTGCTTGGCAATTCAATTGATTATAGTATATATTAATTCGAAAAAAAAACACTATTTAAAAAGAAAACAATAATATTAAATTTATATCATTTTTTAATTGCAACTTCAAGGTAAATTTTTGTTCAATACGTGTATTTAAACTTTTAAAAAATAAATATTTTTTTACTTATTTGAACTCTTATGTTTCATAATAAATAGAAATTTCGATAGATTTAAATATATTTTGTTCGAATTTCGAAAAAAATAAACGGTGGGGGGGGACACGCACACGCACTAAAAAATATTTATCATATATTTTACGGAAACTGCGTTTTATATGTAATTTCATTCTAAAATGGATAAGTATCGAAAATTTTACGAAAATCTGATCATTAGTTGATTTTTGCTAGATTTATTAAACACGGATATGTTTTCACGTTCGGAATATGTGTACTACATGGGAACGTTATTTTAATGCGCCAATTAATTATGTAAACACGATTTTCGTCTCGCAATTTCATTATTTTCGTTCGATGAAAAAAAATTTTCTTTTAATTATTACTGGTTTATTTTGCCCTTTTAAATGGTACAAAAGTTATACTGATAATATTAATTTATAATAAAGTTACATCGTGTTACATGTATGGGGGGAGGGATTCTGTGGTGAAGTTTGGCAGTCCCTACTGATCAAGAAGAAGAAGAAGAAGAAATATATTCATTTCAACGTAGGAGGTCAGTGTAAACAGTAACGCAAGGAAAGAAAGAATGCGAAAAATTCTTAGCTGAAAAAGTGCATGGAGATTTTTAAAAAAGACCCCACCCTTTTTTAAGATTGCAATACTGCTGTTTTTATGAGATGGGGGCGGAAGAAAGCTGACCGGAAATAAACCATTTTAACATTCGAAAGTGCGAAACTTTTAAAACTGTCAATTGCACTTCATCTTTTCAGTCAGTGAAGGAGAAATCCTTCTATACTGAGGCAATTTAAAATTTTTGTTTCAACCCAGAATGCTTCTTTTTTTGGTATTATTATACAAACACCGTGACAGCGTTAGGGTTAGGATTAGGGTTAGGGTTAGGGTTTAGGGTTAGGGTTAGGGTTAGGGGTAGGGTTAATTCGCTGTCACGGTGTTTGTATAGTTTTACCCTTTTTTGGGGGGGGGGGAGCTTGATTCACCCCCCCCCCCTTAAAAGCCGAATCTATGTCCAACTGCTTTTGCGGGTAGGCAAGTAAATTAAGGACTTCTCAATCACTTTTCACTTTTCAATTTACCAAACAAATTTCAAACCGGAAAATGAAAAGAACCGGAAGAGATGTGTGTGTTTGTTTATGTTATATTGGCGCGAAAAAAAAAATTAACTTCAACGGATATGTTTTAAAAATGTAAATTCCTATTTTACTTACGCAAATTACTTGGTACTTCTACACTATTGCGACGAGATTTTGTAGTCGATAAATGGAGTTTTCAGATAAAAAAAAACAATGGTTTCAACTGATTTTTTTGTGTCAATTCTAACAAGGTACAATAGTAGTTTTCAAATTATGCAGTCGAAATTATCTAAATATCACTGAATTAGTGAATTACTAGAAAAAAAAACTTTAATCGCGGTAGCAGATGAAAAATTGCCGCCATCTTTTTAAAATCGAAACGGAAAATTACCTCTCTTTTGAACTCTCCTATATCTTATGATCGTTTTCATTAAATTCCATTTTTATTTTCTTTAATAAATAATTTTCCACCTTATCGATTTTCGTAATTTTTGGATATAATCATCTTTAAAATACGATAAATACGTAGATTGTTTTCATATGAAATTCAGTATTAACATTCCCGAAATTTTGTCCCACTTGCACCAATTACTTAAAGTGAAATTCGTTATCGTTACTTAAATCACGTTTTTTTAGTTTAAAAAAAAAATAAAATAAATAAATGAAACGCCGAAAATGAAACAAGCTGATAAAGATAGCTACGGAAGAACGATAACTCAAGTCCATATTTTTCTAGTTAAAGGATACTGTTTTTAACTATATAGTTATCGTTCTTGCTTAACTATACTATGGTAATATTAATTAATTAGTTTAAAAATATAATAATTCTGTCCACAGCAAAGAAAGGGTTAACAACGCCCCATCACATGTTAAGAATGGTTTTCTAAATTTTCCGGGTGATGTTAAACTGTACAAATTCAAAAATAAAAAAATAAAAAAAGTATTTTCAAGGAAACAATCGTGTCATTTTTTTGACAGAACAAATGCTTTGCCAATTTTCACACTAATTTTCATATAAACTAACGTCTCAATCATTAGAATTTTTAAAAAAATAATTTTAAACTGTAAATTTTTTTTAAGAAAATAAACTATAAATCGGTATAAAAAGACATAAATCAAAAGTCTCATTATGGAAATAATGTGAAAATTTATTTCAGACAGCAGTGGTTGTCTGACTTGCTATTTGTTTTTTCCTCTCTCCTAAACACTTGAAATGGTTTCGTCCAGCACGTATTAAACATGTGGCAGGGGAGATTAGAAAAAAACAAACTTTCCAGCTATTTTCCAAAGAACATACATTTGTCTCTGATGAGTTGTTTGGTGAGCTTTCGTTATTGAATGAAACACGTGGAAGATGTATTTCATAAAAATATGAAAAAATAGTGTATGTGTGAATTAAGTACATCTCCTGGTTTGGAATGATAACTAATTATATATATATATATATATATATATATATATATATATATATATATATGTTGTTTTTAAAATATAATTATTCACTGACATGTGTTTCGTCATCTACAACACCATTAGAGTAGCTGAATCTAGCAAGATTCGAAGTCGGAACCCCATGGTAAGAAGCCTAAACTTGGTACATTGGATTACTTAAGGTGAAACAGCTCGAGAACTTGTTTACATTGGACTTGAAGACGACCATATTGTAGTCAGCTGGAAAACAGGCAAACGGAAGAGAGTTCCACAGGTGTGCAGTTCTAAGAAAGAAGCTTTGTCATGGAATACATGTTTAGGTTTAGACACAGATAAAGAGTAGGGGAAATTATTGATAGTGTTTTCAGCTAGACGAGTGTTTCTCGTGAAAGTTTGGCTAGAGGGGACCATAGATTGGAGCTCAGCCGAGCACTTGCCATGAAAATAACGATAAAGCAGAGACAGGCTCGCAGTATCTCTTTTATGAGAAAGAGGTTGCAAGGAAAACAAAAGGACATCCCCTATGAGGCTACAAAGTCTATTTTGAACTATATCAAGGCAGGATAAGGTCTTTCTAGCAGCTCCTGCCCAGATGTGGCAAAAGTACTCCATCCTTGGACGTACTTGTCTCTTATATAGGTAGAGAATTGCATCAGCAGTGAGATATCTACTGAATTGATAGAAGAATTCCACTATTTTTTCCAACAACCTTGGCAACAGATTTGATATACGTGTTCCATTTCAGATCATTTAAAAACGAACTTCTTAATATACTCAGTCATAAATATGCGAGCAACTTCATGAAGGTTAACTAATTTGCATATTCATTTAAAAAACTTGCGTTAATTATTCATTTTTATGGTTTCTTATTAGATGATCGGTTTCATTTAACTATTATATGGTTAATTCTATCATGCGTAATTTCTACATTGTGTATAACTGCATAGAATTTAAGATGAAAATGTTCTAGCACATGGAAATATTTATATATAGGTGATCTTGTCAGTGTTAGTGCAAAAAGTTTCAACCAAACTCGTTACTGAATATTTGCACGACAGACTTGAAATTTGATATATATGGTATTTGGCCCTCAGGAATACTTTCGGTTTGGTTTTTAGCCTGTAAAAATGTCCACTAAGGGGATAAACTTGAAAAAAAAAAAAAAAAAAGTTGATCTTGGCAGGATAAAATCGATTAACTTTTGAGCATGCATACATATACATTTTTAATTTTTAGTCTTTTTTATTCATCTGGTGATAGCTCAGACAGTAACAGAAAAAGTTTGAAGCACTAAATAACAACAACGGTTTGAACCTTGAATGTTTTGGTTTTGATTCCAGCTGATGCCACCAAAGTAATTTTTTTTAACTTTTGAAATCATTACTATATATATTGGGTACAATATAATAATCAATAGTGACTCGGCTCTATAATAATAATAAATATAAAATCTGCATGAATTAAAATATATTTAAACATATTTTACCACCGGGCAAAGTTGGACAGCCTGTTAATTTTATTCTGTTTTAACTATAAACTTCTTTTAGCTCAAGAAAAAAAATTAAAATAAAAACAATTATAACTGGTTTTAAGGGGGGGGGTTGAATAGCTATTTAACAACAAGAATACAACAAGAAAAACAGGTATGACAACCGAATCCTATTCAAATTTAAAGTTAATATAAAACAGTAGCAGCGTTGCCTAGGAGAAATTACTTCATCTTAAGTTTCATTAAAATTCAAAAGGGCTTATCCAGAATGCTCCTTATATCAAAAACTAAAAAAATAAAAAATAAAATAAAAATCTCTACGGTGTATGTATCCGCGATAGAAAGAAAATATCATGTTCCCAAATTCACATAAATATATCAAGTAAGTTTTTTTTGTAAATAAGAAAATCAAATTTTATGGCTAATCGAGGAGCGAAAGTATAGCAATGGCATTTTAAAAACAGTCTCAAAAATCAAGGGAGATAACTCAATATAATTCAAACTTTTGAGATTTTTGTTGTAATGCCTATGAATTCCTATTAACAGCTTAAAAAATATTTTATTCACTCGCAAAACCCGTGGAAATTTCATGAAATGAAAAATATATTTAATCAACAAATATTTTTTTGGATAGCACAAAAAAATCATTTTTTAAACAGAAAAACCAATAACACGCATCATTAATATAGCACTGACCCAAATGAGATAAATCAATTAGTACTAATAAATACTTAGAAAGTAATATTGTGCTACATAGATCAATACAAATGATAAAATCACATTGTAAGAGACAATCTTTAATATACTTCTTCTGTCAAGAATCTTTTTAACAAACAATGTTCTTTTTTCGCCCTGCTTCTTTCTAATGTTCCCTTCTTATGTAATGCTTCGCTGACTTCTTTCTTCCATGAAGAACTGCTGTACGTCGAAATTATTACAAGTTTTATTTCTCTTACCATTACAACAATAATCATATATTATTATAATGATATTAAAAAACAAGGCTCCATCAAAGGGAGGTCACTCTCATATTCTTGTCTAGAATTGTCAAATTTGGCCTTTTTTAACATGGAATAACTAAGGAAGGAACAAGCAGCAACCTACATTCTTCTGCTTCGTTGACTTTGCAGCTGCCTTTGACTCCATTGACCGAGGCTCGCTCTGTCAAATCAGATGGTACATCAGCAAAACTTTGGCGGATTGTTGAAAAAGCTGTTACCGGTCCACAGGGATCCATGTACAGATATTCGTGGGGAATCAGATGTTTGAGGTGAAGTCAGGCGTTCGACAGGGCTGTGCCCTCTTCCTCAATCTCTTCAACAATGTGATCGATTATATTCTTAAAGCAGCTCTTCAAGATAACGAGGCAGTTATAGTTGGATGAAATGTGACGGTGTCTGATCTCGCTTACGCAAATGTTATCGTTCTACTTGGATCAACAAGCAATAAGGTGAAAGCTGTGCTCAACAGAGTGTAGACTGTCGCTTGCAAATTAGGGATGTGCATCAATGCTTCTAAAACAAAGGATCTGTCCTCGTCGATTGACCAGGGTACTCATTGGATGGAATTCAACCAAATAATATAGATTTGTCTATCTTGGCTTAACAATCATGCTGACTGGGCAGGAAGTGGGTGAAACTGGATGGCAAATAGGAACAGCACAGTCCGCATTATTCTGTCTCAACCTGTCTCTGTGATCCCAATGGGGGAATACGTTTCGACACGAAAGGACGCATTTGCGATGGTGAAGACTACCCTTCTCTACAGCTGTGAAACATGGCCTATGAGAGCGGTGGATCGGCACAAACTGGAAGTATTTGACAACAACTGTCTTCACAGCATTCTGCGTTACTGCCGTGGAGATCATGTTTCAGTTTCTACTCTCCACCAAAGACTAAACATACGTCGCCCATCATCTGTCCTTTTTCAATGATGCAGCACGTCAACTAGCAAGAGAGCTCCTTCACAAGATTTTCTCTCCCCTTTCTCTGCTTGACTGGTACAAATGTGTCAGTGGACAGCTGAAAACCTAGGTAATAACAATTAAGAATGACCTGGCGGTCCTATAGAACCCACAAGTAGTTGGTCTCCGGTATTTGAATCAGAAGTGGTTAGCCATTTTCTGCGACCTGATCCAGGATCTTCGAAACTGGACTGCGATGGTTCAAGATGCAGTTTGTGCTGAGGAAGAAGTCGGCTCAATCCAACCAGGATGATATCTGCTACAAGCATAACAAAATTTGGAGAGACTCTTGTTTCCCCAAATACCAATTTTCTCCATATTAAAAAAATATCTCTCGAGGTTACTGGTCGAATTAATATGAAAATTAAACCGACACTGACATACTAATTTCAACACAACGCCAAAGTATGTAATAATGTTTTCACCTGAAATGCATTAGTTTAAAAGATTTATAATCCACACAAACACCCAAAAATACAAACAAATCATTTTTCCTGGCAATGTAAAATGCAGAAGTGCCCAATAAAAACAAATACATTAATTAGATGTCCTTTTGTGAAACAATATTCTATTCTTATGATCTTGATCACAAGGATCAGTCAATTAGAAAAGCTATTGTTTTTTATGAATTTGGCATTTTACTCTCACTTTCAGTGCAATAAATTGCTCAATTTTATAGATGTGCTACTAAACCTTATGCTTAGAAAACTTATTCCAATTTTGTTACTTATCCAGTTACCAACCCAATCTCTTACAACTTTGCATCAGCATTTCTCAACAGGTTAAATAAGTGGTCGGAAAATGCGAAAAAAAATTATCCAATCAGGTGCCAGATGACATTTTGATAACAAAAGCATGAAATATATGAAATCAAGACACAAAATTTGGAACCGAAATTGACTTTCAACATTCTATGTCAACATGAAATCCTTGCCTTTACAGATGTTAAGAATGACGTTCTATTTAGAAAGCCATTCTTAAGATATGGAAAGAGGGAATGCTGCGTTTTGAATTTATTGTTTACCAATCTCCGCTTCGGCTTTTTCTGAATGCCTACAATATGAGATTGCTAGAAGTTGGGTTATAAACTGAATAAGTACCTCAATTCTGATCATTATCCATTTTTGATTCAGTTTTGATTCTAGCAAAATATCTCAAATTTGAGGCTTAAGCTTCACCTCCATTAAGGTGTTTTAAGATCCTCCAAAGAAATTGAAACTTAGAGAATATTGCTTAATTGGTGTCTAATATCTATATATATAGAAGGCACATTTTTTTATGTCCAGCAAAGGTTTTTTTGGGGGGGGAGGGGGAGTCTCCGTGGGCTTACTACTTTTTAGAACCTTTTATATACCGTGTAGATCATAATATCTACAATTGGCAAACACGCGTTGCGTCTAGATTTATTTATATGGACTTTTACAAAATTTTTGCTATTTCGGCTCTCCTCGTGTGTGTTTGACTTTTTCATATAAAAGCAAAACTAATCTGAAGCGAATGCAGTTATTTCCGGCTTTCGTGCAAGGAACGTCCAGAAAGCAATAAAGCTTTGATCAATACGGGGGAAACAAACCCTTATATCAGACAATTGCTATTCAATTTGGACAATCTCCTTTTTGTGGGGAGCTGGTTTTTACCCCCAACATCTTGGAGAAACAAAACCAGCCAAAGTTAGGTAAACAAACCCCCAAAAACTGCCTCGCAGTAAAAGTTAACTGCAGGATTTCTATTTGACCTCATTAAATTCATGCACCTGTTAATTCAGTTTTAAATCCTTAAATAAATTCAAATGTTTTCCTGTTACTCTCCCGAGCGGGTAACATGTCAGATTTTTTTTCACATTTTATTTTCCATCCTACCTACCTACCTACCAAAATTTTTTTTTTATTATATCATATTTGTTTTACCCTAAGCCCCCCCCCCAACACACACACCTACAAATACCTGGGCAATACCGGGCAATGCCAGGCACCTCCACTAGTAAACATCTAAAGGGAGATGTGGCAGACTGGTTAGGAACACGAACTGACTACCTGATTTTGGCAACTTTCACATGGTCCCTTCTGTAAGTATCCAATGTCTTTCTAAAAATAATTCTGTAATGTGGCGGTTAAACTTCTAAAACCATGCCGTTACATTTAAACACTCAGACCCATACATTATATCTGAGACAGTCGCAAATGAACAAAAAAAAGGAAAGAAATTCGACTTCGATTTTTTTAGTTGAAATGGAAGGCATTTATTCATGGTACTTTCCAAAATACGCCTGCATCTTGCTTCTTTTTATTTTTACAGTTCATTTCGTCTGCCATGAGATTAACAAAGCTCTGCAGTCTCGATAGATTCTCTCCAGTCCCCCCATGCTGTGATGGGGCCACACGTCTATCTCACAGCAGCACATGCTTTTTATGGCCTTGCTACATGTTTTTCTCCACTTTTTCTTTCTCTTCTCTTCCTCTGATGTCATGTCACATTGCACACTGGCTTGGTCATTTGCATATGTGTCATGCAGCTGCTGTACAAGCATGTCAGCAGCTCTGTTAGAATTCTAACTAGAAAGATATCAGTGAAACCAGTGCCAACAATGGAATAATCTGATTCATTCAAAATGAATGAATAATAAATATCTAAATTGTTAAAGTTTACAGCAGGGTTGCGGAGTCAGAAGGTATAAGGTCCAAACTCCTAGAATTTCAAAATATCTAACGACTTCTGATTTTAAAGTCTTCCGAAAAATCCGACAGACTCCTTACATTTTTATGAGTTAGAATTCAACTGAATACCAAATGTCTGACTCCACAACTCTGCTTTACAGGCAGAGGTTTAGTAGTATGCCCCTAAACCAAAGAACAGTATTTCTTGAAAGTGCCACTATTCTAAAAAATAGCTAAAAAAAATGCAAAAAAAATTTAAGAAAAATCAAAATCTCTAAACTGCGAAAATACTTAGTACCATCGCATTGAAATAAAATAAGATCTTTATTATAAGAACAATGAACAGATTTATTCAATTACTTGGAAACCATTTAAATGTAATGTGAACAGATATCTCGCTGCTCAACTCCCTACAGTTTCCTGTTAGACATAATCTCCAATAGTAGTCTCTTATGTTCCAAGTGGCAATATCTCTTGTTTGGGCTGAAAAAACAAAGAAAAAAAAACAATTGATTTTTTTTTTTTCTATTCTTATTTCTTAAAACTGCTACATTTATCCAAAGACTGCTTTTTTTAGTCTTTCGGCCTAAGCAGGGGGTGATGTAGCAGTCATAAATAAGGACTTATCTTCTCTCTTGGAGACCTGTGCGTTTATTATGCAGTTTGGTCACACACTGACCAATCAGCTCACGTTGATTTCATCTGTTCCCTACAGAACTATCTCAGCTCCTTTGGAAATTGCGATTGGTCAGAAGAGAGAACCCTGAAAGGAACGTGAAAAGACGTGCCCTTCTCTCTGTTTCTGCCCAATGGACACTGAAGCATGGACCATCTTCACCCGAGGATAACAGTTGATGGACTTTCTGCAATCCAAAAAACTTTCTACTCTTTCTGTCCCCACTGGAACATTGTCCAACTTTCTTCAACCAATACCAAACGGTATAAATACGTAAAGAAATCCTTTTGTTGTTGTTATAAAGGTTTTTCGTATTATTTGGATTTTTCAGACTACTGCTCTCATCTTAAGTGTCATTTTCAAAACGTTTCGGTCGATGTAACCTCCGGCCTTCTTCAGGTGTATCTTGTTGAACTCTGGAATGTTTTTGTCGAGCTCGAGAATTTGGATGGAATTTTGAACAGAACCCTTTATTTACTTCACGGGGGGTAGCATGCTCTCGTCCTGTCAGCCATGATTGGATAGAGCTCCTAAGTAATTTGAAAAAAAGAAAAAAAATACAATTGCAAATTACTTAGAACCTCTATCCAATCATGGCTGACAGAACAAGAGCATGCTACCCCCGTGAAGTAAATAAAGGGTTCCGTTCGAAACTCCATTCAAATTCCCGAGTTCGACAGAAACATTCCAAAGTTTAACAAGATACATCTGAAGAAGGTCGGAGGTTGCATCCACCAAAACATTTTAAAAATGACACTAAAGATGAGAACAGTAGTTTGAAGAATCCAAACAATACGAATAACCAATCCTTATCTAAAAAATTCAGAAACGTAATAAAGATTTTATTTTTCATTTTGCGCCATGGTTTTATTACTACTAATAATATAGCATTCCTTTTAGAGTTGACAGTCGAGAAATCGTAAAAAAAAAAAAAAAAAAAAAAATGACTTTTACCAAACGCGGTAGAATTTAATTATCTACCGACCTGTATACTTTTAACGTGCTGAAACTTATTTCATTATTTAAGCATTTTATTTCATTCAAAGTTTTATTCGTGGCACACTGGGAAAAATTGCCACTTAACTGTTGGGGTTGAGATTTCATTCGTGAAAAATACTAACAAGAAAAATGATTTAACCTGCCACTAACGCTAAGTCTGAATGGCAAGCCCCACTTTTGGACTTGGGGTTAGTTGTAGAATCCGTTATTTTCTTTATTTTATTTTTTCTAGGAATTAAGTCTTGATCTTTTTTTTAGGAATAAAATCTTGTGTATAGCAATATAAAGGATTGTTATAATTTATGAACAAGTTTTTCAAACGTACATGAGTCCACTTTTTTGTCTATGGCTCAAATGTAGCATAGGGATTGTTGAATAAAATATTACTGATTTAAAATTGATTGCTTTTAAATTGTTTTTTTTTTCTTAACTCTTGTTCCCACCAAATGTGGCATATTGCCACTTGAACGTAAGAAGCTATTACTAGCAAGATGTCTGTTCACATTACATTTAAACTTCTGCAGATTAGTACAGTCAGAGAAGCATGAAACAGAGAGAATTCAAAAGTCTAGCAGTCCGAGGAAAGAAGCTATTAGAGTAGAAAGTTTTCCGGCATTTACGGATCTCAACGGTGAAGAAGTGGGATTTGGCTGCTAGACACTTATCGGGCATATACACGTCGATAGGACACAATTGCAAAGCGTTGATCAGAGCATATTCTACTAAAATACTTGTAAAACAAGTACAGAGATGTCACAGTTTGGCGATTGGACAGAGGTTGGAACTTGATTGATAGTGCGAGGTCTATTAAAGTGGAGACTCCTTTTTGGACCCTCTCTAAGAAGGAGAAACTTATAGTGGATGCACCAGCAGAGATAAAATTTAAATTTACCTTTATGGGATATATATATATATATAAAATTTAAATATATATATATATATATATATATATATATATAATTTAAATATATATATATATAATTTAAATATATATATATAATTTAAATATATATATATATAATTTAAATATATATACATATAATTTAAATATATATATACATATAATTTAAATATATATATACATATAATTTAAATATATATATACATATAATTTAAATATATATATACATATAATTTAAATATATATATATATAATTTAAATATATATACATATAGATAATTTAAATATATATATATATATAGATAATTTAAATATATATATATATATATATATATATATATATAATTCAAATATATATATATATAATTTAAATATATATATATATATAATTTAAATATATATATATATATAATTTAAATATATATATATATATAATTTAAATATATATATATATATAATTTAAATATATATATAATTTATATATATATATATAAGTTAAATATATATATAATTTAAATATATATATATAAGTTAAATATATATATAATTTAAATATATATATATATAATTTAAATATATATATATATATATAATTTAAATATATATATATATATAATTTAAATATATATATATATAATTTAAATATAT
>NC_136515.1:75272605-75345105 GCF_053919585.1 Euprymna scolopes
CGGCGTCGATTTTTTTCTTTTTCACACAGAAGGCGAAATTGATTCGATAAAAACTGCAAAAATGAAATTACAGAGAAGCTTTTCTTTTTTTTTTTTTTTTTTTTTGTGAGGTTTATGAACGACGGTTTATGGTTGTCGACAACAACAACCATGGGAAGAGGAACTGAATTAAATGTTGGGCGAGGGGAATAAAATGTGACATAAATTGGCAGCTATTTCTTTCTCTCTCTTCCTTCTTGTCTAAATAATAAAAATTCAAATCGGCTGCTGTGCTGCCCAAAAGCATGCACTACGCATGCGCACAGTGTTAGGGTTGCATATAAAATCTGGATCTGGAACCGTTTCGCTTTTTTGACTATTTCGATCACGAGAATGATGCTGTAGATGATGATGATGAGAATGTATCAAAATGAATCGGCTGAAAAGGCGTACATTATTTGAGCTTTATGTACAAAGATTTTGGGACAACTGTTAGAGACTTGGGTGCTTATTTAGAATTAAACCTATTTGAAAAAATTAAAATAAAAAATAAATCGCAGAAATTTCTTTATGATGTACGTATCAGTCACGGAACGAAGATGTCATATTCCAAAAACCATATAAATTGATCAAGTAGGCTTTTTTTTTTTATAAAGAAAATCATTTTTTCACGAATTTTAGCGATTTCAATAGTAATTTGTAGACATTATAAGGCTGATTTTAATACGGATAGTTAGAATTGAGTTCTCCCCCCCCCACACACACACAGACTTATTTATAAAACATGACAAACAAAATATAACGTCTTACATTCTCATAAAATATGATTTTCTTAATTAACAAAACGAAACTACTTTATGAACTTACGTAATTTTTTGAATATGATATTTTCGTTTCGTCACGGGTACATACATCACAAAGTTTTTGTTTTGTTTTGTTTTTTAATTTTTCCGTATTTTTTAATTGGCTTAATTAAGTACGGAGACTTGTTATTCCAGGCCAGCGCCCCAGCGGTGAATTATTGATTGATTTATTTAATACCAGCCTGGGAGCCTAGCGTTGCCCCGGTGTTTGGAGGTATGTGTTGAGCAAAAAAAAAAAAAAAAAAAAAAAAAAAAAAGTGGTAGTAAGCAGGCAGGCTTGAACCCGTACTGCGAAGGAAGAAAAGAACGTGAAAAAAAAACATGACGTCTTTGCTGTTGCGTCCATCGCCAAACCAGAAGAATTAAGGCTAGACAATCGAAAAGACCGGATGATTTTCGAAAATTCCGCGAAAATAGCGCCCCCCTCCCTATAGTAAAGTGCCCAGTTGAGGGTGAAGGAATTAATGTTTTTGGACAATTTTTTGATATTTGTCGTGCGAAGGGTCGAGCTTCAAAATAATACCGATCTCATGAAAATCCGTCGCCTCTGTCAAAAGTTTTAGGCAGGCATACATACATACATACATACATACATGCATACATACATACATTTAAACAGACAGGTGAGATTTAAATTATAGATTTAAAAAAAAAAAATGTTAATTACGAAAGTAAATCTACGAGAATGCATTTCGGTTTATTCGTAAACAAGTCCTCCATTTAAATCTTTAGTAAATAGTTGAAAAAAAATCAATGAATTACTTTTGTGACTCTTCGAAATTTGAATTCAGTTTGGAAGCCTTCAAACTTTACTCATTCGACATTGTCTGAAAGTTGAATATGTTTTACAATCCACAGAGATTCAAAAAGTGATAAAAAAAACAAATAAATGTTATTAAAAGCAAGATAAGTTATTTTCCAACATATCTGGAAAAGGTTTTAATGGTTTTACACACTTTAAAACATGTATTCGGTTCGAAAAATGTGTCAAGCGTTGTATGAGAACAAGAAAAATGGCCGCAAATTGACACCTAAATATTTGAAGTATTGAAAATTACTTAAAAATAAAATAAAACAAAATACTGTTGGAAACCCACCCAATATATGCCATGGTAACATATATAGGGTGGGTTTCCAACAGTATTTTGTATATTTTTTATTTTTAAGTCATTATCAAAACTTTAAATATTTAGGTGTCAATTCGCAGCAATTTTTCTTGTTCTCAGATTCCTCTCGACACTACATGTTTTTTGAACTGAATAAACGTTTTAAAGTGAGTGAAACCACTAAAAACATTTCCAGATAGGTAGAAGAGTATTTCAGAATTTTATTTTTTTTATCCTAGCAGTCATCATGTTTTGCCTTTGTTAAGTAGAATGTCCATAGCAGTCATCATGTTTTGCCTTTGTTAAGTAGAATGTCCATACTTTTTGACCTGGCATCATCATCATCTCATCATCGTCAACTCCTTGCCCTGTCAGGAGTGAGGAATGGAGTGAGAGAAGAAGGGCTTTTGCCCGTTTTCCTCAGTTTTCAAGTTTCGCTGGTCTGTGAAGGACGTGCTGATCGTAACTCCATCAAGAAAAAGTATTTGACGTTAACTATTATGTTCTGGATTTTTCTCCTCTAGGGAAAAAAACCTTTATAATTTCATTCTCAGTTAATCAAAAAACAAAAAGGTTTTACCAACTGGGAAATCATTAGTCTCAAGGAGTAATGGAGGAACCGTTTGGTTTTTGAGATATTTTTCTGCAAGAAACAGAAATTTAATTTGCCGACCAGTGAGACAAGACAGGCAGTTTGTCGGCACACATGTTCTTAAAGAAAGAGTCTTGGAAAATATTTCTACCGAAACTCCCTTCTCATCAGGACATTTTTATTTTAAAAGAAAAAGAAAGCAAAAACATTAGAACCAGAAGGTTCTAGAAGATTGTGAGAGTGCCTCTCAAGAAGAGGAGTGAAAGAAAGAAAAAACATTTTTTTGTGAGAATAACACGAGGCTTGAATTTACTGATATTTTATGAGAAGAGTTCCACACAAGAGCTTAAAGTCCATGTGGCTATTTTTGAGAAAAATAGTCTATAAATCCATATAAGCGAATACGTATTTGAAGAAGAGTGTTTGGAGGAGATGAGAAAAGCATGTGTTCGAGACACGTGGGTGACATCACAGCATAAATGAACTGTTTCATATTTTTTTTAAAACACGTTGTTGGAAATACCAGATATAAAGGCTTTTATTAAAAAAAGTAATAAACGAGTTTCTTCCTTTCTTCTGTTTTCTTGCCATGGAGTCTACAACGTGTAGGGTCTATTAAAATATAACAACACTGTAAAAAAAAGGTGTAAAACGTTGCACTAAAACCGTTTTCTTCACCAAACACGTGTTTATATAAATGACTGAAAGTAACTTTTATATACCAGTTTGTATAAATTGTTGGTGTTGTTCTTGGCATTACTCAAAGACACTATCATCCTTCAAAATGGTCTTTACAGCAGCCAGAGACCACACCACATTCTTACGCACCTTGACAAAAATCTTTTTCTTTCTCTTAAGACCTGCTATGAATAATACCAGTTAGACTGTTACTCTCGCTCCTGATTTGGGCAGACAACTGCTAACACCATGTGTTCACACACAAACGAGGATACTATGCTGGTATTGTAACGTGCTGTTACGCTTAAAAAGTATCATTACATTTCAACCACTCAAACCTACCATTTGGCATCGTGGCAAAGGAACAAACAAGTAAAAAAAGAAATAAATAAAAAGTAAAACCTCTTATATTTAAAACTCAAAACAAGATGAAGAGCTATGAGGACGGAGTTGTAGTATTAAACAGAGCAAATGTTTGTACCACAGAATTTTTTTACATACTCTACACCATTCTCAATGCACTTTTACCAGCTATGAACGATGGCTGTTCACAAGCATCTGGAGCGCAATTTGTCATACGGGAGTGTGGGGGATATGGTTAGAAAAGAAGAAAAAAAAAAAGAAACATACCGGGCGTATCTGCATCGCTCTTTGGGAAAGAAGAAGGAAAGGATGGCCAGCGCATTTGTATGCGCGAAGGGCATCTTGGGAAGGCAGAGCATGATGGGAGAAGCTATTTTTTTTTTCCTGTCTCTTCCTTTTTTTCTAGATAGGAGGATATAAAAGCAGGGAAAAATTCCCTGGGGCAGCAAAGAGAAAAGAGTCGTGAACAACTTCTCTTGAAAAGAATTTTGTATTGCTGACGTTCGGATTGTGCAGTGTGACATTGGTGGCGAGAGGCCAGGTGTGGTCGATTGGAAAAGAAGAAGGCAGAAACGTGCTGTTGTCGAACCCCAGAACCGAATTCTGATGATAACGCATTTTCGTTTGAAAAGTAAAGCCTCTTATTTATTTTTAAAACAAAAAATGTTGAACAGTTTTGAAAACGGGGTTTTACTATTAAAACTAGAGATCTTTTGTGCTCTAGAATTTATTTTTCTACATAGTCACCACCATTCTCAATGCACCTTTGCCAAGAATTCAATGATGGATCTTTGCTTTTGACGCATGTTTATGACAGAGGTTATTTGCATAGAGTCTGGCACCGTTGCAAAAAGAACAAACAAATAAAAAAAAGGAAAGAAATAAAAATCCGACTCTGCAGCCTTTTTTAAATGCAAATGAAATTTATTTGTGGTTCTTCCAAAACAATGCATTTCATTATCTTGCAATAGTCTTTTCGCACACACGTGTCTTTTAAAAGTCTTTCTCCTTGTCACCTCATGCTGGCCGTTATCCAGCACTTTCTCGCTCTCAACTTTACACATCCATCTTGTCCAGCATGCAACCTGATTCTCCCTTCAACAACAAGGTGTTTTTTCTCTCCTTTCCTTGTGATGCAAGCTCGTATATACTTGCTAATTTGCATACATGTTTTAACAGCTGCTGCTACTAATATTTTCGCTGGCCAGCTATCCTTTGGCTGCTGATGATTTTCGCACACGTGCCCATACATGCTCTGTTACAATGTGAAGAATTTTTCTCTGCTTACTGCTCAGACTTTTTACTATAGACATTCCCTATGGACATCTGGTGCTACCAGATCAGACTGTCTGAAGATATTGGCTTCCTCTTTTCCCTTTGCAAAATTCAATCATGTTCAGCAAAACTAACAACAAAAAACAATTTTGTTCTACAAAACAACTAAACCAAACATCATGAATAAAACTTTTTTTCCAATATTGCCGGATTCGGCATTAAATATGGATTTAATAAATAGATTTCTAAATAGTAATGTTATTATTTCAACATGGTTCATAAACTGCAGAAGTATCCATTTTTTTTTTTTTACAAATATATTTCCAGTCATCATATACACGAGGGTCGTTCCAAAAGTAAGGCCTCCTTTTTTTTTTTTAACTCAAAAGCTAAAGCATTGAAAAGTTACGAAAATGAGAATGGTACCATTAAAACGAACAACCTTTTGTGATTCAGAATTTATTTTTCTACATAGTCACCACCATTCTCAATGCACTTTTGTCAGCCTACTTTTATGCCTCAGTTGTAAAAGTCCAGAACGGGCTTTGTCACTCATATCTCTGTTACACTCTGTAATCAACGAACCCATCTCTTAATTGTGTTGACATCAACTGCATTGGCTTCGTAAACGTTCAACAGGCGCCGGTGAATGTTGATTGGTTCAGTTGTTTTTGCAAGGAGGAATTCAATGTAGAATCTCTGCCACTGACACAATATACGGCATAATCACGTTGACACACCGGTTCCCGTCAGATCACCGAAGTTAAGCAACATTGAGCCTGGTCATTATTAAAATGGGTGACCAATTTGGGAAATCCAGGTGCTGTATGTAGGAGGACGTCGACACCTCCCTGTAAAAAGTTGCAAAAACCTAACGTTGTCATCTCCCCTAACAGGGATATACATGCGACTGGGGACCGCTTGTGAATTTCATACTCCCATGAAACTTCCTCCTTCGGAGGAAGCCGGTTAAACCCTGCAATTTGTAATCTTCTCTGACCTATTCTGGGGGAAATTAAAAAATAATAGGAGGTATTACTTTGGGATGCTGAAAAGGATAATCTTTCCTTTTTTTTAAAGTTTTTAATAAGAACAGAATGCATAATCGAAAATTACTTATCACCTTTTTTTATTTAAAAACAAATTTTTTTTTTTTTTGATGCCGCTTCACAACCAGTCTGAGTGTGTTGATGAGGGTTTTTTTTTTTTTACATAGGCGTCACCACTTATCAAGGCCGATAGGCCACTCAAGGATAAGAGTTAAAGAGTGTAGAGTAGTCAAAAGAACAATATAGTAACCGATAGTAATGGAAGTTCGGTAAATTTGTTAACTTAAGTGGAACGGCTCATCAGAAACTTGTTCACGTTGGACTTGAAGGCAACCATATTATAGACAGCTGGAAAGCAGGAAAACGGAAGACAATTCCACAGGCGTGCAGTTCTAAGAAAGAAGCTTTGATCATGGAATCTATGTTTAGGTTTAGGCACAGATAAAGAGTGGGGAAAATTATTGATAATGTTTTCAGCTAGTCTAGTGTTTCTTGTGAAAGTTTGGCGAGGAGGGACCATAGATTGAAGCTCAGTCGAACACTTTCCATGAAAATAACGATAAAGCAGAGACAAACTCGCAACATCTCTTCTGTGAGATAGAGGTTGCAGCGAAGAGAAAAGGACATCTCCCACCAGGCCACGAAGTCTATTTTGAACCCTATCAAGGCAGGACAAGTCTTTTGTAGCAGCTCCTGCCCATATGTGGCAACAGTATTCCATCCTTGGACGTATCTGGCTCTTATATAGATAGAGAATTGCATCAGCAGTGAAATATCTACTGGATCTATAGAAGGATCCGACCATTTTTCTAGCGGCCTTGGCAACAGATTTGATGTACGTATTCCATTTAAGATCAGGAGTAAAGGTCAAGCCCAGAAGCCTGTCAAAACTTGAGGCCTCCCCAAGACGAGAGCCATTCATTTTAATTGATGCCAGATGGGAATCAGAACGTTGATGATGTAAAGATAGAAGCTTGGTTTTAGATGCATTAAAAGTAACCAGCCACTCCTTTCCCCATTGTACAACGTTTAGGCAATTAACAACAACAACAAAAAAAAACCTTTTCAACCACCGATTCAACTTTTAGTAGTCTTTCTTACTCTAACCGCAACCCTTTCTCATGTTGCTAGTCTCAGTCTTTTCTACAAATACTATTATGTCATGTGTTTCTCAGAATTGTCTGACCTATTTCCTGCTTCCTTTGTTCCAGCTTATTGGTCTAGTGGTCTCCATGAATCCATTGTTTTAATACCTTGTTGTAATACAGCTTCTTATTTCAGTAGCTTCTTTCCAAAGGCTGCAAGGTTGTGGAACTCTCATCCTGCTCACTGTTTCCTTTTTACCTACAGCTGTATCTGTAATTTGATTGGCTTCGCACTTTCTTCCTCATTGGAACATCTCTCTCACTGAAGTGATGTTGCTAGTCTCAGTCTTTTCTACAAATACTACTATGTCATGTGTTTCTCTGAATTGTCTGATCTATTTCCTGCTTCCTTTGTTCCAGCTCGTTGGTCTAGTGGTCTCCATGAATTCATTGTTTTAATACCTTGTTGTAATACAACTTTTTATTCCAGTAGCTTCTTTCCAAAGGTTGCAAGATTACTTCCTACTCACTGTTTTCCTTCTACTGATCTATCCCCTGCTTCCTTTGTTTCAGCTCGTTTTACCTGTTGATCTAGTGGTCTCCATCAGTTTACTGTTTTGATATACAGTTTCCTATTTTAGTAGCTACTTTCTAATAACTGCAAGCTGGTGGAACTTTCTTCCTGCTCACTGATTTTGTCCTATCTACAGCCTTCGTCTTTTCAAGACTTAAGGTCAATAAGCATCTTTCATTCTTGTTAGCTCCTTACATTAAATGGCTTCACACTTTGTCAGGAGCGATTTCCACAATAAAATAAATAGATAAATACTTTGATATTTCGGAATTTTTGAGATGAAGATTGGTTATTCGTATTATTTGGATTCATCGGACTACTGTTCTCATCTTGAACGTGAGTTTCACAACGTTTCGGGAATTTGTCTGCAAGGACCTGTGGCGCAGTGGTTAGAGTGTTTGGAAAAATCAATTGCAAAAAGTGATATTCTCCTGAAGGTTGAAGGTTCAATCCTCAGTGTGGGGCGATCAAAAACTACAACTGCAAATTACTTAGGACCTCTATCCAGTTATAGCTGACGGGACAAGAGCATGCTACCCCGTGAAGTAAATAAAGGATTCCGCTTGAAATTCCATCCAAATTCCCAAGTTCAACAAGATACACCTGAAGAAGGTTGGAGGTTACATTGACTGAAACGTTGTGAAAATCACACAAGATGAGAACAGTAGTCCGCTGAATCCAAATAATACAAATAAATACTTGCCAGGAGGTTAGAAACAGAGTCAGTTTGTGAAAAGCCTGTACATCAGAATAAGTGCACTATGGCATAAAAAACTGCCTGAGCAACCATGTTAGCATTCCTTGTAGGAGTGCCTTATGTTATATATTCACTACAGCCTGTTGTTCAATGTGCTTTTCAGTTAATATAATTTCTAAATCTACTTTTGTCACTATCTACGATATATACACTTGGCAGCGAAATAAAACACAACACAGCTGGGTTATAAAAATATTTTGATTATTCCCAATGATAACCTTTTTGATTTAGTATGACAAGTGTGACATCAGTGAAGGTGCATGGCAGGGGTGTAGTGCAGATGTTTTAGCAGCTTGTCCTCGTTCTGTGGCTAATTCTCTGTGTCCTGTTTGCTTTCTGTTGTATCGATTTATATAAAGATTCTTTCATTCTGGAATGTTTAATATTTCCCATTGTCTATTGTTCTTCTTCTTTCATATTTCTGGTCAAATAATGCATTTTAAAAGACAACGGTGAAAAGCCTCGCATTCTTCAGATGGAAATGCCTCTCTTCACAGGGTCACTTGCTAAATATTCAGCACTCAGACGATTAGCAATAAATTAACCTCTTCTTAGAGAGAACGCCATTACTTGGCTCACAACAATTTTGTACAAGGGTCACGCATAACTCATGTCATGATAATCATAATCTACAAAATCACCGATGTCCATGACAAATAACATCCAACCTGAGAATTCTTCCTTCAAACTTCTCGGCCTAAGATTTGTGGGCAATATGAACTGGAACAAATACATTGAGGACATTGCAAAGACTGCTGCAAAAAAGGTGGATTCCCTCTATCGAGCTAGAAGACTACTCATACCTAAGAGTATCCTGTACCTCTATAAGGCCACCATTCGCCCATACATGGAGTATTGTTGCCACATCTGGGCTAGTACATCTAATACTAGTCTCTCCCTCTTGGATAGGGTCCAAAAAAGTCTTCAATCTAATAGGTCCCACTTTGTCAACTAAACTCAGACTGCAATCCCATCGCTGAAATGTTGCATCTCTGTGCCTGTTTTACAAATATTTTAATAGAATGTGCTCTGATGAACTCGTTGCACTTGTGCCCCCTCGACATACATATCCCCAACAAACCCACTTAGCAACAAAATCTCACCCCTTCACTGTTGAGGTCCCTAAATGCCAGAAAGCTTTCTACTCTAATAGTTTCTTCCTTCGAACGGCTAGCCTTTGGAATTCCCTTCCAGTTACCTGTTTCCCTGATTGTACTGATATGCAGAAGTTCAAACGTAACATAAACCAACATCTTGTTAATCTTTCCTAAACTTGCTCCCAAATTGTAGCCCCTTACGTCCAAGTGGCAATATGGCTGGTCTGGGGTGAAAGTGAGTAAAAAAAATAAAACAGTATTGTTCCCAGAGACAGCTGATATAAAGTCAGGGCAGAAGAGCTGCTGTGATATCCACCTGAAGCACTCTTTCTTGCCTTGACAGAGTACAAAATTGACTTTGAAATCTAGTGGGTATGATCTCTTCTCTTACTTGTAGCCAAAAAAGATGTTGCTAGCTTTTTTCTACTAGACCATTATATACATGGTAGGTGCTTGACTGATCGCCAATCTCTGGTCCACCCCCTTTAAAGCATTCACAGCCAGAACTCGCCTAGCTCCAACCACAGCAAAGAATTTTCCTTTGTCTCTCTCTCTCTCTCTCTCTCTCTCTCTCTCTCTCTCTCTCTCTCTGTACACCAAAACCTAAACAGAACTTCTGTAAATAGAACGTCTTATTTGTCAAACACAATACCATGAAGCTGCTTCCCAACCGACTACAAGGTGGTCGTCTTCAAATCAAATGTACACAAATATTTGCTGAACCATTCTTTGATAAGGCTCACTAGTATTTAAAAAAAAAATTGGTAGTAACAATTAGTAATAGAACTCGACTTATTCCATCTATTCATAATTTTATCAATTACACAAGCAATATAATTACAAAATTAAATCCACCAGAATGCATTTTGGTTTCTATCAGACCACTATAACATATGGACTACTGTTATTATATTTGGGCTGGTGAATTTGTGTTGCATTTCAAGATTTTTGATAAGGTGCAGAAACGTATCTGGAATGTGACAGGCTCCACCCTTTCTTCTTCTCTCTCTCTCACAGATGTAATGTTGCTGGTCTCAGTTTTTTTTTCTATGAATACTATTACAGCATTTGTTCTCCACAATTGTCTGATTGATTCCCTGCTTCTTTTATTCCAGCTCCTTTGGTCTAGTGGTCTTCATCTATTCACTATTCTGACACATCGTAATACAGCTTCCTATTCCAGTAGCTTCTGTTCAAGAATTGCAGATTTGTGGAACTCTCTTTCTGTCGATCGTTTTCCTCCCACCTATAACCTTGGTCTTTTCGAGACTAACATCATTAGGTGTTTCCTGATTTTGTGATAATAATATTTCATTCTTTTTAGTGCCTTACATTAAGTGGCTTCACAACTTGTCTGGTGCAATTTCCATAAAATAATAAAATGCCAACAGGTTAGACACAAAGTCATGTTTTGAGAAGCCAATAAACCAGGATAAGTGCATTATGTCTTACAAAAAATGTCTGAGCAGCCCTATTAACATTCCTTAGTAGGAGTGTCTATGGCGACTAGCAATAAACTAACCTGTTCTGCAAGAGAAGATAAAGCTGGGAAGGGGGGGGGGGCTTCCTAGAACTGAACAGAAGCCTATCTCAGACCAACAGCAACAAAACTACCGTCAGACTAACGACACTTAAATAATAGTAATTGAATAATTGTTCATTTCAAAACTAAGGTCATTAGGCATTTCGTGTGCTTATGATAACCATCTTTCGTTCTTGTTAGCCCCTTACATTGAGTGGCTTCATGCCTTGTCTGGGGCGATTTTGATGACAACAAAATAAATAAAATAAAATATGCAAGTTATCAGGTTAAATCTTTTGTTAATAGTTCAGAAGCAAATGAAATGAAATATATATATATATATATATATATATATATATATATATATACTAGCAAAAGTACCCGTCGTTGACTGGGTTCAAAAACAGCCTACAGAAAATGGACTCTGATTTATGAAAGTATGATAGGTTATGAAAAGGAAGGGTTGTAAAAAGATAGCTTCGAATTTGGGGGTATCAAAACCAAAGCAAAATATGATGAAAGTAAAAATAAAATAGATAAACCGCATAATTTATTATACCATACCTGTTCACACTGAAACACTTATCACAATATTCTGTGGATCTATATTAAAAAACCTTGTTAAACTTTGTGACATATTTCCATTCTATGGAGGTCAGGCGTGAATGAACACCCCATAATTTTATTATACCATATTTCTTCAAACTGAAACATAATTATCAAAGTATACTTACACAGATAGATATGAAAAGTCTTTATTAAAGTTTGTGCCTATTTCCATTCTCTGGAGGCCAGGCGCGAACGCAGACCCCACAAATTTATCATACCATCCCTATTTAAGTTAAAACATACTTATCAAAGTATTATTACGTACATCTATATCAAAAACACTTGTAAACGTTTTTTTTTAGTTTTTAAATTTTTTATTTCCATACTTTGTGAACCAGGTGCGAATGCAGACTCCACAATTTTAATGAACCACCGTTCTGCCAGATCAAACATACCCATTCCTGTGTCTCGATACATCTTCTATCATTATATGTAGTCAGTTTCTTAAAATAGTCAACCATATAGGAGCCTATTCATGACCACACACACATTCAGCTATATATTATAGATATATATATATAAAGTAATGAAACCAAAAGGATGTACAGTTTACCTGATATACACAAAGGTAAACTTCAATCTAATATAAATACCAGTATCTATATATAGATAATTTAATCCCAACCAAATAAAAAAAGCTCAATACGCAATAGAGAGTGAAGCTTATTATAAGAGAAAAAAAATTAAAACTGTAAGATGAACTTTGCAATCAAAATTTATTGTTCGACTGAATTCTCCAAAAAACAATTTATGAAGTCCTTATTCCGCAGAATTTCAAAGAATGCTATTCTTGTTATTCTTCTCATCAGAGGACAAAAAGAAATCAGCAAATTATATTTGGAGTAGTGCTAGAATTTACTAGTTATGGCATTAAGTGAAACCGCAATTTATTGTAGTCATAAATTGGCAAGAAAAATAAGTGAAAAAATGTTCATGCAAGCTAAAATATAATAATATATAATAATATAATATATAAATTTGATGCAAGCTGAAATATAATAATATATAATAATATATATATATATATATATATATATATAATTTTTTTTTTTTTTACACAGTGATCACCACTTATCAAGGCCCAGAAGCCACTCAGGGATAAGGGTTATTGCAAGTACATTACGTTAGTGTGGAGATTTGACGAAGTGTTTACTTAAGCGGGCGGTTCATTAGGAATTTGTTAACGTTGGACTTGAAGACATCCAAGTTGTAGTCCGGTGGGAAGCAGGCAGACGGAACAGAGTTCCACAGGCGTGCAGTTCTAAGAAAGAAGCTTTGTTCATGGAGTCCACGTTTTGATTTAGGCACAGATAAAGAGTGGGGGAAATTTTTCACAGTGGATTCAGCTAGACGGGTGTTTTTCATGAAAGATTGGCGAGGGGGGACCAGCAGGAAAGACAGACACGAGGGCGTTTGAAAGGTAGGCCGTTCCTATTTTTCCCCACAAAAACAATGGGCAGGAAGAGAGTTCCACAACGTTGCAATAGGAAGCTGTATTATAATGAGAAATTAAAACGATGTTGCCAGGGATTGTATGGGGATCAACGAATGTTCAACACTGCCAATACTTTTATCATTAAAATCGATGAAATCATCCATTTTTTTTTCCAATCAAATCAATTGATTGCCTGCTCTAGTCAGGGATCCACCATGGTGCACCGGAAGGAAGTTTCATATGCCTCCCAGCAATGATTTAGTCCACATTGTAATCTACATTGCATTGTAGAGAACCTGCTGTTGATTTTATAAAATCATTTTTATATGTCTTGAATTAAAGTTTAAAATGCAAAAGTCAAGTATTATGGTCCAATTGTGCTTCAAACAGAAACATTCATTTCAAATGCACCTTTGTCTAATCAAAGAACCTATTGCTGATTTTTATATGCTAGGTCCTTCTGCTTCTTCAGTGATAAAACTAATGCACTCGTGTGTTTTTTTTTATATATAAATAAATAGATATTTTATCAAACTGAAAGTCGCATACTGTCGTTTTTTATTATTTTTGTAAATGCGTACTTGCGCGTTTGCGTTTTTGCTCTTGCGCGATCAGAAAATTAAATCAAATCGGGTCTTGATAAGCAATGACTCCAAGTTATAAAAAAAAAAAAAAAAAAAATTTAAAAACTGATGAGACGCCGCTAATATGCATGGATCTATTCCAAACCAAAACAGCTATAACCGTCCAAGTGATTAAATTTAACGTTACTTTAGATACGAAGTCATCTCGCAACATTCATCTACCGACTAGCGTTTCCAACGGGGTTGGGGTGGGGAGACGGGAAGGCATATGCAAAACGATTAGAAAATCAATAAAAAATATATAAAAAATGGAAGAAGATCGCCAACAAATTGGACGGCTATTTTAGTCGTACGTTCAACTGATTATCTCAAAAAAATTGCCTAACGTTGACTTTTTGCCAACTATTTTAAATTAGTCCCAAACGAGAACGGCTGTTGATTGCAAAAACTCTGATTAACTTAGTAATTCTTTCATAATAGGTGTGTAACGTTACAAACACCGATTAGATCGTCCATTTTATAAGCATTCACGTACAGATGAACATACGAGGCCGTGTATCTCTATTTTATATAAAGTTTGGTACGTAAAAAGTCTTTGTTTTTGTTTTCTTTTTTAATTGACGAAATTTAAATTATAATAAATTACAGGAAAATAATGGCTGCTTATCCAAATTGGCACTTAATGGCGGCATTTAAAAGTAAAGAAAATACAGAAATGTCTATATGATGTACGTACCAGTCGGGACAGAGATTAAACATTCCAGAAATCACGGAATTAGATCAAGTAGTTTTTTTTGTTTTGGGGTTTGTATTACTGTACACATAGATTCGAAAAAGTTGTCAAAAAACAAAAAACAAATATATAACCAATAAATGTTATCAAAGGCAAGATAAGTTACTTTTCTACCTAACTGGATATATTTTTCGTGTTTTTATTCAATGTAACATGTTTATTCAGCTCGAAAAACATGCAGTGTTTACCGGCGATGTATTGGAAAATTTAAAATGGCGCCCGACACTCTCTTTAACATGGTAAGTTTGGGAAAAGGTGTTATAAATAATAAACTAGATAAAATACTATTTAAAAAACACCGAATATATGTCAACTTATGTGACGGTAACATATAATGAGCGAATTTCTAACAGTATTTTGTCTAGTTTATTATTTATAACATCTTTTCCTGAACTTACCGTGTTAAAGAGAGTGTCGGGCGCCATTTTGAATTTTCCAATACATCGGTAAACACTGTCTGCTTTTCGAGCTGAATAAACATGTTACATTGAATAAAAACACGAAAAATATATCCAGTTTGGCAGAAAAGTAACTTATCTTGCCTTTGATAACATTTATTTGTTATATATTTGTTTTTTGACAACTTTTTCGAATCTATGTGTACAGTAATACAACCCCCCCCAAAAAAAAAACAATGGTTTCAACTGATTTTTTTTATGCTAATTCTAATAAACAATTGTACTAATGGTAGTTTCCAAATTATGCAGTGGAAATTACCTGAATATTACTAATAACAAAACAACTTTAAGCATGTTAGCAGGTGAGAAATTGTCGCCATCTTGTTTGAGTCAAAACGGAAAATTACCTCCCTTTTGAACTCTCCTGTATTGCTTTCATCAAATTCTATTTTTTATTTTCTTTAATAAATAATTTTCTACCTTATCGACTTTCGTAATTTGGGGATAAAATCATCTTAAAAATACGAGGAACATGTAGATACCATTGTTTCCATGTGAAGTCCAGTATTACGATTTCCGAAATTTCGTCCCAATGGTGTAGAAGCGCCCTTTTGTAATGAAGGCAACATTGGATTTTTATAAAGTATTTTTTTTTTTTTTTTAACCAATAAATAATTTTAATGAAACATTTGTCGAATTAAAGCAACTTACAACACATTAATAATTTAAATGAAACATTTTCCGAATTAAAGCAACATTGGATTATTTTTTTTTTTTTTCAAAACATTTTTTGAATTGAAATAAAATTATCCCCTATTCTTTGACCAAGAAACGCCACCTGACGACTGTTTAGTGAAACTCACCAAAAAGATGGCTGCTATCCGCATACTGCAGGAGTGCCGTTTTTTTTTTTAATCTGTTTGGATGAGAATAAAAAAATGAAATCAACGAATCGGTGGACAAGGGCAGACAACCCTAATACACATAAAAAAATAATCACTGATTACCTCCCCTTGCTATGTTCTTTAGAGAAACATGGCCTCGTCTGTCACTTATCGGTAACAAACGGCAATTTTTTTTTTTTTCATAAATAAATAAATTAAAAAAGAAACTACTTGATCAATTTTGTGATTTTTGGAATCTGCAAACTTCATTCCATGACAATATAAAAGTTTTTCTTCACTTTTGTTTATCGCTATAAGTGCCAATCTGAATAAACCAAGTATTTTTATTATATAAATATATGTTTTTGTCCAAAGATTAATTTTTAGCATTTATAATTCAAATACAATTGCAAGCATATATGGCATAATCTAACCAATTGTCACAAGATATTTGCATTAAATTCGGTTGTATTTTGGTAATAATGTGTTAAATGTTGTCTTCCAAGTGGTCTATTGTTTCTGGTTTATCATTGTAATCATAGGATTTTACATATCTCCAAAGAAAATAATCTAATGAGGTTAAACCACACGAACAAGGTGGTCAGTTCACAGGCCCATTTCGTAAAAATTATTCGTCCATCAAATATTTCTCTCAGTAAATTGATCTTATCGCACATGATGTGGCATGTGGCTTCGTCCTGCTTGTTACAAGAAAAGGTTCCCTAAGAAAAACATTAGATAGACCGAGATTCGAACTTTGTAAGCAAGGTTCAGCAATAGATTCAGAAATGGAATGTGGAATTTGCCATTGTTCAGTTTCACATAAAATAGTTTAGATATGTTGTTGTAAAAGGAATTTTGATTTTTCAATTCTTTTTTATGAAAACTGAATTAAAATGAGGTCAGCTAGAAATTAAAGAACGGTGCAATTGAAATATGTTGGAAAATAGGTTAGGAAAAAAAATAGCAGTGAGAATTGTTTGTCTGCAAAAATGGTTTGGAAACCTGCCGAACCACGCATGTTCAGGCCACGTGGGTCGATCATGTTTTTGGAGACACGTATGACGTCATGGCAGAAATGAATTCTCAATATAGGAGCTAGAGTCAAAGATGAGTTAGAGTTGGAGACAAAGATAGGATACAGAGCTGGCATGATCAGAGGAGGGTCCCTTTGGAAGCGAGGGAGAAAGTTTTAAACATGTAGAAATAACTTTGAATTCCTGGATGTCATCACCATTTCGACCAGTCAAATGGAATAAAAGAACATTTTATATTTTTGTAACTGCCATCTTCATGTCGTCTTCCTACAACAAAGGTAATGTGTAATGATATTTAATGAACTTTGGATAATTCATCATAAGTAATGACTCTCTCCATCATAAGTAATGACTGTCCCCGCTTCTGTGTTAAAAAAGCTGATCACCCTCCCTCTCCTCTCTCGGTCTATATATGTTATAAGAAGAAACACTCGTAAAACGTATAAACGTATCCCTCCCCTCATCAATATGAATGTTCCCATCTTATCTCTTAAAAAGACTCCATCCCTATGCAACAGCTGAAAAAAAACATGATGAATTGCCAAACCAAGCTGAACTCAAAATAAATTATAATTGTAAAATCTGTAATTAAAGAAAATAGAGTTGTCAATTTATAGTTTGACACATCTAAAAAAAAAAACACTTTATATATAGTTCCAAGTCCGATCCTGTCGCTGCAATGCTGCATGCCTCTGCCTGTTTTACAAGTAATGTGCTCAGATGAACTTATTGCAATTGTAATCCCTCAATTGACCCCTCGTCAACAAACTTGTCAAGTAGCAAAATCCCACCTCTTCACTGTAGTGGTCTCTAGGTGTCGGTAAGCTTTCTATTCATCTGAGCTCCAATCTACAGTTCCCCTCTTGCCAAAGTTTCACAAAAAACACTTGTCTAGCTACAACCACTATCAACAATTTTCCTCACTCACTATTTGTGCCTAAATCTAAATACAACTTCCATAAACAAAGCTGCCTGTCTGTGAAACTCTGTTCTGCTGATCTGCTTACCAGCTGACTATAATATGGTTGTCTTCAAGTCCAATGTAAACAAGTTCTTGTTGAGTCGCCCCCCCCCAAATAATTGTAATAAATAATTCTACCTCATTTCCACCACTAACTATTAATACGCTGTTGTCTCAGCTACTACTGTCCACTCATTAATCCTTATCCTCGAGTGGTTTTTGGGTCTTGACTTTTCCATGTACAAAAAAATTCTAATAGCCTCTTCCCTTGGACTGTTAGACTTTTGAATTCCCTTCTTGCTTCTCCGACTGTACTTACATGCAGAAATTTAAATGTAAGGTTAATAAACATCTTGCTCATCTCTTTACATAGACATGTTCCTAAATAGTATATCCAAGTAGCAATATTGTGGCGTGACCACTTTAGGGAGTGATACAACTCCCCATTGGGGGGGGGGATTGATACCACCTAAACACTGAGTAAGGCCGGATAATTATGCTGATATTGTCTGTTAAGCATTATTGGGTGCCCGGACAGCGGCGGGTAACCTAGCTGAAAGGATGAATTTATTGTGTTTTTGTAAAACACACATATATTTTATTGTTTGAGAAATATGACAAGACGTGTCATTTGGAAAGCTATAACAAAATATAATTTCGTTCTTGGCTCGGCGAAACGTCTGGCTTTTGAGTGCAGGTTAAGCAGGTCAAACAGTTAACCCCTGTGAGCGTGTGAATAAGATGGACCTGTAATCCCAGGTTTTCAGACCGTGCAAGGAATTGGGACTTCCCCGGAATAACGTGTTGAATTCTGATTGGTCTAGCAGGTTACTTCAACCAACCCTTTTCCTCAAAATATAAGCAAATGCCCGGGCCAGAAAGGAGCAGATTGGAGCCGAATCTTGAGAGAAAAACACAGACCCAGAAAGATGCCACACCCCCTTCCGTCACCGTCACCACCATAGAGAACGAAGACCAAGATTCCGGACTGTTTTCTGGTGTAATCGAACTGAACAATTGTATATATGTAAGACACCTGTAAATTTTGTGAATTAACTTTTAGTAGACTAAAAACCTCTGTGTTTGTTTTCTTTTGGCCTGTATGAGTAGCTAATTAATTTTCAGAAGATGCCAGCATTGGGAACCGACGACAAGGCCTGCGACGCAGAAGAATCTTGTAAAGAACTCCCGGGAGAAGGACGATCACAACCATTACAACTTTGACAGGGTCAGAGGCCATATCTGGTGACCAGCAACCAGAGGATCTTACAATATGGCTTGTTTTGTATGAACAGGTGTAAAAAAAAAAGGCCTTGTTGAAAGGATAGATAAGAGTTCTTAGATAGTAGAAGCTACTCTCGTTTGATATAAAGATGAGCAAAAGTTGTAGAAATCTCATTTCTTTAACCACATCACTGTTTTTATAAGTTTGATTAATTTAACATAGGCTCGTTACCTTTTGAGTTTTGTGGACAAGAAAGTGAGAGTAACCTTAGCTCTCGACGTAAGAGGGTTCGTTTGTGCCTGGCGTGCAGGGCAGTAATTGAGCCGAAGGAAGAAACACTGCCATTATAGTGAGTCGGTCTTATGGGAAACACAATTTCGTAGCTGCAAGGATTGGCGAGAGGTGAACTTGGCCGTATGCAAATTGGAATTTTAAGAAACTCTCAACGAACGTCTCCTTGTTTTCTTTCTGCATAAAAAATAAGTTTTATTTGTCTAGGTAAACAGATGAGACGGTTGAAGATAAACAACAGCATCAGTCAATACGCGTGTAAGTCATACACCATCCAATATGACTGCAATTCTTACAGCTACGTACCTAGAAAATGGGGTTATTAAACCTAACATAGTGTGATATGGGACAAGAAAGAAAAAGAAGCAACCTTAGTAGAAGGTTAAACAGAACTGAGAGGGAAAACATAACAAAATAACAAGATTTTAAGTACAACATGAAAAGAAACTGGAATCTTTGGAAGATCTCCATCATTCTGGTAATTATAGGAGCAACCAGATTCATGAAAAAGAATTTCAAAAACTACCTAGTAAATATACTCGGTGAACCAAGTGTAAGAGAGATACAAACAATTGCACTGAAAGGGATGGTTAGAATCTTTAAAAGTCAGCTGGAATGTTTGAGATAGTGGATGAATGTTTGACATCCAGTTGGATGTCTCATCCCCAGCTAGAAAAAAATGCGAAGTGAAAATTAAAAAAGAAAAGAAACGTTCATGGGTACCATAGTTACATGAGATACTAAGAGATCATTTTGTTCGGGTACAGAAACAACCGGTAGAAGTGCCTAACTCGATTGGCAATAAATAGCCTTAACCCACTTCTGAAATAGAGGGAATGCACTTCCTAGAACTCAATCAAAAACGTAACTCATTACAGCAAGAAATGGTCCGATGGTTCAACTTAGCGCCTAGATGAACATCAGCTCGTATGAAAAAAGCTAAAAAAATATAAAATGGATATTAATCGTTTCAGCATTATTGGAGCTTTGCATCCAATACTAATCCCCCCCTCTCTCTCTCTCTCTCTCTCTCTCTCTCTCTCTCTCTCTCTCTCCCAGAATAAAGAAATAAGATTCTACTGTTTTTAGGCGATTACATGTAAGCAACCTGAAAAAGGTTGAGGGCAAAAATAAAAGAAAAAAATCATCAATAATTTAAACTTTAGAGTGGGGGATCACTTTGCACCAAATATTAATTCTCTCCCCCCCCCCTTCTCTCTCTCCCTCCCCCCTCTCTCTCTCTTTCTTCCCCGATAAAGAAATAACATTCTACTTTATTAGGCGATTACATGTAAGCAACCTGAAAAAAGTTTGATGGCAAACATAAAAGAAAAAAATCATTAATATTTTAAATTTTAGAATGGGAAATCACTTTGCACTAAATACTAATTCACCCCTTCTCTCTCTCTCTCTCTCTCTCTCTCTCTCTCTCTCTCTCTCTCTCATATATATATATATATATATAAATAAATAGGATTCTATTTTTTTAGGTGATTACATGTAAGTAACCTGAAAAAGGTTGATGGCAAAAATAAAAGAAAAAAAATCATCAATAGTTTAAACTTTAGGGTGGAGATCATTGTACACCCAATACTTATTCCCCCCTCTCTTCCCCTGTTCCCTATTGAAAAAATAAGATTCTATTTTTTTAGGCTATTACATGTAAGCAACCTGGAAAAGGTTGATGGAAAAAAAAAGAAATAAAAGAAAGAGACAATTCAAGAAGTGCTTAAAATTTTTCAAAGAGTACTCGTGCGAGCGCAAAAACCCCAAAAACATTAGGAGTAGTAGGTAGGCTCAAACTCGTAATGTGCAAAATGAAAAGGAGGTGAAAAAAAAGCAAATGGTCTTATCGATGCGCCCACTGTAATTGCGACGTCACAGGTGGTTGAAATAATGTGTTTTATCTGACGTCATTGACGCGAGGCTTGAATGATTTGCAAAATTGTTGATGAAAAATGTGACCCCTCCTTGTAAAAAGCGACCCAGTTGACAGTGAAAGAATTAATGTTTTCGGTCAACTTTTCGATATTTATTGTCTGAAACATAAAGCTTTAAAACAATGCCAATTTTGTCATGATCTGACGTGTTTGTCAAAAGTTCCTGAATTATCTTCTCTTGTTCCAGATAGAAGGTTTTTTTTTTTCTTCTTTTACACGGTGGTCACCACTTATCAAGGCCCGGAAGCCACTCAGGGATAAGGGTTATTGCAAGTACAGTACATTAGTGTGGAGATTTGATGAAGTGTTTACTTAAGGGAGCGGTTCATTAGGAATTTGTTAACGTTGGACTTGAAGACATCCAAGTTGTAGTCAGGTGAGAAGTAGGCAGATGGAACAGAGTTCCACAGGCGTGCAGTTCTAAGAAAGAAGCTTTGTTCATGGAATCCACATTTTGATTTAGGCACAGATAAAGTCTTCAAAAATGAAAACAGAATTTGTCCTGACAATCTATATGCTTTATATGCAATATGCTTTCTTTTATTTTTCACTAGTAGCTGTATCACATCGGCACACACAATGCTGAGTCAAACACAAAATCGAGTACACTCAACATCAAGTACACTCAACATCGTCTTACCATCAACGCTTGCCCTGTGAACTCGAAGGATGGGAAATTCCCATAAGCATAAAACGAAATCACTGAAAAAACAAAAATACCCTAACTAAGGGTAAGGATAATGAGTAAATGTTGGATAAAATGATGGTTTAAATTATTACGAACTTGCCAGGATTCGAACCTGGAATCTTCTGATCCGTAGTCAGACGCGTTATCCATTGCGCCAAAAGTCCTGTCCGTATGCCGAAAGATGTTATCGCGACTGTGTAAAGACAGTGCTAAATTCCGTTGACATGGGCAGATAACTTTTTCAACAAAAATAAAACGGCCCAAAAACCCTTATTTTAGGCTTTTTGTGTGACTTCGCGTTGTTCATTAAAAAACATATATAGATAAGGACAATCTAGGGACTTACACCTTTCAGGGGAAAAAAGAATTTTTTAATTCGGTGCATCTGTTCGAAAGTTTTATTGGTATATATACACACATACATACATAAATAAATAAACATCTAGAATTTTATTAATAGTATAGACAATGTTAATCATAGATTAAAATGCAACCTTGGATTATCTCCCTTTAAAAATATTTCATTATAAATCCATACAATCCTATGGGTGATCATTGCCATTTAATAGTCCAGAGGTGGGTGACCATTTTACATCCCCCACTCTAAAGTCTCAATTGTCTCAATATATTGTTTTACCGTCAACTTTTTCAAGATGTTTACATGTAATCGCCTGAAAACGTAGAATCTTGTGTGCATGTGTGTGTTGTGTAGGGGGGTAACATAAAGCGTGCCAGTTTTATCAAATACTAGCGAGGGGTACCTGGCGTTGCCCGGGTGTTTGGAGGTGTGTGTGAAAACTCGGGGGGGGGGGTAAAATAAAATAAAAAGTTTTGGTAGGTGAGTATGAGGATTGAACCTGAACCCTTGAGGCGAAGTTGGAAATTAAAGTGTGTGACTTTAACCATTGACCCACCACAAGATACTAACGGAAACACGTTTGAATTTATTTAATTACTTAGATTTGCCAGGTGCCCGTTTTAATGACTTAATGAGGTCAACTTTGACTACAGGATAGTATTTCACTTACTGCGGAAAGCTTTTTTTATTTTTATTTCCCCAAGATGTTGGTGAGGGAGGGGGGCAGCTCCCCTTGTCCAATTTGAATAGCAATTGTTTGATATAAGGAAAATATTTCCACATTGATCAAATCTGATTGCTTTTGGACATTTCCGCCGATAGACAGAAAATACCGCCAGAATTAGTGTCGCCTTTGTTTTTTAGGAAAAAGACTAATCCACATGTGGCGAGCGACAAATGTTAAATATTTATCTTCCCGAAGTCGAGCAAATTAAATAGACAGGCGAGCTCCGTTGTTAACTCTGAGATATTATGATTTATATGTGATATAAAAAGTTTTAAGAAGTTGTAAACCGACCGACCGCTTCTCTGAAAAAAGCCTTTCTGGGGCATACACAAAAAGCGAACATACATACACACATTTTCACTTTTACATATATAGATTAGCCTTGGTGCTTGGCATTGTCTAGGTGTTTGGAGGTGTGTGTTGAGCAAAAAAAAAGAAAAAATGGTAGTAGGCAGGCAGGTTCGAACCCATACCATTCATAGAGGAAAAGAACATAGAAAAAAAAATGTGACATCTTTGCCATTGCATCTATCGCCAAACCGGAAGTGGCGAAGGTTTAAATTAAGGCTAGTCAATTGAAAAATATAGGCAAAAAAAGAAAACAACACTACAGCTTTATTTTAAAACTTTTATTGAAAATATCAATTCAGGTAGATTGATTATGTAGTAGAGCTGACATCTATTCAATGTAGCCGCCTTCAGCCTCAATCACCTCCTTGATACTGGGAGCATGCTTTTTCCACAAGCCTAAGCTGGCTTTCAAATAAGTTTCATAGATGCTCGAGTGACTTCTTCTACTGATCTGTAAGTCCACTAGCATTTAGGTGTCTTGAGCCTTGGTCCTCTATACCACAGCATATTTTCCTAGCTTTGTTTTGTCCACTATTTTTTTGTCTTCAATATATGAAGTCAGTTTTTGTTTGAAAAGTGTCATGACTTTACTCAGATCTGGGTTAGACGTTCATCATTAACAGGACATGTGCCTTAATGTTTTGTTTTTATTATTATTTGAATGAATTGTACTTTAATAGAGTGCATATGAGTGTGTGGAGAAATATCAGCAATGGTAACACATCTAAGACAGTAAACGACCAAGTTCTCTCCAATTCTCTCTCCTCTGATCTTGAGCACGTAGTACAATGGGGAAAGGAGTGGCTGGTTACTTTTAATGCATCTAAAACCAAGCTTCTCTCTTTACATCATCAACATTCTGATCCACATCTGGCATCAATTGAAATGAATGGCTCTCGTCTTCAGGAGGCCTCAAGTTTTGACAAGCTTCTTGGCTTGACCATTACTCCTGATCTTAAATGGAACACGTACATCAAATCTGTTGCCAAGGCCGCTGGAAAAATGGTGGGATCTTTCTATCAATCTGGTAGATATCTCACTGCTGATGCTATTCTCTATCTATATAAGAGCCAGGTACGTCCAAGGATGGAATACTGTTGCCACATCTGGGCAGGAGCTGCTAGAAAGGACTTGTCCTGCCTTGATAGAGTTCAAAATAGACTTCGTAGCCTCGTAGGAGATGTCCTTTTCTCTTCCTTTCAACCTCTATCTCACAGAAGAGATGTTGCGAGTTTGTCTCTGATGTATCGTTATTTTCATGGAAAGTGTTCGACTGAGCTTCAATCTATGGTCCCCCTCGCCAAACTTTTACAAGAAACACTCGTCTAGCTGTAAACACTATCAATAATTCCCCCCACTCTTTATCTGTGCCTAAACCTAAACGTAGATTCCATGAATAGAGCTTCTTTCTTAGAACTGCACGCCTATGGAATTGTCTTCCGTTTTCCTGCTTTCCGGCTGACTACAATATGGTTGTCTTCAAGTCTAACGTAAATAAGTTCTTGATGAGCCGTTCCATATAAGTTATCAAATTTACCAAATTTTCATTACTAATGATTACTATATTGTCCAATTTCTACTGTACACTCTTTAACCCTTATCCTTGAGTGGCCTCTTGGCCTTGATAATGTGGTGACGCCTATGTAAAAAAAAAAAAAAAAAAGGAGCCATAGATGACTGGCTTGTGAGGATATTAGCAGCAGCAGCCGAAAAAAATCACATATGCAAATTAAGAAGTATGAGCGAGCTGGCGTGACGAGAAAAACAAAGAAAAGGACACTACATGGTTGGCAGAAGAAAAATCATAGCTTGAACCAGGTTGGAAGAGCTTTTGGAGATTGAGGCAAGCCGACAAACTCAGCCTCGACAGAAAAACTGTTAATGCTTAAAGGTAGTTTCCCATGATGGTGTCACTTACACATGCAGAGTATAACTAATATTTACAGAAAAAATGTTGTAACAATGCATATGGGCACATGGGAAAATATTAGCAGAAGCAGTAGGATAGCTGGCATGCAATGAGAACAGGAGCAGCAGTAGCCGAAAAAAAAAAAAGAAGCACATATGCAAATTAGGAAGCATGCATGACAAGAAAAAGAAAAAAGAACACCACGTGGTCGGCAGAGAAAAAAATGTGATTAAAAAAGATGGATGTGTAAAGTCGATGACGAGAAATGGCCATTTACAGTCAGTGCATAGTGGAGCCAGAAGAAAAAAGCACAGCTGGTGAAATGGACATGTGGCTCCATAGTAGCAGAGAGATAACTTTTAAATTGGTGTCAAGACGGGAAGAAAGAAAAACGGTAATAAACGACTTGTGTTAAAAAAGAAAGAAAAGCCAAGTCAGATTTATTCATTTTTGTTTGTTTGTTCCTTTTCAACAGTGCTGGACGACGTGATGGTTCAAGAGAGGTTTGAACTGTAATGAACACAGTTTAAACCAAACGGTCAAGTTATAGTATGACAAAAACAATTGTAATGAGATGTACGATGAAAACATTTACTTACAGTTTGCAATATGGTGTTGTGTATATTATTTTACTATGTGGTGTGTTACGTGTGTTTTATTTTTCGTATTATTTGGAGTCATCGGACTACTGTTCTCATCTCATGATTTTTACAACGTTTTGGTTGATATAATCTCCACCCTTCTTCAGGTATATTTTGTCGAACTTGGAAATGTTTCTGTCGTACTCGGGAATTTTGATGGAATTTCGAGCGGAACCATTTATTCACTTCATCGGGGGTAGCATGCTCTGGTTCCATCGGCCATGCCTGGATTCACAATTGTATTTTTCGGTCGCTCACACTGAGGATTGAACCTTCAACCTTCAGGAGAATATCACTTTTTACAATTGATTTTTCCAAACACTCTAACCACTGCACCAATTGTGAATTACTTAGGATCTCTATCCAGTCATGACTGACAGAACAAATGCATACTACCATTGGGAAATAAATAAAGGGTTCTGCTCGAAATTCCATCCAAATTCCCGAGTTCAACAGAAACATTCTCGAGTTTTACAAGATATACCTGAAGAAGGTAGGAGGTTATATCGGCCGAAACGTTGTGAAAATCACACTCAAGATGAGAACAGTAGTCTGATGAATCCAAATAATACGAATAACCAATCCTCATCTCAAAAATTCAGAAACTATTATATTTTGTATTTCGTAATGCCATCCGTATATATTTGAACACGTCTACCTGTTTAGTTTTAGTTCATAATAGAGTAGAAACGAAAAGAATCACTGCTTGCCACCATTAAGTGATAGTTGTTGGTATTTAGTTAAAAAACCAGAGCTGAACAATAAAGCGAGTGTGATAGCAACTTTATGCATTAAAGCACACTAGGTCAGTAAGGGTTGCATTCAGTCCAAGGCAAATAGTATCTGCACTATTATAGCACTTCCTTTCCCTATTCTGTACTTTCATCTAACAGTTTTATGAACAAAAATATTGTAAAAAAGATCAATTTAGAATGAAAGAGCAACGAGAAGTGCCTTGGAATCAGTAATTTTAAAGATACAAGGTGCCTTCAATATAAGATTCCAGACCATTTTTTTTTGTTGTATGAGCATTTTTATTGATAGTACACACATGAAACTCTAGTAATCTCCTCCGGCTGCAATGCACTTGTTGTACCATTCCAACAACTTCTGGAAGGCCCCATGGAAGTCCGTTTGTGTGAACATGTCAATGACTCGTCACAGCCTCTTTCATCTCCTTGATTGTCTCATAACGACAGTCTCTAAGTTTTTCCTTGAGCTTAGGGAATAACCAAAAGTCACAGGTAGCAGTGTCGATAGGGAGAGTGAGGAACTCATGGCTTTTTGGTCAAATAGTCTGTTCTTCTTTGTGCACCCTTGAGACAAACTTTATGCTGACATCAAACTGTGCACTTATTGTTTTTATAGACACAAGATGGTCCTTATCGATGAAATTCTTTATTTGGCCAATCAACTCTAATGTTTTCTCTCACACCTCTCATCATCCCTCACAGACTCCCTGCCTTCCTTGTATATCCTGTGCCATTCGAAAACTGATGCTCGATTTATGCAAGATGGTCCAAAACCAGTCTGAAGTATTCCATATGTCTGTGGCATTTTTCCAAGTTTAAAACAGAATTTTATTGCATATCGTTCTTCTAAAGTGTCCTCACATCCAGATTGCATTTTTGAAACTCACCAGCTGTGACAAGCAGGCTTTAGTAGGGTGTATTCCAACTCCTGCTGTAGCTGTACATTTGAATCTGAAATCATAAAGATTAGTCTGTCATCTCATAAGATGTATAGCAATAATATACTGAATTTTCAAGAGTCTACAACAATTTTAAATGCCTGTGCAAAAAAGTCTGGTACCTTATTGAAGGCCCCTCGTAATCTGTTAACCCTCGTAGGGAGGCAAGCAAATGTGGACTTTTACACACAGAGCAATTTTGCGACCAATTAAGAATCAGAAAATGTCTTTATTATAACAACTAGCAGGGAGACCTGACATCGTCCGGGAATAAATTAGAATCAACAAATTCACCCTCTCATATTACTTTTACTTTTAATTGGTGAAATCGCCCATTTATTTTAATCAAATCGATTGATTGCTTGCTCGAGTTATGGACTCCCTCCCTCTCCACAGTGTACCAGGAGGAAGCTCCACATGCCTTACCACAGTGACTTTTGTAGTTTACATTGCAGAACCTTTTATTGATTTTATAAAATTATCTGTAAATAATGGCTTCGGTCCTGGATATGACCTTAAACTATATCCAGTGGTGAGGCCCCAGCTTGCGGGCTTTGGGGAGTGTGGAGCCACCCTTTAATTACCATTGCTCCCAGGTCCACTCTGACCCGGAGTGGTAGTATCTGTTAGGGTCCCAACTATGGGTTAAATAGAAACTGGTTTGAAAACAACAAATATATTCTATTAAAAATTTTTCTTCAAAATCTTTGGATTCGGCATTAAATAACTCGAAAAGGGTTGATATGCCGTAAAACAAAAACAACCAACCAACCAACCAAATAATGGCTTCACTTAAAGTTTAAATTACAAAAGTCAAGTATCATGGTTCAATTGTGCTCTAAACAGAAACATTCATTTCGAACATGCCCCTGCCATGTCAAAGAACCGACTGTTGATTTTATGAAATCAACTTTTATATACCATATATTTCGGCGTATAAGGCGACCGTCAGACAAGACGAGGTACAAAATTGGAGCAAATTTATACAAAATTTTATCATATATCGGTTGTATAAGACAACTGCTAAATCATAAAACCATGTTTTTTTAGTCTTGGTTAGAGATTGCAACACCCGAAAACAATGAAATTTTATTTTTAAAGATGATTTTTTAACTTTAAGGATCGTCTTATATCGTGAAATATATGGTAATCATTTGAATTATAGTTAGACGTACAAAAGTCAAGTATTATGGCTCAATTGTGCTTATAAAAGAATCTACAGTTGATTTTATAGGCTGCGCTTTTCTGCTTGTGTGATGATAAGACTTCTCAAATGTACTTGTGATTTTAGGTTGTATAAAAGTGTTAATGTTGGTCAAAATTGAACTTCCTTCTTTAATCAGATTTTCTTGAATATCGATTTTCGATACTTATTGGACGCATTCCGATACAAAACCTAAGAACACTCCCAGATACATCAAGTACCTTCGTCTGAAATTTCCCAAAATGCTGTTTCCAAGTCAATAGAGAACTCACTCACACACACGCACACACACACACACACACACACACACACACACACACACACACAGATATTTTTTTAAAATTTTAACAATAATAATAAGAAACTATGGAAACCTTATAAAAATGATATCGAATTGATCTAGAAATATTTTAGCTGCTTCTTTAGAATTAAAACTTTTATTTTTAAAGTAAATTGCAGAAAATATTTTATAATGTATGCACTCTTCATGAAAATGGCATATTCCAAAAATCACGTAAATTGATCAAATAGTTTTTTTTTTACATGTATAATGAAAATCTTTTTTTTTTTTTTTGATTTTCATAAATGTTGGAATTCGCATTATTCGGGAGTTGCCTTTGAACGTTTTTTCCTTCCTTTTTTATGACGAGCGATAAGTTGTGCAATTTTCAGTTTTTACGTCGACTTCACCATACAAAAATGTGTTATATTCCTCTCTGATTCAAGGGGAAATTTTTTCACCTTAATTTCACAGAACGTATTCAAGGAAACTCATGTTTCTGTGTATGAATGCCCTCTGTGAGGAGTTAATTCCCAGTCGGGAACTTGTAACCCTTCCTTCTTGGCCTTCGGGTTAAGATCAAAGTGTAGTATCTTTCTTCAGATGCTGCACTACAATTTCTTGTTCTCTCTCGATGGAGGAGAAATCCTTCAAGATTGAGACAATTTTTATTTTTGTTCCTTTTCTCCACATTCAAAAACGACTCTGGTGTCTAACTCTGTCCCGTGGGGAGGCATTGTAAATAGGAACTTGTAAAAGACTTTTTAGGTATCGGCAAAACTAAGCAGATAAAGATAGGGATACCTAGTTTTGAAAGCCGATTCATCATAATTTTTTTGTAGGTTTTCGACTACTTTTTGATTGTATTTGAAAGATTAAGGACTAAACTTAATTTCCAAAAGGAAAAAATATTTGTACACGTTAAAAAAAAGTTTTTACGGCGAGCTAACCAATTCAATTAACTTTTGAAGTTAGATTGTAGTGAACTACTACTATGATGCTGCTACGGTATGCTTCCCTTATTTCTCTCTTTCTCCCTACTCTTCTACTTTTCTCTTCCTTTCTTCTCTCAACGTCACCAGAGGTTTCAGCAAATCGGAATAGAGAACTGTCCTGGAGGGAGATACAAAGGAAAAATCTGTCTCAGACATGCGGAAACGATAGAAGCGTCAACATGCGACTGACCAGTTTCCCTGGGTAAAGACTTTTATCAAAGAAAATGTACCATCCCCTTTGTAACCCTATATCTTGGAAACCTTAATAAAACATCATCAATTCTAAAGTCTCGTCGCACTTAATTATAACCTGACGTTTTCTTTTCCACAACCGTTCTTTTTCAGCACTCTTGTTCTCTCTCTTATGTCGAAGGTGCACCAAAAAGGGGACCGACCGAAATGATGACCCTTTTTCAAACGTCGTTAAAATTTATGGTAACTGCCTAAGATAAATTCATTGTAAAAATCCTTTAAGGGATAAATATTAGTTTTCTGGGCCTATTTCAAAGATAATTAGTAAAGTAAACTCCTAAGACATATTAAATTAAATAATAATAATAATAATAATAATAATAATAAACAAAAAACAAAATAAAACACCTTATTTGTACAAAACATAAATTAATTAACCCCAAAATCGAGTGATTCTGCTGTTCGCAAAACTGATTCGGCTTAATTTCTGCCATGGACTTTATAAGAATTTTTCAACCAATACGGCAATATGAAAATCGCTATTCTTCCAAATTCTTTATTTGTCTCAGTAAAGAAGGATGGGCTTCTAGGAGAGGCCACTCCAACTCCACTAATATCCCTGACGCATCTTCTGCAATCACTGAATTGCGAAATCTATTCAAGATAGGTGTTCTAGTTTTGCGAATTTCGCGTCTTTCATCTTTGTGAATTTTCTTTACATATGCTCGGTAGTTCGAATTGAGTTGTCTCCCCCTTATTTATAAAACATGGCGGATTAAAACATAATGCCTTGCTTTGTTATAAAATTTCATTTACTTAAATTAACAACAAAAAAAGAGATACTCGATCAATTTACGTGATTTTTGGAATATGACGTACATCATAAAGATTTTAAAATAGTTTTTTGTATTTTTGCTTTGAAAATAGGTTTAATTCTAAATTAGTACGTAACGGAACTTGTTGACTATGTTTCGTAATTCGTTTCGTTTCAAATGCCAATCTCAATTTTTGCTGTAACCGATCTAAGAACGATAATCCATGCAAAACATTTTCGGTCAAAATACAAACATGGCTTCTTCTTCAACGTCGCATGTGAGTAGTGGCGTGCTAATAATATTAATGATAATAACAAAACTGACGACAAATACAATCTCAAACTTTTGCTAATAATTTATATATTTATAAAAAAATGATTATTGTTAAGAAAACAAAAATTAATTATTATTGATTTTTGTTTGAACACTTATTTTACTTTTCTCGACGTGTTTTTTTTTAATTTTTCATCCACGTGTTTTCTGTTCTTGTTTTAATTTATTTTTAAAATAGCAAATTATATAAATGACGTTTTTTAATAATTAATTTTGCGAATATATATGTTTTTAATTATTAGTTTTTTAAAGTTATTTTTTATTTTTATTTGTTTAAAGTAATTGTTCGGTTTATTTTTTTTTTATATCACCAAACTTTTTCTATTGAATGAAAAACTTTTGGGATTAATTCCTATTTCAGTCACGTAAATTACTTATACTGAATTGTTTCAGTATTTATTAAATAAAAAAAAACAATACATTTTATTTTAGTTGAAAATAAATAAATAATAATAATTATAATAAAACCACTAATTTATTGCTAGTTTTGTCGTTCACGTTTTCAGCATACCCGAAAGGAAAATGTTAAGTAAAAATTTACCTGTTTTTATTTTTTTTTATTTTTAATTATTTGTTAGGTGGAAGTATTTCAGAATAAAAAAATGAAAATATTGAAAAAAAAAAAAGTTATATTGTACCTTACCCGTTATGGAATTAAGTTCTCCGAAAATAAAATTTCACTTAATTTGATCAAGTATATTTTATTTTTATTTTTATTTTTTATAGCGAAAAAACAATTTTTTATGACACCGAGCAAAAGGTGGTAGCCATGTTTCAATTTTTAGACCACGAGGAAGAAAAGCTATTATATAACATGGGGAGGGGCGTCGGCCCTTTAGGCTGAGTTATCTCCCCGTGGCCCCCTTCCCTTCCTCGTGGTCTAAAAATTAAAACCTGTCTACTTTCAACTCGCTGCACTAAAAAAAAACAACAAAAAAACAAAAACTACTTGATCAAATTAAGTGAAATTTTTTTTCGGAAAACTTCATTCCTTAACGGGTACGTACAATATAACTGTTTTCCGATATTTTCATTTTTTAATGTCTTGATAAAACTGTACAAGTACAGTGTTTTGTAATTTCTGTAACTATATTTCACCCAAATATCAGCTTCTTGTTTTGTTATTAATGTTTTTGTAATGTTAAATGTTTTTTTTTTTTTTTTTTTTTTTCAATTAAAGAATCGTACAAAAACATTTGTGGTATTTCCTGAAGAATCTTGGATTGGGTTTGAACTGAAACCCTTCTGATACAAGAATAATGCAAATTATGCAAATTTAAGTGCCGCTGGGAATCCAAGGTGGCAACAGCATAAAAGAAAGGACTTTTTGTTCGAGAGGAATCGTTTCGGTTTTGGATGTTGCCTCATTCACTTATGAGTTTATTGTTGATTAAATAAATAAGCAAAGAAAATGACTGTTAAAAAAAAACAGTGAACACGCATCGTGGAAGAACACAAAAATTAACTGACTCGAGTGTATTTTTCTTAACTCAAAAGAATTTACGTAACTGAAGTCGGTGGAGGGAGATAACTAACTAACTAATTAATTAATAAGTAATTTAATAATTATGTAATGCGGTGTGACCATTAGTTTTTAACTGTGTTGTTACAGTTCAAACCTCTCTCGGACCCCCACGCTGTCTAATACCGTCGCAAAGGAAAAACAAACAAAAATAAATCTAACGCTGCATTTTTTAAAAGTGCAAATCAAATGCATTTATTCCTTGTTTTTTTTTTTTTCTTTACATGCTAGTTACCATTTATCAAGGCTCGGAAGCCACTCGGAGATAAGGATTATTGCGTGTACAGTAATCAGTGGGATAGTATCGTAGTAATGGTTAGTATTGGAGATTTGATAAAGTGTCTTACTTAAGGGGCGGTTCATCAGGAATTTGTTTATATTGGACTTGAAGACATCCAAGTTGTAGTTAGGTGGGAAACAGGCAAACGGAAGAGAGTTTCACAGGCGTGCACTTCTAAGAAAGAAGCTTTGTTCATGGAATCTATGTTTTGCTTTTGGCACAGATAAAGAGTGGGAAAAATTTTTGACAGTGGTTTCAGCTAGACGGGTGTTTATCGTGAAAGCTTGGCAAGGGTGGGGGGAACCAGAGATTAGAGCTCAGACAGGCACTTGCCATGGCAGTAATGATAAAACAAAGACAGGCTTGCAACGTCTCTTCTGTGAGAGAGAGGTTGCAGGGAAGAGAAAAGGGCATCCCCCACTAAACCACAAAATCTATTTTGTACTCTGTCAAGGCGGGATAGGTTGTTTTTAGCGGCTCCTGTCCATATGTGGCAGCAGTACTCCATCCTTGGACGTACTTGGCTTTTATATAGATAGACAATTGCATCAGCAGTGAGATATCTTCTGGAGCGGTAGAAGGATCCTACTATTTTTCCAGCGACCTTGGCAACAGACAGACTTCCAAAACAATGCATTTCATTATTTTTCCAAAGTTTCTTGGAAGAAAAAGGAACACAAAAATAAACTCAAATACGTGTTTTTCTCAACAACGAAAAAGAATTTACATGACTGGAATAGGAATTAATTTCCTAAACATATTGTTTGCTGACGAAAAATTATAGACAATCTTTTGGTTTTTTTTCCCTTGCATATTTGCTATATTAACGCTACAGTATAAAGATTCTATTAGACTTCTTACAGAGAAACAAAGATTGACTATTATTTTATTATTTTTCTTTTTATTTCAGGAAAGGAAGAAACCTAAAGACATTTTGTTTGATGACATTGTGGTCGATCTTGCATTTCATCCTTCTAAAGATGTCATCGCATCAGCTCACGTTTGCGGAGAAGTTAAGGTGTAAGTAAATATTCATCCTTATTTTTGCAACATATTGTACACATAAAGTGACGGGCATGCACAGCAGCGTCTGAGAACGGTATGTGCGTGCTCCTACTGGACATCCCTTGAGGTATGAGAATGCATTTGCGCAGGGGCGATATAAGGATTACACTCAAGTCATTCAGCAGTGACATTGGCGGCTGCTCTGAGTCCATGTCAACGTTATCGCTTGAGTTCGTTTTGGTGTTACAGGTTGAGTCTACGTTGATGTTATTTGCTTTTGTAGTGGTGTAATTTATCGAGTCCATGTCAATATTATTGCTTGAGTCCGTATCGCCATTGCTGCTGGGTACATGTCGGCATTCTGAGTTAAGTACTCTGGTATTTTTCTGGCCCACATGCTATCAAAAATGGTGGTAATATATTAGTTATATAAGCACAAAAAATATAAATAATAAACACTATCTAGATATAGTAATATGTAGTAACTAGCAGGCTGCCTGGTCGTAAAATACGCCTAAATATGATATATATATACATGTATATAGTAATTTATAAAATATATATGGCGATTAAGCTACACTGAATATTCTGCGTTTCATCCAACTATAGGATTCGTCAGGCTTATGCGCGAATTCTGTCGTTGCTTCTTGTTTTTATATATGTTGAGGATTTCTAGTTGGCCAATCAGCTTTCTAGTATCCACCGCGCCCCTTCCTATCAGCCAATGGGCATGCATTTTATCAAACAAAGGATCTGTTTTAGAGCTAGGTTAGTGGTTTTAGGTGGCCGTTCTCCTTTTTTTTTTATACATATAAATATACCTATGTGTACACAGTAATGCACATATATATATACATATATATATATACATATATGTGTGTGATCGTTTATGTATATTCATGTTTATTTAATTTATTTATTTGTTTGTTTTCTATTGTTATTGTTAGTTTTAAAGCTATTTTGTATCGCTATCCTAGGGTAAGTTTTATTTTGTGAACACAGTTGTTTGCTATTTCCCGCCTACAGTTTAATAGATTTTGAGGTTCTTTAAAGTACAGGATAGAAAATTTTTCATGGAGGCATAATTTACATGGATCGTCTAAATGTCTGCATGTGGTAGCTTGTCTCATTATTTTCCATTCGACTACCGGCGAATGTCCGCTTTCTTTGAGTTCCCAGTATTTATTCGCTAGTGTTGTTTTTATACGGTGTTTTTTATTTTTGAATGTGCTTTTGTGGTCATAGTATCGGGTTTTGAAATCTAAGGAAGTCATGCCTATGTAATATTTCTTGTTATTCGGGTTTTCTTTCGCAAATATTGTTGCTTGATAAACTACGCTTTTTGTTAGATATTTGTTTTGGACTGGGCAAAGTGTGCGGTGTCTACAATTGCATTTATCTTGTTCGTTATTAGTATTTTTATTTATGGTATGGTTGTTCTTGTCCGGGGTTGGTTTGTTATTATTATTATTATTATTATTTCTGCTAGTGTTGGTTTTATTTCTGTCATGGTGTCTACTTTTTTTATTGTTTATTTTGTTGTTGTTTACATTGTTTTCATTTAGTATTTTGTTATTATGTGCCTTAATTATCATCTCTAAATTTTCGCAACAACTGTAAGATAACTTCAAGGTATTTTTATTGAAGATTTTGTGTAAGGGGTTGGTTGCGGGAAAGTGTTTTTCAATAAGATCTAGAAATTTCTAGCGACACTAAAAATACAATTGTGAATTACTTCGGACTTCTACTTGGTCATGGCTGATGAACAAGAACAAGCGACCCCCTATGGATTAAATGAAGGGTTATGTTTGAAATTCTGTGCAAATTCAGAGTTTGACAGAAAAATTCTCGTATTCAACAGAAGTTGGAGATTACATCCACCGAAACATGCGAATAATCCAAATGATATGAAGCACAAAATGTTTTCTCAAAATATGAAATGAAACTAGTGAGGGTTGAAGACATGTGTTGCTTGGAGAGAAATAATATGAGAATGATACGATAGATGTGTAATGTTAGTCTTAAAGACGAGCTTTGATCTGATGAGTTCAGAGAAAGTTTAAATATGGATGGTTTCGTGCAGAACAGGAGACTCTGTGGGTATGGCCGCTACTCCAAACATTACCGCTTAATTGAACTGTATTGAAAGAATGAATGGGAGTTTTTAGGTTAGTAGAGTTGCAGTTGAGGTTGCAGAGTTCAGCCAAGGAAACCATTTGTTGCATATTCATTGTGGCTGGTTGTTCAAAATGTGTTTGTCCAGTCTATATAAATGTTGACATCTACTTTTGTTGCTGGTACAAATATATACACAGACTGACAATGAAGTAAAAAAGTAGTTGATCTACAAAAAAATATATTGCTTTTATTTCACACTGACAAATCCGCTTCTGATTATAAATTATTACTGTTTTTTTGATGTTTCTAAAAGGTATGTAAGGTGGTGCAGGGTTAGGTGGTTGTCGGATGGTGAAGAAAATGGTTACACTACCTGGCTCTCTCTGACTGACTGTTTACATTTTCTTTGTGATGATTTTCATTTCCTATTGGAATGTCTAATATTTCATTGTTTCAATCCTTTGACCGATATCCTCTCACGTATTTCTGGTCAAATCATGCATTCCGTTAGACGATGATGGAAAGTTCCACATTCTTCACATTGAATCCATTTGCATGTGTACAATCTATCAAATGTTTTTTTTCTTCTCGGGGTTGCCTGCAAATATCTAACACATTGGCAGAAGTGATAAGGATGGATTTGCGAGAAAAAGGGATCATCATCATCATACAGAATGGAACAATATAATTGTCGCCCTAGAAAAGATGACATGATTCCATTTCCGTTTGATGAAAACTGGTTTTCTTTTTTTTGTTGTTGTTGCAGACCGTCTACCAGTTTTAATTTTATGAATTACTAGTTGGCCAGTTGTGTACACATCTAAAGAGCAATAGAAGCCTTCTATCATGTCTGAAAGTGACAATCTCGAATGAGCGAGATCGGAGATGCACCACTGTACAACATACTCTCTATTGATCCAAGTTATGACAACAGGACCATTGCCAGCACTCTCAAAATGCAAATCCGAACGATTCAACAGTTGGGGGCACAGCTCAATGCATCAGACGATCCACAGTTATGGTGTTTGGTGTAGTTTCAAGTGAGGGTCACATCATACCACTTCATATCTTTGAAATTAAAAGTCAGCACCAAAGTGTACCTCGATGAACTGAAGAGTGTAGTGATCCCTTGGGGCAATCAGGTGGCAGCAGGACTTGGCGCCAGCCCACAAGTCCAAAGAGACCCAGGCTTGGCTTCATAAGGAGTTCTAGGACTTTGTACCCTTCTCTCACTGCCCCACCCTCCTCCTCTGCTGAACTCACTGGACTACTTTGTTTGGTCATATCTCAGGAGAACATCACCAACATGACCTCCTGCAATACCAAAGCCAGCCTGATCACCACTATCTGCTGAGTATTCGCCTAGCTCCTGCCGGCACTTGTTGAAAAAGCATGCTTCCAGTTTGGACCCATATTGAAGTGGTGATTGAGGCTGAAGGCAGCTACATTGAATAGATGTAAGCTCTACTACATAATTAAATTACTGGAATTGATTTTTTCAGTAAAAGTTTTAAAATAAATCTGTATTGTTGTTTCTTTTTTTTTAGGATGACACTTTTATCGTTCTACCCTGTATTGTATCCAAGGATTCTATTGTTGGCATTGGTTTCCCTGATATTTTTCTTGTCAAAATTTTTTTCTAAAAAGGCAGATACTTACGTGAAGATTGCCAACATCCTAAGTGAAAGTGATGATGTGGAACGAACTGGATTCAAACTTGAAACACCCAGGTCATCAGTTCATGTCATTAACCACTTAACTACTGTCACCACCAAGTCAATATATTTAGAAATTTTGAGTTTATTTGAGGCAGTTTACGGTTTGTGAGAGAGATAATTAAATACCTGGCCAGAGATCTGAAAGTCGTCTAGTATATGTCAGCATTAAACTTAATAATATGATGATTGAATTCAGCATTAAACAGGCTCCTCCTTCAGTCTTGGACAGACTAAGGATACCTACGAAGGGTCGCCTGCGCGTGAAATTTTTGTGGCAGGAGGTGCGCAATATCCAACCCCACCTATCCTGAGACGACATTGTTATTAAATACTAGTGGCAAGTGAAGCACAGGATGACTGGAAAGAAATGTTGAGATAAGCGGAGAGCACCTGGAATTCCCAAATGGTCACCCATCTGGTACTAACCAGGCTCAACGTTGCTTAACTTCGGTGATCTGACGAGAATCGGTGTGTCAACGCGATTATGCCGTATATATAAATGACCCTGGAAATGTTGATATGCCGTAAAACAATGATGCAAGTTCATATGAAGCTTCAGCATTCAGTGTAATCATGGTGATACATCAGTTCCTGTTAATTCCCCAAAGTTAAGCAATGTTGAGCGTGGTAAGCACTAAATGAGTGACTATTTGGAAATGGTAAGTGCTGTATATACTCTCCGTTTATGTCGACATTTTTCTCGGTTGTCCTCAACTTCTACTTGCCACTGGAATCAAACTGCCAATTATTTTCCTAAAGAAAATCATTTTTAAGTGATTAATGTGAATTCATAGGCATTGCAACATAAATCTAGTAAGTATGAAATATTGTTCAGTTATCTCCCTTTGTTTTTTTTCCTTTTTTTTTTTCCTTTTTTTTTTTTTCAAAATAGCGAGCAAGACTCATAAAATTTGATAACTATTTGATGAATTTACACGATTTTTGGAATACAATATTTTTGTTTCCTCATCGTACAGATTTTGTTTATTTTTGGTTTTTAATATGGGAAGAATTCTGGGCAAGACGACAAATGTTTTTGCGTACTTATGCACTTTTGTTACCGTGCTGAAGTAATAACATTATTATTTAGAAAACCATTCTTAACATGGTGAAGGGAAGGTGTTTTCTAACTATTCTCTACTTTCACTTTACAATTTAATATAAAAGATATTGTAAAATTATAATTTAACTTGAAAAAATCTATTGAAAAAAAATAGCGCGGTAACAAAAGTGCATAAGTGCCTATTTTTGTTTGTTGTTTGCATCGGTTCAGTAATTTGTTTTTTTTTGTTTTTTTTTTTTGAGTCATTATAGTAATTCATTTGTTCCTTTCTTTTCTTTCTTTTTTTTTCAGCCATTCTTATTCAACAACCGGTGAAAATCAGAAACTAATGACTCTTGAGCATCACAAGAAATCCTGTCGCTGTCTTTGTTTCTCTGAAAATGGTAATCAGTTGTTCACAGCGTCCAAAGACAAATCCCTTTGTTGCATTGACATGAACACTGGCACCGAGTCTTGGAGTAAGAAAATGGCCCACGAGTAAGAAACATGTCTTTTTTATTTCTTTTTTTTTTTCTTTTTTTTTATTCTTGTTTTCCTTTTAGGTACATCCACATGGGATACAATAGACGCCCCCCCTCTCTCTCTCTCTCACACACACACACTTCCAAGCAAAAAATAAAGCAAAACACAAGAAAAACACAGACGCCAATACTTCACATACATGTCGGGTGGAATCTGTGGGGGGAGGGGGGGGGGTGAGTGAAACTACTCTCTACACGCATTTACAGATTTGTATCTACTTTGTTGATTAATTCATCCGTTTGTTCAACGGCGCTTGATCTGGTCCACATGGTAATCTGTTTTCAGTTGCACTCAAATTCCAACTGAGTTCAAACCTCAACTAAGTGTCCGACTGATCCCCCCCCTCCCCCCCCGTCAAGTGACATTTTTATTGTTCGATCCTTAGTTCATTGTCATTCATCACACTCTAATTTAAACTCTACCTTATTTCTCGTTGTCTGCGTTAAGAACAAATTCCTATCATTGTTTATTGGTAAGTTTTTGATTACTCGCTGAACCTACTTCCAGAGCGTTAGGAAGTGATTCATGAAAAAAAAAAAAATTGTCCTAAGTTTATAAGAAAAATGATTCACCAAAGTGTACAAAGGCAGTCGATTGAATTGATGAGTAGTAAGCTGGAAGTGGCTGAGTAAAATAAAAGATATGGACATAGGATTTCCGATCCTGAAGTCAATATATGTTTAGAAGTTTTTAGTTAGCTTAAGACAGTTTTCAGTTTGCGGCAGTTTTTTTTTTTTTTTTTTTTTTTCACCCCAAACAAACAACATTCCTACTTGAAATGTAAAGAGCTGCTGTTTGGGATTGTGTTGAGCAGCGAGATATTTATTTTCATTACACTTAAGCTTCTGCAGATTAGTAGTCATGGAAGCAAGAAACAGGAAAGGAATGCCAAAATTTAGTAATCCAAGGGAAGAGACTATGAGGGTCGTTCTAAAAGTAAAGCTTAATTTTTTTTTAACTCTAAAAGTTAAAGAGCTATAAAGATGGGAGTGGTACCATTAAAACATACTTTTTTTGTGCTCTAGTATTTATTTTTCTACTGAGTCATCACCATTCTCAATGCAATTTGGTCAGGAATTCAATGACGTATGTCTGCTTTTGATGCATGCCCATGACAGGGTTGCTTTCTTAGAGTCTCACACTAAATATCTACAACAGAAAGATGAAATTTTGAGGTCATGAATGCAGAAGTTAAGTCATCATAACAATGCAATTTACAGCGACAATCTGATCCATTCGGGTGGAATAAAAACTATGAGACATTACTTTTGGAATGCCTCTTGTTATATAAAAAAATTTTGAAGTTTGAGACAATTTTCAGTTTGTGTCAATTGGCAACATTTTGCAAGAGAATGAGCAACCCAGAGTTTTAGCAGATTTGACAGACTGTAGCGTGGCTGTTACACTTTAGCAATTAATAAAAAATAAAACTTTACTTCAGTAATTCATAAAAATAAGACTTTAATAATTCATAAAATAAAACATTACCTTAGTAATTAATAAAAATAAAACTTTATTTTAATAATTAATAAAATAAAACATTAGGCAAGTTAGGTACCGAAATGAAGCTTATGACCCAGCGGATGTTTTAGTGATATTTATATCCATGTTCGGTGTATGGAAATGCAAAAAAATAACTATTTACTAAACAACGTTTTATTTACTGGGCAAACTTGGGTTCTTGTTAATAAAAAAAAATTTATTTTAGTAATTAATAAAATAAAAATTTACTTTAGTAATTAAAAAAAATAAAATTTACTTTAATAATTAGTACTTCAGTAGTAATTCATATAAATAAAACTGGAAATAAATAAAATTTGAGTCAGCATTTTTTCTTTTTTAGCAAAAGTTTTTATTAACGTTATTTTTAATTACCACTTAAAATTTAATTATTTTTAATTATTTTTAAATACCACTTACAATTTAATTATTTTTAATTATTTTTAATTACCACTTACAATGTCTCTCATTGCCACTTATCCATGTTAGCCTGGCATGAGTTTCTCTTTCTTCCGACTGCATATTGGCCACAGCCTCTTTCTCATCTCCGCTTTTCACGCCTGTCTCCTTTGACCTCGACTTTTCTTCTCTCCCGAGCATGTGGTGCATTTTTCTCTCCTTTTTTTCTTCTCGCGTACTTTCTCTTTGCATATGCACATTGTTTGGTTACTGCTGCTGCTAATATCTTTGCAAGCCAGCCATCCTTCGCTGCTGCTGATATTTTACCTCGTGCTCATATGCACTGTCTTACAAAACAATTTATCTCGATTTGGTCTTAGTTGATGCACTGAAATTTATCTAAAATGTGGATGTTAACATTAAGAAGGTCAGTTTCCACGATAATATCACACAAACACTTTGTGATCAATATATAGTGTGCCTGAGTATTTTTTTATTTTTTTTATATATATACTTGCAAACGAGTGTATGTGTCCTTGCCGTTCACACAAATGACAGAATCAGAATGAGAAACGAGCAGAAAACTACGGCAAACTTTGTTGGGGTTGGCGATTGTCGAGAGATGTCACGGTTTTACATACACAGAAAATGCTCCTGCGGCCTGTTCATGCGTTTCTAATGCTTACGTTTCAAATAGAATTGATACTCATTGTAATACAACTTCCTGTGCTAGTAGCTTCTTTCCAAGAATTGCAGGCTTGTGGAACTCTCTTCCTGCTTACTGTTTTCCTCCTATTTATACCCTTGTTTTTTTGTTTTTTTTTCAAGACTACAGTCAATAGGCATCTCCTGTCTTTGCGATAATCATATTTCATTTTTGTTAGTTCCTTACATCAAGTGGCTTCATGTCTTGTCTGGAGCAATTCCCATTATAAAAAAATAACATTTACCTTGGTTTGATTCTTTTAATGCTATGTCAGATTAGGTTAAAACATATATCTTTTTGAACAGGAAGGTGTGTTTATTAGAAATCCACTATTTTTAATCTGAAAATAAGCAGGTTTCCATGGGTGTGAACTCTCTGATTTTTGGTCAAAATCTTTGTTTTTGTTTTTTTTTAAATAAAAAAAGGCTGATTTCTGCCTTACCTCCTTATTTTTCATTACTATTTGGCTGAATTTTCTTTTTCGTTCCCCTTTCCTGTTTTTTTTTTTTTTCTGTTCACCTTGTCTGGCCTTTTCCCTCTTATTGTGGAAACCCCAATGTTGTGTGCCATGGATTTCTTGTCTTCCTTCTTTCATCTTCTGGCTGGGTTGTCATTACGTATTAGCGACTGCCGAGTGGGCGCACTTGCTCAAGTATAAAACATAAAATAACTTAAAACACAGACTCCGACACTGTAAAATCGCACGGACAGACAGACAAAAGAAATAAATAAATCCGGGACAACTATAATATAAAGGGCAGTTTATGTGTGTATGTTTTTATGTCTAGCTAAAAGTAAAAAAAACGTTCAAAACAAACACCCACAAAGTTAATATTTTCTTGATCTACAATGCCCAGATTAATAATATATCAAATTAAGAAAACGCAATTCATTCTTTGACCATAAACTGGCACAAAATTTGTGCAGAAAGGTAGGTGGGTGGGTGGGTGTGGGTTTCAGGTTATGTACTTATTGCGGAGAAGTTACTCTGATTTTTTAATCAAACAAAAATAAATAAATCCGACTCAACATTTTTTTCTTTTTTAACACAAGTCGTTTATTACCGTTTTTCTTTCTTCCCGTCTTGACACCAATTTAAAAGTTATCTCTCTGCTACTATGGAGCCACATGTCCATTTCACCTGACTCACACTTTTCTTCTGGCTCCACTATGCACTGACTGTAAACGGCCATTTCTCGTCATCGACTTTACAAATTTATGATTTTTTTTTTTCAGATCTCTAATCTATAGGTATTTGAAAAATTTATGATTTTTCTTTTTCCAGATCTCTAATCTATAGGTATTTGAAAAATTTATGATTTTTTTATTTTTTTTTCAGATCTCCAATCTATAGTTTATTGTTAACGGGTGAGAACTTTGTTGTCACCGGAGATGACGATGGAATGATTAAGGTGAGAGAGTTTAAAAATTTGTTTTCCGATTAGAAAAAAATATTTGGGTCTGTTTTAGAATACAAATTAAAAAAAAAAATACAGAAAATACAAAAAAATCTTTATGATGTACATACCTATCACAGAACAAAAATATCATATTTCAAAAATCACTTTAATTAATCAAGTAGTTTTTTTTTTTTTTTTTAACTAGAAAATCAAAATTTATGACGAGCAAGAACTGAGCCGCCATGTTGTTGTAGGATGTGTTAAAATTCAAGGGCAATAACTCAGTTCAGCTACCGAGATTGTTTTATTCAGAATAATTAAAACTATTTGGTATTTATTTTTTAGAAAGCCATTCTTAACATGGGGAGAGAAGGGTGTTTTATATACCTATTCTGACTCTAAACTTTCACCTAACAATTTAATAAAATAAAGATATGGTAAAGCTTTAATTCAATTTGATAATACGATTTTAAAATCTCAATAAGTGCATAAGCAACTTTTTAATCACTAAAAATCATAAATTTTGATTTTCTTGATTAAAAAAAAAATACAGAAACTACTTGATCAATTTATATGATTTTTGGAATATGACATTTTCGTTTAGTGATGGGTACGAACATGATTTTTAAAGATTTTTCTGTATTTTTAAAAAAATTCAAATTCTAAAAAAAAAAAATATGAATTTCGTAAACAGAAAATTTTTAAACAATTTTTTATTTAGATTTTGACATAAACACAGTTTGGCATTTGTTCAAAGTAAAATATTTTTTTGATTAAAAAGATTTTTTATGAGAAAAACATGAGAAACCCAATATTTTAGGTTCTATTTCGTTATTGTAACGAAATCCAAAAATAAAAAATGTTGAATTTCAATTAAAACCAATGGTATCTACTTAATCATTATGTCGAAGATCAAAGTATAGTATCTGTTTTTCAGATGCTGCACTTCCATTTCTTGTTCTCTTTCGGTGGAGGATCAGTCCTTCACGACATAGACAATTTTATATTTTTGTACCTTTTCTTCAATTTATAAGATTTTTTACTAGAATATCTTGTCCTTTTCTTTTCCAGTTTTAATAACTAGTTCTTTTACTTTTCTAAGCTTAATCTTAACCATATTACTTTTCATGCTCGCATTTTTCTGAAATCCATTATTTTTTCAGGCTTTGCTTTGAAATAATATTTTCTTTGTGTTCAATATCATAAGCATTGTCAACAATCCATAAAAAATTATTACCAACTTCTTAAATTGACTAAAAATCAAATAAAAGACGTAATTACATACATAAACAGAAAGAAGGGACAAAAAAGAGAGAAACAGAATTAACGGGCGATGTCATAAGCGAAATATTATCAGCCTTAGCGCGGCAAAGAGTATCACTTTCGTTAATTTTCTCTATATAACCCAAATAAGATGGCATGCAAATGACATTCCGCTATGATTTATAAAGGTGTCGCCGACGAAAAAGTATCTATGGTAATCAACGACCAATAAGAAGAAACCGTCTCTATCATTCCTTACAAATTCTGAGGACTTTTGAACAGTAATTTTATTCTTTTAATGAACGAAAATTGAAAATTTTTATTTCAAAATATAGCTGAGAAGGTGACCTATGAACTGTAAAAATTGTTTGAAATTTAGTCGCAAAATGAGTGAGCGGTGAAGCTTTAAAAGCAGTTCTAAATGAGTAACACTTAACCATATATTCAAACACGTAATGTTCGAATGATAAAAGTGAGAATATGTGTGTGAGGACACTTCTCAACCTATATGCTCAACAAATTTTTGATATGTGGAAATTTTTTTTTCAATCCATTTTCATTCAGAAAAAAGGGCTGCCAAGAGGTCAAAGTTAAAAAATTGGTATGCGAAGGTCATCAAATTTTTTGCTGTTTCACGTATGCGCATGCATGAATCGTTCACATGACAGATTACTTATGTTAAGAATAAGTAAGTTTGAAAACACTTTTTAAAGATTGTGTCAGGCTGGTCTAATGGTTATTGTACTTGACTCGTTGTCTTTATGTTTTGGTTTCAATCTCAGCTCGAATATTTTTTCTATTTTTACTTACAAGAAGTGAACGGTTTAGAAAAAACATAATACTTGCATGCCCGCCTCAGTTTCTGTATGAATTAAAATATAATATTTACGCGTATTTTACTGGGCAGCCTGCTAGTTTATTAATGAAAATAGATTTTTAAATAATGGGTTACTTCAGATTTGCCATATTGGCCCTTTTAAAGACAAGTTTCGTGAATTCGGCCTTTTTTGAAGCAGTTTGGCCGTGAATAACTATATTTGGCCTTTTTTAAAATTAGTTTTATATAAAAATATGTAATCCCTCACTCTTAAGTTCTGAAATAATTTTTTTTTTCTCCCAACACGTAATCACCTAAAAAAAGAAGAATACTATATTGAGGGGATTAGGTGAGAGGTTTGAAAATTATAAAAATGATACAATTAATATTCTTTAGCACAAGTGTTTTTATCTAAAAAAAAAAAAATAAAAATTCCACCAAAAACATGTAAAAGCTTATGATTTCAACTTTATAGAAAACAACACAAATGTTTGGGAGCCAACAGCTTCAATATAGCTTAGAGTTAACATCTTGGATATAGCCCTATTTATTTTATATAGCATTTATACAGAACATTTTCATTTGGCCTTTTTTTACCCTTTTTCCTGAAAAAATTGGCTTAAAATATTTTTTTACACTTGGACAACCCGAGAAAACAATATGGCCGCCTTTTTTTTTTTTTTAATCATAAAAATATGAATTTTGTAATAATGCAGTAATATTTAACTAATTGCGACATGACAAATAAGTAGATAAAATTGCTTTTAGTTGAACGTGACAAAAAAGTAATCATTGTTTTTTTTTCAATTGCCAGATTTAGCTAAGGAAGAAAAAACAAATATTTTAATATGATTTAAATTTACTGAAAAGTTTGGTTCTTGTCTTGAATTCCCCTTATATTAAAAAACATGTAAATGATCAAATAGTTTTATTTTTGTAAAGAAAATAATTTTCAAGTGATCATTGTGAATTCAGGCATCTATAATATAAATCTCACCTATCTGTTCAAATGTATGTTTGTATGTCTGCCTAAAACTTTCAACACAGGTGACTGATGGATTCTCACAAGATCGGTAGTGTTTTGAAGCTCGACCCTTCAGATGACAAATATAAAAAATTGGCTAAAAACATTAATTCGTTCACCCTCAACTGGGCATTTTTTTACAAGAAGGAGTCGCTTTTTTTGCCAATATTTTTTAATGTCATCCCCTCTTTTCGGTTGACTAGCCTTAATTTAAGCCCTTGTCGCTTCCAGTTTGGTGATGGACACAACAGTAAAGATGTCACCTTTTTTTTTCCACATTCTTTTCCTCTTTCGCGGTACGGGTTCAAGCTTGCCTGCTTTCTACCACTTTTTTTTTGCTCAACACACAGACCTTCATACACCTGGGAACGCCGGGCATCTAGGCTAGTTAAAATATAAATCTTACAAGTTTGAATTATTGAGTTATCTTCCCTTTTTTAAAAAAAAATTTTTTTTTTAAATAATGGACAACATGGCTGTCCTTTCATTACTCATAAAATTTGATTTTTGTTGTTTAAAAATAAAACTACTTGATCAAGTTTGAATTATTGTTGAGTTATCTTTTTTAAAAAAATTTTTTTCACTTTATATGATTTTTGGAATATGATATTTTCGTTTTTTCACAAGTATGCACATTGTACAGATTTTTCTGTATTTTTTGTTTTTGAATATAAGGGGGTATTCTGGATAAGAACCTAAACTATAAACTAATTTATCTGATGTTATTACTTTGTCTTTACAGTCATGGGACACACGGACTCGTGCTTGTACGATGGAAATGAAAGAATGTGAGGAGTTCATCAGCGACATGGCAATTGATAAAAACCACAAAATGTTGCTCGTCACGTCTGGAGAAGGAACGTTGACTGTTCTTAATATTCGGCAGAAACGCCTCGTGTTGCAATCGGAATTATTCGACTCTGAAATGCTTTCTGTTGTCATTGTCAAGGTAATCTCAACTTTTTGCTCCCCCCCCCCCAATCTCTATTCTACGTATTCAATTTTTTATGCTTCGTAAAATGGAGATGATGTTTTGCTTAGTGGTGAGACGATTAATCGGAATTGAGAGTCAGAACATTTTTTGGTATTGAAATTGGTGCATTTTCACGATGCAAAAAACGATTCTTTTAATAATTTTTCCTTTTTATTTTTCCTTTAACTTAATTTTCAATTTCTGGTATTCGTGATTAAAAAGTTATTGACATGAATACTGTCATTAAAATATCTAAACACAGATGGGCAACATGAGAGGCCAAAGGGAAGAACAAGAACGAGGTGGAGGGACGACCTGATAAAGCACATGGGTCCCACACGGCAGCGGATAACTCGAGGCAGAGTTAGATGACTAAAGTCCAGGGAGGGATTCCTCATTGAGTGATAAAACCCTGGTTGATATTGATGATGATGTTTATATATTTAGTGATCTATTTGAAACAAGGGAATGCAATATAGTATATAGGGGTTATGAAATCTTTTTATGCCAGGCATTTCGAAGCCTAATGCTTCTCATCGGATGAGAAGGGGGTACTAGTCAACAAAATATAGATGCTATTTTATCAATAAGCATATTAAGGGTTTTTTGCATAGAGGTATGAATTTGGGAGTGAGAGAGCGATGGTTAGCCAGGGGATTATTAGATATTTATGATATTTTAAATATACTAGAATGTGATGACTAAAGTCCAGGGAGGGTTCCTCATTGAGTGATAAAACCCTTATTGATTAATTGATTGATCACAATGGGAACAGTAGTCCGAAGAATCCAAATAATATGAATAGGCAAGCTGCCTCTCAGTTTAGTGAGTAAAATTTGGGTAATGGCCACTGTGTAGGCAAATAAGTCGTTTTGTCTATTCTGTGGTATATTGGTGCTTGTATAGTAAGAGTCACAAGTGAAAATTGGATTCCATGCAAAAACACTTTGATATATGTACGTATTATGCATAAATAAAATAAGATGATGATCAGTTGTGGTGGAAATTGAGTAGAATTTGATTATTTTAGAGGACGGCTCAACAAGAAGTTGTTTACATTGGACTTGAAAACAACCATGTTGTAGTCAGCTGGAAAGCAAACCGATGATATAGAGTTTCATTGGTGGGTAGTTCTAAGGAAGAAACTTTGTTTATAGAAATTGTATTTAGATTTAGCCGCAGATGAGAGTGGAGGAAATTGTTGACAGTAGTTGTAGCTAGACGAGTGTTTATTGTGAATGGAGTGACCGTAGATTGATGTTGAGCATTTGTCATGGAAATAGCGATAGAGCAGAGATAGACTTGCGATGTCTCTTCTGCGGGAAAGAAGGAGGAAAAGTTGTTGCCTATTTGATTTTAAAACTGGTTTTGAACTGTGTCAAAGGCAGGAAACGCTGAATTGAGCATCTCCTATTGATTGGGAAACAAAGATGGAGGTTTGGATAAATGAGCATGTGTCTTTGATTGGAGACTAGCAGGGGTGCCCAACGTTGCCCGGGTGTTTAGGTGGTGTAGTAAGGAACCCCTGGAGTGGGGGTTAAAAAAAAGTGGTAGTAGCGAGGGGGGGGGGTCAAAGCAACAGTAGGCAGAAGTGTTAAAAAAAGGAAAAGTAGGTAGGCTCAAACCTGTAACGTAAAGGAGAAAAAAAGGTTATGTCTCCATTGCCTGACCAGAAGTTCTGAACATTGAATGTAAGCGTAATCAATCTAACTGATATGATGACTTGTGAAAATTGTGACGCAAAAAAAAAAAACAACCTATCTTTGAAGAAAACTAGTCAGTTGAGGGTGAAGGAATTAATGTTTTTGGCCAATTTTTCGACATTTGTCGTCCAAGACGATACCGATCTCGTCAGGAGCTGTTGCGTCTGTCAAAAGTTTTTGGCAGACATACAAACATACATACATACACATAAATAATGTGAAAAGTAAATCATACATTTTGTGACACCATTTTTAAAAAAAAAAAAAGTTTATTTCTTTTTCTGTCTTGTTTTAATCAAATGCCATTTTGATTCTTTTTTCTGTTTCTCTAATTTTTTTTTTTTTTTCTGAAATTTCAGGATGGTACAAAAGTTGTATGTGGTACTGGAGAAGGTGTTTTAAATATTTTTAACTGGAATGAATTTAACAACATAAGTGATCGTTTTCCTGGTCATCCGATGTCCATTGATTGCATTGTGCCAATCACGGAAGATATTATTTGTACGGGGAGCCTCGATGGAGCAGTAAGGTAAGAAACCGTATTAATTCATTATGTATATGTGTTTCTCGCGTGACGGAAATGGTTGTAAACAGACAGAGGTGTAACAAGATTAATCGTGAAATGTTCGTAAGAGCGATGTGAGTTTTCTGTTTTTTAACTCCTCCCCAACTGATGAAAAAACAAGGTACTTGTACAGTTCAATCAAGACATTAAAAAATGAAAATATCAAAAAAGGTTATATTGTACGTATCCGTCAAGTCTAAATATCAGTTGACGTGATATTGAAACAAACACAGATGGAATTTGATAAACAATATTATCATTTTTTTATTTATTTTATTTATTTTTTTTTTGCGAATTAGTCCACTGGGCAAATTATCTCCCGTAATATATAATAATCAACAGAGGATTGATTCTATAAAAATACACAATCTGAATAAATTAAAAAATCATACTTAAACGTGTTGTATGACTGGGCATCCAGCTATTATCAATGATGGCAAACAAATGTATTTATAATTTTTTGTATTAGGGTTAGAAGCAGTGATGAGGGTATGAGACGAATGGATTCGCCAATCATTTTTTATAACCAACGGCTGTGCTAAACAACCAATCAAAATGTCGCAAAATTATTATAAAAATTGTCGAATTTTGGATTCAATCAGTTCGCCGTTTGCTACGTCACGGACCGCATTTAATTGTTCGCCGCCATCTTTGTTCAACATACTATCTCAGAACTTAAGAGGTTAACTACACCACGGACCGCATTTGATTCTTGGTCGCCATCTTGGTTACTGATCTGAACTACGCCGCCATCTTTGTTCAACACAGTGTCTCAAAGCTTAACAGGGTTAAGGTGCTTACATTTCCATAAACCGCCTGATGATTCTTACACTAGCACGGTCCTTATACTGCATAAGTACCCAAAAAATTTTCACACAATAAAATCTGATGTGAAATTATTTTCAAACTATTTAAATATTTCCATTTTTTTTTTTTGCTTTTTTCTATCGGCAGGGCTGTGCATATTTTACCCAACAGATTTCTTGGCGTACTGGGTCGACATGGAGACCTTGCAGTCGAAAACCTCAGCGTTTCCCGAGACAAGAAGCTGTTGGCTAGCTGCTCTCATGATCAGATGATAAAATTCTGGAACTTGGATCTTCTCGACAACATTGAGGTAAAGCAGGAGAAGTCCAAGGTGTCCGAACGGCACCAGTCTTTGAACCCTCAAAATCAATTTTTTGATGATCTGGTGCAAGATTCCGACCCTGCCAACCTTATTACCGATGAAGACAGTAGTGATGATGACGACGACGATGATGATGATGATGATGATGCTAGTGAAGATGATGAAGAAAGTTGCGAGGAAGAATCTGCTGGAATTTCTGAGAGTTGTGATGAAGATGATGATGCAGAATCGAAAGATAAAGAAAATAAAAAATAAAAAAAAAATTCAAATTTTTATTATCATCTTCATCCCTCATCCCCAAAATAAAATTCATTAATTTTGATAAATTTGTTTTATATTTTTTCTTTTTTCTTTTTTCTTTTCAATTTAAAAATAAAAGAATGTTTGTTTTTCTGTAATTTTTATTTATTAAAAAATAAAACGTGTTTGTGCAGTCTAATGGGATTTCAAATAAATGCATTTTATGTTTTTAAAAAAACATATACTTGCGTGTCGTGTTGAAATTAGTAAAAAAATGTTAAATTAAACAAAAACAATATTACTTTAATAAAATAGACTAAAAATAGTAAAAAAATTACTAAAAATAATAAAATCGTAAAAATTTACTAAAATGTTAAAAAAATGACAAAAAATGTTAAAAAATTAGTTTTAAATATGTGGGTTTAAGCAAAAACAAAATTGTCATGTCGAAAATTGGAAGATATCCAAAAATTATATAAATTCATAGAGTAGAACAACTGCTATTGTGTTTTTAATAATAAAAAAGGAGGGGTACTTCAGTAGTTTAATCAAGACATTAAAAAATGAAAATGTTTAAAAAAAAAAAAAAATTATATTGGACGTACCTATTATGGAATAAAGTTCTCATAAAATAATTTCACTTAATTTGAGGAAGTTTTTTTTTACAAATTTTAATGAAATTGATCATATCCTGCCATCTTGCCTATTTCACACATGAGGAGGTGGGTGTGCCAAGGGAGATAATTCCAGTCATCGCTTAAAGTTTGTCAAAATTTGATGAGATTATTTTGAAACATGGGCAGAAAAAATAGATAAATATTTTAGGGTTTTTTTTTCACTTATTTTACAGAGTTTCTCTATCCTTTCTTATTCTCTTTTTCATTTTGTCTTTTGTTAATCCCTTTTTTGTTCAAAGGCACCCCCTCGCCTCATGCGCGAAATACGATCGATCTCATTAGAATTTGATTTTCCTCTGTAAACAAAAAAAAAAACTACTTGATCAAATTAAGTGAAATTTTTTATCAGGACTTTATTCCATAACGGGTACGTCCAATATAATTCTTTTTTAACATTTTCATTTAATGTTTTGATTAAACTAAACAAATACCAAAGAAAGTATTGTTATTGGAAACCATTAAAGTGGCAAAAGGGGAGGCAAGTATGTCTCCTGTATTTGCAATTTTCAAGATGTTCACATCTGGGGAAAATGCAATTTCCTTCAATTTTCCATAAAAATTACTTTAAATTATAACTTATTTTCTACTTGATGTATTTTCGCAATTTTTGGATATATTACTATTTTCGATATGACAAGTAAGTACTGTTGTTTTTGCTTAAAACCACATATATAAAAAAAATTGTACATTATTTAAACATGCACTTAAAGTTTTCTTGTACTTGTTAACGGTAAGGTTTTAAAAATCCAAGGGAGTTAATTGTGATCTATGATTTTGATCATTTCAAAATAGAAAATGGCAGACCATTAATATCTTGCAGATCTACTCAACAATTTTTGGGGGAATTTTTACTAATGTGATATGACAAGTACATAATATTATTTTTACCTAAAATGCCTTTTTGAAATCAAATCACATTGCACAAACGCCAAAAAAAAAAAAATTTTTAGATGGAGAAATAAAATCTGATTAATGGTTATTTTTATTTTTTTTGTTTTTTTTTTATTAAATTTATTAGATCCCACTACCTGATGAATAGAATACCAAATTTATTTATTTAAATTTGTAGCCTTTTTTAATATTCAACAGTTATTTTAAGCCGTTAAATTGATGGGAAGAAAAGTGTATCGGCAAAAATTGTTTTTATTCATTTTCCTAAACTAAAGAAATGCTCTATTTTACAATGGCACCACTATTATACCAAAGAACCGTTTTCAAATAATGCCCCCCCCCCAAAAAAAAAGCCAAAAACTATATATGGTCCCCTGATTCATGCCTTGAATTTTAGGAAAAAAATAAAAATTAGATCAAAAAGTGTGTTCTTCATCCCTTAAACGCCCTGGGGCTTAAGCCACAGAATTTTCCCAGGGTCAAATATGTTCCCAGATGTACACTCATGAACAAAAAAAATGGGCCAGGAAAGAAATTTACAATTTATTGCACAAAAAAGCTGCATTACACAAAATGCAATTAAATAATAAACGAAAATGAGTAAAAAAATATAAAGAGCAAGATATTTACTTTAATAAAAACTTAGTATGGAATGGAATTGCCCTTAGATCTTTTTAAAAGATCAATTCTTTTTATCATGCTCTCAACCAACTTGGAGCACTGTGAAGAGGAGATGTTATTCCATTCTCTTTGTACTGCTTCCCATACGTTTTCTTTGTTGGAAAAAGTTTTTCTAACTAATGAACGAGATATTATAGCCCAAATATTTTCCATTGGGTTTAAATCTGGGCTTTGGCCAGGCCAAAACATCACATCAATTGAATTATCAGTAAGCCACTTCTTTGTGACTTTTGCTGTGTGTGCAGGGGCATTATCATGTTGAAAAATAATGTCATTGTTCATTTCTAACTTCTGGATGCTTGGTAATAGACCTCTTTCTAATATTTGAATGTATTCTTTAGCATTAATTGACGCATCACATCTGATAATTTCCCCAACTCCTGCAGCAGAAAAGGTCCCCCATACCATTATTCCTCCGTTTCCATGTTTTACTGTGGTTTTTATTCAATTCGGTGAAAATCTTTCTCCGGATCTTCGGAAGCAACGTTCAGAGGCATCACTGGCAAGGCAAAATCTTGATTCGTCTGACCAGAAAACATTTCTAAACCAATCTGCATCTTTCGTACCATAACATGATGCAAATGTCTTTCTGTCGCTGATGTTCTTCTTAGTTAACAAAGGTTTTTTTGCACATCTTTTTGATGAAAATCCCATTTCCTTCATCCTTCTGGATATTGTCACTCTAGAAAGAGAATTTCCTTTTGCTGTTTCGAATTGTTTGCTATGGTCAACATAAGTTTTTTTGCGATCCTTCAAAACGGTCATTTTAAGCCTGTGATCGTCCTTCATTGTGGATGCTCTGGGGCGACCAGAACCAACTTTCCTGCTCACTGTGCCTTCAATTTCGAACCTTTGCCCAATTCTCTTCACAGCTGAAAGAGATGTTGCCACCTTTTCTTCTTTCAAAATGTCGAAAATCTGCTTGTAAGTCAAATTTGCCTGTCGTAATACTGCAATTCGGTTTTTAATTTTTTCGTCAAGATGTCGTCTTACTTTTCTTGGACTCATCTTTAATACTAATAATCTGAAAAATACTAAATAACAGCTAATTATTAGCAAACAAGCGATAAAAATTTAAAAAATTGTTTTCTTTCCAATTTCAATCATGGCCAATTTTTTTTGTTCCAATTTTAATCATGGCCCATTTTTTTTGTTCACGAGTGTATATCCATGTGGTCTTACTTTTGGAAAGTTTTCAGCAAAATCTAATGGTTGAAAAAATGCTATTTTTGACCATTTTGACCCCTGGGAATGCAACCAGAATTTTGCCATGGTCAAATATTACGTTTCCAGATGTATGTCCATATGATCTTGCTTTTGGGTATTTTTCAACAAAATCCAATGGCCAGAAAAGATTCTAGGTCCTAAAAAATGCTTTTTTTTTTTTTTTTTTTTTTTTTTTTTTTTTTTTTACATTGTCATCATCACTTATCAAGGCCCAGAGACCACTCGAGGATAAGGGTTAAGAGTGTACAGTAGTCAATTGGACAATATAGTAATTGTTAGTAATGGAAATTCGGTAAATTTGTTAACTTAAGTGGAACGGCTCATTAAGAACTTTTTTTACGTTGGACTTGCCGACAATCTACCCCTGTGGATTTTGAAATTATAATTTATAAAACTCACTATGTCTGTCTGTCTCCATATTTTCAAACTCTATCTCTTCCGAAACTACAAATCACAGAGCGACGCTAGAGGCCTCAAATGATTGGATTTTTTATGGACCGTTCTTTTATGGGTCTTTAGTTGGTTAAAATTGTTTTTAAAAAGTTAAAAATGGGTCAAAATTGAAAAAAAATTGTTATACATTTTGCAGATTCATCTTAATTTATTTTTAATCAATTCATATGCGTGTCACATTGGTACAGTGGTAACATCACCAGCTTTGAATGCTACAGTTTTGTTTTCGGTTTCAATTCTAGCTGATGGCACCCAAATACGTTTTTTTTTTTTACTTTTGAAATCACGACTCCATAATAATATATACAAAATCTGGACAAATTAAAATATCATATTTAAGCATATTTAACGACCCCCCCCTCCACTGCTAGTTCTAATTAAGTTTTAAAAAATGCACCTCTGAAGAAGGTCAGTGGTTAGATCATCTATAACATGAAAATAATATTCATATCAAAAAGCCACTCGAGGATAAGGGTTAATGAATATAAAATGGCAGGGTAATAATAATTAATGGCATAGATTGGGTAGAATTTGGATTATTTAAGTGGACAGCTCAACAAGAACTTGTTTACATTAAACTTGAAGCCTACAATATTTTAATCGGCTGGGAAGCAAACCAATAGAACTGTGTTGCACAGTTCTAGGAAAGAAGCTTTGTTCATGGAATCTGCATTTAGATTCAGACACAAATAGAGAGTGAGGGAAACTGTTGATAGTGGTTGTAGCTAGTCGGGTGTTTCTTTTTGTGAAGGTTTGGCAAGGGTGGATCATAGATTGGAGTTCAGACGAGCACTTGTCATAAAAATAATGAAAGAGGAGAAACAGGCTCGCAACATCTCTTCTGTGGGAAAGAGGTTGCAGGGAAGAGAAAAAGACACCACCTATTAGGTTTCAAAGTCGATTTTGAACTTAATCAAAGCAAAATAGGAGGTGCCAAGCAGCTTCTGCCCAGATGTGGTAACAGTACTCCATTTTAGGACGTACTTGGCTCTGATACAGACAAAGGATTGCATAAGTAGTGAGATATCTACTGGAGCAGTAGAATGAGCCAATTATTTTTCCAGTGATCTTGGCAACAGATTTGATATATGTACCATTTTAGATCAGGAGTGAAGGTCAGTTCCCGAAAATTGGCAAGACATGGTGCTTCCCCAAAATGAGAGCCATTCATTTCAATTGGGGTCAGCTAGAGTCAGAGCGATTATGATGAAAAGAGAGAAGCTTGGTTTTAGATGCATTAAAAGTAACCAGTTGATGGCTCATTGGTGAGAACGTAACATTGTAACATAGCACATATGGCGTGTGTGTGAGAAAATCAGCAGCAGCCATAGAATAGCTGACTAGCATAAATATTAGTAATATCAGCCATTTTAGTGATATGCAAATTAGAAAGTGTGTGTGAGCTTGCATGACAAAAGAGGAAGAAGAATGGATAGCACGTAGTCAAGTGAGGAGAAGCAAGTTGCATGCTGGGAAGATGGATGTGTCAATATGAGGGCAAGAAAGCGCTGGCTCACACCAGCCTGAGGTGGCAGGGAGAGAGACTTTTAAAAAGAATATGTTATATGGCAGAGCGTTGTAAAACACGTGTGTACGAAAAGACTTTTGGAAGATAATGAAGTATGTTATTTTAGAAGAACTGTTATATAATCACAATACCAAAAAGTGTATATATTACATAGCTGGGGGGGGGGAGATATGGAAGGAGTTTCATACCTTTATTCGTCCGGAGGTTATCTGCCTTCAACTGCTGGGTGCTGTGACAATGTACATCATGCAAACACAAAAGACCAATGAGACATGTGTTATTCTAAGGAACCACAGGACAACAATTTATATTTTATATAAATTTATTTCAGATTTATCTCAGGGATCCCCAGGAGCCTGCCTTATGTGTCTACAAACTTGTCTTTGGCTAGCCTCCCTTCCAGGCTTTCAGAGCTCGTACTAATGCACATCTACACAGTTTGCCGTCAACTCCTGGACTCTCAACCCTAATCTTTGACCTGTCAGTTCCAAAAGGACACGTTTCATTCGTGAGCTCTCGTAACGTAAGTAATCCAATGGCACCTCTCATTAACGTAGGACCTATAGTCATGTACACCAACTGCTCAAGATCAATCTATTTTATTTATATTTAGCTAAGCTCATTTTCTAAACATTTTAGCTAAAACTTATTTTTACATTCTACACATCTCGCCAGACAGATACGAACGCTGGCTACCAGTGTCGATCAAACAATTAAAATTTAATTTAATATTATTCTTAGTAGCTGATATTTCCACCAGGGGCAAAATAAATTGGCCTTCTGCCTGCAAGCAAGGATTAGAGTTTACGGGCGCTAGATCTAAATTGGGACACAAAAAACCTGCATGATCCCTTTTACCAATTTTATTTATCGAAACAATAATTCTTAATATCAACTATTTTTAACAAGATCAGTGGCGGTTGTCCGTCTAATATCCAACAGAACCATGGATTTTATTTCTTTCCGTTGTTTTTGTTTGTTCCTTTGCAACAAAGTATCAGACAACATGCAGGTTTGAGTAGTTGAAATGAAACAACACGGTAATGGCTATGTTACAACATAACTTTTAATATAGTTATTTGACGACTTACAGATTAGATGGTAATGTAGGACCTGCTGGATGCATCATGATTACCATTTCTGATGCATTGTGGTATTGTTTATATCCTGAACTGCAATGGCCAATGTTGTTTACTCTCAGGGCAGATAACTCTGCCTTTTTCCGATGTCAGGAAAATAACTCAGGATAATTATTTATATTTTAGACTGTACCTAACACAAAGAATCACAATCCGCAGAAATAAATTGATCAAAAAACTTTTTACACTTAAAATGCAAAGTAAAATTAAAAGAATCATTGCAATAGAAATGAAGTTTTGTAAATTAACATGTTGTGAAAGTTGCTGGAAAAATGATTGGATCATTCTACCTCTCCAGAAGGTATTTCACTCCCGACACAATCGAAAATTTAGTACTGAATCAGTAATTGTATCAGAATTGAGAAAAATGTTGGAATCTTCCCATCACTAATAAGTAGAGATTTTAACTTCTCTAATAGTTAATAGTTAATAGTTCACGATCTATCCATGTCATTAAACCTTATCTTCGAGTGGCTTTTAACCTTGACATTTGACTCTTTTATTTAAAAAAAAAATACTGTGGCTGAAAAGTGCGGATATAACATATTTCCTTATACGCAGATGGAGGCGAGTATAATTTGGAACATGCAATAAAAACACGGTGATTTCAAAGCGTGTTTTCAGTCAGATTTGATCTTAGTGTTCGGAAGTAGATCGAAGATAAGAAAGAAAAATGTTAAATCATATTGTAGACACGTTTTACCGGAACTGAGGGCCAGCTGATCTGATATGCGTGTGAGTCACGTGATCAGGTTAGCTGGAGTCAGTGAGTTTGGATTTGGACGTAGAGAAGATAAGATGGCTTAACGGGTCGTCCCCTCTTCTTCACTGGGGGAGGGGACGAGCTGATGTGTGTGAAAAAAAGACCGTGAATTAATCACGCAAGCAAAGATTCACTTTCCATTCTTCTGCGATCGATCTGGAAGGTGAATAAAATCTATATAAAACCAATTCATCATCTTGGAGTGAATGAATATCCGTCCAAAACAGGTCCAGTCTCCCCTCCAAGAACAAGATGAATTCTAGGTGGACAAGATCAACGAAGCATGAAGTAAGGTATGTCCAAAATACATGTACCACACACAAACACACACACACACACACACACACACACCTTATTAGATACAACAATACAACATTAGCTCAGATGTTTATAAAATCCTAGCCCTGTCTAAGCAATCGAGGTTCACATGTGCAAAACGTCAGATTTTTACTTGCCTGACGTCAGGGTTTGTTAAACAATGTCAATATTTCAGTACCTTTGGTTTTAATATGTATGTATGTGTGTATGTTTGTATGTATGTATGTGTGTGTTGGGATGGAGAGGGCTCCCGTAAGCCGTGGTGAAGGTAACCTTTCTAGGAGAAGCAAATCTCTGATTTAAAAAAACATGAAGCAGGAGACCAGTACCCGCATTAAGCTGGTCTGCAGTTAAACTTGTTGCTGGCTATCTTGCTTGTTGTTGGATCTCAACATTTTGAACTGAGAGACTTAGCTGTCGTACAAAGCTAAGACTCTGTAACATCATCTGTGTATAGATACTCCCTCAGGCATTTATCTATTAAAATGGTCCTGTGGCGATGGAAGTCATTTTTGGCTCATGGACTTTAAGTGTCTGAGGGAGTGGCACTCGTCTGAAAAAACGTTGCAATCATCATGTATGTATGTATGTATGTATATATGTACCCTGCGGGGTAGAAGGAGCTCCTGTAAGCCGTGGTGGAGGTAATCCTTCTAGGAGAGGACAACTCTTAAGAGAAATCTACGGTCAAAGCAATTACCAGTCATCTTGCAATGGCTTGTCACTGGGTTATTGTTGCTGAGACTTAAAGAGTGGCACTCGTGTCGCACAAGCGCTTTTCACTTGAATACAACGATGTACAGATGTTACTTGAGATCTATCTTTTATCTTTTTCTATCTTATCTTTATCCGTCGTTTTTGCGGCAGGAGTGCAGAGTCTGCCATGGCATGGACGACAAAATTGAGAGAACTCAATGTGACGGTGATTATCTGGAAAGATGCAGCAATCATCATATATATATATATATATATATATATATATATATGTATGTATGTATGTGTATATGTATGTATCTATGTCTGTATGTAGGTATGTATTTATGTATGGGGGTGGAGAGGGCTCCTGTAGGCCGTGGTGAAGGCAACCTTTCTAGGAGAAGCAAATCTCTGATTTAAAAAACCATAAAGCGGAAGACCATTACCCGCATTAAGCTGGTCTGCAGTTTAATTTGTTGCTGGCTATCTTGCTCTTGCTTGTTGCTGGATCTCAACATTTTGAACCGAGGGAGAGAGACTTAGTTGTCGTACAAAGCTAAGACTCTGTAACATCATCTTTGTATAGATACTCCCTCAGGTATTTGGGCTCATGGATTTTAAATGTCTGAGGGAGTGGCACTCGTCTGACAAGACGTTGCAATCATCATGTATGCATCATGTATGTATAATCATGTTGACACACCAATTCTTGTCAGATCACCAAAGTTAAGCAACGTTGAGACTGGCTAGTACCAGATGGATGAGCATTTGGGAATTCTAGGCGCTGTATGTGCTCTCCACTTATCTCGGCATTGTTTCCAGTTGTCTTGAACCTCCAATTGCCACTAATATTTGATAATGTGACCTAGGAGAGGTGCGGTTGGGATTGCGCAACTCTTGCCACAAAAATTTCACATGCAGGCACTCTTATAGCGGGTATCCATCGTTTGTCAAGACTGAAGAAAGTCACCATGTATGTGTACATGTATATCAGCACAATTGGTTCTTACCAGATCATCAAAGCAATGATGAGCTTCGTCAGTACCAGATGTGCTTTCTGCTTATTTCGGCATTGTTTTCAGTTGTCCTGAAATGTCTACTTGTCACTGGTATTTAACAGTGCTGATTCAGGATCGGTGTGGGTAGAGATTATACAACTCTTACCACAAAAATTTCATATGCGAGTCATAGAATCATCAGTGATGTTTCATGGTCTTCATCAAAATCGACGGACATTATCATCATATATGTATGTAACCATCTATTTATCTCCCTTCTTCTCTCTCTTTCTTGTTTTTGTTTTATCACAATACGACAAAACAGAGCGTGTAAATATCTCCATGTAACCATCTGCAAAAGTACTGAATATCCAGTATAACAATAAATTCTAGAAACATATATGAGGGGGTGTTTAATAAGAAAAGCCGCTGACCTACTTCTCATTTGCAGTATAGCAACGAAATTTTGTACAGTTATTAGTCTTTCTCTACATAGTACACATTTCTCCCATCGTTTGATGCGGCTCTGGCGATCATTTTTGTAGAACACCCCAAGCTGGTCCTCCAACCATGACATGACTCTGAAAATCAAGACTGCATCCTCTGAAAAACACTGTCTTTTAAAAAAAATAACTTCATGGATGGGAAGAGTTGAAAGTCAGAGGGTGCAAGGTCAAGAGAGTAGGAGGGATGGAGCATTATCTTGATTCGCCTTTTGATATTGATGTGAGCATAACTTTGCCAGCGGAAGGTTTCACCCCTGCCTTCTTTAGAGGTGGTGAGTCAAAGTGCTACCACTGCATCATGGGTTTCATCTGATGCAATCAGTCTTTTGAAAAACTTGGACTCATCTTCTTGGCACATCTCCAAATTCTTCATACAGTACTTGACACATTCTCACTTTATCAGCAACCTGGGAATCCATCTTGCAGACACTTTATACATATGCAAATCATCAAGAATGATAGTTTCCACAGTGCAAAAAGGCAGAAAAAAATAAAAATCCTGCAACAGATGTTTAAGATTAGAGAAATCATTGATGCGGTAAAAAAAATATTTTTTTTTTTAATTCATTTATAAAAATATCACTTTATTTAAAAAAAAAAAAGAATAATAATAATTTCACCTCACAACGAAATGTATACTAGATTAAACTAGCTTTACCGACCCGGTGTTGCGTGGGAGTCTTCACTTATATTTTTTGTTTTACAAAAATATATTTTTTATGTTATTTATTGGTATAATTTCCAAGTTGTTTATTTAATTCTAATTTTGGCAGGTGAAGTGCTCTTTAGCCTTGATGGGCAATCACTTAGAAATTAGTCTCGATAATATTAAATATTGCTGGCCCATCAAGGACGTCCGGCCTAATAAAAAAATTTACCTTGTACTAATCTGAACCTCCTGGGCTATTTGGTGAATAGTCATGTATTGATCTTCCAAAAATGGCAGCCTCAATTTGACTCATCAATTGCAGAAGGTCTGGGAGTTGTTATCTCAAATTTTCCGGCATGTTTGAGAATTCACGATGCCAGTGTTTTACGAGTTCATATGATGAGTCATCATTACCATACATTTGTTTCATTTCATCAAAATTCTCCTAAGGAGTGTGTCCTTTTAAATACAAAATCCAAATCACTGCACAACACTCAGCAGGCTCCATTTCACGCCTGACTCAATTTAAATATTTGTACATCAGAAACCATTTGCCACATAATCTATAGAGATATAAATCATTGCACAGACAAAATTTCAGCTCAATCAGTCAACTGGAAGTGGGTCAAGGGCATCGGAAAGAATTGTTTAAAATAAGTCATACACTATGCACTATAACAATGCAACCCCTACAGCTACATATATCATGATATAGGATATGAGTGAGAGAACAGCAACCCTAGTTGACGTCAGAATTCACAATGATGCTAGCCTAAACAGAGCTGAGAAGGTGAAGAGAACTAAATACCAAGACATTAAAAAAAAAAAAAAGAAGGGGAAAAAAAAAAGGTTAAATGTTTGTGTTGCATAGCGGATATTCATATTGATGAGGGGGAAAAGACATAAGTTCTGGAATGTTTCCTCTTAACACATATATTAGAGAGGAGAGAGGGTGATCAGATCTTTTAACACAGGAGGGGAAAGTCATTACTTATGATGGAGAGGGTGACACATTACTTAGGATGGAGAGGGTGACACATTACTTATGATGGAGAGGGTGACACATTACTTAGGATGAAGAGGGTGACACATTACTTAGGATGGAGAGGGTGACACATTACTTAGGATGGAGAGGGTGACACATTACTTATGATGGAGAGGGTGACACATTACTTAGGATGGAGAGGGTGACACATTACTTAGGATGAAGAGGGTGACACATTACTTAGGATGGAGAGGGTGACACATTACTTAGGATGGAGAGGGTGCCACATTACTTATGATGGAGAGGGTGACACATTACTTATGATGGAGAGGGTGACACATTACTTAGGATGGAGAGGGTGACACATTACTTAGGATGAAGAGGGTGACACATTACTTAGGATGGAGAGGGTGACACATTACTTAGGATGGAGAGGGTGACACATTACTTATGATGGAGAGGGTGACACATTACTTAGGATGGAGAGGGTGACACATTACTTAGGATGGAGAGGGTGACACATTACTTAGGATGAAGAGGGTGACACATTACTTAGGATGGAGAGGGTGACACATTACTTAGGATGGAGAGGGTGACACATTACTTATGATGGCGAGGGTGACACATTACTTAGGATGGAGAGGGTGACACATTACTTAGGATGAAGAGGGTGACACATTACTTAGGATGGAGAGGGTGACACATTACTTAGGATGAAGAGGGTGACACATTACTTAGGATGGAGAGGGTGACACATTACTTAGGATGGAGAGGGTGACACATTACTTAGGATGGAGAGGGTGACACATTACTTAGGATTGAGAGGGTGACACATTATTTAGGATTGAGAGGGTGACACATTACTTATGATGGAGAGGGTGACACATTACTTAGGATGGAGAGAGTGACACATTACTTAGGATGAAGAGGGTGACACATTACTTAGGATGGAGAGGGTGACACATTACTTAGGATGGAGAGGGTGACACATTACTTAGGATGGAGAGGGTGACACATTACTTAGGATGGAGAGGGTGACACGTTACTTAGGATGAAGAGGGTGACACATTACTTAGGATGGAGAGGGTGACACATTACCTAGGATGAAGAGGGTGACACATTACTTAGGATGGGTTATACAAAGTTCATATAAGATGATTACACATTACCTTTTTTGTAGAAAGACGACGCGTCACAGTTTTGCAAAGACATTGATGATGACTTCTTTATTACCACATCGACCAGTCGAAGGATGATGACGTCAAGGAATTTAGAGTCGTGTTTACATGTTTAAAACGTTCTCCCTTCACTTCTAAAGGGACCCTCCTCTGATTATGCCAGCTCTGTCCAGCTGACTGTGCTGACTTCGATCCTGACTCGACTGCCTCCGATCTTCATCCTAGCTTCTATCATTGAGAATTCATTTTTGCTACGACGTCGGATGTGTGGTTTTAAAATATGTGATGAACTCACGTGGCCTAAACATACATGATTCGGCACATGTTTCCAAACCACTTCTGCAGGCAAAGAATTCTCACTAACCTATTTTTCGACCTAACTTATTTTTCAATATGTTTTTAAATTGCTATTGTTCGTTCTTCTCTAGCTGACCTTATTTTAATTCAGTTTTCATAAAGAGAATTGAACAATTAAATTCCTTTTACAACAAACATATCTCGGTTTATCCTAATCTCATTTTAACTTATCTAATGTTTTTCTTACAAGAAAAAGGGGAACATTTGGAGCATAATTTTACTTGTGATTTCCTATTTGCCAGAATGATTTGAATTTTAATGCAACTTTTTTTACGAAACATTTTTTCTTGCAAGAATGTGCTTTCCCAAACCTGTGCTTTCCTACAACGCATTTTGAAGAACTACTGGCATATTCTTCTCCAATATTTCGATTCTGCCGACTTCGAAGATGTGAGATAGCATGGTGTGGCTCTCATTTAAAACCACACCAAAGACCATAATCGTGGCCAGAAAGGGTCATTTGATGCATTGAGCTGTGTCCTCAAGGGTTACATTTTAAGGATGTTGGCAATGGTCCTGTTGTCATAACTTGGATTGGTAGAGAGTGTAAGTTGTACAGTAACGCATCTCCAATCTCGCTTGTTGAACATTGTGCCACTTTCAGACATGATAGAAAGTTCCTATCGCTCTTGGGATTTGTACACAACTGGCCAACTAATAGATGGTCTACAACAAAAAAAGAAAACTGATTTTCATCAAACAGAAATGGAATCATGTCGTCTTTTCTAGAACAATTTTATCGTTGTACCTTATATTAACAAATTGTAAATAAACATCGATTACTTTTGTATAGATTGACCTTTATTTATGGAAATCGCTCAAGACAAGGCATGAAGCCACTTGATGTAAGGAGCTAACAAGAACGAAAGCTGATAATTGCAAAGACAGGAGATGCCTATTGGGTTTAGTTTTGAAAAGACTAAAGCTGTAGGTAGAAGGAAAACAGTGAGCAGGAAGAGAGTTCCGCAATTTTGCAGTCCTCGAAAAGAAGCTACTGGAATCGGAAATTGTATTACAATGAGGTATTAAAACAGTGAATTGATGGAGACTATAAATGTAGGTGTTTGCGTTACAGGCAGTATAATTTTTTTAGAACAAACTTTTGCCTCTCGCACCACCAGTGTATGGAGGTGCGGGAGAAACTTCTACCATGAACACCGCCTTGTGCGAATTTCTTTTGTTTCAAATCGACTGGCATGCGAGACTGATGATGTCTTCGTTGGGTCAATAGCAAGACTAAAAGAGGTAAGCACATGAGTTCTTTAAGTTTATCCAATTCTAATAATTTTTCATATTTTAGTTTATCGTGAAAACTCTTACTGTGACAGCAGCAACTGGGTCAAAAATCAAATGACGAGAGCATAACTGATGAAGAATACAGCATAACACAAGTGTACATTCCTCAACGTGAAAACTGAGCCGAACACAAAAAAACCCATAAATATTTCGAAAGGGGAAAACACCATAAACTAAAATATGAAAGATTATTAGAATTGAATAAATTTAAAGAACTCATGTGCATACCTCTTTTAGTCTTGCTATTGACCCAACAAAGACAACGTCAGTCTCGCATGCTGGTAGATTTGCAAGAGAATAAATTTGTGCCAGACGGTGTTTGCAACGGAAGTGTCTCCTGCATCCACAGATGCTGGTGGCGTGGGAGGCAAAAGTTTGCTCTAAAAAAATTATACCGCCTGTAATACAAACACCGACATTTATAAAGACCACTAGACCAACGAGTCAAACAAGCTAAAACAAATCAAGCAGAAAATAGATCAGATAATTTTGATGAACACTCGCCATAATAGTATTTGTAGAAAAGACTGAGACTAGCAACATCACGTCTGTGAGAGAGGTCGCAATGAAGAAGTAAGTGTGGGGCCAATCAAGTTACAAATACGTTTCTGCAATTTATTAAAATCTTCAAATAGAAAACCGATTCACCAGCTCAAATATTGCAACAATATTGCGTATAAGGTCTGATAGTAGATTTGTAGAGATAGAGAATAGTCTCAGGTGTGAAAAAAGTGTTTGGAATGACAGAGAGAACTGATTTTATGAGAGCAGAAAGATTTGATGAGAAAGAAGAACAATAAGTTTTAGAGTTGATTTCTCACCGAGAGCAGAACCATCTATAAGCATCTCAGGAAGAAAAGGGACATGCCTACAATTGAAAGACAATAGTTGAGTCTTAACAGGATTAAACGAAGCAAGTAATTTCTTAACTTAATGCATAATAGAAACCAAATCAACTTCTAGATCAACTGCATATTTGATCCGAGAAAGATGGACGAGAAGCAATACCAAAATAAAGGATGGTGTCGTTAGCATAAATGGGAATTTTCTGAATAATGTAGAGAAGAAAGGGTGTTGGACCTAGAATAAAGGGATAGGAAAAGAAAATGAGTTACTCCCAAGCTTTGATCAGAAAGAAAAACCTGACAAAGTCAAGAAGTTTACCACCAATATCATAACCTCAAAGTTTATGTAGAAGACCAGTATAACATGATCAGCCAGTTATTGGCATGTGACCGACCCACGTGTTGCACTAAATGTCTTAGAAACGGTCCCATGATGATGTGGTGATGGGCCAGTCGTTAGGGTCTGTGTATCAAGAGGAAAAGCATACCTAAGATCTCGGATGTGGGTATGTGGCTCCTTTATACTCTCAAGATCACTCTGGTGACATTCTGGTTGGAACCTTCTTCGTCTCCAGGCCTGCTTTGTTTTTTAATGCTGACAGTTATGGCAGACACAAAAACACAGAACATAGGTTGAAATTTATATGAGAAATATAACTAACTATTCATTTTTTTTTTTGCAAGAAAATATTACAATATTTTTACAAAAACAATTTACAAATGATAACTTCCACAATTAAAACTAGCTAACCTTAACTAATGCTGAGGGAACCGCCCCCCCCACCATTTACAGAGAGATAAAAATAGACATCTTACCCCATGGCTGTCTGGACAAAAAGAGATCGAGAAAAGTATATACTGATTATTACTAAAGTATATAATGAACATTATTAAAGTATATACTGAACATTATTAAAGTATATACTGAATATTATGAAAGGATATACTGAACATTACTAAAGTATATACTGAACATTATTAAAGTATATACTGAACATTACTAAAGTATATACTGAACATTATTAAAGTATATACTGAACATTATTAAATTATATACTGAACATTATTAAAGTATATACTGAACATTATAAAAGTATATACTGAACATTACTAAAGTATATACTGAACATTACTAAAGTATATACTGAACATTACTAGAGTATATAATGAACATTATTAAAGTATATACTGAACATTAATAAAGTATATACTGAACATTACTAAAGTATATACTGAACATTACTACATTATATACTGAACATTATTAAAGTATATACTGAACATTACTAAAGTATATACTGAACATTATTAAAGTATATATTGAACATTATTAAAGTATATACTGAACATTACTAAAGTATATACTGAACATTACTAAAGTATATACTGAACATTACTAAAGTATATACTGAACATTACTAAAGTATATACTGAACATTATTAAAGTATATACTGAACATTATGAAAGTATATACTGAATATTATGAAAGGATATACTGAACATTATTAAAGTATATACTGAACATTATTAAAGTATATACTGAACATTACTAAAGTATATACTGAACATTATTAAATTATATACTGAACATTATTAAAGTATATACTGAACATTATAAAAGTATATACTGAACATTACTAAAGTATATACTGAACATTACTAAAGTATATACTGAACATTACTAGAGTATATAATGAACATTATTAAAGTATATACTGAACATTAATAAAGTATATACTGAACATTACTAAAGTATATACTGAACATTACTACATTATATACTGAACATTATTAAAGTATATACTGAACATTACTAAAGTATATACTGAACATTACTAGAGTATATAATGAACATTATTAAAGTATATACTGAACATTAATAAAGTATATACTGAACATTACTAAAGTATATACTGAACATTACTACATTATATACTGAACATTATTAAAGTATATACTGAACATTATTAAAGTATATACTGAACATTATTAAAGTATATACTGAACATTATAAAAGTATATACTGAACATTATTAAAGTATATACTGAACATTACTAAAGTATATACTGAACATTACTAGAGTATATAATGAACATTATTAAAGTATATACTGAACATTAATAAAGTATATACTGAACATTACTAAAGTATATACTGAACATTACTACATTATATACTGAACATTATTAAAGTATATACTGAACATTATTAAAGTATATACTGAACATTATTAAAGTATATACTGAACATTACTAAAGTATATACTGAACATTACTAAAGTATATACTGAACATTATTAAAGTATATACTGAACATTATGAAAGTATATACTGAATATTATGAAAGGATATACTGAACATTATTAAAGTATATACTGAACATTATTAAAGTATATACTGAACATTACTAAAGTATATACTGAACATTATGAAAGTATATACTGAACATTACTAAAGTATATACTGAACATTATGAAAGTATATACTGAACATTATTAAAGTATATACTGAACATTACTAAAGTATATACTGAACATTATTAAAGCATATACTGAATATTACTAAAGTATATACTGAACATTATTAAATTATATACTGAACATTATTAAAGTATATACTGAATATTATGAAAGTATATATTGAACATTACTAAAGTATATACTGAACATTATTAAAGTATATACTGAACATTACTAAAGTATATATTGAACATTACTAAAGTATATACTGAACATTATGAAAGTATATACTGAACATTATTAAAGTATCTACTGAACATTACTAAAGTATATACTGAACATTATTAAAGTATATACTGAACATTACTAAAGTATATATTGAACATTACTAAAGTATATACTGAACATTATGAAAGTATATACTGAATATTATTAAAGTATATACTGAACATTACTAAAGTATATACTGAACATTATTAAAGTATATACTGAACATTATTAAAGTATATACTGAACATTACTAAAGTATATACTGAACATTACTAAAGTATATACTGAATATTACTAAAGTATATACTGAACATTATTAAAGTATATACTGAACATTATTAAAGTATATACTGAACATTACTAAAGTATATACTGAACATTACTAAAGTATATACTGAACATTATTAAAGTATATATTGAACATTATTAAATTATATACTGAACATTATTAAAGTATATACTGAACATTACTAAAGTATATATTGAACATTACTAAAGTATATACTGAACATTATTAAAGTATATACTGAACATTATTAAAGTATATACTGAACATTACTAAAGTATATACTGAACATTACTAAAGTATATACTGAACATTATTAAAGTATATACTGAACATTATTAAAGTATATACTGAACATTACTAAAGTATATACTGAACATTACTAAAGTATATACTGAACATTATTAAAGTATATACTGAACATTACTAAAGTATATACTGAACATTACTAAAGTATATACTGAACATTATTAAAGTATATATTGAACATTATGAAAGTATATACTGAACATTACTAAAGTATATACTGAACATTACTAAAGTATATACTGAACATTACTAAAGTATATACTGAACATTATTAAAGTATATACTGAACATTATTAAAGTATATACTGAACATTATTAAAGTATATACTGAACATTACTAAAGTATATACTGAACATTACTAAAGTATATACTGAACATTATTAAAGTATATATTGAACATTATTAAATTATATACTGAACATTATTAAAGTATATACTGAACATTACTAAAGTATATATTGAACATTACTAAAGTATATACTGAACATTATTAAAGTATATACTGAACATTATTAAAGTATATACTGAACATTACTAAAGTATATACTGAACATTACTAAAGTATATACTGAACATTATTAAAGTATATACTGAACTTTATTAAAGTATATACTGAACATTACTAAAGTATATACTGAACATTACTAAAGTATATACTGAACATTATTAAAGTATATACTGAACATTACTAAAGTATATACTGAACATTACTAAAGTATATACTGAACATTATTAAAGTATATATTGAACATTATGAAAGTATATACTGAACATTACTAAAGTATATACTGAACATTACTAAAGTATATACTGAACATTACTAAAGTATATACTGAACATTATTAAAGTATATACTGAACATTATTAAAGTATATACTGAACATTACTAAAGTATATACTGAACATTACTAAAGTATATACTGAACATTATTAAAGTATATATTGAACATTACTAAAGTATATACTGAACATTACTAAAGTATATACTGAACATTACTAAAGTATATACTGAATATTACTAAAGTATATACTGAACATTATTAAATTATATACTGAACATTATTAAAGTATATACTGAATATTATGAAAGTATATATTGAACATTACTAAAGTATATACTGAACATTATTAAAGTATATACTGAACATTACTAAAGTACATACTGAACATTATTAAAGTATATACTGAACATTACTAAAGTATATACTGAACATTATGAAAGTATATACTGAACATTATTAAAGTATAAACTGAACATTACTAAAGTATATACTGAACATTACTAAAGTATATACTGAACATTATTAAAGTATATACTGAACATTATCAAATTATATACTGAACATTACTAAAGTATATACTGAACATTACTAAAGTATATACTGAACATTACTAGAGTATATAATGAACATTATTAATGTATATACTGAACATTAATAAAGTATATACTGAACATTACTAAAGTATATACTTAACATTACTAAAGTATATACTGAACATTATTAACGTATATACTGAACATTACTAAAGTATATACTGAACATTATTAAAGTATATACTGAACATTACTAAAGTATATACTGAACATTACTAAAGTATATACTGAACATTATTAACGTATATACTGAACATTACTAAAGTATATACTGAACATTATTAAAGTATATACTGAACATTACTAAAGTATATACTGAACATTACTAAAGTATATACTGAACATTATTAACGTATATACTGAACATTACTAAAGTATATACTGAACATTATGAAAGTATATACTGAACATTACTAAAGTATATACTGAACATTACTAAATTATATACTGAACATTATTTAAGTATATACTGAACATTATGAAAGTATATACTGAACATTATTAAAGTATAAACTGAACATTACTAAAGTATATACTGAACATTATTAAAGTATATACTGAACATTATTAAAGTATATACTGAACATTACTAAAGTATATACTGAACATTATGAAAGTATATACTGAACATTATTAAAGTATAAACTGAACATTACTAAAGTATATACTGAACATTACTAAAGTATATACTGAACATTATTAAAGTATATACTGAACATTATTAAAGTATATACTGAACATTACTAAAGTATATACTGAACATTATGAAAGTATATACTGAACATTACTAAAGTATATACTGAACATTATTAAAGTATATACTGAACATTACTAAAGTATATACTGAACATTACTAAAGTATATACTGAACATTACTAAAGTATATACTGAACATTATTAAACTATATACTGAACATTGTTAAAGTATATACTGAACATTACTAAAGTATATACTGAACATTATTAAAGTATATACTGAACATTATTAAAGTATATACTGAACATTACTAAAGTATATACTGAACATTATGAAAGTATATACTGAACATTATTAAAGTATAAACTGAACATTACTAAAGTATATACTGAACATTACTAAAGTATATACTGAACATTATTAAAGTATATACTGAACATTATTAAAGTATATACTGAACATTACTAAAGTATATACTGAACATTATGAAAGTATATACTGAACATTACTAAAGTATATACTGAACATTATTAAAGTATATACTGAACATTATTAAAGTATATACTGAACATTACTAAAGTATATACTGAATATTATAAATTATATACTGAACATTACTAAACTATATACTGAACATTGTTAAAGTATATACTGAACATTACTAAAGTATATACTGAACATTACTAAA
>NC_136515.1:75350105-75805105 GCF_053919585.1 Euprymna scolopes
AACGTTATTAGTTCAGCACGGATCAATAAGTGCACTAGTATATAAAAGACTTATTTAGTTTTAATATTTTTATCATTCTTTGGAATACCATTTAGTCAGTAAGTAATTTATCCATTTTAATAGTTTGTTATGCTTGAAACAGTGAAACAATATAAATTGTTTCGTAACGCGTATGGAGTAAAAGATTAATTTCTTGATGGCACAAACTGAGCAAACTCCTCAATTGTATGCCCCGAATATCCAAGTATTTGTCCCAGTATTGTGTAGCACTTAAGGATCGAATTATATAAAAATAAAAAATTTCAAAATTAAAAACAAAACAAATTTTAGCTGAAATTTTAAAATCAAATTTAAAAAAAAAAAAACAAAAAAAAAACATATCTTTTAAATTGTCGTCCACGCGGTGGACAATGGACGAAAAGCTTATTTCTTTCTCTTTTTACACCCCGCCTTTTTCGATGACCAGTCAGGTGACAGCTTTCAGCGATGACCAGCTATCTGTATAAAAGGAAGATGTTTCGACAACCTTCAAGTAATAATGCCGAGCTTATCTGTTTTTAACGGCGAGCGATACGCCAACAATATTTGCTGTTACGACCTTTGCCTTATGTCCATTTGGTATTTTGTATTCATTGCTGTTAGTTCTTTCTTCGTTGCCTTACCAAAAAAACACTCTTGACAAATGTTTCTGCAGAATGATCCAATCTGCTTTTCACTCGTCTTCTGGATTTTACGTAAGGTTGATTGACCCGCTATTTGCTGTTCACGATGTCGGGAGTATAATCATGCAATCTTACAGGTAAATAGCCGCAGCCAACGTGTTGAGGATGTCAGGCTGAAACATTAAAGTTTCTGCTGAATTAATATGATGTTTCGCGTTCCGCACGAAGGTCTCCACTATTCAAAACGGGGAAACAGGTAACCTTTATAATACATATTACCATCTCTCTATCTCTCTCACTCTTTATCTCTGTCTCTTTCTTCTTCTCTCAATATCTATCCCCCCTCTCTCTCTTTATATATATATATATATATATATATATATATATATATATATATATATATATATAAATTAATTTCCATATTTTTATCATTCGTTGGAAAACTATTTAATCAGTACGTAATTAATCCATTTTAATAGTTTGTTATGCCTAAGACAATATAAATTTGTTTATATTTTTAAATTTATATTTTAAAGTTTGTTTTTCCAAGTACAAAGCTCAATCTAATTTTTTAATAATACAGAAAAATCTTTACGGTGTACTTATACGACACGGAACGAAAATTACCTATTCCAAAAATCACATAAATTGTTCAATTATTTTTTTTTTTTTAAACAAAGAAATTCAAATTTGAGGCGAAGCTGAGGCAATGTGCGTCAATCTGCCATGTTTTATAAATAAAATGGAGACAACTCGATTAGAACTACCGAGATCGTAATGAATTTGATAATTGCTGAGATTTGTTATTAACATCGCTAAAAATCGTAAAATTGATTTTCTATATGAAAAGAACTTCACATGACTGAGCATGACATTTTTTGTTCCGTGAGGGGACGTACATCAAAGAATTTTCTGGTATGTTTTGCTTTGGTACTTGTACAGTTTAATCAAATAAAAAAAAAATGAAAATATCGAAAAAAAGGTCATACTGTACGCATCCGTTTTGAATTGAAGATCTTCGAAAAAAACTTTCACTTAATTTGATCGAGTATATTTTTTTTTAATTTAAAATTTTTTTTTTTTTTTCAGCGGAAAAATACGTTTTAATGAGAGCACGTTGAAGGCAGACATTTTGGATTTAAAAAACATTTTGTTTCAATTTTAAAACACGCCACGGGAGATACCTCCAGTTAAAGCGCCGACACTCCCTCCCCATCTTTAATACTAGCTTTTCTTCCTAAAAATCGAACCTTTTGCTCGGTATCATAACAAATTGTTTTTTCGCTGTAAAAAGAAAAACAAAAAAAACTACTTGATGAAATTAAGTGAAATTTGTTTTCGGAGAACTTCATTCCATAACAGATGAGTACAATTTAAACTTTTTTCGATATTTTCATTTTTTAATGTCTTCGTTAAACTGTACAAGTACCATTTTTTTTTTTTTTTTTTTTTTTTTAAAGTATATTGAACTTTGGACACTGAGATTTTGTTTTCTTTTATGTAAATGTGAAAAAAAATATCACCATCCAGAACACTTATCAGAGAGATCATATAGAGATCATATACCATAGGCTTGTTTTAATTTTTAGTGATCAGGCCGATTGTACAGTGATAGTGATCACAAAGCGATGCGCGGCTAACAAACCTCCGGCAATAGGCCATGAAAAACTTCGTCGACGGCGCTCTACTCTTGCAAATAACATTGTAGCCAGTTCACTAACGTGTATAAACTTGGATATTCCTCGATTGCAACACCTTTGTATATATGTTTTCAATAAGCGCAGACATTTTAACCGTTTCCGTAGAAAAATCTGACATATTTTGTTTTAAGAAAATAGAGTAAAAGATTAATTTCTTGATGGCACAAACTGAACAAACTCCTCAATTGTATGCCCCGAATATCCAAGTATATGTCCCAGTACTGTGTAGCACTTAATGATCGAATTATATAAAAACAAAAAATTAAAAAATTAAAAACAAAACAAATTTTAGCTGAAATTTTAAAATCAAATTTTAAAATTAAAAAAACAAAACAAAAACATATCTTTTAAATTGTCGTCCACGCGGTGGACAATGGACAAAAAGCTTATTTCTTTCTCTTTTTACACCCCGCCTTTTTCGATGACCAATCAGGTGACAGCTTTCAGCGATGACCAGCTATCTGTATAAAAGGAAGATGTTTCGACACCCTTCGAGTAATAATGCCGAGCTTATCAATCATCTGTTTTTAACGTCGAACGATACGCCAACAATATTTGCTGTTACGCCCTTTGGTATTTTGTATTCATTGATGAGAGAGACTGAGAGAGAGAGAGAGAGTGTGAGACTAAGAATGGTAATATATATTATAAAGGTTACCTGTTTTCCCGTTTTGAATAGTGGAGACCTTCGTGCGGAACGCGAAACATCATATTAATTCAGCAGAAACTTTAATGTTTCAGCCTGACATCCTCAACACGTTGGCTGCGGCTATTTACCTGTAAGATTGCATGATTATACTCCCGACAAGAAGCGTGGTTACGATATGTAAAGTTTGGAAAATGAGTTAAAACTAAAAATATGTACAAAATAATTTAAGAAACCTGTACTCAATGTTACCGTAACATAAAGTGTATGCGTTTCTAACTGTATTTTGAGGATTGTAAAACGAGGCCATTTTTTTTTTTTTTTTTTTTTTTTTTGTATATTAAAGCTTTTCATGGTGTTGACACGTAAAAAATAAATAAATAATAAATTGAATTTTATGATGCTTATTCAAATAGTAACTTATGGCGGAAATTAAAAGTAAAGAAAATACAGAAAAGTCTAATGTACGTTCTCGTTATAGAACGCAGTTGTCATATTCCAAAAATCACATAAATTAGGAAGATTTTTTTTATTCTAAAAATATCTTTCGACAAAGCAGTTCATAGTGTTTTCGTCGGGCATGAAATCAGATTAAATAAAGGGGGAGACAACTCAAATCAGTGCCAGAAAAAAACCCAGCCTTATGTTCAATACAATTTAGTAGTGAAATCGCTAAAAGTCGTAAATTTTGATTTTCTTACATTTAAAATGAACTTCACCGATTTGGGTGATTATAAATTTTTTTAACATAACATCGTTGCTCTGTAACGAATACGTACATATACTTTTCTGTAATTTCGATTACCGCCATTAATATCAATTTAAAGTAGTCAAAATTATATTTGTGGAAGGGGGGATATAAATCTAGAATATTTAAAATCATTCCTTTTTGGCTTGGAATCTTAAATTCAAAAGTAATATCATCTTGACACTGCTCTCAGAATACACTTTCTTTCCTACACGTTAATTCTATTCAACATATAATGTGCCGATGTTTTATAACTCTATACACATAGAAAACCGGATGTTTGACCCTTAAGGGTCTTAACACGTGTGACAAAAATGAATACACTTTTTTCTTTCTGCGCATATCGTCATTCAGCTCGGCCAATCAGATCTCCCCAAAGAGCTGTACCAGCAGCAGTTACCAATACAATATAAAAGGAGTGGATATTTCACATCCGCGTCCACTTGTCGCTATTTATCTCGTATCACGGACCTTTGTCAGATATAGTACCTAGTTCACAGCTTGCTTTCGCTCACACATGCTAGTTCTAACACTACGACAGCTCGTCGATGACCCAACTTTTTCTGTCGACGTTTTTCTAGATTAGAGACTACACTTTCTGCTTACCCGGCCAATTCAATTGTCCAGCTTTTTCTTTCCCATTTTTTTTTTGTGGGGATACCGTGTTCCAGTTAAAAGCCGTCATAACCCGAAGCACCTATGTACTATGGAAACCCTGCGAAGTTGGGGTCTATAGTATTATACATGAATCTTGATTAATCATGCTGATTATTTTTCTACGCTATCATTTAAATTATTTTGGAATTTTTACTAATTTCGACGTGACACGTAAGTATGCAATGTTTTCGCCCGAAATTCGTTAATTTAAAAGATCACTAAATCTAGACAAGTGCCGGTTATAGAAACGAGGTCTAATCTCTGCATATAATCAACGATAAACCTTTTTTTTTTTTCAGTGTAAGTAATAGTGGTGGGGACGATTAATCGGAATCGTTAATCGTAAGAATCGGGTATTTAAAGGGAATTAAAATCGCATCGTTAAAAAATACCTTAGATTTAGGTTTCTTTCATTACGATTCTCTAATATTTTTAAGTTGAACTGTTTGTTTGAAGCAAGATTAATGTTGTCAAAAATTTATAAGAACTTCATTTTCATAACATATTTAATGATGTAGAAAAATTGTATTAACTACTTTGAAGGTGATCTTTATCTTAATGAGTTTCGAAATTTCTTTTTTTCTTTAATTCTTTGAATAATAATAAAAATAATTTAATTTACTTTTAGGGTAACTTGCTTTTATATTTCACCATTTCGTTTTTAGTAATAAATGCTTCTCTACATTAAAAAAAGACCTTGTGTCCAACTCTGCCCTCGTGGGGAGGCAAGTAAATAGGAAGTAATATGGCGGGTGAAAAACGTTTTTTGCGACCACCATAAAAGCATTACATTTAAAGCCTGAAAAATTTCCGCCATGCGACCTTGTTCTAAGCCACTACTTGCGTTTCAAACTTAAAAAAAAATTAAACAAGCGCTTTAAAATAATGAAAACGCTAAAAAAAAAAACAGCTTTTTCGTTTGGATTGGCGGATTTGCAATATATTTCAATAATTAAAAAAAATTTATAATCAATTTTTATTTAAAATTTCTAAAATATTTTGTTTATATGTATTTACATTTTGTTTTTAAGTAAAATTAAGAAATTAAAAAATTGTTTATATCCATCTTCATTCAAAATGGCTTACTTTTCGGTGGCTTTACTGGTTGTTCACCTAAATTTTCCGATAGGTGCGAACAAGAAGCATGGTTACGAGCTGACCCCTAAATATGTAAAGTTTGGAAAATGAGTTAAAACTAAAAATGTATACAAATAATTTAAGAAACCCACTCAATGTTACCGTAACATAAAGTGTATGCGTTTCTAACAGTATTTTGAGGATTGTAAAACGAGCCCATTTTTTTTTGTATATTAAAGCTTTTCATGGTGTTGACACGTAAAAAAATAAATAAATAAATAAATAAATTGAATTCTGTGATGCTTATTCAAATAGTAACTTATGGCGGAATTTAAAAGTAAAGAAAATACAGAAAAGTCTAATGTACGTTCTCGTTATAGAACGAAGTTGTCATATTCCAAAAATCACATAAATTAGTAAGATTTTTTTTATCCAAACAATATCTTTCGACAAAGCAGTTCATAGTGTTTTCGTCGGGCATGAAATCAGATTAAATAAAGGGGGAGACAACTCAAATCAGTGCCAGAAAAAAAACAGCCTTATGTTCAATACAATTTAGTAGTGAAATCGCTAAAAGTCGTAACTTTTAATTTTCTTGCTTTTAAAATGAACTTCACCGATTTGAGTGAGTAAAATTTTTTTTAACATAACATCGTTGCTCTGTAACGAATACGTACATATACTTTTCTGTAATTTCGATTACCGCCATTAATATCAATTTAAAGTAGTCAAAATTATATTTGTGGAAGGGGAGATATTAATCTAGAATATTTAAAATCATTCCTTTTTGGCTTGGAATCTTAAATTCAAAAGTAATATCATCTTGACACTGCTCTCAGAATACACTTTCTTTCCTACACGTTAATGCTATTCAACATATAATGTGCCGATATTTTATAACTCTAAAAACATAGAAAACCGGATGTTTGACCCTTAAGGGTCTTAACACGTGTGACAAAAATGAATACACTTTTTTCTTTCTGCGCATATCGTCATTCAGCTCGGCCAATCAGATCTCCCCAAAGAGCTGTACCAGCAGCAGTTACCAATACAATATAAAAGGAGTGGATATTTCACCTCCGCGTCCACTTGTCGCCATTCATCTCGTATCCCGGACCTTTGTCAGACATTATAGTACGTATTTCACAGCTTGCTCTTGCTCACACATGCTAGTTCTACCACTATGTACTATGGAAACCCTGCGAAGTTGGGGTCTATAGTATTATACATGAATCTTGATTAATGATGCCGATCATTTTTCTACGCTATCATTTAAATTATTTTGGAATTTTTACTAATTTCAACGTGACACGTAAGTATGTAATGTTTTCGCCCGAAATTCGTTAATTTAAAAGATCACTAAATCTAGACAAGTGCCGGTTATAGAAACGAGGTCTAATCTCTGCATATAATCAACGATAAACCTTTTTTTTTTTCAGTGTAAGTAATAGTGGTGGGGACGATTAATCGGAATCGTTAATCGTAAGAATCGGGTATTTAAAGGGAATTAAAATCGCATCGTTAAAAATACCTTAGATTTATGATTCTTTCATTACGATTCTCTAATATTTTTAAGTTGAACTGTTTGTTTGAAGCAAGATTAATGTTGTCAAAAATTTATAAGAACGTCATTTTCATAACATTTAATGATGTAGAAAAATTGTATTAACTACTTTGAAGGTGATCGTTATCTTAATGAGTTTCGAAATTCCTTTTTTTCTTTAATTCTTTAAATAAAAAAAATAATTTTTATTTTACTTTTAGGTCAACTTGCTTTTATATTTCACCATTTCGTTTTTAGTAATAAATGCTTCTCTACATTAAAAAAAAAAGACCTTGTGTCCAACTCGTGGGGAGGCAAGTAAATAGGAAGTAATATGGTGGCTGAAAAACGTTTTTGCGACCACCATAAAAGCGTAAAATACATTTAAACCCTGAAAAATTTCCGCCATGCTAAGTTCTAAGTCACTACTAAAATGTTTTTTAAAGCGCTTTAAAATAATAAAAACACTAAAAAAAAAAAAAGTAAAAACACAGCCTTTTCGTTTGGATTGGCGGTTTTGCAATATTTTTCAATAATTAAAAAAAAGATTTATAATCAATTTTTATTTAAAATTTTTAAAATAGTTTGTTTATATGTATTTACATTTTGTTTTTAAGTAAAATTAAGAAATTAAAAAATTGTTTATATCCATCTTCATTCAAAATGGCTTACTTTTCGGTGGCTTTACTGGTTGCTCACCTAAATTTTCCGAATCGCAGAATGCAGCTCGGCTGCGGGACCTACTTATTTAAGCTTCACAATTTTTTTTGTTTGTTTTTTTTTTTGAGTGGATATTTTTTCTTTTTTGCCGTAGTTAATGTAATTCTTAACAGGAAAATTGAGTCAAAATAGAATCCGCGCTATTTTTAAATATTATTTTCAAGTTTAATTAAAGTTTACGGTACCCTTTTCTTATTGTTTTTGTATTTTTGGGCCGAATTTAACAACAAAACAAAAAAAAAAAAACGTGAGGAAAACAAACAAAAATTTGATGCATATGCACTTATGTTACCGTTAGTGTTTTTTAATGGTTTAAGTGCCTCGTTCAATGTTTGAAGAGTTTCTAATTGTTTTATAAAGGAAAATTGGTGAAAGTCAAAATTAACACTTGTGGCGATACAAAAAACTAAACAAGGCTTTAGCGTGTATGTACCTCTCATGGAATGTTATTTGGTGCTGGTGCACATATTGATCCGCACTGTTTTTAAATAGTACTTTGAAGGTTAATTAAAGTTTTACGATTCCTGTTCTTAAATTGTTAGATGAAAGTACAGAATAGGTACACAACACTCTATCGTCCCCACGTTAAGAATGGCTTTTTAAATGTCATTTCAGCACTGTTTAATAAGTGCATGAGTACTTTTTTATTTTCTTGAATAAAATAAAAACTACTTGACGAGAACACTATTGTTCTTAGTTTAATAATTATTTTTTATTCAAAAACAAAAATTTCAATTGTTCAAAACGTTTTTTCCCCAAAGCTTATTGGGATTTTTTTAATTACCATATTTTCGATGAACATGCTCTAAAAATGCTTCAAAATGATCTAATATTTTTTCACGTTATAAGCCTCTCTATACATGGCCTCCTCGACATGAGACCATTTAATTTCTCCTCATTCCGATATGTATTTTAGTCTCTTAATACAAGACCAATAGGCTTCAATATTGTTGGTGCAAACACCGGTAAGCGGATCCACAAAATTTAGTGAATGGTTTAGACTCCCGTGAACATGATTAAACTTGAAAATAATATTAAAATTTTAAATGGATTACTGAAATGAATCTGGATTTATCAAAGCTCTCTGGAGTAATCACAGATGGAGCACCAGCAATATTTGGAGAGAAAAAGTGTTTTCTTGCATTGCTCCAAAACCATATAGGCGTTGATAAAATAATAAAACTTCATTGCGTTATTTATCAAGAAGCTTTGTGTGCAAAATCACTTAAAAATATGGCGGAGTTACTATCTTTAAAAGCATATCTGAGAAAACTTACCACATCCTGTCTGCTCATCCTTCGGCTAATATTCACGTCTGCTCAGGATCTCTACTGTGTGGGGGTGGGATTTAGCTGCCTGTCGAGAGTGTTTACATCATGGAGGCACAAGTGCTTGCAGTTCGTCAGAGCATTCACCATTTAAAATACTTGTAGAGTAGGCAGAGGGATGCAACATTTCGTCGATGGGACAGAGGCTGAAGCTTAGATGCCAGTTCAGGGCCTATCAGATTGGCGACTCTTTTGAACCTTGTCTAGGAGTGAAAGACTAGTAGCAGATGCACCAGCATTAAATGTGACAGCAATACTCCATATATGGGCAAATGGTGGCCTTATAGAAATACAGGATACTTTTTTCTAGCACGGTAGAGAGAGCCCACCTTCGTCGCAGCAGTCCTGGCTATGCTCTCAATGTAATTGTTCCAACTAATGTTACCTGTGAACGTTAGGCCAAGGAATTTGAAAGATGTACTTTTAGAAGTTTTCTAGATTAGAAGTACTTTTCTTACAACTTGCCCTGGGTTGTATCAGGTAAAAACAAAATATAATAACTCCGCAGATGTACCTCTCAATCATACAGTATATCGATATTCTATGGCGGAGATAGCTTCCGTACGTTTATATCAGATCTACCTCTGCGTTCCATGTTTAAAATGATGTCCTTTATAGTATCAAACCTGACAGTAGGTATAAAGCATTTTATACCCTCAAAAGAATTCCACTAAAAACCTAACGGCCAACCATGGTTCTCTCCAGAATATGCTGATGCAATTGTGCACAGAAATTATTTTTCATTGCTTCCAACGTAATAGATATACTGAGACTAAAACCACTTTTAGGACTTCCAGCAACAACAGTAAAAGAGTAATAAAAAATGCGAGAGAGTTGTATGCTCAGTCTGTCAAGTCCAAAGTAGTTGAGTAGTGGCTTGGTTCCCACCAGTTTTTGGCAAACAGGATCCTGAACAGAAGCATGTGCTCTATCATCGATGGACCTGAGGTAATCTCGTCAGCATCAGACAAAGCCAAACTCTTTGCCAAGAACTTTGCAGCTAATTCTATCCTATGTGACCAAGACCACCAAGCTCCAGTATTTCCTCCTGTATCAGAAAACATGCTATGCGACATACAAATATATGTACGTGATGTTGCCAAGCTAATCAAAAAACTTGAATCCAGTAAAGCAACTGGCCCTGATGGCATTCCTATTATAGTGCTCAAAAAGCTTTAGCAGAATTGGCTCCCATACTTACAAAGCTATTTAAGCATTGTCTTAAAGAGAATTGCTTCCCAACCCTCTGTAAAATCTCATCAGTATGCCCTGTATTTAATAATTCAGATGATTGTTCATCTCCCTCTCAATACAGAATAATAAGTCTCCTGTGCATCATGAGTAAGTTGCTGGAATCTGTATTAAATAGAAATGTAGTCAACCACCTCAGCAAAAATAACCTTCTTAGTGACATGCAATATAGTTTTCGTCCAGTTACATCTACAGCAGATATGCTTACGGTTATATCTCATAGGATTAGCATATCTTTCGATGGAGGCTTCCTTTCTAGGGCAATTGCTCTTGACATATCAAAAATCTTTGATAGGGTATGACATAAAGGTCTACTTCACAAGATCTTCAGCTACTGTATAGCTGGAAATGTCTTCTCAATTATTAAATCATTTCTATCTGATAGGTTCATAAGAGAAGTGGTGGATTGGCAGAAATCAGAAGCTGAGAGTATTTATGCTAGAGTTCCTCATGGGTTCATCCTCGGCCCAACTCTCTTCCTGATCTACATCAATGATCTTCTAAATTACATCCTAAGATCATTCATAGACATACTGACAACATTTCCATCTAAGGCAACATATTAAAGGCTATAAATGACCATATTCTCTGATTCTCTCTCCTCTGATATTCAGATCATGATAGAATGGGGAAAAAGGTGGCTGGTTACTGAAGAGACGGTGCGAGCTCGTCTATCCTTTCTCGTCATTTTCATGGCAAGTGGTCGTCTGAGCTCAAATCTAGGGTCCACCCTTGCTAACCTTTCCCGAAAAACACTCGTCTAGCTGAAAACACTATCAATAATTTCTTTATCTGTGCCCAAACCTAAACGCAGATGCCATGAACAAAGATTCTTTCTTAGAATTGCACACCTGTGGAACTTTGTTCTGTTTGCCTGCTTTCCAGCTGACTACTAAGTCCAATGTAAAAAAGTTCTTGGTGAGCCGTTCCCCTTATGTAATCGAATTTATCAAATTTCCACCACTAACGATCATTATGATATTGTTCCCTTGACTACTGTTCCCTTGATAAATGGTGACTCCTATGGTAAAAAAAAAACTTGGTGGTAGACAAAATGAAAAAAAAATTATTTAGACAGTAAATGGCGAATCAGTTTTGTATATAAATTTAATGCAAAAAATGATCCCACATTACCGGGTCTTTCTAATTTTTGAGGGCAGTTTATTAAATTTTTTTCTTGCTAACCCTAAGTCAGAATAGCAAGGTCGTAAAACTACATGTAATCATATAAAAAAGTAGCCTCACACATAAGAAAAAAAAAAAACGCACACAATTTATTTCCTATAGCAAAAAGAGGTACTAGTGCACTTATTGATCCGTGCTGAAATAATAACGTTATTATTTAGAAAGCCATTCTTAACATGGGGAGGGGAGGATGTTTTGTACCTATTCTGTACTTTAACCTTACGATTTAATAAAAACAGATATCATAAAACTTTAATTAAACTTGAAAATTATATTTATAAAAATAGCGCAGATCAATAACTGCACTAGTACCCAAAAAAGAATAGTGTGAGTTTGAGTGGACCATAAATGGAGTAACATTTTAGGTTAAATTTATATATAAAACTGATCCGTCAATAATTGTTTGTGAATGTTTATTTTTCCTTCCATGTTTTTCATGGTGTCCACACGTAACAACAAAAAAAAAAAACTAGAATTTTATGAGCATTTATCACTATACACTACAAACCGAAAAATGTGGCCAAGAAACAAATATTACCAAAGACAAAATAAGTTACTCTTCTACCTACCGGAATAAGTATTTTTGCGTTTTCATTTATTATTAATAAAATGTCCGATATTTGACGATCATCTGAGGAGACTCGATAATCGCCTCAAACTTGAAAATTAAAACAAAATACGGATAGAAATCCACCTAATAAATTTCACAGTGACAGTTACTGAATAGGTTTATATCAGTATTTTGTTTTATTCTTTATTTTGAGTGATTATCGAGATTCCCCAGATGACTCTCTCCTATCAGCCATTCTATTCTTGTTTTAACTTAGCAACTCGGCACTAGTTGTTTTTGAACTAAAATATTTCAAATAAATTAAAACACAAATATATCCGAGTAGGTAGAAGAGTAACTTTTGTATTTATAACATGTATTTGCTAAATACGTTTATTAACTAATTTCTGGGTTTTGTCTATAATAAAAAAAAATAAATAAGTAAAAAAAGTGTCCGATAAATATTTTGAACTGGCCTAAAATTGGGAATAATTTTACGTTAAATGTATATACAAAACTGATCCCTCAATGTAAGCTCTAAAATAATTTTGGGTTTTATTTAACAATCCAGATTCGGAAAAAAATGGTTAAAAATTAAAAACATAGCAAATGTTATCAAAGGTAAGATAAGTTACTCTTCTACCTATCTGGAAAAGCTTTTACTGGTATTATTCAGTTAAAAATGTTTTTTCGGTTCGAAAATCGTGTTTATCGATAGGTACAAACAAGAAGCGTGGTTACGAGCTGACCCCTACATATGTAAAGTTTGGAAAATGAGTTAAAACTAAACTATACTACGGGTATTTAAAGGAAATTAAAATCGCATCGTTAAAAAATACCTTAGATGTATGATTCTTTCATTACGATTCTCTAATATTTTTAAGTTGAACTGTTTGTTTGAAGCAAAATTAATGTTGTCAAAAATTTATAAGAACGTCATTTTCATAACATTTAATGATGTACAACAAATTTATTAACTACTTTGAAGGTGATCTTTATCTTAATGAGTTTCGAAATTTCTTTTTTTTCTTTAATTCTTCGAATAAAAAAAATAATTTTTATTTTACTTTTCGGTCAACTTGCTTTTATATTTCACCATTTCGTTTTTAGTAATAAATGCTTCTCTACATTAAAAAAAAAAGACCTTGTGTCCAACTCTGCCCTCGTGGGGAGGCAAGTAAATAGGATGTAATATGGCGGGTGAAAAACGTTTTTTGCGACCATCATAAAAGCATTGCAATACATTTAAACCCTGAAGAATTTCCGTCATGCGACCTTGTTCTAAGCCACTATTTGCGTTTCAAACTTAAAAAAAATTAAACAAGCGCTTTAAAACTAATGAAAACGCTAAAAAAAAAAAAATAGTAAAAACAGCTTTTTCGTTTGGATTGGCGGTTTTGCAATATATTTCAATAATTAAAAAAAAAATTTCAATTTTTATTTAAAATTTAACAAATATTTTGTTTATATGTATTTACATTTTGTTTTTAAGTAAAATTAAGAAATTAAAAAAATTGTTTATATCCATCTTCATTCAAAATGGCTTACTTTTCGGTGGCTTTACTGGTTGTTCACCTAAATTTTCCGATAGGTGCGAACAAGAAGCATGGTTACGAGCTGACCCCTTAACATGTAAAGTTTGGAAATGAGTTAAAACTAAAAATATATACAAAATAATTTAAGAAACCCACTCAATGTTACCGTAACATAAAGTGTATGCGTTTCTAACAGTATTTTGAGGATTGTAAAACGAGCCCATTTTTTTCCCATGGTGTTGACACGTAAAAAAATAAATAAATTGAATCTTATGATGCTTATTCAAATAGTAACTTATGGCGGAAATTAAAAGTAAAGAAAATACAGAAAAGTCTAATGTACGTTCTCGTTATAGAACGAAGTTGTCATATTCCAAAAATCACATATATTAGTAAGATTTTTTTATTCAAAAAATATCTTTCGACAAAGCCGTTCATAGTGTTTTCGTCGGACATGAAATCAGATTAAATAAAGGGGGAGACAACTCAAATCAGTGCCAGAAAGAAACAGCCTTATGTTCAATACTATTTAGTAGTGAAATCGCTAAAAGTCGTAACTTTTAATTTTCTTGCTTTTAAAATGAACTTCACCGATTTGAGTGAGTAAAAATTTTTTTAACATAACATCGTTGCTCTGTAACGAATACGTGCATATACTTTTCTGTAATTTCGATTAACGCCATTAATATCAATTTAAAGTAGTCAAAATTATATTTGTGGAAGGGGAGATATTAATCTAGAATATTTAAAATCATTCCTTTTTGGCTTGGAATCTTAAATTCAAAAGTAATATCATCTTGACACTGCTCTCAGAATACACTTTCTTTCCTACACGTTAATGCTATTCAACATATAATGTGCCGATATTTTATAACTCTAAAAACATAGAAAACCGGATGTTTGACCCTTAAGGGTCTTAACACGTGTGACAAAAATGAATACACTTTTTTCTTTCTGCGCATATCGTCATTCAGCTCGGCCAATCAGATCTCCCCAAAGAGCTGTACCAGCAGCAGTTACCAATACAATATAAAAGGAGTGGATATTTCACCTCCGCGTCCACTTGTCGCCATTCATCTCGTATCCCGGACCTTTGTCAGACATTATAGTACGTATTTCACAGCTTGCTCTTGCTCACACATGCTAGTTCTACCACTATGTACTATGGAAACCCTGCGAAGTTGGGGTCTATAGTATTATACATGAATCTTGATTAATGATGCCGATCATTTTTCTACGCTATCATTTAAATTATTTTGGAATTTTTACTAATTTCAACGTGACACGTAAGTATGTAATGTTTTCGCCCGAAATTCGTTAATTTAAAAGATCACTAAATCTAGACAAGTGCCGGTTATAGAAACGAGGTCTAATCTCTGCATATAATCAACGATAAACCTTTTTTTTTTCAGTGTAAGTAATAGTGGTGGGGACGATTAATCGGTATCGTTAATCGTAAGAATCGGGTATTTAAAGGGAATTAAAATCGCATCGTTAAAAAATACCTTAGATTTACGTTTCTTTCATTACGATTCTCTAATATTTTTAAGTTGAACTGTTTGTTTGAAGCAAGATTAATGTTGTCAAAAATTTATAAGAACGTCATTTTCATAACATTTAATGATGTAGAAAAATTGTATTAACTACTTGTAAGGTGATCTTTATCTTAATGAGTTTCGAAATTCCTTTTTTTCTTTAATTCTTTAAATAAAAAAAATAATTTTTATTTTACTTTTAGGTCAACTTGCTTTTATATTTCACCATTTCGTTTTTAGTAATAAATGCTTCTCTACATTAAAAAAAAGACCTTGTGTCCAACTCGTGGGGAGGCAAGTAAATAGGAAGTAATATGGTGGCTGAAAAACGTTTTTGCGACCACCATAAAAGCGTAAAATACATTTAAACCCTGAAAAATTTCCGCCATGCTAAGTTCTAAGTCACTACTAAAATGTTTTTTAAAGCGCTTTAAAATAATAAAAACACTAAAAAAAAAAAGTAAAAACACAGCCTTTTCGTTTGGATTGGCGGTTTTGCAATATTTTTCAATAATTAAAAAAAAGATTTATAATCAATTTTTATTTAAAATTTTTAAAATAGTTTGTTTATATGTATTTACATTTTGTTTTTAAGTAAAATTAAGAAATTAAAAAATTGTTTATATCCATCTTCATTCAAAATGGCTTACTTTTCGGTGGCTTTACTGGTTGCTCACCTAAATTTTCCGAATCGCAGAATGCAGCTCGGCTGCGGGACCTACTTATTTAAGCTTCACAATTTTTTTTTGTTTGTTTTTTTTTTTTTGAGTGGATATTTTTTCTTTTTTGCCGTAGTTAATGTAATTATTAACAGGAAAATTGAGTAAAAATAGAATCCGCGCTATTTTTAAATATTATTTTCAAGTTTAATTAAAGTTTACGGTACCCTTTTCTTATTGTTTTTGTATTTTTGGGCCGGATTTAACAACAAAACAAAAAAAAAAAAACGTGAGGAAAACAAACAAAAATTTGATGCATATGCACTTATGTTACCGTTAGTGTTTTTTAATGGTTTAAGTGCCTCGTTCAATGTTTGAAGAGTTTCTAATTGTTTTATAAAGGAAAATTGGTGAAAGTCAAAATTAACACTTGTGGCGATACAAAAAACTAAACAAGGCTTTAGCGTGTATGTACCTCTCATGGAATGTTATTTGGTGCTGGTGCACATATTGATCCGCACTGTTTTTAAATAGTACTTTGAAGGTTAATTAAAGTTTTACGATTCCTGTTCTTAAATTGTTAGATGAAAGTACAGAATAGGTACACAACACTCTATCGTCCCCACGTTAAGAATGGCTTTTTAAATGTCATTTCAGCACTGTTTAATAAGTGCATGAGTACCTTTTTATTTTCTTGAATAAAATAAAAACTACTTGACGAGAACACTATTGTTCTTAGTTTAATAATTATTTTTTATTCAAAAACAAAAATTTCAATTGTTCAAAACGTTTTTTCCCCAAAGCTTATTGGGATTTTTTTAATTACCATATTTTCGATGAACATGCTCTAAAAATGCTTCAAAATGATCTAATATTTTTTCACGTTATAAGCCTCTCTATACATGGCCTCCTCGACATGAGACCATTTAATTTCTCCTCATTCCGATATGTATTTTAGTCTCTTAATACAAGACCAATAGGCTTCAATATTGTTGGTGCAAACACCGGTAAGCGGATCCACAAAATTTAGTGAATGGTTTAGACTCCCGTGAACATGATTAAACTTGAAAATAATATTAAAATTTTAAATGGATTACTGAAATGAATCTGGATTTATCAAAGCTCTCTGGAGTAATCACAGATGGAGCACCAGCAATATTTGGAGAGAAAAAGTGTTTTCTTGCATTGCTCCAAAACCATATAGGCGTTGATAAAATAATAAAACTTCATTGCGTTATTTATCAAGAAGCTTTGTGTGCAAAATCACTTAAAAATATGGCGGAGTTACTATCTTTAAAAGCATATCTGAGAAAACTTACCACATCCTGTCTGCTCATCCTTCGGCTAATATTCACGTCTGCTCAGGATCTCTACTGTGTGGGGGTGGGATTTAGCTGCCTGTCGAGAGTGTTTACATCATGGAGGCACAAGTGCTTGCAGTTCGTCAGAGCATTCACCATTTAAAATACTTGTAGAGTAGGCAGAGGGATGCAACATTTCGTCGATGGGACAGAGGCTGAAGCTTAGATGCCAGTTCAGGGCCTATCAGATTGGCGACTCTTTTGAACCTTGTCTAGGAGTGAAAGACTAGTAGCAGATGCACCAGCATTAAATGTGACAGCAATACTCCATATATGGGCAAATGGTGGCCTTATAGAAATACAGGATACTTTTTTCTAGCACGGTAGAGAGAGCCCACCTTCGTCGCAGCAGTCCTGGCTATGCTCTCAATGTAATTGTTCCAACTAATGTTACCTGTGAACGTTAGGCCAAGGAATTTGAAAGATGTACTTTTAGAAGTTTTCTAGATTAGAAGTACTTTTCTTACAACTTGCCCTGGGTTGTATCAGGTAAAAACAAAATATAATAACTCCGCAGATGTACCTCTCAATCATACAGTATATCGATATTCTATGGCGGAGATAGCTTCCGTACGTTTATATCAGATCTACCTCTGCGTTCCATGTTTAAAATGATGTCCTTTATAGTATCAAACCTGACAGTAGGTATAAAGCATTTTATACCCTCAAAAGAATTCCACTAAAAACCTAACGGCCAACCATGGTTCTCTCCAGAATATGCTGATGCAATTGTGCACAGAAATTATTTTTCATTGCTTCCAACGTAATAGATATACTGAGACTAAAACCACTTTTAGGACTTCCAGCAACAACAGTAAAAGAGTAATAAAAAATGCGAGAGAGTTGTATGCTCAGTCTGTCAAGTCCAAAGTAGTTGAGTAGTGGCTTGGTTCCCACCAGTTTTTGGCAAACAGGATCCTGAACAGAAGCATGTGCTCTATCATCGATGGACCTGAGGTAATCTCGTCAGCATCAGACAAAGCCAAACTCTTTGCCAAGAACTTTGCAGCTAATTCTATCCTATGTGACCAAGACCACCAAGCTCCAGTATTTCCTCCTGTATCAGAAAACATGCTATGCGACATACAAATATATGTACGTGATGTTGCCAAGCTAATCAAAAACCTTGAATCCAGTAAAGCAACTGGCTCTGATGGCATTCCTATTATAGCGCTCAAAAAGCTTTAGCAGAATTAGCTCCCATACTTACAAAGATATTTAAGCATTGTCTTAAGGAGAATTGCTTCCCAACCCTCTGGAAAATCTCGTCAGTATGCCCTGTATTTAATAATTCAGATGATTGTTCAGCTCCCTCTCAGTACAAAATAATAAGTCTCCTGTGCATCATGAGTAAGTTGCTGGAATCTGTATTAAATAGAAATGTAGTCAACCACCTCAGCAAAAATAACCTTCTTAGTGACATGCAATATAGTTTTCGTCCAGTTACATCTACAGCAGATATGTTTACGGTTATATCTCATAGGATTAGCATATCTTTCGATGGAGGCTTCCTTTCTAGGGCAATTGCTCTTGACATATCAAAAATCTTTGATAGGGTATGACATAAAGTTCTACTTCACAAGATCTTCAGCTAATGTAGAGTGTGAAATATCTTCTCAATTATTAAATCATTTCTATCTGATAGGTTCATAAGATAAGTGGTTGATTGGCAGAAATCAGCTGAGAGTGTTTATGCTAGAGTTCCTCATGGGTTCATCCTCGGCCCAACTCTCTTCCTGATCTACATCAATGATCTTCTAAATCACATCCTAAGATCATTCATAGACACTAGCAGGACCCGTGGAAATTCCACGGTAGTTAAAATCTTTTAAAACACATCAGTAAGAAATTCCTTATAAGAATGAACGTATGGAAGCAAGTAGAACAAAGAACTTTAGTTTAAACTTTTATTGAATGTCAATGCGATCGTAACTGATGCTGTTGATATTGTCAGAAAGTGCTGGTGATGATTGAGGCGGTGACAGGGACGTCGATCAGCTGCTTGGAGTGAGAATAGTGGTCAGTCAGCAAGTTCTTGGGAGTCAGATTGTGAATTTAAAAAACTGTGTGACATTGCTGACATCGATTTTGTGCCAGTTCTGATGACCCCAAGTTATTTAATATTTCAGGACATTTTGGATTACATGTGCGAGTAATGAATAGGTCACAGAAAACTGCCATTGCATCTTGATAAAGCTGTTGTAGATTCCTAGGACTTCCTGTAAATGTAGATGGTAGAATAACTGGTACACCAGAATAACCATCTTCATTCCTTGCTAAATGATCCATTAAGCCAGAATATTGAGCAGCTCTTAGTTGACTTTGATGGCTTTTAATGAAGTTAAATAAGCAACTGTCAACTTTTACATATGCGATAGATTTTCTATTCATTTTGAATTTTATTCAATGAAGATTTGGAAATTCACAAATATTTTTTAAGTCGAATGATTGATATAGATTTCAATTAATGCATCACAACTTCCTGATAATATAAATAGAACACTTTGAATTTTCTGTACAAAAGTTTTTTTCCATAAAAACATTGTAATCTGTTATAATATTCAGATTCTTGTGTATTACATGCATAGAAAATGAAGTGTTTCTGTAAATCTTACGAAGTACAGTTAAATTTTGATTTTTCGATCATCAAAATGATGTGAGGTAGGTTATACCTATCAAATTTATTGTCAATGTTATATAGTTAAGTAAGTTGGCTAATTGGCTATAAAGTAAGTTATTCCGAACTTTGATCTAACATTTTAATTAAAAAAAAAAACAACTTAACATTTTCTTGTATCTTTTTTTTTTATATTAAGAAAAATGTAAGCATCATGCTGAAATAATAAAATGCCATTCTTAATAAGGGGATAGGGTTTGACTATTCTAAACCTTCACCTAATAACGATTTAACGAAAAAAATGTTTAAAATGTTCTTGTATCTTTTTTATAATTTTTATTAAATAAGAAAAATCAATAAACTTTGATAGCACTATTGTAAGAATCATGCTGAAAGCCATTCTTAATATGAGGAGGGGGGGGGTAACTATTCTGAAACTTCACCTAACAATGTAAAAAAAAATAAGGGAAAAATATATGTATGAACAATAAATATTTCTTCAGTTAAATAAAATATACTGTAAATCTTTAAATAAGGAATAAATATTTATTTAAACCATAATTATTGAAACAAAGTATTTTACTGCATAAAAAAACGGTTATGGGGAGAAGGGTTAACTATTTTGAACCTTCGCCTAAATAGCGATTTAATGAAGAAAAATTTAATGGTCTTGTATCTTGTTTTTTATAATTTGTTTTAAAATAAGAAAAAAAAAACGGTAAATATCCAGATACGCTACTACAGAACACCACCACTCTAATTTGTTTTTGGATAGGTAATTGAGGTCGCTGACAACGAATCTGATAGTCAAACCTGGGGCAAATTTACCGTTTGCATGGTATTTACCCCTGAACCCACGAACTACTTTCCACCATTTTGCAGCTTCCGTTTATGCTACGCGCATGCACGTTATAGCATAAATGACGGCTTTACCAAGCAAACTACGTTGGGGGGAGGGGATTTTTTTTTTTCCCCAGGACATAGAATTTGCTAATTTTCAAAACTACATTATAGCACTTTTTGGGTGGAAAATTTAAAATTAGCTGAAAAGGAAAGCACTCCAAGTTGGAGTGGGGGGGGGTAATTTATCTGTTGTTGTTTTTTTTTTTACCTGGAACATAGAATTTTCAAAAAGTAACACACCGACATTTACCAATTAGAAGACGATTTAACATTTTCCGAAGATTTTACTGTGTACATTGGAGGCGCGAGCGAACATCACATCCGCCCCCCCCGCTCGCGCCCCCAATGTACACAGTAAAATCTTCGGAAAATGTTAAATCGTGTTCTAATTGGTAAATGTCGGTGCGTTACTTACGGAAAAACGTTTAAATAAACTGCAAAAGCACCTATTAAGCCACATAAGTTCTATAATTGAATCCCCCCCCCCCGCAAAAAAGAACGAAAAACATAAAGATGTTTGGTGCTTATGTTTTTGTAAACCACATTAAAAACTACGCGAGACAAAAAAAAAAAAAAAAGAAAAAAGTCCCCCAATTTGTTGTACTTTTCTTTAACTGTAAGTCATTAAAAAATGTCAGCCCGTAATTGTTTGATTGGTACGCCATGTGAGAAGGCAGTTTGCTAGGTGAAGCAAGCCGTCGTTCATGCTGCAGCGCACGCGCGTAGCGTAAACGGAAGCTGCAAAATGGTGGAAAGTTATTCGTGGGTTCGGGGGTTAATACCATGCAAACGGTAAATTTGCCCCAAGTTTGACTATCAGATTCGTTGTCAGCGAACTCAATTACCTATATATATATATATAAAAAAGAAATTAGAGTGGTCGGTGTTCTGTAGTAGCGTATCTGGATATTTCCCGAAACTTCACCTAACAATGTGATAAAAATAATGGAAAAATTCTTCAGTTAAATAAAATATACTGAAAATCTTTAAATAGGAAATAAATATTTATTTAAATAAATTAAATCGTAAGTAATGAAACCCTGTTTTATTTCATATTAAAAAAAAATTGTTGTGTCCATTTTTTTATAGTATTTAAATATGTATGCCCTGTCGGTGGGCATTAGAAGATGAATGCCTGTAAAAGAAACAAAAGAAAACGAACAAAACATAAGTAATAACTATGTAAACAACGTGAAGCTGTATAAATGTTACAAAATTACTCGATTCGGCATTAAATAACACGAAAAAGGATTGATATGCCGTAAAACAAAAACAAGACGTAAAATATGTTTTGACTCTGTATTTGCGAATGGTGACTTTGGTGATTTATTTAATAAAGTCATTCTTGACTTTTGTAACATGTATTTCTAAACATATTTTTTGTTGTGTAAGGCTCACTCAAAAGTAAATAAATAAATAAAAAAAAACATAAAGTGGCAGTGTAAAAAAAAAAAAAGTACTCGTAGCGTTAAATGTAAAAAATATGTTTATTACTGAATAAAATAGAATAAGCGTTCCTACAATAATAAACAGAAGACATCGTTAAAAATGTAAGTAAAATACTACACTATTTAAACTGGAACGATACCTTCTATGCATAACTGTCTTTAAAATAATCCGGAACCATAAATAGCCAGTTATTATTATTTTTTTTTTTTTTTTGTTCGGGAACTTTTTGGAAATAAAAGGGTTAATGATTTTTGACTGATAAAGATTGAACAATAAAGGGAGATAATTCACATTAATGTTTGCGATGATGATGAGGCGTTTCATTAATTAATGTTTGCGATGATGATGACGTGACACCGTACGGACAAGCAAATTAATATATAGATATAGATACTGACAACATTTCCATCTAAGGCAACATATTAAAGGCTATAAATGACCACATTCTCTCTGATTCTCTCTCCTCTGATCTTCAGATCATGATAGAATGGGGAAAAAGGGGGCTGGTTACTGAAGAGACGTTGCGAGCTCGTCTATCCTTTCTCGTTATTTTCATGGCAAGTGCTCGTCTGAGCTCCAATCTAGGGTCCACCCTTGCTAACCTTTCCCGAAAAACACTCGTCTAGCTGAAAACACTATCAATAATTTCTGTATCTGTGCCCAAACCTAAACGCAGATTCCATGAACAAAGATTCTTTCTTAGAATTGCACACCTGTGGAACTTTTTTCTGTTTGCCTGCTTTCCAGCTGACTACTAAGTCCAATGTAAAAAAGTTCTTGGTGAGCCGTTCCCCTTATGTAATCGAATTTATCAAATTTCCACCACTAACGATCATTATGATATTGTTCCCTTGACTACTGTATACTCTTTAACACATCCTCGAATGGCCTTTAACCCTTGATAAATGGTGACTCCTATGGCAAAAAAAAACAAACTTGGTGGTAGACAAAATAAAATGTTAAAAAAAAATTAAGACAGTAAATGGCGAATCAGTTTTGTATATAAATTTAATGCAAAAAATGATCCCCCATTACCGGATCTTTCTAACTTTTGAGGGCAGTTTATTAAATTTTTTTCTTGCTAACCCTAAGTCAGAATAGCAAGGTCGTAAAACTACATGTAATCATATAAAAAAGTAGCCCCACACGTAAGAAAAAAAAAACGCACACAATTTATTTCCTCTAGCAAAAAGAGGTACTAGTGCACTTATTGATCCGTGCTGAAATAATAACGTTATTATTTAGAAAGCCATTCTTAACATGAGGAGATGAGGATGTTTTGTACCTATTCTGTACTTTAACCTTACGATTTAATAAAACCAGATATCATAAAACTTTAATTAAACTTGAAAATTATATTTATAAAAATAGCGCAGATCAATAACTGCACTAGCACCCAAAAAAGAAATAGTGTGAGTTTGAGTGGACCATAAATGGACTAACATTTTACGTTAAATTTATATATAAAACTGATCCGTCAATAATTGTTTGTGAATGTCTATTTTTCCTTCCATGTTTTTCATGATGTCCACACGTTAAAAAAAAAAAAAAAAAAAAAATTAAAAACTAGAATTTTATGAGCATTTATCACTATACACTACAAACCGAAAAATGTGGCCAAGAAACAAATATTACCAAAGACAAAATAAGTTACTCTTCTACCTACCGGAATAAGTATTTTTGCGTTTTCATTTATTATTAATAAAATGTCCGATATTTGACGATCATCTGAGGAGACTCGATAATCGCCTCAAACTTGAAAATTAAAACAAAATACGGATAGAAATCCACCTAATAAATTTCACAGTGACAGTTACTGAATAGGTTTATATCAGTATTTTGTTTTATTCTTTATTTTGAGTGATTATCGAGATTCCCCAGATGACTCTCTCCTATCAGCCATTCTATTCTTGTTTTAACTTAGCAACTCGGCACTAGTTGTTTTTGAACTAAAATATTTCAAATAAATTAAAACACAAATATATCCGAGTAGGTAGAAGAGTAACTTTTGTATTTATAGCATGTATTTGCTAAATACGTTTATTAACTAATTTCTGGGTTTTGTCTATAGTGAAAAAATAAATAAGTAAAAAAAATGTCCGATAAATATTTTGAACTGGCCTAAAATTGGGAATAATTTTACGTTAAATGTATATACAAAACTGATCCCTCAATGTAAGCTCTAAAATAATTTTGGGTTTTATTTTACAATCTAGATTCGGAAAAAAAAACGGTTAAAAATTGAAAACATAGCAAATGTTATCAAAGGCAAGATAAGTTACTCTTCTACCTATCTGGAAAAGCTTTTACTGGTATTATTCAGTTAAAAATGTTTTTTCGGTTCGAAAATCGTGTTTATCGATAGGTGCGAACAAGAAGCGTGCTTACGATATGTAAAGTTTGGAAAATGAGTTAAAACTAAAAATATATACAAAATAATTTAAGAAACCCACTCAATGTTACCGTAAAATATAAAGTGTATGCGTTTCTAACTGTATTTTGAGGATTGTAAAACGAGCCCATTTTCTTTTTGTATTTTTTTGTATATTAAAGCTTTCCATGGTGTTGACACGTAAAAAAAAAATAATAAATTGAATTTTATGATGCTTATTCAAATAGTAAATTATGGCGGAAATTAAAAGTAAAGAAAATACAGAAAAGTCTAATGTACGTTCTCGTTATAGAATAAAGTTGTCATATTCCAAAAATCACATAAATTAGTAAGATTTTTTTTATTCAAAAAATATCTTACGACAAGGGGGATATTAATCTAGAATGTTTGAAATCATTCCTTTTTGGCTTGGAATCTTAAATTCAAAAGTAATATCATCTTGACACTGCTCTCAGAATACACTTTCTTTCCTACACGTAAATTCTATTCAACATATAATGTGCCGATGTTTTATAACTCTAAAAACATAGAAAACCGGATGTTTGACCCTTAAGGGCCTTAACACGTGTGACAAAAATGAATACACTTTTTTCTTTCTGCGCATATTGTCATTCAGCTCGGCCAATCAGATCTCCCCAAAGAGCTGTACCAGCAGCAGTTACCAATACAATATAAAAGGAGTGGATATTTCACCTCCGCGTCCACTTGTCGCTATTTATCTCGTATCACGGACCTTTGTCAGACATAGTACCTAGTTCACAGCTTGCTTTCGCTCACACATGCTAGTTCTAACACTACGACAGCTCGTCGATGACCCAACTTTTTCTGTCGACGTTTTTCTAGATTAGAGACTACACTTTCTGCTTACCCGGCCAATTCTGTTGTCCAGCTTTTTCTTTCCCATTTTTTTTTTTGTGGGGATACCGTGTTCCAGTTAAAAGCCGTCATAACCCGGAGCACCTATGTACTATGGAAACCCTGCGAAGTTGGGGTCTATAGTATTATACATGAATCTTGATTAATGATGCTGATTATTTTTCTACGCTATCATTTAAATTATTTTGGAATTTTTACTAATTTCGACGTGACACATAAGTATGTAATGTTTTCGCCCGAAATTCGTTAATTTAAAAGATCACTAAATCTAGACAAGTGCCGGTTATAGAAACGAGGTCTAATCTCTGCATATAATCAACGATAAACCTTTTTTTTTTCAGTGTAAGTAATAGTGGTGGGGACGATTAATCGGTATCGTTAATCGTAAGAATCGGGTATTTAAAGGGAATTAAAATAGCATCGTTAAAAACTACCTTAGATTTACGTTTCTTTCATTACGATTCTCTAATATTTTTAAGTTGAACCGTTTGTTTGAAGCAAGATTAATGTTGTCAAAAATTTATAAGAACGTCATTTTCATAACATATTTAATGATGTAGAAAAATTGTATTAACTACTTTGAAGGTGATCTTTATCTTAATGAGTTTCGAAATTTCTTTTTTTCTTTAATTCTTTGAATAATAATAAAAAAAATTTAATTTACTTTTAGGGTAACTTGCTTTTATATTTCACCATTTCGTTTTTAGTAATAAATGCTTCTCTACATTAAAAAAAAGACCTTGTGTCCAACTCTGCCCTCGTGGGGAGGCAAGTAAATAGGAAGTAATATGGCGGGTGAAAAACGTTTTTTGCGACCACCATAAAAGCATTACATTTAAAGCCTGAAAAATTTCCGCCATGCGACCTTGTTCTAAGCCACTACTTGCGTTTCAAACTTAAAAAAAATTAAACAAGCGCTTTAAAATAATGAAAACGCTAAAAAAAAACAGCTTTTTCGTTTGGATTGGGGTTTTGCAATATATTTCAATAATTAAAAAAAATTTATAATCAATTTTTATTTAAAATTTCTAAAATATTTTGTTTATATGTATTTACATTTTGTTTTTAAGTAAAATTAAGAAATTAAAAAATTGTTTATATCCATCTTCATTCAAAATGGCTTACTTTTCGGTGGCTTTACTGGTTGTTCACCTAAATTTTCTGATAGGTGCGAACAAGAAGCATGGTTATGAGCTGACCCCTAAATATGTAAAGTTTGGAAAATGAGTTAAAACTAAAAATATATACAAAATAATTTAAGAAACCCACTCAATGTTACCGTAACATAAAGTGTATGCGTTTCTAACAGTATTTTGAGGATTGTAAAACGAGCCCATTTTCTTTGTATATTAAAGCTTTTCATGGTGTTGACACGTAAAAAATAAATAAATAAATAAATTGAATCTGATGATGCTTATTCAAATAGTAACTTATGGCGGAAATTAAAAGTAAAGAAAATACAGAAAAGTCTAATGCACGTTCTCGTTATAGAACGAAGTTGTCATATTCCAAAAATCACATAAATTAGTAAGGTTTTTTTTATTCAAAAAATATCTTTCGACAAAGCAGTTCATAGTGTTTTCGTCGGGCATGAAATCAGATTGAATAAAGGGGGAGACAACTCAAATCAGTGCCAGAAAAAAAACAGCCTTATGTTCAATACAATTTAGTAGTGAAATCGCTAAAAGTCGTAACTTTTAATTTTCTTGCTTTTAAAATGAACTTCACCGATTTGGGTTATTAAAATTTTTTTAACATAACATCTTTGCTCTGTAACGAATACGTACATATACTTTTCTGTAATTTCGATTACCGCCATTAATATCAATTTAAAGTAGTCAAAATTATATTTGTGGAAGGGGAGATATTAATCTAGAATATTTAAAATCATTCCTTTTTGGCTTGGAATCTTAAATTCAAAAGTAATATCATCTTGACACTGCTCTCAGAATACACTTTCTTTCCTACACGTTAATGCTATTCAACATATAATGTGCCGATATTTTATAACTCTATACACATAGAAAACCGGATGTTTGACCCTTAAGGGTCTTAACACGTGTGACAAAAATGAATATACTTTTTTCTTTCTGCGCATATCGTCATTCAGCTCGGCCAATCAGATTTCCCCAAAGAGCTGTACCAGTAGCAGTTACCAATACAATATAAAAGGAGTGGATATTTCACCTCCGCGTCCACTTGTCGCTATTTATCTCGTATCACGGACCTTTGTCAGACATTATAGTACCTAGTTCACAGCTTGCTTTCGCTCACACATGCTAGTTCTAACACTACGACACCTCGTCGATGACCCAACTTTTTCTGTCGACATTTTTCTAGATTAGAGACTACACTTTCTGCTTACCCGGCAAATTCTGTTGTCCAGCTTTTTCTTTCCCATTTTTTTGTGGGGATACCGTGTTCTAGTTAAAAGCCGACATAACCCGGAGGATCCTATGTACTATGGAAACCCTGCGAAGTTGGGGTCTATAGTATTATACATGAATCTTGATTAATGATGCTGATTATCTTTCTGCGCTATCATCTAAATTATTTTGGAATTTTTACTAATTTCGACGTGACACGTAAGTATGTAATGTTTTCGCCCGAAATTCGTTAATTTAAAAGATCACTAAATCTAGACAAGTGCCGGTTATAGAAACGAGGTCTAATCTCTGCATATAATCAACGATAAACCTTTTTTTTTTCAGTGTAAGTAATAGTGGTGGGGACGATTAATCGGTATCGTTAATCGTAAGAATCGGGTATTTAAAGGGAATTAAAATCGCATCGTTAAAAAATACCTTAGATTTACGTTTCTTTCATTACGATTCTCTAATATTTTTAAGTTGAACTGTTTGTTTGAAGCAAGATTAATGTTGTCAAAAATTTATAAGAACGTCATTTTCATAACATATTTAATTATGTAGAAAAATTTTATTAACTACTTTGAAGGTGATCTTTATCTTAATGAGTTTCGAAATTTCTTTTTTTCTTTAATTCTTTGAATAAAAAAAAATAATTTTTATTTTATTTTTAGGTCAACTTGCTTTTATATTTCACCATTTCGTTTTTAGTAATAAATGCTTCTCTACATTAAAAAAAAGACCTTGTGTCCAACTCTGCCCTCGTGGGGAGGCAAGTAAATAAGAAGTAATATGGCGGGTGAGAAACGTTTTTTGCGACCACCATAAAAGCGTAAAATACATTTAAACCCTCAAGAATTTCCGCCATGCGACCTTGTTCTAAGTCACTACTAAAAAATTTTTTAAAGCGCTTTAAAATAATAAAAACACTAAAAAAAAAAAGTAAAAACACAGCCTTTTCGTTTGGATTGGCGGTTTTGCAATATTTTTCAATAATTAAAAAAAAATTGATAATCAATTTTTATTTAAAATTTCTAAAATATTTTGTTTATATGTATTTACATTTTGTTTTTAAGTAAAATTAAGAAATTAAAAAATTGTTTATATCCATCTTCATTCAAAATGGCTTGCTTTTCGGTGGCTTTACTGGTTGCTCACCTAAATTTTCCGAATGGCAGAATGCAGCTCGGCTGCAGGACCTACTTATTTAAGCTTCACAATTTTTTTTTTGTTTTTTTGTTGCCGTAGTTAATGTAATTATTAACAGGAAAATTGAGTCAAAATGGAATCCGCGCTATTTTTAAATATTATTTTCAAGTTTAATTAAAGTTTACGGTATCCTTTTCTTATTGTTTTTGTATTTTTGGGCCGGATTTAAAAAAAAAAAAAAAAAAAAAAAATGAGAGGAAAACAAACAAAAATTTGATGCTTATACACTTATGTTACCGTTAGTTTTTTTTAATGGTTTAAGTGCCTCGTCCAATGTTTGAAGAGTTTCTAATTGTTTTATAAAGGAAAATTTGTGAATGTCAAAATTAACACTTGTGGCGATACACAAAACTAAACAAGGCTTTAGCGTGTATGTACCTTTCATGGAATGTTATTTAGTGCTGGTGCACTTTTTGATCCGCACTCTTTTTAAATAGTACTTTGAAGGTTAATTAAAGTTTTACAATACCTGTTCTTAAATTGTTAGGTGAAAGTACAGAATAGGTACACAACACTCTATCGTCCCCACGTTAAGAATGGCTTTTTAAATGTCATTTCAGCACTGCTCAATAAGTGCATGAGTACCTTTATATTTTCTTGAATAAAATAAAAACTACTTGACGAGAACACTATTGTTCTTGTTTTAATAATTATTTTTTATTCAAAAACAAAAATTTCAATTGTTTAAAACGTTTTTTCCCCAAAGCTTATTAGGATTTTTTTAATTACCATATTTTTGATGAACATTCTCTAAAAATGCTTCAAAATGATCTAATATTTTTTCACGTTATAAGCCTCTCTATACATGGCCTCCTCGACATGAGACTATTTCATTTCTCCTGATTCCGATATGTATTTTAGTCTCTTAATACGAGACCAATAGGCTTCAATATTGTTGGTGCAAACACCGGTAAGAGGATCCACAAAATTTAGTGAATGGTTTAGACTCCCGTGAACATAATTAAACTTGAAAATAATATTAAAATTAAAGTCGACACTTTGAGTTGTCTCCCCCTTATTTAATCAGATTTTATCATGGCTGACGAAAACAGTACGAATGGCTTAGTCGTAAAATTTTATTTTTTCGAAAAAAAAATACTTGATCAATTACGTGATTGTTGGAATATGAAATCTGCGTTCTATAACGAGTACGTACATAAAGACTTCTGTATTTTCTTTGCTTTTAATTTCTGCCATAAGGGCCAATTTGAATAAGCATCAAGTTTTTTTTTTACGTGTTAACACCATGAAAAACTTGGCAAACATAAAATAAAAACATACACCCAAAAAATACCAATTTCTTCAAAAATTTGTTTGTTCTACACAAAATACTATTAGAAACGCATCTATTATAAGCCACAGTAACATATATTAAGTGGGTTTCTAACAGTATTTTTGTATAATGTTTTGTTTTCAACTCATATACCGAACTTCATATATTTAGGGGACAGCTCGCAACCATTCTTCATGTTCGCAATTATTGATAAACACTGTATGATTTTTCAAACCAATTAAACGTTTTGAAGTTAGTAAAACCAGTGAGCTCTTTTCCAGGTAGGTAGAAGAGTAACTTATCTTGCCTTGGTTAACATTTATTTGCTATCTTTGGAGTTTTGTAGCACTTTTATAATATGCGAGTGACCTTGGGTGCAGCTTCATTGTCGAATTCCATTGAAAAAATATACAATTATTCTTATAGTTTAAGTGACTTCCCTAAGGTGTAACTTCATTGTCGAGTACGATTAGAATAATATAAAAGTAAGCACCGCCAAAAGTGGGGGGGGGGCAGGTCAGTACTTTTTGACGGACCGTCTTTTTTAAAAACTACCAAAAATCAGGTAATTAATACGAAATTTTCAGCGATTATTAGAAGAATGAACTTTATAACAGTGTACTTATTTTTCATAAACTATATTTATATATATATTTTTTTTGCTTACAACCCCCCCCCCTTGTTTTGAAGTGGGAACAAATATGCTTAAAATAATCATCTGAAACTGAACACAAGATATTGTGTTGTTGTAAGGGACAGAATTATAGATTAAAAAAACAAAAATTGTTTGCATACCTTAATTTGACGTCTGAATATCAGAACTTCGATTGTGTTTAATTATCCCCCTTTTGAGTTTTGAAGTGTGAAATTCGGTGAATATGTTAAGTAAAATAATTAATTTAAGTTAAGCAAAACAAAAAAAAATTTTTTTTTAATATTTATACGAAAAAAGCCATTTTAAAATTTTTGATAAATAAATTAACAATTTTTTTTAGCGAGCCGAATAATGCATGACCATGATTAAACAGGGCATGCTTTGAATAATCGATACAAAAAAAATTCTATAGATATTGTGCCCTTTGTGTTAAAAATAGCATCATTTTTTTCGATCCCGTTTGAAAACGTTTGCCGCCTTTCGACTACGGTGGACCAAACGCAATGAAATAATTTGTTTTTATTCTGCTTTAAATTGCCCCCTCCCCCCATTTTGGGGAGCCTGGCCCCGACACACATACACATTAAAAACCAAACTCATACAAATGGTCACCCATCTGGTACTGGCCAGCCTCAGCTTAATAATACATTGAAATTTTCGTCACTGAAAAATATTTTTTTTTTGGCTGTTTGGTCTTCCATAGTTTTCTTCTTATCAAACGCAAACGTAAACAGTGTCGATCTAGACTCTAGATCGACGCGAAATATCTGGTTACCTATATGAATAAGTGGAATTATTTCAAATTCAGGTACTTATAATATTTTTGCATATTCTCTTAGAAAATCATCCTAAATCTTAGTTAGACAATAAATAAATAAATTAATTATTTCAAAAACCTTTTTTTTTTTTTTAAATATTTAAGTACGTTTTTTGTGCAAGACAAAAAATGTCAATTGATAACTTTTTGGGAAAATGTAACATTTAAAATTTAATTAAAAATAGTAGAAAAAGTTTTACATTATTCTGTTTTCTATATGATAAAATTCAGGGTTTTATCTTTCTGGAAAAAAAAAGTTACTCAGAAATAATGGATTTTAATAAATGTAATTTAGTTTAAAAAAACATGATTTTGCGGCCATTTTTGGCTGTGCCAATATAAAATCATTGTAATAATATGCAAGTGACTTCCCTTGGATGTAGCTTTATTGTCGGCTTCCATTAGAATAATATGCAATCATTGTTACAATATGCAAATGACCTCCTTTGGATGTAACTTCATTGTCGAATACCATTAGATTAATATACATTCATTGTCATAATATGTAAGTGACCTTTCTTGGATGTAGCTTCGTTGTCGGATACCATTAGATTATTATAAAATCATTGGTGTAATATGCAAGTCACCTCTCTGGAGTGTAGCTTCATTGTCGGCTTCCATTAGAAAATATACAATTATTATTATAATATGCGAGTTACTTCCCTTGGGTGTAGTTTCATTGTCGAATGCCATTAGAATAATATAAAATTATTGTCATAATATGCAAGTGACCTTCCTTGAGCATAGCTTCATTGTCGAATACCATTAGATTAATACAAAAATCATTGTCATATGTAAGTGGCCTCCCTTGGATGTAGCTTTGTCAGATTTCATTAGATTAATATACAATCATTGTTATATGTAGATGACCTCCCTTGGGTTTAACTTCATTGTACAATACCATTAGATTAATATACAATCATTGTTAGATCATGCAAGTGACCTCCCTTGGATATAGCTTTTTTGTCAAACGACCACTCTAAGTGTGGCAGCTGGCCGTTTTTCTGCAGGGGAGGGGCAAAAAAAAAGTGACATTTTAACGTTAAATTCCACGTAATTTAAAAAAAACGCCGAGTAATGTCACGGAACCTGACGTCAGCAAGCTGTAATGGCGGCTGCTAATACACAAATAACCTGCCTCCGAAGGATAACTTGATATTATAACCCAGAGTAAAATATTAATTTTTGAGTAGAAAACTTGGTACCAACGTAATTATCGCATTTCAAAACGTAGAATCCCAAGCGGGGAAAATAAAAATATTAGTGATTGAAGTTTTTTTTCCGACGAGAATCGATTTACTATGTTTTAAAATGTAAACAATGCATTTCTAAATCAAAAAACATTACATATAGGCGAGTATGAAGGGAAAGTGGGGAGGCATAATATGAGTTAATCAGTGTTTGGTTCACTACACCCATGGCGATATCCCATGCATCACCTACCCCTTATTTTCTTAGGGGAAGGGGGAGGCGAAAGATGAGACCGCTTGAATTCTAAGAACAGATACTACACTTTGATCTTAGACAAAAGGCCAAGAAAACAAAGATGCAAGATATATATTAATCGTATACTACATTGAGACAAGATGTCATATTCCAAACAACACACATCGCTAAACTGCTGATTCCACATTCTGAAATAAAAACATTCAGAAAGCCATTCTTAGTATCGGCATGTTATGTTATATAAACAATTATTGTTATAATAGAAAAGTAACCTCACTTGGATGTAACGTCATTGTCGAATACCGTTAGATTAATATATAATAATTGTAATAATATGTAAATGACCTCCCTTGGATTGTGCTTCATTGTCGAATACCATTAGATTAATATAAAATCATTGTTATAATATGCAAGTGACCTAGCTGGGATGTAGCTTCATTGTCCAATACCATTAGAATAATACACAATCATTGTTACAATATGCAAGTAACCTCCCTTGGATGTAGCTTCATTGTCGAATACCATCAGATTAATATGCAATCATTGTAATATTATGCCAGTGAACTCTCTTGGATGTTGTTTCATAGCTGGATATTTGTACTAGCAGAATACCCACCCTTACCGAGGTTGTATGAGAAAAGTTGATATATATACTAGAAAAATACTCGACGTTGCCTGGGATTGGATGAGATAGGTGGGATGTTTCCCAGGAGAATACCTGGGATCGGATAAGATAGGTGGATATTTATGCTAACAGAATACCCTATATAGGAAGATGGGGCGATTTTTGTCGTAAAATCAGGAAAAATTACTGTCCAAATAAGTAACATATCCAAGGATGATGAAAAATGATGAAATGTGTGTTATTTGATATGTGTGTTTGTAATGAAATAACTAGCCTAACATTGTCTCAAATGTATTTTTTTGTAAGAGAAAGGGGATTATGTGGGTTAAATAATGAAAAATGACTGTCGAAATTAGTAGCATATCCAAGAATTATGAAAAATGATAGAATGCATGTTATTTGATTGGTGTGTTTGTAATGAACCCCCCCCCCCAGCCAGACAATGTCTCAGTTATTATTTTAGTAAGAGGAAGGGGATTATGTGGGTTAAATCATTAAGAACGATTTTTGAAATTAGCAACATATGCAAGAATTATGAAAAGTGATTAAATGTAAGTTATTTGTGTTTATAATGAAATAAAAAGCTCATATAGTCTCAAAGTGATTATTTTAGTTAAAGGGGGTCAATTAAGTTGGTTGCATGATAAAAAATGATCGTCAAAACTAGTAAGATATCCAAGAATTATGAAAAATGAGTAAATTTGTTTGTTTGGTGTGTTCGTAATGAAATAGAAAGCCAAGATGATGTATCAAAGTTATTATTTTAGTAAGAAGGGTGCTATAATTAGTGTTGAATAAAAAAAAATGATTATCGAAATTAGTAAAATATCCAAGAATTATGAAAAATGATGCCATGTGAGTTATTTGATTGGTATGTTTGTAATGAAGTAGACACCCCAGACAATGTTTCAAAGGTATTATTTTAGTAGGAGGTGGGTGGGTGGGTGATAATGTTGGGTAACTCATGAAATATGATTGTCGAAATGAGTAACATATCAAAGAATTATGAAAAGTTATTGAATGTAAGTTATTTTATTTGTTTATAATGAAATAAACAGCCCAGAAAAGGTCTCAGTTATTTCTTTAGTAGGAGGGGGTCAATTATGTGGGTTTAATGATGAAAAATTACTGTCGAAATTAGTAACATACAAAAATTATGAAAAATGATGAAATGTGAATTATTTGATTGGTGTGTTTGTAATAAAATAACTAGCCAGACAATATCTAAGTTATTATTTTAGTAAAGGTATTATTTGGGTTAAATTATAAAAAACGATTGTCGGAATTAGTAACATATCCAAGAATTATGAGAAGTGATGAAATATAAGTTATTGGTTTGGTGTGTTTATAATGAAATGAACAGCCAATATATAGTCTTAAAGTCAATATTTTAGTAAGAGGGGATCGATTATGTGGGTTTCATCATTAAAACTAATTTTAGAAATTAGTAACATATCCAAGAAAAGTGAACAAGGATGAAATGTGAGTTATGTGATTGGTGTGTTAGTAATGAAATTACCAGCACAGACAATGTCTCAAATGTATTATTTTAGTAAGAGGAAGGGGATTATGTGGTTAAACTCATGAAACATGATTGTCGAAATTAGTAACATATCCAAAAATTATGAAAAATGATGAAATGTTAGTTATTTGATTGGTGTGATTCTGTTAGCACAAATATCCACCCATCTGATCTGATCCCAGGTATTCTCCGAGGAAACATCCAATCTATTACATCCAATCCCAGGCAACGTCGGGTATTTTGCAAATACATATCTCCACCTTTCTTACACAATCCCCTGCAATACTGGGTATTATGCTAGTAGAGATATAGAGCTATGAAGCCATATCCAAGAGCAATCACTGGCATAATATTACATTGATTGCATATTAATCTAATGGTATCCGACAATGAGGTTACATCCAAGGGAAGTGGGGGTTCCTTTACTGAGTTCGAAAATTAATCAGAATAGAGAGTATTCTATAGATTTACAAAGTGACAGTTTGCCCATGGAATATTGTTGCCACATCTGGGCTAGTGCAGCTACCATTAGTCTTTGACTCTTAGACAATGCCAAAATAGTCTCAAATCTTTTGCACTATCAGCCAAGTTTCAAGCCCTGTCCCACTAACGAAATGTTGCATCCTTGTGCCTGTTTAACAAGTACTTTAATGGAACGTGTTCTGATCAACTTATAGCACTTGTTCTTTCAATGCGCACACTTCAGACTGATCTGACAAGCAGCAAAATCGTACTCCTTCACTGTTAATGTAGCTAAATGCTGGAAAACTTAGTCTTCCTTTGGACTGCTAGATTTTGGATTTTTATACAAATTTACACACACACACACACACACACACACACACACACACACACACACACACACACACACACACACACACACATATATATATTATGCATATAACTTGCCTCCTTACAAGGCCATAGTTAGACATGAACTCGGTTTTCAATATTAGGGGAAATCAGCTCCCCAAAAAGGGGCACTCTGGTCAGTAACAAAAGTAAAAAATGTATCAGTCATGCACATATATATACATTCATTCATATATACACACATACATATGGCATAATTACATTGACGCATCAATAGATCACTGTAGTTAAGCAACGATGAGCCTGCCCAGTACTAGAGTGGTGACCATTTTGGAATACTAGGCGCTGTATGTACTCCGCCAGGATGTAAAGGTTTCCAGGTTTGTATCTGGGGTGCATTAAAAACCACTGGGAGAGATGCACCCTCAGTCTTCATTAAGACATACATCTAGGAGAAAGAAAACTTCGATATGAGACCTAAAATCTACCATTTACTATGTCTTTGACTTTCAATTGAACTGACTGATATAAGCAGCTGTTCTAAAAAGTGTGGATCGTTCTAGACAAGCTTTTAACAAATCCTCTGTGTGGATTTCAGATAAGAGTATTGCTGTGTGAATCTCATAGGTCGAAATCGACAGGAGAATATATATATACACCAGGGGTTGGCAACCTTTTGGAGAGTGAGGGTCAAACAGCTATGTAGAGTCATGGAAGATGGCCAAACAGCTATGGCTGCAGTGTCATGGAGGAGAACCATGGTATTAAATATGTAAATAAATTTTCTGGGAGTTTAAAGAAAGTAACAATTCAATCTATTATATCTATAAAAATGAACGTGTGTGTGTGCATTTCCCTATGCAATAACGCTGTTAATTTTAAGTCTACAGACTCAAAATTTGATATACAGGGTACTGAGATTTGGGAAAATCTTTGGTCAGTTTTCGGCCAGAAATTTGGCTGTTAAGGGTCAATGATTTGTTTTTTTTTTACATGGGGATCACAACTTATCAAGGCACATAAGCCACTCGGGGATAAAGGGTATTTTGTGTACAATAATCAATGGGATAATATCGTAGTAATTGTTGGTATTGGAGATTTGATAAAGCGTCTTACTTAAAGAGGCGATTAATCAGGAATTTGTTTATGTTGGACTTGAAGACGTCCAAGTTGTAGTCAGGTGGGAAACAGGCAAAGGAAGAGAATTCCACAGGCGTGCACTTCTCAGAAAAAAAGCTATGTTCATGGAATCTGTTTTGATTTAGGCACAGATAAAATGGGGGAAATTACTGTAAGTGGTTTTAGCTAGACGGGTGTTTATCAACCTATCTGATCCGATCCCAGGTATTCTCCTAGGAAACATACCATCTATTAAATCCAATCCCAGGCAACGTCGGGTATTTTGCAAATACATATCTCCACCTTTCTTACACAATCCCCTGCAATACTGGGTATTATGCTAGTAGAAATATAGAGCTATGAAGCCATATCAAAGAGCAATCACTGCCATAATATTACATTGATTGCATATTAATCTAATGGTATCCGACACTGAGGCTACATCGAAGGGAAGTCACTTGCATGTTATAACAATGATTCCATATTATTCTAATGGAATCTGACACTGAAGCTACACCAAAGGGAATAATATACAATCATTGTTATAATATGAAAGTGACTACACTCCATTACACAAAGATATTAGAGCACACTCCATTACCCTAAAATATTATAGCACAGTCCATCACACAAAGGCATTATGGCACACTCCATCATGCAAATACATTATATTATATTATAGCACACTCAATTACAGAAAGACATTATAGAAGACTCCATTGCACAAAGACATTATAGCAGACTCGATTACACAAAGACATTATAGCAGACTCGATTACACAAAGACATTATAGCAGACTCGATTACACAAAGACATTATAGCAGACTCGATTACACAAAGACATTATAGCAGACTCGATTACACAAAGACATTATAGCAGACTCGATTACACAAAGACATTATAGCAGACTCGATTACACAAAGACATTATAGCAGACTCGATTACACAAAGACATTATAGCAGACTCGATTACACAAAGACATTATAGCAGACTCGATTACACAAAGACATTATAGCAGACTCGATTACAGAAAGACATTATAGCAGACTCGATTATACAAAGACATTATAGCAGACTCCATTACAGAAAGACATTATAGCAGACTCCACTACAGAGAGACATTATATAAGACTCCATTACAGAGGGACATTATATAGGACTCCATTACCAAAAGAAATTATAGCGGACTCCATTATACAAAGACATGATAGCAGACTCCATTATACAAAGACATGATAGCAGACTCCATTATAGAAAGACATGATTGCAGACTCCATTATAGAAAGACATGATTGCAGACTCCATTATAGAAAGACATGAAAGACGACTCCATTATAGAAAGACATGAAAGACGACTCCATTATAGAAAGACATGAAAGACGACTCCATTATAGAAAGACATGATTGCAGACTCCATTATAGAAAGACATGAAAGACGACTCCATTATAGAAAGACATGAAAGACGACTCCATTATAGAAAGACATGATAGCAGACTCCATTATAGAAAGACATGAAAGACGACTCCATTATAGAAAGACATGAAAGACGACTCCATTATAGAAAGACATGAAAGACGACTCCATTATAGAAAGACATGATAGCAGACTCCATTATAGAAAGACATGAAAGACGACTCCATTATAGAAAGACATGAAAGACGACTCCATTATACAAAGACATGATTGCAGACTCCATTATAGAAAGACATGATTGCAGACTCCATTATAGAAAGACATGAAAGACGACTCCATTATAGAAAGACATGAAAGACGACTCCATTATAGAAAGACATGATAGCAGACTCCATTATAGAAAGACATGAAAGACGACTCCATTATACAAAGACATGATTGCAGACTCCATTATAGAAAGACATGAAAGACGACTCCATTATAGAAAGGCATGATTGCAGACTCCATTATAGAAAGGCATGATTGCAGACTCCATTATAGAAAGACATGATTGCAGACTCCATTATAGAAAGACATGAAAGACGACTCCATTATAGAAAGACATGATAGCAGACTCCATTATAGAAAGACATGAAAGACGACTCCATTATAGAAAGACATGAAAGTCGACTCCATTATAGAAAGACATGATAGCAGACTCCATTATAGAAAGACATGAAAGACGACTCCATTATAGAAAGACATGAAAGACGACTCCATTATAGAAAGACATGAAAGACGACTCCATTATAGAAAGACATGAAAGACGACTCCATTATAGAAAGACATGATTGCAGACTCCATTATAGAAAGACATGAAAGACGACTCCATTATAGAAAGACATGAAAGACGACTCCATTATAGAAAGACATGATAGCAGACTCCATTATAGAAAGACATGAAAGACGACTCCATTATAGAAAGACATGAAAGACGACTCCATTATAGAAAGACATGATAGCAGACTCCATTATAGAAAGACATGAAAGACGACTCCATTATAGAAAGACATGATTGCAGACTCCATTATAGAAAGACATGAAAGACGACTCCATTATAGAAAGACATGAAAGACGACTCCATTATAGAAAGACATGATAGCAGACTCCATTATAGAAAGACATGAAAGACGACTCCATTATACAAAGACATGATTGCAGACTCCATTATAGAAAGACATGATTGCAGACTCCATTATAGAAAGACATGAAAGACGACTCCATTATAGAAAGACATGATAGCAGACTCCATTATAGAAAGACATGAAAGACGACTCCATTATACAAAGACATGATTGCAGACTCCATTATAGAAAGACATGAAAGACGACTCCATTATAGAAAGACATGATTGCAGACTCCATTATAGAAAGACATGAAAGACGACTCCATTATAGAAAGACATGATTGCAGACTCCATTATAGAAAGACATGATTGCAGACTCCATTATAGAAAGACATGAAAGACGACTCCATTATAGAAAGACATGATTGCAGACTCCATTATAGAAAGACATGATTGCAGACTCCATTATAGAAAGACATGAAAGACGACTCCATTATAGAAAGACATGATTGCAGACTCCATTATAGAAAGACATGAAAGACGACTCCATTATAGAAAGACATGAAAGACGACTCCATTATAGAAAGACATGATTGCAGACTCCATTATAGAAAGACATGAAAGACGACTCCATTATAGAAAGACATGAAAGACGACTCCATTATAGAAAGACATGATTGCAGACTCCATTATAGAAAGACATGATTGCAGACGACTCCATTATAGAAAGACATGATAGCAGACTCCATTATAGAAAGACATGAAAGACGACTCCATTATAGAAAGACATGATTGCAGACTCCATTATAGAAAGACATGATTGCAGACGACTCCATTATAGAAAGACATGATAGCAGACTCCATTATAGAAAGACATGATAGCAGACTCCATTATAGAAAGACATGATAGCAGACTCCATTATAGAAAGACGACTCAATTATAGAAAGACATGAAAGACGACTCCATTATAGAAAGACATGATTGCAGACTCCATTATAGAAAGACATGATTGCAGACGACTCCATTATAGAAAGACATGATAGCAGACTCCATTATAGAAAGACATGATAGCAGACTCCATTATAGAAAGACATGATAGCAGACTCCATTATAGAAAGACATGATAGCAGACTCCATTATAGAAAGACATGAAAGACGACTCAATTATAGAAAGACATGAAAGACGACTCCATTATAGAAAGACATGATTGCAGACTCCATTATAGAAAGACATGATTGCAGACGACTCCATTATAGAAAGACATGATAGCAGACTCCATTATAGAAAGACATGATAGCAGACTCCATTATAGAAAGACATGAAAGACGACTCCATTATAGAAAGACATGATTGCAGACTCCATTATAGAAAGACATGAAAGACGACTCCATTATAGAAAGACATGATTGCAGACTCCATTATAGAAAGACATGATTGCAGACTCCATTATAGAAAGACATGATAGCAGACTCCATTATAGAAAGACATGAAAGACGACTCCATTATAGAAAGACATGATAGCAGACTCCATTATAGAAAGACATGAAAGACGACTCCATTATAGAAAGACATGATTGCAGACTCCATTATAGAAAGACATGATTGCAGACTCCATTATAGAAAGACATGAAAGACGACTCCATTATAGAAAGACATGAAAGCAGACCCCATTATAGAAAGACATGATTGCAGACTCTATTATAGAAAGACATGAAAGACGACTCCATTATAGAAAGACATGATAGCAGACTGCATTATAGAAAGACATGATAGCAGACCCCATTATAGAAAGACATGAAAGACGACTCCATTATAGAAAGACATGATAGCAGACCCCATTATAGAAAGACATGAAAGACGACTCCATTATAGAAAGACATGATTGCAGACTCCATTATAGAAAGACATGATTGCAGACTCCATTATAGAAAGACATGATAGCAGACTCCATTATAGAAAGACATGATTGCAGACTCCATTATAGAAAGACATGAAAGACGACTCCATTATAGAAAGACATGATAGCAGACTCCATTATAGAAAGACATGATTGCAGACTCCATTATAGAAAGACATGATTGCAGACTCCATTATACAAAGACATGATTGCAGACTCCATTATACAAAGACATGATTGCAGACTCCATTATAGAAAGACATGAAAGACGACTCCATTATAGAAAGACATGAAAGACGACTCCATTATAGAAAGACATGATTGCAGACTCCATTATAGAAAGACATGAAAGACGACTCCATTATAGAAAGACATGAAAGACGACTCCATTATAGAAAGACATGAAAGACGACTCCATTATAGAAAGACATGATAGCAGACTCCATTATAGAAAGACATGAAAGACGACTCCATTATAGAAAGACATGATAGCAGACTCCATTATAGAAAGACATGAAAGACGACTCCATTATAGAAAGACATGATAGCAGACTCCATTATAGAAAGACATGATAGCAGACTCCATTATAGAAAGACATGATAGCAGACTCCATTATAGAAAGACATGAAAGACGACTCCATTATAGAAAGACATGAAAGACGACTCCATTATAGAAAGACATGAAAGACGACTCCATTATAGAAAGACATGATAGCAGACTCCATTATAGAAAGACATGATAGCAGACTCCATTATAGAAAGACATGATAGCAGACTCCATTATAGAAAGACATGAAAGACGACTCCATTATAGAAAGACATGAAAGACGACTCCATTATAGAAAGACATGATAGACGACTCCATTATAGAAAGACATGAAAGACGACTCCATTATAGAAAGACATGATAGCAGACTCCATTATAGAAAGACATGATAGCAGACTCCATTATAGAAAGACATGATAGCAGACTCCATTATAGAAAGACATGATAGCAGACTCCATTATAGAAAGACATGAAAGACGACTCCATTATAGAAAGACATGATAGCAGACTCCATTATAGAAAGACATGAAAGACGACTCCATTATAGAAAGACATGATAGCAGACTCCATTATAGAAAGACATGATAGCAGACTCCATTATAGAAAGACATGAAAGACGACTCCATTATAGAAAGACATGATAGACGACTCCATTATAGAAAGACATGAAAGACGACTCCATTATAGAAAGACATGAAAGACGACTCCATTATAGAAAGACATGATAGCAGACTCCATTATAGAAAGACATGATAGCAGACTCCATTATAGAAAGACATGATAGCAGACTCCATTATAGAAAGACATGAAAGACGACTCCATTATAGAAAGACATGAAAGACGACTCCATTATAGAAAGACATGAAAGACGACTCCATTATAGAAAGACATGATAGCAGACTCCATTATAGAAAGACATGATAGCAGACTCCATTATAGAAAGACATGAAAGACGACTCCATTATAGAAAGACATGAAAGACGACTCCATTATAGAAAGACATGAAAGACGACTCCATTATAGAAAGACATGAAAGACGACTCCATTATAGAAAGACATGATAGCAGACTCCATTATAGAAAGACATGAAAGACGACTCCATTATAGAAAGACATGATAGCAGACTCCATTATAGAAAGACATGAAAGACGACTCCATTATAGAAAGACATGATAGCAGACTCCATTATAGAAAGACATGATTGCAGACTCCATTATAGAAAGACATGATTGCAGACTCCATTATACAAAGACATGATTGCAGACTCCATTATAGAAAGACATGAAAGACGACTCCATTATAGAAAGACATGAAAGACGACTCCATTATAGAAAGACATGATAGCAGACTCCATTATAGAAAGACATGATAGCAGACTCCATTATAGAAAGACATGAAAGACGACTCCATTATAGAAAGACATGAAAGACGACTCCATTATAGAAAGACATGAAAGCAGACTCCATTATAGAAAGACATGATAGCAGACTCCATTATAGAAAGACATGATTGCAGACTCCATTATAGAAAGACATGATTGCAGACTCCATTATAGAAAGACATGATTGCAGACTCCATTATAGAAAGACATGATTGCAGACTCCATTATAGAAAGACATGAAAGACGACTCCATTATAGAAAGACATGAAAGCAGACTCCATTATAGAAAGACATGATAGCAGACTCCATTATAGAAAGACATGATAGCAGACTCCATTATAGAAAGACATGATAGCAGACTCCATTATAGAAAGACATGATAGCAGACTCCATTATAGAAAGACATGATAGCAGACTCCATTATAGAAAGACATGAAAGACGACTCCATTATAGAAAGACATGAAAGACGACTCCATTATAGAAAGACATGATTGCAGACTCCATTATAGAAAGACATGATAGCAGACTCCATTATAGAAAGACATGATAGCAGACTCCATTATAGAAAGACATGATTGCAGACTCCATTATAGAAAGACATGATTGCAGACTCCATTATAGAAAGACATGATTGCAGACTCCATTATAGAAAGACATGATTGCAGACTCCATTATAGAAAGACATGATAGCAGACTCCATTATAGAAAGACATGAAAGACGACTCCATTATAGAAAGACATGATAGCAGACTCCATTATAGAAAGACATGAAAGACGACTCCATTATAGAAAGACATGATTGCAGACTCCATTATAGAAAGACATGATTGCAGACTCCATTATAGAAAGACATGAAAGACGACTCCATTATAGAAAGACATGAAAGCAGACCCCATTATAGAAAGACATGATTGCAGACTCCATTATAGAAAGACATGAAAGACGACTCCATTATAGAAAGACATGATAGCAGACCCCATTATAGAAAGACATGAAAGACGACTCCATTATAGAAAGACATGATAGCAGACCCCATTATAGTAAGACATGAAAGACGACTCCATTATAGAAAGACATGATTGCAGACTCCATTATAGAAAGACATGATTGCAGACTCCATTATAGAAAGACATGATAGCAGACTCCATTATAGAAAGACATGATTGCAGACTCCATTATAGAAAGACATGATTGCAGACTCCATTATAGAAAGACATGATTGCAGACTCCATTATAGAAAGACATGATTGCAGACGACTCCATTATAGAAAGACATGAAAGACGACTCCATTATAGAAAGACATGATTGCAGACTCCATTATAGAAAGACATGATTGCAGACTCCATTATAGAAAGACATGAAAGACGACTCCATTATAGAAAGACATGATAGCAGACTCCATTATAGAAAGACATGATAGCAGACCCCATTATAGAAAGACATGATAGCAGACTCCATTATAGAAAGACATGATAGCAGACTCCATTATAGAAAGACATGATAGCAGACTCCATTATAGAAAGACATGATTGAAGACTCCATTATAGAAAGACATGATAGCAGACCCCATTATAGAAAGACATGATTGCAGACTCCATTATAGAAAGACATGATAGCAGACTCCATTATAGAAAGACATGAAAGACGACTCCATTATAGAAAGACATGAAAGACGACTCCATTATAGAAAGACATGAAAGACGACTCCATTATAGAAAGACATGATTGCAGACTCCATTATAGAAAGACATGATAGCAGACTCCATTATAGAAAGACATGAAAGACGACTCCATTATAGAAAGACATGAAAGACGACTCCATTATAGAAAGACATGATAGCAGACTCCATTATAGAAAGACATGAAAGACGACTCCATTATAGAAAGACATGATAGCAGACTTCATTATAGAAAGACATGATAGCAGACTCCATTATAGAAAGACATGAAAGACGACTCCATTATAGAAAGACATGATAGCAGACTCCATTATAGAAAGACATGATAGCAGACTCCATTATAGAAAGACATGAAAGACGACTCCATTATAGAAAGACATGATAGCAGACTCCATTATAGAAAGACATGAAAGACGACTCCATTATAGAAAGACATGATAGCAGACTCCATTATAGAAAGACATGATAGCAGACTCCATTATAGAAAGACATGAAAGACGACTCCATTACAGAAAGACATGATAGACGACTCCATTATAGAAAGACATGAAAGACGACTCCATTATAGAAAGACATGAAAGACGACTCCATTATAGAAAGACATGATAGCAGACTCCATTATAGAAAGACATGATAGCAGACTCCATTATAGAAAGACATGATAGCAGACTCCATTATAGAAAGACATGAAAGACGACTCCATTATAGAAAGACATGAAAGACGACTCCATTATAGAAAGACATGATAGCAGACTCCATTATAGAAAGACATGATAGCAGACTCCATTATAGAAAGACATGAAAGACGACTCCATTATAGAAAGACATGAAAGACGACTCCATTATAGAAAGACATGAAAGACGACTCCATTATAGAAAGACATGATAGCAGACTCCATTATAGAAAGACATGAAAGACGACTCCATTATAGAAAGACATGATAGCAGACTCCATTATAGAAAGACATGAAAGACGACTCCATTATAGAAAGACATGATAGCAGACTCCATTATAGAAAGACATGATTGCAGACTCCATTATACAAAGACATGATTGCAGACTCCATTATACAAAGACATGATTGCAGACTCCATTATAGAAAGACATGAAAGACGACTCCATTATAGAAAGACATGAAAGACGACTCCATTATAGAAAGACATGATTGCAGACTCCATTATAGAAAGACATGAAAGACGACTCCATTATAGAAAGACATGAAAGACGACTCCATTATAGAAAGACATGAAAGACGACTCCATTATAGAAAGACATGATAGCAGACTCCATTATAGAAAGACATGAAAGACGACTCCATTATAGAAAGACATGATAGCAGACTCCATTATAGAAAGACATGAAAGACGACTCCATTATAGAAAGACATGATAGCAGACTCCATTATAGAAAGACATGATAGCAGACTCCATTATAGAAAGACATGATAGCAGACTCCATTATAGAAAGACATGATAGCAGACTCCATTATAGAAAGACATGAAAGACGACTCCATTATAGAAAGACATGAAAGACGACTCCATTATAGAAAGACATGATAGACGACTCCATTATAGAAAGACATGATTGCAGACTCCATTATAGAAAGACATGAAAGACGACTCCATTATAGAAAGACATGATAGCAGACTCCATTATAGAAAGACATGAAAGACGACTCCATTATAGAAAGACATGATAGCAGACTCCATTATAGAAAGACATGATAGCAGACTCCATTATAGAAAGACATGAAAGACGACTCCATTATAGAAAGACATGAAAGACGACTCCATTATAGAAAGACATGATAGCAGACTCCATTATAGAAAGACATGATTGCAGACTCCATTATAGAAAGACATGAAAGACGACTCCATTATAGAAAGACATGATAGACGACTCCATTATAGAAAGACATGATAGACGACTCCATTATAGAAAGACATGATAGACGACTCCATTATAGAAAGACATGATTGCAGACTCCATTATAGAAAGACATGATTGCAGACTCCATTATAGAAAGACATGAAAGACGACTCCATTATAGAAAGGCATGATTGCTTACTCCATTATAGAAAGACATGATTGCAGACTCCATTATAGAAAGACATGAAAGACGACTCCATTATAGAAAGACATGATTGCAGACTCCATTATAGAAAGACATGAAAGACGACTCCATTATAGAAAGACATGAAAGACGACTCCATTATAGAAAGACATGATAGCAGACTCCATTATAGAAAGACATGAAAGACGACTCCATTATAGAAAGACATGAAAGACGACTCCATTATAGAAAGACATGAAAGACGACTCCATTATAGAAAGACATGATAGCAGACTCCATTATAGAAAGACATGATTGCAGACTCCATTATAGAAAGACATGAAAGACGACTCCATTATAGAAAGACATGATAGACGACTCCATTATAGAAAGACATGATAGACGACTCCATTATAGAAAGACATGATAGACGACTCCATTATAGAAAGACATGATTGCAGACTCCATTATAGAAAGACATGAAAGACGACTCCATTATAGAAAGGCATGATTGCTTACTCCATTATAGAAAGACATGATTGCAGACTCCATTATAGAAAGACATGAAAGACGACTCCATTATAGAAAGACATGATTGCAGACTCCATTATAGAAAGACATGAAAGACGACTCCATTATAGAAAGACATGAAAGACGACTCCATTATAGAAAGACATGATAGCAGACTCCATTATAGAAAGACATGAAAGACGACTCCATTATAGAAAGACATGAAAGACGACTCCATTATAGAAAGACATGATAGCAGACTCCATTATAGAAAGACATGAAAGACGACTCAATTATAGAAAGACATGATAGCAGACTCCATTATAGAAAGACATGAAAGACGACTCCATTATAGAAAGACATGATAGCAGACTCCATTATAGAAAGACATGATAGCAGACTCCATTATAGAAAGACATGATAGCAGACTCCATTATAGAAAGACATGAAAGACGACTCCATTATAGAAAGACATGATAGCAGACTCCATTATAGAAAGACATGATAGCAGACTCCATTATAGAAAGACATGATAGCAGACTCCATTATAGAAAGACATGAAAGACGACTCCATTATAGAAAGACATGATAGACGACTCCATTATAGAAAGACATGATTGCAGACTCCATTATAGAAAGACATGAAAGACGACTCCATTATAGAAAGACATGAAAGACGACTCCATTATAGAAAGGCATGATTGCAGACTCCATTATAGAAAGACATGATTGCAGACTCCATTATAGAAAGACATGAAAGACGACTCCATTATAGAAAGACATGATAGCAGACTCCATTATAGAAAGACATGATTGCAGACTCCATTATAGAAAGACATGAAAGACGACTCCATTATAGAAAGACATGATTGCAGACTCCATTATAGAAAGACATGATTGCAGACTCCATTATACAAAGACATGATTGCAGACTCCATTATAGAAAGACATGAAAGACGACTCCATTATAGAAAGACATGAAAGACGACTCCATTATAGAAAGACATGATTGCAGACTCCATTATAGAAAGACATGATAGCAGACTCCATTATAGAAAGACATGAAAGACGACTCCATTATAGAAAGACATGAAAGACGACTCCATTATAGAAAGACATGATAGCAGACTCCATTATAGAAAGACATGATAGCAGACTCCATTATAGAAAGACATGATAGCAGACTCCATTATAGAAAGACATGATTGCAGACTCCATTATAGAAAGACATGATTGCAGACTCCATTATAGAAAGACATGATTGCAGACTCCATTATAGAAAGACATGATTGCAGACTCCATTATAGAAAGACATGAAAGACGACTCCATTATAGAAAGACATGAAAGACGACTCCATTATAGAAAGACATGAAAGACGACTCCATTATAGAAAGACATGATTGCAGACTCCATTATAGAAAGACATGATAGACGACTCCATTATAGAAAGACATGATAGCAGACTCCATTATAGAAAGACATGATTGCAGACTCCATTATAGAAAGACATGATTGCAGACTCCATTATAGAAAGACATGAAAGACGACTCCATTATAGAAAGACATGAAAGACGACTCCATTATAGAAAGACATGATAGCAGACTCCATTATAGAAAGACATGATTGCAGACTCCATTATAGAAAGACATGAAAGACGACTCCATTATAGAAAGACATGATTGCAGACTCCATTATAGAAAGACATGAAAGACGACTCCATTATAGAAAGACATGATTGCAGACTCCATTATAGAAAGACATGATTGCAGACTCCATTATAGAAAGACATGATTGCAGACTCCATTATAGAAAGACATGAAAGACGACTCCATTATAGAAAGACATGAAAGACGACTCCATTATAGAAAGACATGAAAGACGACTCCATTATAGAAAGACATGAAAGACGACTCCATTATAGAAAGACATGAAAGACGACTCCATTATAGAAAGACATGATTGCAGACTCCATTATAGAAAGACATGATAGACGACTCCATTATAGAAAGACATGATTGCAGACTCCATTATAGAAAGACATGATTGCAGACGACTCCATTATAGAAAGACATGAAAGACGACTCCATTATAGAAAGACATGATTGCAGACTCCATTATAGAAAGACATGATTGCAGACTCCATTATAGAAAGACATGAAAGACGACTCCATTATAGAAAGACATGATAGCAGACTCCATTATAGAAAGACATGATAGCAGACCCCATTATAGAAAGACATGATAGCAGACTCCATTATAGAAAGACATGATAGCAGACTCCATTATAGAAAGACATGATTGAAGACTCCATTATAGAAAGACATGATAGCAGACCCCATTATAGAAAGACATGATTGCAGACTCCATTATAGAAAGACATGATAGCAGACTCCATTATAGAAAGACATGAAAGACGACTCCATTATAGAAAGACATGAAAGACGACTCCATTATAGAAAGACATGAAAGACGACTCCATTATAGAAAGACATGATTGCAGACTCCATTATAGAAAGACATGATAGCAGACTCCATTATAGAAAGACATGAAAGACGACTCCATTATAGAAAGACATGAAAGACGACTCCATTATAGAAAGACATGATAGCAGACTCCATTATAGAAAGACATGAAAGACGACTCCATTATAGAAAGACATGATAGCAGACTCCATTATAGAAAGACATGATAGCAGACTCCATTATAGAAAGACATGAAAGACGACTCCATTATAGAAAGACATGATAGCAGACTCCATTATAGAAAGACATGATAGCAGACTCCATTATAGAAAGACATGAAAGACGACTCCATTATAGAAAGACATGATAGCAGACTCCATTATAGAAAGACATGAAAGACGACTCCATTATAGAAAGACATGATAGCAGACTCCATTATAGAAAGACATGATAGCAGACTCCATTATAGAAAGACATGAAAGACGACTCCATTATAGAAAGACATGATAGACGACTCCATTATAGAAAGACATGAAAGACGACTCCATTATAGAAAGACATGAAAGACGACTCCATTATAGAAAGACATGATAGCAGACTCCATTATAGAAAGACATGATAGCAGACTCCATTATAGAAAGACATGATAGCAGACTCCATTATAGAAAGACATGAAAGACGACTCCATTATAGAAAGACATGAAAGACGACTCCATTATAGAAAGACATGAAAGACGACTCCATTATAGAAAGACATGATAGCAGACTCCATTATAGAAAGACATGATAGCAGACTCCATTATAGAAAGACATGATAGCAGACTCCATTATAGAAAGACATGAAAGACGACTCCATTATAGAAAGACATGAAAGACGACTCCATTATAGAAAGACATGATAGCAAACTCCATTATAGAAAGACAGTATAGCAGACTCCATTATAGAAAGACATGAAAGACGACTCCATTATAGAAAGACATGAAAGACGACTCCATTATAGAAAGACATGAAAGACGACTCCATTATAGAAAGACATGATAGCAGACTCCATTATAGAAAGACATGAAAGACGACTCCATTATAGAAAGACATGATAGCAGACTCCATTATAGAAAGACATGAAAGACGACTCCATTATAGAAAGACATGATAGCAGACTCCATTATAGAAAGACATGATTGCAGACTCCATTATAGAAAGACATGATTGCAGACTCCATTATAGAAAGACATGATTGCAGACTCCATTATAGAAAGACATGAAAGACGACTCCATTATAGAAAGACATGAAAGACGACTCCATTATAGAAAGACATGATTGCAGACTCCATTATAGAAAGACATGAAAGACGACTCCATTATAGAAAGACATGAAAGACGACTCCATTATAGAAAGACATGAAAGACGACTCCATTATAGAAAGACATGATAGCAGACTCCATTATAGAAAGACATGAAAGACGACTCCATTATAGAAAGACATGATAGCAGACTCCATTATAGAAAGACATGAAAGACGACTCCATTATAGAAAGACATGAAAGACGACTCCATTATAGAAAGACATGATTGCAGACTCCATTATAGAAAGACATGAAAGACGACTCCATTATAGAAAGACATGAAAGACGACTCCATTATAGAAAGACATGAAAGACGACTCCATTATAGAAAGACATGAAAGACGACTCCATTATAGAAAGACATGATAGCAGACTCCATTATAGAAAGACATGATAGCAGACTCCATTATAGAAAGACATGATAGCAGCCTCCATTATAGAAAGACATGAAAGACGACTCCATTATAGAAAGACATGAAAGACGACTCCATTATAGAAAGACATGATTGCAGACTCCATTATAGAAAGACATGAAAGACGACTCCATTATAGAAAGACATGAAAGACGACTCCATTATAGAAAGACATGAAAGACGACTCCATTATAGAAAGACATGATTGCAGACTCCATTATAGAAAGACATGATAGCAGACTCCATTATAGAAAGACATGAAAGACGACTCCATTATAGAAAGACATGAAAGACGACTCCATTATAGAAAGACATGAAAGACGACTCCATTATAGAAAGACATGATAGCAGACTCCATTATAGAAAGACATGATAGCAGACTCCATTATAGAAAGACATGATAGCAGACTCCATTATAGAAAGACATGATTGCAGACTCCATTATAGAAAGACATGAAAGACGACTCCATTATAGAAAGACATGAAAGACGACTCCATTATAGAAAGACATGAAAGACGACTCCATTATAGAAAGACATGATTGCAGACTCCATTATAGAAAGACATGATTGCAGACTCCATTATAGAAAGACATGATTGCAGACTCCATTATACAAAGACATGAAAGACGACTCCATTATAGAAAGACATGATTGCAGACTCCATTATAGAAAGACATGATTGCAGACTCCATTATAGAAAGACATGAAAGACGACTCCATTATAGAAAGACATGATTGCAGACGACTCCATTATAGAAAGACATGAAAGACGACTCCATTATAGAAAGACATGAAAGACGACTCCATTATAGAAAGACATGATTGCAGACTCCATTATAGAAAGACATGAAAGACGACTCCATTATAGAAAGACATGATTGCAGACTCCATTATAGAAAGACATGAAAGACGACTCCATTATAGAAAGACATGATTGCAGACTCCATTATAGAAAGACATGATTGCAGACTCCATTATAGAAAGACATGATTGCAGACTCCATTATAGAAAGACATGAAAGACGACTCCATTATAGAAAGACATGATTGCAGACTCCATTATAGAAAGACATGAAAGACGACTCCATTATAGAAAGACATGATTGCAGACTCCATTATAGAAAGACATGATAGCAGACTCCATTATAGAAAGACATGATAGCAGACTCCATTATAGAAAGACATGAAAGACGACTCCATTATAGAAAGACATGATTGCAGACTCCATTATAGAAAGACATGAAAGACGACTCCATTATAGAAAGACATGATAGCAGACTCCATTATAGAAAGACATGATTGCAGACTCCATTATACAAAGACATGATTGCAGACTCAATTATAGAAAGACATGAAAGACGACTCCATTATAGAAAGACATGAAAGACGACTCCATTATAGAAAGACATGATTGCAGACTCCATTATAGAAAGACATGAAAGACGACTCCATTATAGAAAGACATGATTGCAGACTCCATTATACAAAGACATGATTGCAGACTCCATTATACAAAGACATGATTGCAGACTCCATTATAGAAAGACATGAAAGACGACTCCATTATAGAAAGACATGAAAGACGACTCCATTATAGAAAGACATGATTGCAGACTCCATTATAGAAAGACATGAAAGACGACTCCATTATAGAAAGACATGAAAGACGACTCCATTATAGAAAGACATGATTGCAGACTCCATTATAGAAAGACATGATAGCAGACTCCATTATAGAAAGACATGATAGCAGACTCCATTATAGAAAGACATGATTGCAGACTCCATTATAGAAAGACATGATAGCAGACTCCATTATAGAAAGACATGATTGCAGACTCCATTATAGAAAGACATGATTGCAGACTCCATTATAGAAAGACATGATTGCAGACTCCATTATAGAAAGACATGATTGCAGACTCCATTATAGAAAGACATGAAAGACGACTCCATTATAGAAAGACATGATTGCAGACTCCATTATACAAAGACATGATAGCAGACTCCATTATAGAAAGACATGATTGCAGACTCCATTATAGAAAGACATGATAGACGACTCCATTATAGAAAGACATGATAGACGACTCCATTATAGAAAGACATGATAGCAGACTCCATTATAGAAAGACATGATTGCAGACTCCATTATAGAAAGACATGATAGACGACTCCATTATAGAAAGACATGATAGACGACTCCATTATAGAAAGACATGATAGACGACTCCATTATAGAAAGACATGAAAGACGACTCCATTATAGAAAGACATGAAAGACGACTCCATTATAGAAAGACATGAAAGACGACTCCATTATAGAAAGACATGAAAGACGACTCCATTATAGAAAGACATGATAGACGACTCCATTATAGAAAGACATGATAGCAGACTCCATTATAGAAAGACATGATTGCAGACTCCATTATAGAAAGACATGATAGACGACTCCATTATAGAAAGACATGAAAGACGACTCCATTATAGAAAGACATGAAAGACGACTCCATTATAGAAAGACATGATAGCAGACTCCATTATAGAAAGACATGATAGACGACTCCATTATAGAAAGACATGATAGACGACTCCATTATAGAAAGACATGATAGCAGACTCCATTATAGAAAGACATGATAGACGACTCCATTATAGAAAGACATGAAAGACGACTCCATTATAGAAAGACATGATAGCAGACTCCATTATAGAAAGACATGATAGCAGACTCCATTATAGAAAGACATGATAGACGACTCCATTATAGAAAGACATGAGAGCAGACTCCATTATAGAAAGACATGAAAGACGACTCCATTATAGAAAGACATGAAAGACGACTCCATTATAGAAAGACATGAAAGACGACTCCATTATAGAAAGACATGAAAGACGACTCCATTATAGAAAGACATGATAGACGACTCCATTATAGAAAGACATGATAGACGACTCCATTATAGAAAGACATGATAGACGACTCCATTATAGAAAGACATGAAAGACGACTCCATTATAGAAAGACATGATAGACGACTCCATTATAGAAAGACATGATAGCAGACTCCATTATAGAAAGACATGATTGCAGACTCCATTATAGAAAGACATGATTGCAGACTCCATTATAGAAAGACATGAAAGACGACTCCTTTATAGAAAGACATGAAAGACGACTCCATTATAGAAAGACATGATAGCAGACTCCATTATAGAAAGACATGATAGCAGACTCCATTATAGAAAGACATGATAGACGACTCCATTATAGAAAGACATGAAAGACGACTCCATTATAGAAAGACATGAAAGACGACTCCATTATAGAAAGACATGAAAGACGACTCCATTATAGAAAGACATGATAGACGACTCCATTATAGAAAGACATGATAGACGACTCCATTATAGAAAGACATGAAAGACGACTCCATTATAGAAAGACATGATAGACGACTCCATTATAGAAAGACATGATAGCAGACTCCATTATAGAAAGACATGATTGCAGACTCCATTATAGAAAGACATGATTGCAGACTCCATTATAGAAAGACATGAAAGACGACTCCATTATAGAAAGACATGAAAGACGACTCCATTATAGAAAGACATGATAGCAGACTCCATTATAGAAAGACATGATAGCAGACTCCATTATAGAAAGACATGATAGCAGACTCCATTATAGAAAGACATGATAGACGACTCCATTATAGAAAGACATGAAAGACGACTCCATTATAGAAAGACATGAAAGACGACTCCATTATAGAAAGACATGAAAGACGACTCCATTATAGAAAGACATGAGAGACGACTCCATTATAGAAAGACATGATAGACGACTCCATTATAGAAAGACATGATAGACGACTCCATTATAGAAAGACATGAAAGACGACTCCATTATAGAAAGACATGATAGACGACTCCATTATAGAAAGACATGATTGCAGACTCCATTATAGAAAGACATGATAGCAGACTCCATTATAGAAAGACATGATAGACGACTCCATTATAGAAAGACATGATAGACGACTCCATTATAGAAAGACATGATTGCAGACTCCATTATAGAAAGACATGAAAGACGACTCCTTTATAGAAAGACATGAAAGACGACTCCATTATAGAAAGACATGATTGCAGACTCCATTATAGAAAGACATGATAGACGACTCCATTATAGAAAGACATGATAGACGACTCGATTATAGAAAGACATGAAAGACGACTCGATTATAGAAAGACATGATAGCAGACTCCATTATAGAAAGACATGATAGCAGACTCCATTATAGAAAGACATGATTGCAGACTCCATTATAGAAAGACATGATAGACGACTCCATTATAGAAAGACATGATAGACGACTCCATTATAGAAAGACATGATAGACGACTCCATTATAGAAAGACATGAAAGACGACTCGATTATAGAAAGACATGATAGCAGACTCCATTATAGAAAGACATGATAGCAGACTCCATTATAGAAAGACATGATAGCAGACTCCATTATAGAAAGACATGAAAGACGACTCCATTATAGAAAGACATGATAGACGACTCCATTATAGAAAGACATGATAGACGACTCCATTATAGAAAGACATGAAAGACGACTCCATTATAGAAAGACATGATAGACGACTCCATTATAGAAAGACATGATTGCAGACTCCATTATAGAAAGACATGATTGCAGACTCCATTATAGAAAGACATGATAGACGACTCCATTATAGAAAGACATGATAGACGACTCCATTATAGAAAGACATGATAGCAGACTCCATTATAGAAAGACATGATAGCAGACTCCATTATAGAAAGACATGATAGCAGACTCCATTATAGAAAGACATGATTGCAGACTCCATTATAGAAAGACATGATTGCAGACTCCATTATAGAAAGACATGATAGACGACTCCATTATAGAAAGACATGAAAGACGACTCGATTATAGAAAGACATGATAGCAGACTCCATTATAGAAAGACATGATAGCAGACTCCATTATAGAAAGACATGATTGCAGACTCCATTATAGAAAGACATGATAGACGACTCCATTATAGAAAGACATGATAGACGACTCCATTATAGAAAGACATGATAGACGACTCCATTATAGAAAGACATGAAAGACGACTCGATTATAGAAAGACATGATAGCAGACTCCATTATAGAAAGACATGATAGCAGACTCCATTATAGAAAGACATGATTGCAGACTCCATTATAGAAAGACATGATAGCAGACTCCATTATAGAAAGACATGATAGACGACTCCATTATAGAAAGACATGATAGACGACTCCATTATAGAAAGACATGATAGCAGACTCCATTATAGAAAGACATGATTGCAGACTCCATTATAGAAAGACATGATAGACGACTCCATTATAGAAAGACATGATAGACGACTCCATTATAGAAAGACATGATAGACGACTCCATTATAGAAAGACATGATAGACGACTCCATTATAGAAAGACATGATAGACGACTCCATTATAGAAAGACATGATAGACGACTCCATTATAGAAAGACATGATAGACGACTCCATTATAGAAAGACATGATAGCAGACTCCATTATAGAAAGACATGATTGCAGACTCCATTATAGAAAGACATGATTGCAGACTCCATTATAGAAAGACATGATTGCAGACTCCATTATAGAAAGACATGAAAGACGACTCCTTTATAGAAAGACATGAAAGACGACTCCATTATAGAAAGACATGATAGCAGACTCCATTATAGAAAGACATGATAGCAGACTCCATTATAGAAAGACATGATAGACGACTCCATTATAGAAAGACATGATAGCAGACTCCATTATAGAAAGACATGAAAGACGACTCCATTATAGAAAGACATGAAAGACGACTCCATTATAGAAAGACATGAAAGACGACTCCATTATAGAAAGACATGATAGACGACTCCATTATAGAAAGACATGATAGACGACTCCATTATAGAAAGACATGAAAGACGACTCCATTATAGAAAGACATGATAGACGACTCCATTATAGAAAGACATGATTGCAGACTCCATTATAGAAAGACATGATAGCAGACTCCATTATAGAAAGACATGATAGACGACTCCATTATAGAAAGACATGATAGACGACTCCATTATAGAAAGACATGATAGCAGACTCCATTGTAGAAAGACATGATAGACGACTCCATTATAGAAAGACATGAAAGACGACTCCATTATAGAAAGACATGATAGACGACTCCATTATAGAAAGACATGATAGCAGACTCCATTATAGAAAGACATGATAGACGACTCCATTATAGAAAGACATGATAGACGACTCCATTATAGAAAGACATGATAGCAGACTCCATTATAGAAAGACATGATTGCAGACTCCATTATAGAAAGACATGATTGCAGACTCCATTATAGAAAGACATGAAAGACGACTCCATTATAGAAAGACATGAAAGACGACTCCATTATAGAAAGACATGATTGCAGACTCCATTATAGAAAGACATGATTGCAGACTCCATTATAGAAAGACATGATAGCAGACTCCATTATAGAAAGACATGATAGACGACTCCATTATAGAAAGACATGATAGACGACTCCATTATAGAAAGACATGATAGACGACTCCATTATAGAAAGACATGATAGCAGACTCCATTATAGAAAGACATGATAGACGACTCCATTATAGAAAGACATGATTGCAGACTCCATTATAGAAAGACATGATAGACGACTCCATTATAGAAAGACATGAAAGACGACTCCATTATAGAAAGACATGAAAGACGACTCCATTATAGAAAGACATGATAGACGACTCCATTATAGAAAGACATGAAAGACGACTCCATTATAGAAAGACATGATAGACGACTCCATTATAGAAAGACATGAAAGACGACTCCATTATAGAAAGACATGATAGACGACTCCATTATAGAAAGACATGATAGCAGACTCCATTATAGAAAGACATGATAGACGACTCCATTATAGAAAGACATGAAAGACGACTCCATTATAGAAAGACATGATAGACGACTCCATTATAGAAAGACATGATAGCAGACTCCATTATAGAAAGACATGATAGACGACTCCATTATAGAAAGACATGAAAGACGACTCCATTATAGAAAGACATGATTGCAGACTCCATTATAGAAAGACATGATTGCAGACTCCATTATAGAAAGACATGATTGCAGACTCCATTATAGAAAGACATGAAAGACGACTCCATTATAGAAAGACATGAAAGACGACTCCATTATAGAAAGACATGAAAGACGACTCCATTATAGAAAGACATGATTGCAGACTCCATTATAGAAAGACATGATAGACGACTCCATTATAGAAAGACATGATAGACGACTCCATTATAGAAAGACATGATAGCAGACTCCATTATAGAAAGACATGATTGCAGACTCCATTATAGAAAGACATGATAGACGACTCCATTATAGAAAGACATGATAGACGACTCCATTATAGAAAGACATGAAAGACGACTCCATTATAGAAAGACATGAAAGACGACTCCATTATAGAAAGACATGAAAGACGACTCCATTATAGAAAGACATGATAGACGACTCCATTATAGAAAGACATGATAGCAGACTCCATTATAGAAAGACATGATTGCAGACTCCATTATAGAAAGACATGATAGACGACTCCATTATAGAAAGACATGAAAGACGACTCCATTATAGAAAGACATGATAGCAGACTCCATTATAGAAAGACATGATAGACGACTCCATTATAGAAAGACATGATAGCAGACTCCATTATAGAAAGACATGATAGACGACTCCATTATAGAAAGACATGAAAGACGACTCCATTATAGAAAGACATGATAGCAGACTCCATTATAAAAAGACATGATAGCAGACTCCATTATAGAAAGACATGATAGACGACTCCATTATAGAAAGACATGAGAGCAGACTCCATTATAGAAAGACATGAAAGACGACTCCATTATAGAAAGACATGAAAGACGACTCCATTATAGAAAGACATGAAAGACGACTCCATTATAGAAAGACATGAAAGACGACTCCATTATAGAAAGACATGATAGACGACTCCATTATAGAAAGACATGAAAGACGACTCCATTATAGAAAGACATGATAGACGACTCCATTATAGAAAGACATGATAGACGACTCCATTATAGAAAGACATGATAGCAGACTCCATTATACAAAGACATGATAGCAGACTCCATTATAGAAAGACATGATTGCAGACTCCATTATAGAAAGACATGATTGCAGACTCCATTATAGAAAGACATGATAGACGACTCCATTATAGAAAGACATGATAGCAGACTCCATTATAGAAAGACATGATAGACGACTCCATTATAGAAAGACATGATAGACGACTCCATTATAGAAAGACATGATTGCAGACTCCATTATAGAAAGACATGATTGCAGACTCCATTATAGAAAGACATGATAGACGACTCCATTATAGAAAGACATGAAAGACGACTCCATTATAGAAAGACATGAAAGACGACTCCATTATAGAAAGACATGAAAGACGACTCCATTATAGAAAGACATGATAGCAGACTCCATTATAGAAAGACATGATAGCAGACTCCATTATAGAAAGACATGATAGCAGACTCCATTATAGAAAGACATGATAGACGACTCCATTATAGAAAGACATGATAGCAGACTCCATTATAGAAAGACATGATAGACGACTCCATTATAGAAAGACATGATAGACGACTCCATTATAGAAAGACATGATTGCAGACTCCATTATAGAAAGACATGATTGCAGACTCCATTATAGAAAGACATGATTGCAGACTCCATTATAGAAAGACATGATTGCAGACTCCATTATAGAAAGACATGATAGACGACTCCATTATAGAAAGACATGATAGACGACTCCATTATAGAAAGACATGATAGACGACTCCATTATAGAAAGACATGATAGACGACTCCATTATAGAAAGACATGAAAGACGACTCCATTATAGAAAGACATGATTGCAGACTCCATTATAGAAAGACATGAAAGACGACTCCATTATAGAAAGACATGATAGCAGACTCCATTATAGAAAGACATGATAGCAGACTCCATTATAGAAAGACATGAAAGACGACTCCATTATAGAAAGACATGATAGCAGACTCCATTATAGAAAGACATGTTTAGCAGACTCCATTATAGAAAGACATGATTGCAGACTCCATTATAGAAAGACATGATAGACGACTCCATTATAGAAAGACATGATAGCAGACTCCATTATAGAAAGACATGATTGCAGACTCCATTATAGAAAGACATGAAAGACGACTCCATTATAGAAAGACATGATAGCAGACTCCATTATAGAAAGACATGATAGACGACTCCATTATAGAAAGACATGATAGACGACTCCATTATAGAAAGACATGATTGCAGACTCCATTATAGAAAGACATGATAGCAGACTCCATTATAGAAAGACATGAAAGACGACTCCATTATAGAAAGACATGGAAGACGACTCCATTATAGAAAGACATGATAGACGACTCAATTATACAAAGACATGATTGCAGACTCCATTATAGAAAGACATGATTGCAGACTCCATTATAGAAAGACATGATTGCAGACTCCATTATAGAAAGACATGATTGCAGACTCCATTATAGAAAGACATGATAGACGACTCCATTATAGAAAGACATTAAAGACGACTCCATTATAGAAAGACATGATTGCAGACTCCATTATAGAAAGACATGATTGCAGACTCCATTATAGAAAGACATGATTGCAGACTCCATTATAGAAAGACATGATTGCAGACTCCATTATAGAAAGACATGATTGCAGACTCCATTATAGAAAGACATGATTGCAGACTCCATTATAGAAAGACATGATTGCAGACTCCATTATAGAAAGACATGATTGCAGACTCCATTATAGAAAGACATGATTGCAGACTCCATTATAGAAAGACATGATTGCAGACTCCATTATAGAAAGACATGATTGCAGACTCCATTATAGAAAGACATGATTGCAGACTCCATTATAGAAAGACATGATTGCAGACTCCATTATAGAAAGACATGATTGCAGACTCCATTATACAAAGACATGATTGCAGACTCCATTATACAAAGACATGATTGCAGACTCCATTATACAAAGACATGATTGCAGACTCCATTATACAAAGACATGATTGCAGACTCCATTATACAAAGACATGATTGCAGACTCCATTATACAAAGACATGATTGCAGACTCCATTATACAAAGACATGATTGCAGACTCCATTATACAAAGACATGATTGCAGACTCCATTATACAAAGACATGATTGCAGACTCCATTATAGAAAGACATGATTGCAGACTCCATTATACAAAGACATGATTGCAGACTCCATTATACAAAGACATGATTGCAGACTCCATTATACAAAGACATGATAGCAGACTCCATTATACAAAGACATGATAGCAGACTCCATTATACAAAGGCATGATAGCAGACTCCATTATACAAAGGCATGATTGCAGACTCCATTATAGAAAGGCATGATTGCAGACTCAATTACAGAAATGCATGATTGGAGACTCCATTATACAAAGACATGATAGCAGACTCCATTATACAAAGGCATGAAAGCAGACTCTATTATACAAAGGCATGAAAGCAGACTCCATTATACAAAGACATGATTGCAGACTCCATTATAGAAAGGCATGATAGCAGACTCCATTATAGAAAGGCATGATTGCAGACTCCATTATAGAAAGGCATGATTGCAGACTCCATTATACAAAGGCATGATTGCAGACTCCATTATACATAGGCATGATAGCAGACTCCATTATACAAAGACATGATAGCAGACTCCATTATACAAAGACATGATAGCAGACTCCATTATACAAAGACATGATAGCACACTCCATTATACAAAGACATGATTGCAGACTCCATTATACAAAGACATGATTGCAGACTCCATTATAGAAAGACATGATTGCAGACGACTCCATTATAGAAAGACATTCTGGCACACTCCATTATGCAAAGACATTCTGGCACACTCCATTATGCAAAGACATTCTGGCACACTCCATTATGCAAAGACATTCTGGCACACTCCATTATGCAAAGACATTCTGGCACACTCCATTATGCAAAGACATTCTAGCACACTCCATTATGCAAAGACATTCTAGCACACTCCATTATGCAAAGACATTCTAGCACACTCCATTATGCAAAGACATTCTAGCACACTCCATTATGCAAAGACATTCTAGCACACTCCATTATGCAAAGACATTCTAGCACACTCCATTATGCAAAGACATTCTAGCACACTCCATTATGCAAAGACATTCTAGCACACTCCATTATGCAAAGACATTCTAGCACACTCCATTATGCAAAGATATTCTAGCACACTCCATTATGCAAAGATATTCTAGCACACTCCATTATGCAAAGATATTCTAGCACACTCCATTATGCAAAGATATTCTAGCACACTCCATTATGCAAAGATATTCTAGCACACTCCATTATGCAAAGATATTCTAGCACACTCCATTATGCAAAGATATTCTAGCACACTCCATTATGCAAAGATATTCTAGCACACTCCATTATGCAAAGATATTCTAGCACACTCCATTATGCAAAGATATTCTAGCACACTCCATTATGCAAAGATATTCTAGCACACTCCATTATGCAAAGATATTCTAGCACACTCCATTATGCAAAGATATTCTAGCACACTCCATTATGCAAAGATATTCTAGCACACTCCATTATGCAAAGATATTCTAGCACACTCCATTATGCAAAGATATTCTAGCACACTCCATTATGCAAAGATATTCTAGCACACTCCATTATGCAAAGATATTCTAGCACACTCCATTATGCAAAGATATTCTAGCACACTCCATTATGCAAAGATATTCTAGCACACTCCATTATGCAAAGACATTCTAGCACACTCCATTATACAAAGACAGCATACATTCTACTTCTTTGCCCACCATAAGTACAAATATATAAAAGTTTATAGAAAGTTAGAAAGAATTGTGAGAGTGAAATAACCAGGAGATTTATCAGAAATTAGGAACTTACGATTTCTGGAAAGTTCATCCACTAAAATCTTTGAATCTTAAACTAAACAAGCACTAGTCCACCGTCTTGTAAATGCTAAACTTCTTTAGTGTTTGGTTTGGTTGTTTTACCGCATACCCACTCTTTTCAGATTTTTGATGGCGAATCCAGTTATTTTGAAAATAGTATTGATGTTGCATCGAGTTATTTTGAAAATAGTATTGATGTTGCATCGAGTTATTTTGAAAATAGTATTGATGTTGCATCGAGTTATTTTGAAAATAGTATTGATGTTGCATCGAGTTATTTTGAAAATAGTATTGATGTTGCATCGGGTTATTTTGAAAATAGTATTGATGTTGCATCGAGTTATTTTGAAAATAGTATTGATGTTGCATCGAGTTATTTTGAAAATAGTATTGATGTTGCATCGAGTTATTTTGAAAATAGTATTGATGTTGCATCGAGTTATTTTGAAAATAGTATTGATGTTGCATCGAGTTATTTTGAAAATAGTATTGATGTTGCATCGAGTTATTTTGAAAATAGTATTGATGTTGCATCGAGTTATTTTGAAAATAGTATTGATGTTGCATCGAGTTATTTTGAAAATAGTATTGATGTTGCATCGAGTTATTTTGAAAATAGTATTGATGTTGCATCGAGTTATTTTGAAAATAGTATTGATGTTGCATCGGGTTATTTTGAAAATAGTATTGATGTTGCATCGGGTTATTTTGAAAATAGTATTGATGTTGCATCGGGTTATTTTGAAAATAGTATTGATGTTGCATCGGGTTATTTTGAAAATAGTATTGATGTTGCATCGAGTTATTTTGAAAATAGTATTGATGTTGCATCGGGTTATTTTGAAAATAGTATTGATGTTGCATCGAGTTATTTTGAAAATAGTATTGATGTTGCATCGAGTTATTTTGAAAATAGTATTGATGTTGCATCGAGTTATTTTGAAAATAGTATTGATGTTGCATCGGGTTATTTTGAAAATAGTATTGATGTTGCATCGGGTTATTTTGAAAATAGTATTGATGTTGCATCGGGTTATTTTGAAAATAGTATTGATGTTGCATCGGGTTATTTTGAAAATAGTATTGATGTTGCATCGAGTTATTTTGAAAATAGTATTGATGTTGCATCGGGTTATTTTGAAAATAGTATTGATGTTGCATCGAGTTATTTTGAAAATAGTATTGATGTTGCATCGAGTTATTTTGAAAATAGTATTGATGTTGCATCGAGTTATTTTGAAAATAGTATTGATGTTGCATCGAGTTATTTTGAAAATAGTATTGATGTTGCATCGAGTTATTTTGAAAATAGTATTGATGTTGCATCGAGTTATTTTGAAAATAGTATTGATGTTGCATCGAGTTATTTTGAAAATAGTATTGATGTTGCATCGAGTTATTTTGAAAATAGTATTGATGTTGCATCGAGTTATTTTGAAAATAGTATTGATGTTGCATCGAGTTATTTTGAAAATAGTATTGATGTTGCATCGAGTTATTTTGAAAATAGTATTGATGTTGCATCGAGTTATTTTGAAAATAGTATTGATGTTGCATCGAGTTATTTTGAAAATAGTATTCATGTTGCATCGAGTTATTTTGAAAAAGATGGTTATTCTTCAAGCTTTTGCAACCTCAATCGCTAGTTTGTAGTATTTTGTTTAGTTGTTTTATAGTGAATTTTATCGTTTTTGTTCCCTGCTCTGCAGAACATGAATGAGTTTTGTGTAGAAGAGGGAAAAAGGTTACATTATTAATGTTTTGTGCATTTTAAATTGGGAAACCATTCAGGAAGTCGGGGGGGGGTAGAAAGAGAATAGAGGAAATTGGTAGAACGAAAAATTTGGAAAAGATGGGTTGTTTTTGTGTTTGGTTCTGCAGAACATAAAGTTTTGAAGTTGAAAAACAAAAATCATCAATGTTGGGTGCATTTCACCTCAGAAAGCCAATATCTTCAGACAGTCTGATCTGGTAGAATCAGACAATATGGATTTGATCAAACCCTTTCTACTGTAATCTCCAAATGTACATACTGGATAAAGCAGGAGAATCTAGGCCTGTAGCCGTTGACATATCCAAAACCTTTGATAAAGTGGCATGAAGGGCTTCTCATAATCTGATAATATATTCAGATCCTTTTTAAATGAGAAAAATCCAATTTCTCCTCGATAACCATACATCTAAACAATATGATATTCATTCAGTTGGTAGAAGAATGGGTCCGTAAGTTGATGGCAACATTTGATACAACTAAGACTGAGCTTCTTTCTTTTAACAACTACAAAAAAACCTTCTCAACCACCGATTGCTATGATAAATAACACCCTAGTTGAGAATTCATCATTCAAACACTGGTTTATTATTCACAGGCAACAACGAATTAGAACAACTGCATTGAGGACATTGGTAAGGTTTCTGCAAAGAAGGTGGGGCTTCCTTTACTGAGTTCGAAAATTAATCAGAATAGAGAGTATTCTATAGATTTACAAAGTGACAGTTTTCCCATGGAATATTGTTGCCACATCTGGGCTAGTGCCGCTACCATTAGTCTTTGACTCTTAGACAATGCCAAAATAGTCTCAAATCTTTTGCACTTTCAGCCAAGTTTCAAGCCCTGTCCCACTAACGAAATGTTGCATCCTTGTGCCTGTTTAACAAGTACTTTAATGGAACATGTTCTGATCAACTTATAGCACTTGTTCTTTCAATGTGCATACTTCAGACTGATCCGAAAAGCAGCAAAATCGCACTCCTTCAATATTAATGTAGCTAAATGCTGGAAAACTTAGTCTTCTTTTGGACTGCTAGATTTTGGATTTTTATACAAATTTACACACACACACACACACACACACACACACACACACACACACACACACATATATATGTATATAACTTGCCTCCTTACAAGGCCAGAGTTAGACATGAGCTCGGTTTTTAATATTAGGGGAAATCAGCTCCCCAAAAAGGGGCACTCTGGTCAGTAAAAAATGTATCGTCATGCACATATATATACATTCATTCATATATACACACATACATATGGCATAATTACATCGACACATCAATAGATCACTGTAGTTACGCAACGATGAGCCTGCCCAGTACTAGAGTAGTGACAATTTGGGGAATACTAGGCGCTGTATGTACTGTGCCAGGATGTCAAATTTCTATGTTTGTATCTGTGGTGCGTTAAAAAATACTGGGAGAGATGCACCCTCAGTCTGCATTAAGACATACATCTACGAGAAAGAAAACTTCGATATGAGACCTGAACTTTACCATTTGCTATGTCTTTGACTTTCAGTTGAACTGAGTGATATAAGCAGCTGTTCTAAAAAGTGTGGATCGTTCTAGACAAGCTTTTAACAAATCCTCTGTGTGGATTTCAGATAAGAGTATTGCTGTGTGAATCTCATAGGTCGAAATCGACAGGAGAATCCATATACACCAGGGGTTGGCAACCTTTTGGAGAGTGAGGGTCAAACAGCTATGTAGAGTCATGGAAGATGGCCAAACAGCTATGGCTGCAGTGTCATGGAGGAGAACCATGGTATTAAATATGTAAATAAATTTTCTGGGAGTTTAAAGAAAGCAAGAATTCAATCTATTATATCTATAAAATGAACGTGTTTGTGTGTGCATTTCCCTATGCAATAACGCTGTTAATTTTAAGTCTACAGACTCAAAATTTGATATACAGGGTACTGAGATTTGGGAAAATCTTTGATCAGTTTTCAGCCAGAAATTTAGCAGCTAAGGGTCAATGATTTTTTCTTTTTTTTTTTTTTTTTTTTTTTACATGTGGATCACAACTTATCAAGGCACATAAGCCACTCTGGGATAAGGGTCATTTTGTGTACAATAACCAATGGGATAATATCGTAGTAATTGTTGGTATTGGAGATTTGATAAAGTGTCTTACTTAAAGGGGGCGGTTTATCAGGAATTTGTTTATGTTTGACTTGAAGACATCGAAGTTGTAGTCAGGTGGGAAACAGGCAAACGGAAGAGAATTCCACAGGTGTGCACTTCTCAGAAAAAGCTATGTTCATGGAATCTACGTTTTGATTTAGGCACAGATAAAGAGTGGGGGGAATTACTGACAGTGGTTTTAGCTAAACGGATGTTTATCATGAAGGATTGGCGAGGAGGGACCAAGGATTGGAGCTCGGACAAGCACTTGCTATGGAAAAAAACAAGATAGGCTCGCAACGTCTCTTTTGTGGGAGAGAGGTTGCAGGGAAGAGAAGAGAGCATCCCCTACTAAGCCACGAAGTCTATTTTGTACTTTGTCAAGGCAGGATAGGCTGTTTTTTGAAGCTCCAGCCCAGATGTGTCAGCAGTACTCCATCTTTGGACGTACTTGGCTTTTATAGAGATAGAGACTTGCATCAGTAGTGAGATATCTTCCGGAGCGGTAGAAGGATCCTACCATTTTCCCAGGAGCCCAGGCAAGACTTTGCTCTTTGAGAACTCTACCAAACTCCTCCGACAAATAATGACGTCATCAGTTTCTTATTAGCCATGATGTTTTTATATTTTTCGCTTGGCAATATATATATTTCTTGTAGAACTCCGTAGTGGATTCAAAATGAAATTTTGATTTCAAAGATTTGTTGTACAGGAAGTCAATTAACTTCAACTGATATTCTGCCACTTGCTCCACATCTGTTTCGTAAGGAGTACCAAATAACTCAAACAGAATTCTATATTTCTGGGAGTCAGCAAAATGAGAGGAAAACTCGTTTCTCAGATCTTTAATAAAACTCATAAAAATCTCTGGTATTATATCTCTCTTGTGATTTTGGAGACATTGGGAAATGAGAGTTTCCTTTTTGAAGCTGTGATTCCCACAGTCGAAGCTTTCTCTCAAAAGCAATAATGTGACCAAACATTTCAAATACAACCTTTTTCTCTCCTTGAAGCTCAAGATTCAGAATGTTCATGTGGGTCGTGATGCCCATTGAAAAAGCTAACTTGACAACCCAATGTGGATCTTGAAAGTGAGAATTATCTTGTTGTTTGTTGGTCGTGATGTCCACTAAAAAAGTTTATTTGATGAACCACTGTGGATCTAGAAAGATTTTATTTTTTATTTTTACATTTTCACCCCAAACAGGGCACAATTGCCATTTTGATGTAGAGAAATTTATTTCAGAAATTCTTGGAACTGCTGGTAATTTAGTCTTCTTTACAATATAAAATTCATTGTTTTCACGACCACTGCCTTAAAATGCGAGATCAATATCATATTTACATTATCGACACTTTAAAACAGTTCGGCAATCCTCCAGCTCGTGGGCCAAATGTGGCCCATGAGTGAATTTTGTCTGTCCCACCATCTTACACTGGACGCGATCTAAATATAGGCACACCAAGTAGAGGATTATTCCATTGCTATCGATGGAACCACAGATATGAAGGATGCTTGTAAACTTGCAATGTTTGTGGGGAGTGGCGGGTGGAACACCAACATTTGATATTGTGGAAGAACTTGTGAAATTGATTCCTATGAAAGACACTAGCACTGGAAAAGATATTTTTAAATGGATTACTGAAATGAATCTGGATTTATCAAAGCTCTCTGGAGTAATCACAGATGGAGCACCAGCAATATTTGGAGAGAAAAAGGGTTTTCTTGCTCCAAAACCATATAAGCGTTGATAAAATAATAAAACTTCATTGCGTTATTTATCAAGAAGCTTTGTGTGCAAAATCACATAAAAATATGGCGGAGTTACTATCTTTAAAAGCATATCTGAGAAAACTTACCACATCCTGTCTGCTCATCCTTCGGCTAATATTCACGTCTGTGGAGACTTTAATGTTCACAATGTGGAATGGTTAGCCCACTAAAACAAGAGGGGAGGTTCTGTCACGATTTCTCCCTTGCATACAATCCCACTCAGATTGTTCACAAACCCACCCGTACGCCCAATACTGACGGCCAGTATGCAAGTCTCCTAGACCATTTTTTTTTTTTTTATTATTATTATTACATTTTCACCCCAAACAAGGAACTTTGCCACTTTGGTGTAGGGGGTTACTATCAGGGTCCCAGCTACTGGGGTATTATGTAGGGATTTGAGCAGTAAAATATCGGTTCACGCTACACTTGAACTTCTGCATGTCAGTACAATCGGGGAAGCAGGGACCTGCAATGGAATTCCAGAGTCTAGCGGTTCTGGGCAAGAAACTACTGAAGTAGAAAGATCTTTTACATCTAGGGATCTCTACTGTGTGGGGGTGGGATTTAGCTGCCTGTCGAGAGTGTTTACATCATGGAGCCACAAGTGCTTGCAGTTCGTCAGAGCGTTCACCATTTAAAATACTTGTAGAATAGGCAGAGGGATGCAACATTTCGTCGATGGGACAGAGGCTGAAGCTTAGATGCCAGTTCAGGGCCTATCAGATTGGCGACTCTCTTTAGAACCTTGTCTAGGAGCGAGAGACTAGTAGCAGATGCACAAACATCAAATGTGACAGCAATACTCCATATATGGGCAAATGGTGGCCTCATAGAAATACAGGATACTTTTTTCTAGCACGGTAGAGAGAGCTCACCTTCTTTGCAGCAGTCCTGGCTATGCTCTCAATGTAATTGTTCCAACTCATGTTACCTGTGAACGTTAGGCCAAGGAATTTGAAAGATGTACTTTTAGAAGTTTTCTAGATTAGAAGTACTTTTCTCACAACTTGCCCCGGGTTGTATCAGGTAAAAACAAAATATAATAACTCCTCAGATGTACCTCTCAATCATACAGTATATCGATATTCTATGGCGGAGATAGCTTCCTTACATTTATATCAGATATACCTCTGCGTTCCATGTTTAAAATGATGTCCTTTATAGTATCAGACCTGACAGTAGGTATAAAGCATTTTATACCCTCAAAAGAATTCCAGCAAAAACCTAACGGCCATTGTACACAGAAATTATTTTTCATTGCTTCCAATGTAATAGATATACTGAGACTAAAACCACTTTTAGGACTGCCAGCAACCACAGTAAAAGAGTAATAAAAAATGCGAGAGAGTTGTATGCTCAGTCTGTCAAGTCCAAAGTAGTTGAGTAGTGGCTTGGTTCCCACCAGTTTTTGGCAAACAGGATCCTGAACAGAAGCATGTGCTCTATCAGCAATGGACCTGATCATCAGTATGCCCTGTATTTAATAATTCAGATGATTGTTCATCTCCCTCTCAGTACAGAATAAGTCTCCTGTGCATCATGAGTAAGTTGCTGGAATCTGTATTAAATAGAAATGTAGTCAACCACCTCAGCAAAAATAACCTTAGTGACATGCAATATAGTTTTCGTCCAGTTACATCTACAGCAGATGTGCTTACGGTTATATCTCATGGGATTAGCGTATCTTTTGATGGAGGCTTCCTTTCTAGGGCAATTGCTCTTGACATATCAAAAATCTTTGATAGGTTATGACATAAAGTTCTACTTCACAAGATCTTAAGCTACTGAATAGCTGGAAATGTCTTCTCAATTATTAAATCATTTCTATCTGATAGGTTCATAAGAGAAGTGGTTAATTGGCAGAAATCAGAAGCTGAGAGTATTTATGCTAGAGTTCCTCATGGGTTAATCCTCGGCCCAACTCTCTTCCTGATCTACATCAATGATCTTCTAAATCACATCCTAAGATCATTCATAGACATACTGACAACATTTCCATCTAAGGCAACATATTAAAGGCTATAAATGACCACATTCTCTCCGATTCTCTCTCCTCTGATCTTCAGATCATGATAGAATGGGGAAAAAGGTGGCTGGTTACTGAAGAGACGTTGCGAGCTCGTCTATCCTTTCTCGTTATTTTCATGGCAAGTGGTGGTCTGAGCTCCAATCTAGGGTCCACCCTTGCTAACCTTTCCCGATAAACACTCGTCTAGCTGAAAACACTATCAATAATTTCTTTATCTGTGCCCAAACCTAAACGCAGATGCCATGAACAAAGATTCTTTCTTAGAATTGCACACCTGTGGAACTTTGTTCTGTTTGCCTGCTTTCCAGCTGACTACTAAGTCCAATGTAAAAAAGTTCTTGGTGAGCCGTTCCCCTTATGTAATCGAATTTATCAAATTTCCACGACTAACGATCATTATGATGTTGTCCCCTTGACTACTGTATACTCTTTAACACATCCTCGAATGGCCTTTCACCCTTGATAAATGGTGACTCCTATGGTAAAAAAAAAACTTGGTGGTAGACAAAATAAAAAAAAAAATTATTTAGACAGTAAATGGCGAATCAGTTTTGTATATAAATTTAATGCAAAAAATGATCCCCCATTACCGGATCTTTCTAACTTTTGAGGGCAGTTTATTAAATTTTTTTCTTGCTAACCCTAAGTCAGAATAGCAAGGTCGTAAAACTACATGTAATCATATAAAAAAGTAGCCCCACACCTAAGAAAAAAAACGCACACAATTTATTTCCTCTAGCAAAAAGAGGTACTAGTGCACTTATTGATCCGTGCTGAAATAATGTTATTATTTAGAAAGCCATTCTTAACATGGGGAGGGGAGGATATTTTGTACCTATTCTGTACTTTAACCTTACGATTTAATAAAAACAGATATCATAAAACTTTAATTAAACTTGAAAATTATATTTATAAAAATAACGCAGATCAATAACTGCACTAGCACCCAAAAAAGAAATAGTGTGAGTTTGAGTGGACCATAAATGGAGTAACATTTTACGTTAAATTTATATACAAAACTGATCCCTCAATAATTGTTTGTGAATGTTTATTTTTCCTTCCATGTTTTTCATGGTGTCCACACGTTAAAAAAAAACACAAAAAAAACTAGAATCTTATGAGCATTTATCACTATACACTACAAACCGAAAAATGTGGCCAAGAAACAAATGTTAGCAAAGACAAAATAAGTTACTCTTCTACCTACCGGAATAAGTATTTTTGCGTTTTCATTTATTATTAATAAAATGTCCGATATTTGACGATCATCTGAGGAGACTCGATAATCGCCTCAAACTTGAAAATTAAAACAAAATACGGATAGAAATCCACCTAATAAATTTCACAGTGACAGTTACTGAATGGATTTATATCAGTATTTTGTTTTATTCTTTATTTTGAGTGATTATCGAGATTCCCCAGATGACTCTCTCCTATCAGCCATTCTATTCTTGTTTTAACTTAGCAACTCGGCACTAGTTGTCTTTTAAATAAAATATTTCAAATAAATTAAAACACAAATATATCCAAGTAGGTAGAAGAGTAACTTTTGTATTTATAACATGTATTTGCTAAATACGTTTATTAACTAATTTCTGGGTTTTGTCTATAGTAAAAAATAAATAAGTAAAACAATGTCCGATAAATATTTTGAACTGGCCTAAAATTGAGAATAATTTTACGTTAAATGTATATACAAAACTGATCCCTCAATGGAAGCTCTAAAATAATTTTGGGTTTTGTTTTACAATCCAGATTCGGAAAAAAATGGTTAAAAATTGAAAACATAGCAAATGTTATCAAAGGCAAGATAAGTTACTTTTCTACCTATCTGGAAAAGCTTTTACTGGTATTATTCAGTTAAAAACGTTTTTTCGGTTCGAAAATCGTGTTTATCGATAGGTGCGAACAAGAAACATGGTTACGAGCTGACCCCTAAATATGTAAAGTTTGGAAAATGAGTTAAAACTAAACTATACTACTGGTATTTAAAGGAAATTAAAATCGCATCGTTAAAAAATACCTTAGATTTATGATTCTTTCATTACGATTCTCTAATATTTTTAAGTTGAACTGTTTGTTTGAAGTAAAATTAATGTTGTCAAAAATTTATAAGAACGTCATTTTCATAACATTTAATGATGTACAAAAAATTTATTAACTACTTTGAAGGTGATTTTTATCTTAATGAGTTTCGAAATTTCTTTTTTTCTTTAATTCTTTGAATAAAAAAAATAATTTTTATTTTACTTTTAGGTCAACTTGCTTTTATATTTCACCATTTCGTTTTTAGTAATAAATGCTTCTCTACATTAAAAAAAGACCTCGTGTCCAACTCTGCCCTCGTGGGGAGGCAAGTAAATAGGAAGTAATATGGCGGGTGAAGAACCTTTTTTGCGACCACCATAAAAGCATTACCATACATTTAAACTCTGAAGAATTTCCGTCATGCGACCTTGTTCTAAGCCACTATTTGCGTTTCAAACTTAAAAAAATTTAAACAAGCGCTTTAAAATAGTGAAAACGCTAAAAAAAAAAACAGCTTTTTCGTTTGGATTGGGGTTTTGCAATATATTTCAATAATTAAAAAAAAATTTTCAATTTTTATTTAAAATTTCTAAAATATTTTGTTTATATGTATTTACATTTTGTTTTTAAGTAAAATTACGAAATTAAAAAATTGTTTATATCCATCTTCATTCAAAATGGCTTACTTTTCGGTGGCTTTACTGGTTGTTCACCTAAATTTTCATATAAGTGCGAACAAGAAGCATGGTTACGAGCTGACCCCTAAATATGTAAAGTTTGGAAATGAGTTAAAACTAAAAATATATACAAAATAATTTAAGAAACCCACTCAATGTTACCGTAACATAAAGTGTATGCGTTTCTAACAGTATTTTGAGGATTGTAAAACGAGCCCATTTTCTTTGTATATTAAAGCTTTTCATGGTGTTGACACGTAAAAAAAAAAAAAAAATTGAATCTTATGATGCTTATTCAAATAATAACTTATGGCGGAAATTAAAAGTAAAGAAATTACAGAAAAGTCTAATGTACGTTCTCGTTATAGAACGAAGTTGTCATATTCCAAAAATCACATAAATTAGTAAGATTTTTTTTATTCACGCAGTTCATAGTGTTTTCGTCGGGCATGAAATCAGATTAAATAAAGGGGGAGACAACTCAAATCAGTGCCAGAAACAAAAACCAGCCTTGTGTTCAATACAATTTAGTAGTGAAATCGCTAAAAGTCGTAACTTTTGATTTTCTTATATTTAAAATGAACTTCACCGATTTGGGTGATTATAAATTTTTTTAACATAGCATCGTTGCTCTGTAACGAATACGTACATATACTTTTCTGTAATTTCGATTACCGCCATTAATATCAATTTAAAGTAGTCAAAATTATATTTGTGGAAGGGGAGATATTAATCTAGAATATTTAAAATTATTCCTTTTTGGCTTGGAATCTTAAATTCAAAAGTAATATCATCTTGACACTGCTCTCAGAATACACTTTCTTTCCTACACGTTAATGCTATTCAACATATAATGTGCCGATATTTTATAACTCTAAAAACATAGAAAACCGGATGTTTGACCCTTAAGGGTCTTAACACGTGTGACAAAAATGAATACACTTTTTTCTTTCTGCGCATATCGTCATTCAGCTCGGCCAATCAGATCTCCCCAAAGAGCTGTACCAGCAGCAGTTACCAATACAATATAAAAGGAGTGGATATTTCACCTCCGCGTCCACTTGTCGCTATTTATCTCGTATCACGGACCTTTGTCAGACATTATAGTACCTAGTTCACAGCTTGCTCTGGCTCACACATGCTAGTTCTAACACTACGACAGCTCGTCGATGACCCAACTTTTTCCGTCGACGTTTTTCTAGATTAGAGACTACACTTGCTGCTTACCCGGCAAATTCTGTTGTCCAGCTTTTTCTTTCCCATTTTTTTTGTGGGGATACTGTGTTCCAATTAAAATCCGCCATAACCCGGAGGATCCTATGTACTATGGAAACCCTGCGAAGTTGGGGTCTATAGTATTATACATGAATCTTGATTAATGATGCTGATTATCTTTCTACGCTATCATCTAAATTATTTTGGAATTTTTACTAATTTCGACGTGACACGTAAGTATGTAATGTTTTCGCACGAAATTCGTTAATTTAAAAGATCACTAAATCTAGACAAGTGCCGGTTATAGAAACGAGGTCTAATCTCTGCATATAATCAACGATAAACCTTTTTTTTTTCAGTGTAAGTAATAGTGGTGGGGACGATTAATCGGTATCGTTAATCGAAAGAATCGGGTATTTAAAGGGAATTAAAATTGCATCGTTAAAAATACCTTAGATTTAAGTTTCTTTCATTACGATTCTCTAATATTTTTAAGTCAAACTGTTTGTTTGAAGCAAGATTAATGTTGTCAAAAATTTATAAGAACGTCATTTTCATAACATATTTAATTATGTAGAAAAATTTTATTAACTACTTTGAAGGTGATCTTTATCTTAATGAGTTTCGAAATTTCTTTTTTTCTTTAATTCTTTGAATATAAAAAAAATAATTTTTATTTTACTTTTAGGGTAACTTGCTTTTATATTTCACCATTTCGTTTTTAGTAATAAATGCTTCTCTACATTAAAAAAAAGACCTTGTGTCCAACTCTGCCCTCGTGGGGAGGCAAGTAAATAAGAAGTAATATGGCGGGTGAGAAACGTTTTTTGCGACCACCATAAAAGCGTAAAATACATTTAAACCCTGAAGAATTTCCGCCATGCGACCTTGTTCTAAGTCACTACTAAAAAATTTTTTAAAGCGCTTTAAAATAATAAAAACACTAAAAAAAAAAAAGTAAAAACACAGCCTTTTCGTTTGGATTGGCGGTTTTGCAATATTTTTCAATAATTAAAAAAAAAATTTATAATCAATTTTTATTTAAAATTTCTAAAATATTTTGTTTATATGTATTTACATTTTGTTTTTAAGTAAAATTAAGAAATTAAAAAATTGTTTATATCCATCTTCATTCAAAATGGCTTGCTTTTCGGTGGCTTTACTGGTTGCTCACCTAAATTTTCCGAATGGCAGAATGCAGCTCAGCTGCAGGACCTACTTATTTAAGCTTCACAATTTTTTTTTTGTTTTTTTTTTGAGTGGATATTTTTTTGTTGCCGTAGTTAATGTAATTATTAACAGGAAAATTGAGTCAAAATGGAATCCGCGCTATTTTTAAATATTATTTTCAAGTTTAATTAAAGTTTACGGTATCCTTTTCTTATTGTTTTTGTATTTTTGGGCCGGATTTAAAAAAAAAAAAAAAAAAAAAAAAATGAGAGGAAAACAAACAAAAATTTGATGCTTATACACTTATGTTACCGTTAGTTTTTTTTAATGGTTTAAGTGACTCGTCCAATGTTTGAAGAGTTTCTAATTGTTTTATAAAGGAAAATTGGTGAAAGTCAAAATTAACATTGTGGCGATACACAAAACTAAACAAGGCTTTAGCGTGTATGTACCTCTCATGGAATGTTATTTGGTGCTGGTGCACTTTTTGATCCGCACTCTTTTTAAATAGTACTTTGAAGGTTAATTAAAGTTTTACAATACCTGTTCTTAAATTGTTAGGTGAAAGTACAGAATAGGTACACAACACTCTATCGTCCCCACGTTAAGAATGGCTTTTTAAATGTCATTTCAGCACTGCTCAATAAGTGCATGAGTACCTTTATATTTTCTTGAATAAAATAAAAACTACTTGACGAGAACACTATTGTTCTTGTTTTAATAATTATTTTTTATTCAAAAATAAAAATTTCAATTGTTCAAAACGTTTTTTCCCAAAAGCTTATTGGGATTTTTTTAATTACCATATTTTTGATGAACATGCTCTAAAAATGCTTCAAAATGATCTAATATTTTTTCACGTTATAAGCCTCTCTATACATGGCCTCCTCGACATGAGACCATTTCATTTCTCCTGATTCCGATATGTATTTTAGTCTCTTAATACGAGACCAATAGGCTTGAATATTGTTGGTGCAAACACCGGTAAGCGGATCCACAAAATTTAGTGAATGGTTTAGACTCCCGTGAACATAATTAAACTTGAAAATAATATTAAAATTAAAGTCGACACTTTGAGTTGTCTCCCCCTTATTTAATCAGATTTTATCATGGCTGACGAAAACAGTACGAATGGCTTAGTCGTAAAATTTTATTTTTTCGAAAAAAAAAAATACTTGATCAATTACGTGATTGTTGGAATATGAAATCTGCGTTCTATAACGAGTACGTACATAAAGACTTCTGTATTTTCTTTGCTTTTAATTTCTGCCATAAGGGCCAATTTGAATAAGCATCAAGTTTTTTTTTTTTTTACGTGTTAACACCATGAAAAATTTGGCAAACATAAAATAAAAATATACACACAAAAAATACCAGTTTCTTCAAAAATTGGTTTGTTCTACACAAAATACTATTAGAAACGCATCTATTATAAGCCACGGTAACATATATTAAGTGGGTTTCTAACAGTATTTTTGTATAATGTTTTGTTTTCAACTCATATACCGAACTTCATATATTTAGGGGACAGCTCGCAACCATTCTTCATGTTCGCACCTATCGATAAACACTGTATGATTTTTCAAACCAATTAAACGTTTTGAAGTTAGTAAAACCAGTGAACTCTTTTCCAGGTAGGTAGAAGAGTAACTTATCTTGCCTTGGTTAACATTTATTTGCTATCTTTGGAGTTTTTTAACACTTTTATAATATGCGAGTGACCTTGGGTGCAGCTTCATTGTCGAATTCCATTGAAAAAATATACAATTATTCTTATAGTTTAAGTGACTTCCCTAAGGTGTAACTTCATTGTCGAGTACGATTAGAATAATATAAAATTAGGCACCGCCAAAACTGGGCGGGGGGGGGGCAGGTCAGTACTTTTTGACGGACCGTCTTTTTAAAAATCTACCAAAAATCAGGTAATTATCTGATCAATAAGAAATTTTCAGCGATTATTAGAAGAATGAACTTTATAACAGTGTACTTATTTTTCATAAACGATATTTATATATATATATATATATATATTGCTTACAAAACCCCCCCTTGTTTTGAAGTGGGAACAAATATGCTATAAATAATCATCTGAAACTGAACACAACATATTGTGTTGTTGTAAGGGACAGAATTATAGATTAAAAAAAAAAAATTGTTTGCATACCTTATTTTGACGTCTGAATATCAGAACTTCGATTGTGTTTAATTATCCCCCTTTTGAGTTTTGAAGTGTGAAATTCGGTGAATATGTTAAGTAAAATAATTAATTTAAGTTAAGCAAAACAAAAAAAAATTTTTTTTAATATTTATACGAAAAAGCCATTTTAAAATTTTTGATAAATAAATTAACAATTTTTTTTTTAGCGAGCCGAATAATGCATGACCATTATTAAACAGGACATGCTTTGAATAATCGATACAAAAAAAAATCGATAAATATTGTGCCCTTTGTGTTAAAAATAGCATCATTTTTTTCGATACCGTTTGAAAACGTTTTCCGCCTTTCGACTACGGTGGACCAAACGCAATGAAATAATTTGTTTTTATTCTGCTTTAAATTGCCCCCCCCCCCATTTTGGGGAGCCTGACACATGAAAAACCAAACTCATACAAATGGTCACCCATCTGGTACTGGCCAGCCTCAGCTTAATAATACATTGAAATTTTCGTCACTGAAAAATAAGTTTTTTTGGTCTTCCATAGTTTTCTTCTTATCAAACGCAAATGTAAACAGCGTCGATCTAGACTCTAGATCGACGCGAAATATCTGGTTACCTATATGAATAAGTGGAATTATTTGAAATTCAGGTATTTATATTATAATATTTTTGCATATTCTCTTAGAAAATCATCCTAAATCTTTGTTAGCCAATAAATAAATAAATAAATTAATTATTTCAAAAACCTTTTTTTTTTTTTTTTTTAAATATTTAAGTACGTTTTTTGTGCAAGACAAAAACTGTCAATTGTTTACTTTTTGGGAAAATTTAACATTTAAAATTTAATTAAAAATAGTAGAAAAAGTTTTATATTATTCTGTTTTCTATATGATAAAATTCAGGGTTTTATCTTTCTGAAAAAAAAAGTTACTCAGAAATAATGGATTTTAATAAATGTAATTTAGTTTTAAAAAACAACTTGATTTTGCGGCCATTTTTGGCGGTGCCTATATAAAATCATTGTAATAATATGCAAGTGACTTCCCTTGGATGTAGCTTTATTGTCGGCTTCCATTAGAATAATATGCAATCATTGTTACAATATGCAAATGACCTCCTTTGGATGTAACTTCATTGTCGAATACCATTAGATTAATATACATTCATTGTCATAATATGTAAGTGACCTTTCTTGGATGTAGCTTCGTTGTCGGATACCATTAGATTATTATAAAATCATTGGTGTAATATGCAAGTCACCTCTCTGGAGTGTAGCTTCATTGTCGGCTTCTTTTAGAAAATATACAATTATTATTATAATATGCGAGTTACTTCCCTTGGGTGTAGTTTCATTGTCGAATGCCATTAGAATAATATAAAATTATTGTCATAATATGCAAGTGACCTTCCTTGGGCGTAGCTTCATTGTCGAATACCATTAGATTAATACAAAAATCATTGTCATATGTAAGTGGCCTCCCTTGGATGTAGCTTTATTGTCAGATTTCATTAGATTAATATACAATCATTGTTATATGTAGATGACCTCCCTTGCGTTTAATTTCATTGTACAATACCATTAGATTAATATACAATCATTGTTAGATCATGCAAGTGACCTCCCTTGGATATAGCTTTTTTGTCAAACGACCACTCTAAGTGTGCGAGCTGGCCGTTTTTCTGCAGGGGAGGGGCAAAAAAAAAGTGACATTTTAACGTTAAATTCCACGTAATTTATAAAACGCCGAGTAATGTCACGGAACCTGACGTCAGCAAGCTGTAATGGCGGCTGCTAATACACAAATTAACTTCCTCCGAAGGATAACTTGATATTATAACCCAGAGTAAAATATTAATTTTCGAGTCGAAAACTTGGTACCAACGTAATTATCGCATTTCAAAACGTAGAATCCCAAGCGGGGAAAATAAAAATATTAGTGATTGAAGTTTTTTCCGACGAGAATCGATTTACTATGTAATGTAAACAATGCATTTCTAAATCAAAAAACATTACATATAGGCGAGTATGAAGGGAAAGTGGGGAGGCATAATATGAGTTAATCAGTGTTTGGTTCACTACACCCTTGGCGATATCCCATGCATCACCTACCCCTTATTTTCTTAGGGGAAGGGGGGGGCGAAAGATGAGACCGCTTGAATTCTAAGAACAGATACTACACTTTGATCTTAGACAAAAGGCCAAGAAAACAAAGATGCAAAATATATATTAATCGTATACTACATTGAGACAAGATGTCATATTCCAAACATCACACATCGCTAAACTGCTGATTCCAAATTCTGAAATAAAAACATTCAGAAAGCCATTCTTAGTATCGGGATGTTATGTTATATAAACAATTATTGTTATAATAGACAAGTGACCTCACTTGGATGTAACGTCATTGTCGAATACCGTTGGATTAATATACAATAATTGTAATAATATGTAAGTGACCTCCCTTGGATTGTGCTTCATTGTCGAATACCATTAGATTAATATAAAATCATTGTTATAATATGCAAGTGACCTTGCTGAGATGTAGCTTCATTGTCGAATACCATTAGAATAATACACAATCATTGTTACAATATGCAAGTGATCTCCCTTGGATGTAGCTTCATTGCCGAATATCATTTCATAAATATACAATCATTGTTATAATATACGAGTGACCTCCCTTGGATGTAACTTCCTTGTCTACTACCATTAGATTATGCAAGTGACCTGCCTTGGATGTAGCTGCATTGTCCAATACCATTAGATTGATATACAATCATTTTTATAATATGCAAGTGACCTCACTCGGATGTAGCTTCATTGTTGAATACCATCAGATTAATATGCAATCATTGTAATATTATGCCAGTGAACTCTCTTGGATGTGGTTTCATAGCTGGATATTTGTACTAGCAGAATACCCAACCTTGCCGGGGTTGTATAAGAAAAGTTGACATATGTACTAGCAAAATACCGACATTGCCTGGTATTGGATGAGATAGGTGGGATGTTTTGTAAGAGAAAGGGGATTATGTGGGTTAAATAATGAAAAATGATTGTCGAAATTAGTAGCATATCTAAGAATTATGAAAAATGATAGAATGCGAGTTATTTGATTGGTGTGTTTGTAATGAAAAAAAAAAAAAAAACCCAGCCAGACAATATCTCAGTTATTATTTTAGTAAGAGGAAGGGGATTATGTGGGTTAAATCATTAAGAACGATTTTTGAAATTAGCAACATATGCAAGAATTATGAAAAGTGATTAAATGTAAGTTATTTGTGTTTATAATGAAATAAAAAGCTCATATAGTCTCAAAGTGATTATTTTAGTAAAAGGGGGTCAATTATGTGGGTTGCATGATAAAAAATGATCGTCAAAACTAGTAACATATCCAAGAATTATGAAAAATGAGTAAATTTGAGTTGTTTGTTTGGTGTGTTCGTAATGAAATAGAAAGCCAAGATGATGTATCAAAGTTATTATTTTAGTAAGAAGGGGGCTATAATTAGTGTTGAATAAAAAAAAATGATTATCGAAATTAGTAAAATATCCAAGAATTATGAAAAATGATGCCATGTGTGTTATTTGATTGGTATGTTTGTAATAAAATAGACAGCCCAGACAATGTCTCAAATGTATTATTTTAGTAGGAGGTGGGTGGGTGATAATGTTGGGTAACTCATGAAATATGATTGTCGAAATGAGTAACATATCAAAGAATTATGAAAAGTTATTAAATGTAAGTTATTTTATTTGTGTTTATAATGAAATAAACAGCCCAGAAAAGGTCTGTTATTTCTTTAGTAGGAGGGGGTCAATTATATGGGTTTAATGATGAAAAATGACTGTCGAAATTAGTAACATACAAAAATTATGAAAAATGATGAAATGTGAATTATTTGATTGGTGTGTTTGTAATAAAATAACTAGCCAGACAATATCTAAGTTATTATTTTAGTAAAGGTATTATTTGGGTTAAATTATAAAAAACGATTGTCGGAATTAGTAACATATTCAAGAATTATGAGAAGTGATGAAATATAAGTTATTGGTTTGGTGTGTTTATAATGAAATGAACAGCCAATATATAGTCTTAAAGTCAATATTTTAGTAAGAGGGGATCGATTATGTGGGTTTCATCATTAAAACTAATTTTAGAAATTAGTAACATATCCAAGAAAAGTGAACAAGGATGAAATGTGAGTTATGTGATTGGTGTGTTTGTAATGAAATTACCAGCACAGACAATGTCTCAAATGTATTATTTTAGTAAGAGGAAGGGGATTATGTGGTTAAACTCATGAAACATGATTGTCGAAATTAGTAACATATCCAAAAATTATGAAAAATGATGAAATGTTAGTTATTTGATTGGTGTGATTCTGTTAGCACAAATATCCACCCATCTGATCTGATCCCAGTTATTCTCCGAGGAAACATCCAATCTATTACATCCAATCCCAGGCAACGTCGGGTATTTTGCAAATACATATCTCCACCTTTCTTACACAATCCCCTGCAATACTGGGTATTATGCTAGTAGAGATATAGAGCTATGAAGCCATATCCAAGAGCAATCACTGGCATAATATTACATTGATTGCATATTAATCTAATGGTATCCGACAATGAGGTTACATCCAAGGGAAGTGGGGGTTCCTTTACTGAGTTCGAAAATTAATCAGAATAGAGAGTATTCTATAGATTTACAAAGTGACAGTTTGCCCATGGAATATTGTTGCCACATCTGGGCTAGTGCAGCTACCATTAGTCTTTGACTCTTAGACAATGCCAAAATAGTCTCAAATCTTTTGCACTATCAGCCAAGTTTCAAGCCCTGTCCCACTAACGAAATGTTGCATCCTTGTGCCTGTTTAACAAGTACTTTAATGGAACGTGTTCTGATCAACCTATAGCACTTGTTCTTTCAATGCGCATACTTCAGACTGATCTGACAAGCAGCAAAATCGCACTCCTTCACTATTAATGTAGCTAAATGCTGGAAAACTTAGTCTTCTTTTGGACTGCTAGATTTTGGATTTTTATACAAATTTACACACACACACACACACACACACACACACATATATATATATATATATATATATATATATATATATATATATATATATATATATATATTATGCATATAACTTGCCTCCTTACAAGGCCATAGTTAGACATGAGCTCGGTTTTTAATATTAGGGGAAATCAGCTCCCCAAAAAGGGGCACTCTGGTCAGTAACAAAAGTAAAAAATGTATCAGTCATGCACATATACACACATACATATGGCATAATTAGATTGACACATCAATAGATCACTGTAGTTAAGCAACGATGAGCCTGCCCAGTACTAGAGTGGTGACCATTTTTGAATACTAGGCGCTGTATGTACTGCGCCAGGATGTAAAGGTTTCCAGGTTTGTATCTGGGGTGCATTAAAAACCACTGGGAGAGATGCACCCTCAGTCTTCATTAAGACATACATCTAGGAGAAAGAAAACTTCGATATGAGACCTGAAATCTACCATTTACTATGTCTTTGACTTTCAATTGAACTGACTGATATAAGCAGCTGTTCTAAAAAGTGTGGATCGTTCTAGACAAGCTTTTAACAAATCCTCTGTGTGGATTTCAGATAAGACTATTGCTGTGTGGGTCTCATAGGTCGAAATCGACAGGAGAATCAATTTACACCAGGGGTTGGCAACCTTTTGGAGAGTGAGGGTCAAACAGCTATGTAGAGTCATGGAAGATGGCCAAACAGCTATGGCTGCAGTGTCATGGAGGAGAACCATGGTATTAAATATGTAAATAAATTTTCTGGGTGTTTAAAGAAAGCAAGAATTCAATCTATTATATCTATAAAAATTAACGTGTGTGTGTGTGCATTTCCCTATGCAATAACGCTGTTAATTTTAAGTCTACAGACTCAAAATTTGATATACAGGGTACTGAGATTTGGGAAAATCTTTGATCAGTTTTCGGCCAGAAATTTGGCTGTTAAGGGTCAATGATTTGTTCTTTTTTTTTTACATGGGGATCACAACTTATCAAGGCACATAAGCCACTCGGGGATAAAGGGTATTTTGTGTACAATAATCAATGGGATAATATCGTAGTAATTCCTGGTATTGGAGATTTGATAAAGCGTCTTAATTAAGGGGTTAGGGGCGATTAATCAGGAATTTGTTTATGTTGGACTTGAAGACGTCCAAGTTGTAGTCAGGTGGGAAACAGGCAAACGGAAGAGAATTCCACAGGCGTGCACTTCTCAGAAAAAAAGCTATGTTCATGGAATCTACGTTTAGGCACAGATAAATAGTGGGGGAAATTACTGACAGTGGTTTTAGCTAGACGGGTGTTTATCATGACGGATTGGCGAGGGGGGGACCAACGATTGGATCTCGGACGAGCACTTGCTATGGAAAAAAACAAAGATAGGCTTGCAACGTCTCTTCTGTGGTAGAGAGGTTGCAGGGAAGAGAAGAGAGCATCTGCCACTAAGCCACAAAGTCTATTTTGTACTTTGTCAAGGCAGGATAGGCTGTTTTTTGAAGCTCCAGCAAAAATGTGTCAGCAGTACTCCATCTTTGTACGTACTTGGCTTTTATATAGATAGAGAATTGCATCAGTAGTGAGATATCTTCTGGAGCGGTAGAAGGATCCTACTATTTTCCCAGCGGCCCAGGCAACAGACTTTGCTCTTTGAGAACTCTACCAAACTCCTCCGACAATTTGGGGTCCAAACACTTGAAGTTTTAGATATAGGTTGCTTGGACATGGATGTAACTTTATAACTCGATTTGAGCCCAAAACAATAAATGTTAAGGAGTCATAATAGGGGTCAAATTTAAAAAAAAATTGACCTTTTTTTTTTTTCAACATATACCTTCAAACACCCGGGCAACGCCGGGATGAAATGCTAGTATAATATAATTGTATTTATACAATACCATTTGTTTTGTTACAGGAATAACAATAAGAAAAGAAATAAAATACAAACACATTTAGGATTTTAAAAAATCCTTATTCAACTGCATGAATAAAAAAAATATCAATCAACAAAAAAAGCAAATTTTTGACTACAAATGAAATACACTTACAAACGATAAATATTTGTTCACAAGCATATGTACTTCCAAATAATGACGTCATCAGTTTCTTATTAGCCATGATGTTTTTATATTTTTCGCTTGGCAATATATATATTTCTTGTAGAACTCCGTAGTGGATTCAAAATGAAATTTTGATTTCAAAGATTTGTTGTACAGGAAGTCAATTAACTTCAACTGATATTCTGCCACTTGCTCCACATCTGTTTCGTAAGGAGTACCAAATAACTCAAACAGAATTCTATATTTCTGGGAGTCAGCAAAATGAGAGGAAAACTCGTTTCTCAGATCTTTAATAAAACTCATAAAAATCTCTGGTATTATATCTCTCTTGTGATTTTGGAGACTTTGGGAAATGAGAGTTTCCTTTTTGAAGCTGTGATTCCCACAGTCGAAGCTTTCTCTCAAAAGCAATAATGTGACCAAATATTTCAAATACTACCTTTTTCTTTCCTTGAAGCTCAAGATTCAGAATGTTCATGTGGGTCGTGATGCCCATTAAAAAAGCTAACTTGACAACCCAATGTGGATCTTCAATATGAGAATTATCTTGTTGTTTGTTGGTCGTGATGTCCACTAAAAAAGGTTTACTTGATGAACCACTGTGGATCTAGAAAGATGTTTTTACATTTTCACCCCAAACAGGACACAATTGCCATTTTGATGTAGAGGGCTACTATCGGGGACCTAAGTTGCAGAGATTCTATGTAGGGAGTTTAGCAGCAAGATGTCTGTTCCCATTACACTTGAACTTCTGCATGTCAGTACAGTTCTTTGCCTTCTAAAAACATGGACATCTCTTCTCTCAATGCATATACTCATTCTAGCATTTTTCCTTGGGTAAGCCATCGAACATTTGAAAAATATGTAAGGTCGCCATACTCTGCTTAGACTTATTTCAGAAATTCTTGGAACTGCTGGTAATTTAGTCTTCTTTACAATATAAAATTCATTGTTTTCACGACCACTGCCTTAAAATGCGAGATCAATATCATATTTACATTATCGACGCTTTAAAACAGTTCGGCAATCCCCCAGCTCGTGGGCCAAATGTGGCCCATGAGTGAATTTTGTCTGTCCCACCATCTTACACTGGACGCGATCTAAATATAGGCACACCAAGTAGAGGATTATTCCATTGCTATCGATGGAACCACAGATATGAAGGATGCTTGTCAACTTGCAGTGTTTGTGGGGGGGGGGACGGTGTGGAACACCAACATTTGATATTGTGGAAGAACTTGTGAAATTGATTCCTATGAAAGACACTAGCACTGGAAAAGATATTTTTAAATGGATTACTGAAATGAATTTGGGTTTATCAAAGCTCTCTGGAGTAATCACAGATGGAGCACCAGCAATATTTGGAGAGAAAAAGGGTTTTGTTGCTCCAAAACCATATAAGCGTTGATAAAATAATAAAACTTCATTGCGTTATTTATCAAGAAGCTTTGTGTGCAAAATCACATAGAAATATGGCGGAGTTACTATCTTTAAAAGCATATCTGAGAAAATTTACCACATCCTGTCTGCTCATCCTTCGGCTAAAATTCACGTCTGTAGAGACTTCAATGTTCACAATGTGGAATGGTTAGCCCACTAAAACAAGAAGGAAGGTTCTGTCACGATTTCTCCCTTGCATACAATCCCACTCAGATTGTTCACAAACCCACCCGTACGCCCAATACTGACGGCCAGTATGCAAGTCTCCTAGACCATTTTTTTTTTTTTATTATTATTACATTTTCACCCCAAACAAGGCACTTTGCCACTTTGGTGTAGGGGGTTACTATCAGGGTCACAGCTACTGGGGTATTATGTAGGGATTTGAGCAGTAAAATGTCGGTTCACGCTACACTTTAACTTCTGCATGTCAGTACAATCGGGGAAGCAGGGACCTGGAATGGAATTCCAGAGTGTAGCGGTTCTGGGCAAGAAACTACTGAAGTAGAAAGATCTTTTACATCTAGGGATCTCTACTGTGTGGGGGTGGGATTTAGCTGCCTGTCGAGAGTGTTTACATCATGGAGCCACAAGTGCTTGCAGTTCGTCAGAGCATTCACCATTTAAAATACTTGTAGAACAGGCAGGGGGATGCAACATTTCGTCGATGGGACAGAGAATGAAGCTTAGATGCTAGTTCAGGGCCTATCAGATTGGCGACTCTCTTTTGAACCTTGTCTAGGAGTGAGAGACTAGTAGCAGATGCACCAGCATTAAATGTGACAGCAATACTCCATATATGGGCAAATGGTGGCCTTATAGAAATACAGGATACTTTTTTCTAGCACGGTAGAGAGAAACCACCTTCGTCGCAGCAGTCCTGGCTATGCACTCAATGTAATTGTTCCAACTAATGTTACCTGTGAACGTTAGGCCAAGGAATTTGAAAGATGTACTTTTAGAAGTTTTCTAGATTAGAAGTACTTTTCTCACAACTTGCCCTGAGCTATCTCCACTGGGTTGTATCAGTTAAGGTAAAAACGAAATATAATAACTCCTCAGATGTACCTCCCAATCATACAGTATATCGATATTCTACGGCTGAGATAGCTTCCGTACATTTATATCAGATCTACCTCTGCGTTCCATGTTTAAAATGATGTTCTTTATAGTATCAGACCTGACAGTAGGTATAAAGCATTTTATACCCTCAAAAGAATTCCAGCAAAAACCTAACGGCCAGCCGTGGTTCTCTCCAGAATATGCTGATGCCATTGTGCACAGAAATTATTTTTCATTGCTTCCAACGTAATAGATATACTGAGACTAAAACCACTTTTAGGACTGCCAGCAACCACAGTAAAAGAGTAATAAAAAATGCGAGAGAGTTGTATGCTCAGTCTGTCAAGTCCAAAGTAGTTGAGTAGTGGCTTGGTTCCCACCAGTTTTTGGCAAACAGGATCCTGAACAGAAGCGTGTGCTCTATCATCGATGGACCTGAGGTAATCTCGTCAGCATCAGATAAAGCCAAACTCTTTGCCAAGAACTTTGCAGCTAATTCTATCCTATGTGACCAATGGCACCAACCCCCAGTATTTCCTCCTGTATCAGAAAACATGCTATGCGACATACAAATATATGTGCGTGATGATGCCAAGCTAATCAAAAAACTTGAATCCAGTAAAGCAACTGGCCCTGATGGCATTCCTATTATAGTGCTCAAAAAGCTTTAGCAGAATTGGCTCCCATACTTACAAAGATATTTAAGCATTATCTTAAAGAGAATTGCTTCCCAACCCTCTGGAAAATCTCATCAGTATGACCTGTATTTAATAATTCAGATGATTGTTCATCTCCCTCTCAGTACAGAATAATAAGTCTCCTGTGCATCATGAGTAAGTTGCTGGAATCTGTATTAAATAGAAATGTAGTCAACCACTTCAGCAGAAATAACCTTCTTAGTGACAGGCAAGATGGTTTCCGTTCTGTTACATCTACAGCAGATGTGCTTACGGTTATATCTCATAGGATTAGCGTATCTTTCGATGGAGGCTTCCTCTCTAGGGCAATTGCTCTTGACATATCAAAAATCTTTGATAGGGTATGACATAAAGGTCTACTTCACAAGATCTTCAGCTACTGTATAGCTGGAATGTCTTCTCAATTATTAAATCATTTCTATCTGATAGGTTCATAAGAGAAGTGGTTGATTGGCAGAAATCAGAAGCTGAAAGTATTTATGCTAGAGTTTCTCATGGGTTCATCCTCGGCCCAACTCTCTTCCTGATCTACATCAATGATCTTCTAAATCACATCCTAAGATCATTCATAGACACTAGCAGGACCCGTGGAAATTCCACGGTAGTTAAATCTTTTAAAACACATCAGTAAGACATTCCTTATAAGAATAAACGTATGGAAGCAAGTAGAACAAACAAAGAAATTTAGTTTAAACTTTTATTGAATGTCAATGCGATCGTAACTGATGCTGTTGATATTGTCAGAAAGTGCTGGTGATGATTGAGGCGGTGACAGGGACGTCGATCAGCTGCTTGGAGTGAGACTAGTGGTCAGTCAGCAGGTTCTTGGGAGTCAGATTGTGAATTTAAAAAACTGTGTGACATTGCTGACATCGATCTTGTGCCAGTTCTGATGACCCCAAGTTATTTAATATTTCAGGACATTTTGGATTACATGTGCGAGTAATGAATAGGTCGCAGAAAACTGCCATTGCATCTTGATAAAGCTGTTGTAGATTCCTAGGACTTCCTGTAAATGTAGATGGTAGAATAACTGGTACACCAGAATAACCATTTTCATTCCTTGCTAAATGATCCATTAAGCCAGAATATTGAGCAGCTCTTTGTTGACTTTGATGGCTTTTAATGAAGTTAAATAAGCAACTGTCAACTTTTACATATGCGATAGATTTTCTATTCATTTTGAATTTTATTCAATGAAGATTTGGAAATTCACAAATATTTTTTAAGTCGAATTATTGATATAGATTTCAATTAATGCATCACAACTTCCTGATAATATAAATAGAACACTTTGAGTTTTCTGTACAAAAGTTTTTTTCCATAAAAACATTGTAATCTGTTATAATATTCAGATTCTTGTGTATTACATGCATAGAAAATGAAGTGTTTCTGTAAATCTTACGAAGTACAGTTAAATTTTGATTTTTCGATAATCAAAATGATGTGAGGTAGGTTATACCTATCAAATTTATTGTCAATGTTATATAGTTAAGTAAGCTGGCTAATTGGCTATAAAGTAAGTTATTCCGAACTTTGATCTAACATTTTAATTAAAAAAAAAACAACTTAACATTTTCTTGTATCTTTTTTTTTTATATTAAGAAAAATGTAAGCATCATGCTGAAATAATAAAATGCCATTCTTAATAAGGGGATAGGGTTTGACTATTCTAAACCTTCACCTAATAACGATTTAACGAAAAAAATGTTTAAAATGTTCTTGTATCTTTTTTATAATTTTTAAATAAGAAAAATCAATAAACTTTGATAGCACTATTGTAAGAATCATGCTGAAAGCCATTCTTAATATGAGGAGGGGGGGTAACTATTCTGAAACTTCACCTAACAATGTAAAAAAAAATAAGGGAAAAATATATGTATGAACAATAAATATTTCTTCAGTTAAATAAAATATACTGTAAATCTTTAAATAAGGAATACATATTTATTTAAACCATAATTATTGAAACAAAGTATTTTACTGCATAAAAAAACGGTTATGGGGAGAAGGGTTAACTATTTTGAACCTTCGCCTAAATAGCGATTTAATGAAGAAAAATTTAATGGTCTTGTATCTTGTTTTTTATAATTTGTTTTAAAATAAGAAAAAAAAAACAAAAAAAAAACCGGTAAATATCCAGATACGCTACTACAGAACACCACCACTCTAATTTGTTTTTGTATAGGTAATTGAGGTCGCTGACAACGAATCTGATAGTCAAACCTGGGGCAAATTTACCGTTTGCATGGTATTTACCCCTGAACCCACGAACTACTTTCCACCATTTTGCAGCTTCCGTTTATGCTACGCGCATGCACGTTATAGCATAAATGACGGCTTTACCAAGCAAACTACGTTGGGGGGAGGGGATTTTTTTTTCCCCAGGACATAGAATTTTCTAATTTTCAAAACTACATTATAGCACTTTTTGGGTGGAAAATTTAAAATTAGCTGAAAAGGAAAGCACTCCAAGTTGGAGTGGGGGGGGGTAATTTATCTGTTGTTTTTTTTTTTTTACCTGGAACATAGAATTTTCAAAAAGTAACACACCGACATTTACCAATTAGAAGACGATTTAACATTTTCCGAAGATTTTACTGTGTACATTGGAGGCGCGAGCGAACATCACATCCGCCCCCCCCCCCGCTCGCGCCCCCAATGTACACAGTAAAATCTTCGGAAAATGTTAAATGGTGTTCTAATTGGTAAATGTCGGTGCGTTACTTACGGAAAAACGTTTAACTAAACTGCAAAAGCACCTATTAAGCCACATAAGTTCTATAATTGAATCCCCCCCCCGCAAAAAAAGAATGAAAAACATAAAGATGTTTGGTGCTTATGTTTTTGTAAACCACATTCAAAACTACGTGAGACAAAAAAAAAAAAAAAAAAAAAAAAGTCCCCCAATTTGTTGTACTTTTCTTTAACTGTAAGTCATTAAAAAAATGTCAGTCCGTAATTATTTGTTTGATTGGTACGCCATGTGAGAAGGCAATTTGCTAGGTGAAGCAAGCCGTCGTTCATGCTGCAGCGCACGCGCGTAGTGTAAACGGAAGCTGCAAAATGGTGGAAAGTTGTTCGGGGGTAAATACCATGCAAACGGTAAATTTGCCCCAAGTTTGACTATCAGATTCGTTGTCAGCGACCTCAATTACCTATAAAACAAAAGAAAAGAAATTAGAGTGGTCGGTGTTCTGTAGTAGCGTATCTGGATATTTCCCGAAACTTCACCTAACAATGTGATAAAAATAATGGAAAAATTCTTCAGTTAAATAAAATATACTGAAAATCTTTAACTAGGAAATAAATATTTCTTTAAATAAATTAAATCGTAAGTAATGAAACACTGTTTTATTTCATATTAAAAAAAAATTGTTGTGTCCATTTTTTTTTATAGTATTTAAATATGTATGCCCTGTCGGTGGGCATTAGAAGATGAATGCCTGTAAAAGAAGCAAAATAAAACGAACAAAACATAAGTAATAACTATGTAAACAACGTGAAGCTGTATAAATGTTACAAAATTACTCGATTCGGCATTAAATAACACGAAAAATGATTGATATGCCGTAAAACAAAAACAAAACAGAACAAGACGTAAAATATGTTTTGACTCTGTATTTGCGAATGGTGACTTTGGTGATTTATTTAATAATGTCATTCTTGACTTTTGTAACATGTATTTCTAAACATATTTTTTGTTGTGCAAGGCTCACTCAAAAGTAAATAAATAAAAAAAAACATAAAGTGGCACAGTAAAAAAAAAAACGTACTCGTAGCGTTAAATGTAAAAAATATGTTTATTACTGAATAAAATAGAATAAGCGTTCCTACAATAATAAACAGAAGACATCGCTAAAAATGTAAGTAAAATACTATACTATTTAAACTGGAACGATACCTTCTATGCATAACTGTCTTTAAAATAATCCGTAACCATAAATAGCCAGTTATTATTTTTTATTTTTTTGATCGGGAACTTTTGGGAAATAAAAGGGTTAATGATTTTTGACTGATAAAGATTGAACAATAAAGGGAGATAATTCACATTAATGTTTGCGATGATGATGACGCGTTTCATTAATTAATGTTTGCGATGATGATGACGTGACACCGTACGGACAAGCAAATTAATATATAGGTATATAGATACTGACAACATTTCCATCTAAGGCAACATATTAAAGGCTATAAATGACCACATTCTCTCTGATTCTCTCTCCTCTGATCTTCAGATCATGATAGAATGGGGAAAAAGGTGGCTGGTTACTGAAGAGACGTTGCGAGCTCGTCTATCCTTTCTCGTTATTTTCATGGCAAGTGCTCGTCTGAGCTCCAATCTAGGGTCCACCCTTGCTAACCTTTCCCGAAAAATAATCGTCTAGCTGAAAACACTATCAATAATTTCTTTATCTGTGCCCAAACCTAAACGCAGATGCCATGAACAAAGATTCTTTCTTAGAATTGCACACCTGTGGAACTTTGTTCTGTTTGCCTGCTTTCCAGCTGACTACTAAGTCCAATGTAAAAAAGTTCTTGGTGAGCCGTTCCCCTTATGTAATCGAATTTATCAAATTTCCACCACTAACGATCATTATGATATTGTCCCCTTGACTACTGTATACTCTTTAACACATCCTCAAATGGCCTTTCACACTTGATAAATAGTGACTCCTATGGTAAAAAAAAAAACTTGGTGGTAGACAAAATAATAAAAAAAATTATTTAGACAGTAAATGGCGAATCAGTTTTGTATATAAATTTAATGCAAAAAATGATCCACGTAAGAAAAAAAACGCACACAATTTATTTCCTATAGCAAAAAGAGGTACTAGTGCACTTATTGATCCGTGCTGAAATAATAACGTTATTTAGAAAGCCATTCTTAACATGGGGAGGGGAGGATGTTTTGTACCTATTCTGTACTTTAACCTTACGATTTAATAAAAACAGATATCATAAAATTTCAATTAAACTTAAAAATTATATTTATAAAAATAGCGCCGATCAATAACTGCACTAGCACCCAAAAAAGAAATAGTGTGAGTTTGAGTGGACCATAAATGGAGTAACATTTTACGTTAAATTTATATATAAAACTGATCCCTCAATAATTGTTTGTGAATGTTTATTTTTCCTTCCATGTTTTTCATGGTGTCCACACGTAATAAAAAAAAAAAAAAATTAAAAACTAGAATCTTATGAGCATTTATCACTATACACTACAAACCGAAAAATGTGGCCAAGAAACAAATGTTAGCAAAGACAAAATAAGTTACTCTTCTACCTACCGGAATAAGTATTTTTGCGTTTTCATTTATTATTAATAAAATGTCCGATATTTGACGATCATCTGAGGAGACTCGATAATCGCCTCAAACTTGAAAATTAAAACAAAATACGGATAGAAATCCACCTAATAAATTTCACAGTGACAGTTACTGAATGGATTTATATCAGTATTTTGTTTTATTCTTTATTTTGAGTGATTATCGAGATTCCCCAATCAGCCATTCTATTCTTGTTTTAACTTAGCAACTCGGCACTAGTTGTCTTTTAAATAAAATATTTCAAATAAATTAAAACACAAATATATCCAAGTAGGTAGAAGAGTAACTTTTGTATTTATAACATGTATTTGCTAAATACGTTTATTAACTAATTTCTGGGTTTTGTATCTATAGTAAAAAAATAAATAAATAAGTAAAAAAAATGTCCGATAAATATTTTGAACTGGCCTAAAATTGGGAATAATTTTACGTTAAATGTATATACAAAACTGATCCCTCAATGTAAGCTCTAAAATAATTTTGGGTTTTATTTTACAATCTAGATTCGGAAAAAAAACGGTTAAAAATTGAAAACATAGCAAATGTTATCAAAGGCAAGATAAGTTACTCTTCTACCTATCTGGAAAAGCTTTTACTGGTATTATTCAGTTAAAAATGTTTTTTCGGTTCGAAAATCGTGTTTATCGATAGGTGCGAACAAGAAGCGTGCTTACGATATGTAAAGTTTGGAAAATGAGTTAAAACTAAAAATATATACAAAATAATTTAAGAAACCCACTCAATGTTACCGTAAAATATAAAGTGTATGCGTTTCTAACTGTTTTTGAGGATTGTAAAACGAGCCCATTTTCTTTTTGTATTTTTTTGTATATTAAAGCTTTCCATGGTGTTGACACGTAAAAAAAAATAATAAATTGAATTTTATGATGCTTATTCAAATAGTAAATTATGGCGGAAATTAAAAGTAAAGAAAATACAGAAAAGTCTAATGTACGTTCTCGTTATAGAACAAAGTTGTCATATTCCAAAAATCACATAAATTAGTAAGATTTTTTTTATTCAAAAAATATCTTACGACAAGGGGGATATAAATCTAGAATATTTGAAATCATTCCTTTTTGGATTGGAATCTTAAATTCAAAAGTAATATCATCTTGACACTGCTCTCAGAATACACTTTCTTTCCTACACGTTAATTCTATTCAACATATAATGTGCCGATGTTTTATAACTCTAAAAACATAGAAAACCGGATGTTTGACCCTTAAGGGTCTTAACACGTGTGACAAAAATGAATACACTTTTTTCTTTCTGCGCATATCGTCATTCAGCTCGGCCAATCAGATCTCCCCAAAGAGCTGTACCAGCAGCAGTTACCAATACAATATAAAAGGAGTGGATATTTCATCTCCGCGTCCACTTGTCGCTATTTATCTCGTATCACGGACCTTTGTCAGACATAGTACCTAGTTCACAGCTTGCTTTCGCTCACACATGCTAGTTCTAACACTACGACAGCTCGTCGATGACCCAACTTTTTCTGTCGACGTTTTTCTAGATTAGAGACCACACTTTCTGCTTACCCGGCCAATTCTATTGTCCAGCTTTTTCTTTCCCATTTTTTTTTTGTGGGGATACCGTGTTCCAGTTAAAAGCCGTCATAACCCGGAGCACCTATGTACTATGGAAACCCTGCGAAGTTGGGGTCTATAGTATTATACATGAATCTTGATTAATGATGCTGATTATTTTTCTACGCTATCATTTAAATTATTTGGGAATTTTTACTAATTTCGACGTGACACGTAAGTATGTAATTTTTTCGCCCGAAATTCGTTAATTTAAAAGATCACTAAATCTACACAAGTGCCGGTTATAGAAACGAGGTCTAATCTCTGCATATAATCAACGATAAACCTTTTTTTTTCAGTGTAAGTAATAGTGGTTGGGACGATTAATCGGTATCGTTAATCGTAAGAATCGGGTATTTAAAGGGAATTAAAATAGCATCGTTAAAAATACCTTAGATTTACGTTTCTTTCATTACGATTCTCTAATATTTTTAAGTTGAACCGTTTGTTTGAAGCAAGATTAATGTTGTCAAAAATTTATAAAAACGTCATTTTCATAACATATTTAATGATGTAGAAAAATTGTATGAACTACTTTGAAGGTGATCTTTATCTTAATGAGTTTCGAAATTTCTTTTTTTCTTTAATTCTTTGAATAATAATAAAAAAAATTTATTTTACTTTTAGGGTAACTTGCTTTTATATTTCACCATTTCGTTTTTAGTAATAAATGCTTCTCTACATTAAAAAAAAGACCTTGTGTCCAACTCTGCCCTCGTGGGGAGTCAAGTAAATAGGAAGTAATATGGCGGGTGAAAAACGTTTTTTGCGACCACCATAAAAGCATTACATTTAAAGCCTGAAAAATTTCCGCCATGCGACCTTGTTCTAAGCCACTACTTGCGTTTCTAACTTAAAAAAAATTTAAACAAGCGCTTTAAAATAATGAAAACGCTAAAAAAAAAAACAGCTTTTTCGTTTGGATTGGCGGTTTTGCAATATATTTCAATAATTAAAAAAAATTTATAATCAATTTTTATTTAAAATTTCTAAAATATTTTGTTTATATGTATTTACATTTTGTTTTTAAGTAAAATTAAGAAATTAAAAAATTGTTTATATCCATCTTCATTCAAAATGGCTTACTTTTCGGTGGCTTTACTGGTTGTTCACCTAAATTTTCCGATAGGTGCGAACAAGAAGCATGGTTACGAGCTGACCCCTAAATATGTAAAGTTTGGAAAATGAGTTAAAACTAAAAATATATACAAAATAATTTAAGAAACCCACTCAATGTTACCGTAACATAAAGTGTATGCGTTTCTAACAGTATTTTGAGGATTGTAAAACGAGCCCATTTTCTTTGTATATTAAAGCTTTTCATGGTGTTGACACGTAAAAAATAAATAAATAAATTGAATCTTATGATGCTTATTCAAATAATAACTTATGGCGGAAATTAAAAGTAAAGAAATTACAGAAAAGTCTAATGTACGTTCTCGTTATAGAACGAAGTTGTCATATTCCAAAAATCACATAAATTAGTAAGATTTTTTTTATTCAAAAAATATCTTTCGACAAAGCAGTTCATAGTGTTTTCGTCGGGCATGAAATCAGATTAAATAAAGGGGGAGACAACTCAAATCAGTGCCAGAAAAAAAACAGCCTTATGTTCAATACAATTTAGTAGTGAAATCGCTAAAAGTCGTAACTTTTAATTTTCTTGCTTTTAAAATGAACTTCACCGATTTGGGTTATTAAAATTTTTTTAACATAACATCTTTGCTCTGTAACGAATACGTACATATACTTTTCTGTAATTTCGATTACCGCCATTAATATCAATTTAAAGTAGTCAAAATTATATTTGTGGAAGGGGAGATATTAATCTAGAATATTTAAAATCATTCCTTTTTGGCTTGGAATCTTAAATTCAAAAGTAATATCATCTTGACACTGCTCTCAGAATACACTTTCTTTCCTACACGTTAATGCTATTCAACATATAATGTGCCGATATTTTATAACTCTATACACATAGAAAACCGGATGTTTGACCCTTAAGGGTCTTAACACGTGTGACAAAAATGAATACACTTTTTTCTTTCTGCGCATATCGTCATTCAGCTCGGCCAATCAGATTTCCCCAAAGAGCTGTATCAGCAGCAGTTACCAATACAATATAAAAGGAGTGGATATTTCACCTCCGCGTCCACTTGTCGCTTTTTATCTAGTATCACGGACCTTTGTCAGACATTATAGTACCTAGTTCACAGCTTGCTCTCACTCACACATGCTAGTTCTAACACTACAACAGCTCGTCGATGGCCCGACCTTTTCTGTTGACGTTTTTCTAGATTAGAAACCACACTTTCTGCTTACCCGGCAAATTCTGTTGTCCAGCTTTTTCTTTCCAATTTTTTTTGTGGGGATACCGTGTTCCAATTAAAAGCCGTCATAACCCGGAGCACCTATGTACTATGGAAACCCTGCGAAGTTGGGGTCTATAGTATTATACATGAATCTTGATTAATGATGCTGATTATTTTTCTACGCTATCATTTAAATTATTTTGGATTTTTACTCATTTCAACGTGACACGTAAGTATGTAATGTTTTCGCCCGAAATTCGTTAATTTAAAAGATCACTAAATCTAGACAAGTGCCGGTTATAGAAACGAGGTCTAATCTCTGCATATAATCAACGATAAACCTTTTTTTTTTTCAATCTAAGTAACAGTGGTGGGGACAATTAATCGGAATCGTTAATCGTAAGAATCGGGTATTTAAAGGGAATTAAAATCGCATCGTTAAAAATACCTTAGTTTTACCATTCTTTCATTACGATTCTCTAATATTTGTAAGTTGAACTGTTTGTTTGAAGCAAGATTATTGTTGTCAAAAATTTATAAGAACGTCATTTTCATAACATTTAATTATGTACAAAAAATTTATTAACTACTTTGAAGGTGATCTTTATCTTAATGAGTTTCGAAATTTCTTTTTTTCTTTTATTCTTTGAATAAATTTTTTTTTATTTTACTTTTAGGGTAACTTGCTTTTATATTTCACCAATTCGTTTTTAGTAATAAATGCTTCTCTACATTAAAAAAAAAAACGACCTTGTGTCCAACTCTGCCCTCGTGGGGAGGCAAGTAAATAGGAAGAATTGTGGCGGCTGGAAAACGTTTTTTGCGACCACCATAAAAGCATAAAATACATAAACCCTGAAGCATTTCCGCCGTGCGCCCTTGTTCTACGCCACTACTAAAAATTTTTTTAAAAGCGCTTTAAAATAATAAAAACACTAAAAAAAAAAGGTAAAAACACAGCCTTTTTGTTTGCATTGGCGGTTTTGCAATATTTTTCAATAATTAAAAAAAAAAAATTATAATCAATTTTTATTTAAAATTTCTACGGGACCTACTTATTTAAGCTTCACAATTTTTTTTGTTTGTTTTTTTGAGTGGATATTTTTTTTTTTGCCGTAGTTAATGTAATTATTAACAGGGAAATTGAGTCAAAATGGAATTCGCGCTATTTTTATATATATTATTTTCAAGTGTAATTAAAGTTTACGGTACCCTTTTCTTATTGTTTTTGTATTTTTGGGCCGGATTTAACAAAAAAAAAAAAAAAAAAAAAAATGAGAGGAAAACAAACAAAAATTTGATGCTTATACACTTATGTTACCGTTAGTTTTTTTAATGGTTTAAGTGCCTCGTCCAATGTTTGAAGAGTTTCTCATTGTTTTATAAAGGAAAATTGGTGAAAGTAAAAATTAACACTTGTGGCGATACACAAAACTAAACAAAGCTTTAGCGTGTATGTACCTCTCATGGAATGTTATTTGGTGCTGGTGCACTTATTGATCCGCACTGTTTTTAAATAGTACTTTGAAAGTTTTACGATACCTGTTCTTAAATTGTTAGGTGAAAGTACAGAATAGGTACACAACACACTATCGTCCCCACGTTAAGAATGGCTTTTTAAATGTCATTTCAGCACTGCTCAATAAGTGCATGAGTACCTTTTTATTTTCTTGAATAAAATAAACACTACTTGACGAGAACACTATTGTTCTTGTTTTAATAATTATTTTTTATTTAAAAATAAAAATTTCAATTGTTCAAAACGTTTTTTCCCCAAAGCTTATTGGGATTTTTTTAATTACCATATTTTTGATGAACATGCTCTAAAAATGCTTCAAAATGATCTAATATTTTTTCACGTTATAAGCCTCTCTATACATGGCCTCCTCGACATGAGACCATTTCATTTCTCCTGATTCCGATATGTATTTTAGTCTCTTAATACGAGACCAATAGGCTTCAATATTGTTGGTGCAAACACCGGTAAGCGGATCCACAAAATTTAGTGAATGGTTTAGACTCCCGTGAACATAATTAAACTTGAAAATAATATTAAAATTAAAGTCGACACTTTGAGTTGTCTCCCCCTTATTAAATCAGATTTTATCATGGCTGACGAAAACAGTACGAATGGCTTAGTCGTAAAATTTTATTTTTTCGAAAAAATAAAAAATACTTGATCAATTACGTGATTGTTGGAATATGAAATCTGCGTTCTATAACGAGTACGTACATGATATAGACTTCTGTATTTTCTTTGCTTTTAATTTCTGCAATAAGGGCCAATTTGAATAAGCACTAATTTTTTTTACGTGTTAACACCATGAAAAACTTGGCAAACATAAAATAAAAACATACACACAAAAAATACCAATTTCTTCAAAAATTGGTTTGTTCTACACAAAATACTATTAGAAATGCATCTATTATAAGCCACGGTAACATATATTAAGTGGGTTTCTAACAGTATTTTTGTATGTTTTGTTTTCAACTCATATACCGAACTTCATATATTTAGGGGACAGCTCGCAACCATTCTTCATGTTCGCACCTATCGATAAACACTGTATGATTTTTCAAACCAATTAAACGTTTTGAAGTTAGTAAAACCAGTGAACTCTTTTCCAGGTAGGTAGAAGAGTAACTTATCTTGCCTTGGTTAACATTTATTTGCTATCTTTGGAGTTTTTTAACACTTTTATAATATGCGAGTGACCTTGGGTGCAGCTGCAGCTTCATTGTCGAATTCCATTGAAAAAATATACAATTATTCTTATAGTATTCAAGTGACTTCCCTAAGGTGTAACTTCATTGTCGAATACGATTAGAATAATATAAAATTAGGCACCGCAAAAACTAGGGCGGGGAGGGCAGGTCAGTACTTTTTGACGGACCGTCTTTTTAAAAATCTACCAAAAATCAGTTAATTATCCGATCAATACGAAATTTTCAGCGATTATTAGAAGAATGAACTTTATAACAGTACTTATTTTTCATAAACGATATTTATATATATATATTTTTTTGCTTACAACCCCCCCTTGTTTTGAAGTGGGAACAAATATGCTTAAAATAATCATCTGAAACTAAACACAAGATATTGTGTTGTTGTAAGGGACAGAATTATAGATTAAAAAAAAGTAATTGTTTGCATACCTTATTTTGACGTCTGAATATCAGAACTTCGATTGTGTTTAATTATCCCCCTTTTGAGTTTTGAAGCGTGAAATTCGGTGAATATGTTCAGTAAAATAATTAATTTAAGTTAAGCAAAACAAAAAAAAAATTTTTTAATATTTATACGGAAAAAAGCCATTTTTATATTTTTGATAAATAAACAATTTTTTTTTTTTTTTTTAGCGAGCCGAATAATGCATGACCATTATTAAACAGGGCATGCTTTGAATAATCGATACAAAAAAAAATTCGATAAATATTGTGCCCTTTGTGTTAAAAATAGCATCATTTTTTTCGATCCCGATTGAAAACGTTTGCCGCCTTTCGACTACGGTGGACCAAACGCAATGAAATAATTTGTTTTTATTCTGCTTTAAATTGCCCCCCCCCATTTTGGGGAGCCTGGCTCCGACACACATACACATTAAAAACCAAACTCATACAAATGGTCACCCATCTGGTACTGGCCAGCCTCAGCTTAATAATACAATGAAATTTTCGTCACTTAAAAATAAGTTTTTTTGGCCTGTTTGGTCTTCCATATTTTTCTTATCAAACGCAAACGTAAACAGTGTCGATCTAGACTCTAGATCGACGCGAAATATCTGGTTACCTATATGAATAAGTGGAATTATTTGAAATTCAGGTACTTATATTATAATATTTTTGCATATTCTCTTAGAAAATCATCCTAAATCTTAGTTAGACAATAAATAAATAAATAATTTCAAAAACCTTCTTTTTTTTTTAAATATTTAAGTACGTTTTTTGTGCAAGACAAAAACTGTCAATTGTTAACTTTTTGGGAAAATTTAACATTTAAAATTTAATTAAAAATAGTAGAAAAAGTTTGACATTATTCTGTTTTGTATATGATAAAATTCAGGGTTTTATCTTTCTGGAAAAAAAAGTTACTCAGAGATAATGGATTTTAATAAATGTAATTTAGTTTTAAAAAACAACAACTTGATTTTGCGGCCATTTTTGGCGGTGCCTATATAAAATCATTGTAATAATATGCAAGTGACTTCCCTTGGATGTAGCTTTATTGTCGGCTTCCATTAGAATAATATGCAATCATTGTTACAATATGCAAATGACCTCCTTTGGATGTAACTTCATTGTCGAATACCATTAGATTAATATACATTCATTGTCATAATATGTAAGTGATCTTTCTTGGATGTAGCTTCGTTGTCGGATACCATTAGATTATTATAAAATCATTGGTGTAATATGCAAGTCACCTCTCTGGAGTGTAGCTTCATTGTCGGCTTCCCTTAGAAAATATACAATTATTATTATGATATGCGAGTTACTTCTCTTGGGTGTAGTTTCATTGTCGAATGCCATTAGAATAATATAAAATTATTGTCATAATATGCAAGTGACCTTCCTTGGGCGTAGCTTCATTGTCGAATACCATTAGATTAATACAAAAATCATTGTCATATGTAAGTGGCCTCCCTTGGATGTAGCTTTATTGTCAGATTTCATTAGATTAATATACAATCATTGTTATATGTAGATGACCTCCCTTGGGTTTAATTTCATTGTACAATACTATTAGATTAATATGCAATCATTGTTAGATCATGCAAGTGACCTCCCTTGGATATAGCTTTTTTCAAACGACCACTTTAAGTGTGCCAGCTGGCCGTTTTTCTGCAGGGGAGGGGCAAAAAAAAAGATACATTTTAACGTTAAATTCCACGTAATTTAAAAAACGCCGAGTAATGTCACGGAACCTGACGTCAGCAAGCTGTAATGGCGGCTGCTAATACACAAATTAACTGCCTCCGAAGGATAACTTGATATTATAACCTAGAGTAAAATATTAATTTTCGAGTCGAAAACTTGGTACCAACGTAATTATCGCATTTCAAAACGTAGAATCCCAAGCGGGGAAAATAAAAATATTAGTGATTGAAGTATTTTTTCCGACGAGAATCGATTTACTATGTTTTAAAATGTAAACAATGCATTTCTAAATCAAAAAACATTACATATAGGCGAGTATGAAGGGAAAGTGGGGAGGCATAATATGAGTTAATCAGTGTTTGGTTCACTACACCCTTGGCGATATCCCATGCATCACCTACCCCTTATTTTCTTAGGGGAAGGGGGGGGGCGAAAGATGAGACCGCTTGAATTCTAAGAACAGATACTACACTTTGATCTTAGACAAAAGGCCAAGAAAACAAAGATGCAAAATATACATTAATCGTATACTACATTGAGACAAGATGTCATATTCCAAACATCACACATCGCTAAACTGCTGATTCCAAATTCTGAAATAAAAACATTCAGAAAGCCATTCTTAGTATCGGGATGTTATGTTATATAAACAATTATTGTTATAATAGACAAGTGACCTCACTTGGATGTAACGTCATTGTCGAATACCGTTAGATTAATATACAATAATTGTAATAATATGTAAGTGACCTACCTTGGATTGTGCTTCATTGTCGAATACCATTAGATTAATATAAAATCATTGTTATAATATGCAAGTGACCTTGCTGAGATGTAGCTTCATTGTCCAATACCATTAGAATAATACACAATCATTGTTACAATATGCAAGTGATCTCCCTTGGATGTAGCTTCATTGTCGAATATCATTTCATAAATATACAATCATTGTTATAATATACGAGTGACCTCCCTTGGATGTAACTTCCTTGTCTACTACCATTAGATTATGCAAGTGACCTGCCTCGGGTGTAGCTGCATTGTCTAATACCATTAGATTAATATACAATCATTTTTATAATATGCAAGTGACCTCACTTGGATGTAGCTTCATTGTTGAATACCATCAGATTAATATGCAATCATTGTAATATTATGCCAGTGAACTCTCTTGGATGTGGTTTCATAGCTGGATATTTGTACTAGCAGAATACCCAACCTTGCCGAGGTTGTATAAGAAAAGTTGATATATATACTAGAAAAATACTCGACGTTGCCTGGGATTGGATGAGATAGGTGGGATGTTTCCCAGGAGAATACCTGGGATCGGATAAGATACGTGGATATTTATGCTAACAGAATACCCTATATAGGAAGATCAGGAAAAATTACTGTCCAAATAAGTAACATATCCAAGAATTATGAAAAATGATGAAATGTGTGTTATTTGATATGTGTGTTTGTAATGAAATAACTAGCCTAACATTGTCTCAAATGTATTTTTTTGTAAGAGAAAGGGGATTATGTGGGTTAAATAATGAAAAATGATTGTCGAAATTAGTAGCATATCCAAGAATTATGAAAAATGAAAGAATGCGAATTATTTGATTGGTGTGTTTGTAATGAAAAAAAAAAACCCCAGCCAGACAATGTCTCAGTTATTATTTTAGTAAGAGGAAGGGGATTATGTGGGTTAAATCATTAAGAACGATTTTTGAAATTAGCAACATATGCAAGAATTATGAACAGTGATTAAATGTAAGTTATTTGTGTTTATAATGAAATAAACAGCTCATATAGTCTCAAAGTGATTATTTTAGTAAAAGGGGGTCAATTATGTGGGTTGCATGATAAAAAATGATCATCACAATAACTAACATATCCAAGAATTATGAAAAATGAGTAAATTTGAGTTGTTTGTTTGGTGTGTTCGTAATGAAATAAAAAGCCAAGATGATGTATCCTATATAGGAAGATCAGGAAAAATTACTGTCCAAATTAGTAATATATCCAAAAATTATGAAAAATGATGAAATGTTAGTTATTTGATTGGTGTGATTCTGTTAGCACAAATATCCACCCATCTGATCTGATCCCAGGTATTCTCCGAGGAAACATCACATCTATTACATCCAATCCCAGGCAACGTCGGGTATTTTGCAAATACATATCTCCACCTTTCTTACACAATCCCCTGCAATACTGGGTATTATGCTAGTAGAGATATAGAGCTATGAAGCCATATCCAAGAGCAATCACTGGCATAATATTACATTGATTGCATATTAATCTAATGGTATCCGACAATGAGGTTACATCCAAGGGAAGTGGGGGTTCCTTTACTGAGTTCGAAAATTAATCAGAATAGAGAGTATTCTATAGATTTTTAAAGTGACAGTTTGCCCATGCATGGAATATTGTTGCCACATCTGGGCTAGTGCAGCTACCATTAGTCTTTGACTCTAAGACAATGCCAAAATAGTCTCAAATTTTTTGCACTATCAGCCAAGTTTCAAGCCCTGTCCCACTAACGAAATGTTGCATCCTTGTGCCTGTTTAACAAGTACTTTAATGGAACGTGTTCTGATCAACTTATAGCACTTGTTCTTTCAATGCGCACACTTCAGACTGATCTGACAAGCAGCAAAATCGCACTCCTTCACTGTTAATGTAGCTAAATGCTGGAAAACTTAGTCTTCCTTTGGACTGCTAGATTTTGGATTTTTATACAAATTTACACCCACACACATATATATTTTATGCATATAACTTGCCTCCTTACAAGGCCATAGTTAGACATGAACTCGGTTTTTAATATTAGGGGAAATCAGCTCCCCAAAAAGGGGCACTCTGGTCAGTAACAAAAGTAAAAAATGTATCAGTCATGCACATATATATACATTCATTCATATATACACACATACATATGGCATAATTATATTGACACATAAATAGATCACTGTAGTTAAGCAACGATGAGCCTGCCCAGTACTAGAGTGGTGAGCATTTTGGAATACTAGGCGCTGTATGTACTGCGCCAGGATGTAAAGGTTTCCAGGTTTGTATCTGGGGTGCATTAAAAACCACTGGGAGAGATGCACCCTCAGTCTGCATTAAGACATACATCTAGGAGAAAGAAAACTTCGATATGAGACCTGAAATCTACCATTTACTATGTCTTTGACTTTCAATTGAACTGACTGATATAAGCAGCTGTTCTAAAAAGTGTGGATCGTTCTAGACAAGCTTTTAACAAATCCTCTGTGTGGATTTCAGATAAGATTATTGCTGTGTGGGTCTCATAGGTCGAAATCGACAGGAGAATATATATATACACCAGGGGTTGGCAACCTTTTGGAGAGTGAGGGTCAAACAGCTATGTAGAGTCATGGAAGATGGCCAAACAGCTATGGCTGCAGTGTCATGGAGGAGAACCATGGTATTAAATATGTAAATAAATTTTCTGGGAGTTTACAGACTCAAAATTTGATATACAGGGTACTGAGATTTTAAGTCTACAGAAATTTGGCTGTTAAGGGTCAATTATTTGTTTTTTTTTACATGGGGATCACAACTTATCAAGGCACATAAGCCACTCGGGGATAAAGGGTATTTTGTGTACAATAATCAATGGGATAATATCGTAGTAATTGTTGGTATTGGAGATTTGATAAAGCGTCTTACTTAAAGAGGCGATTAATCAGGAATTTGTTCATGTTGGACTTGAAGACATCGAAGTTGTAATCAGGTGGGAAACAGGCAAACGGAAGAGAATTCCACAGGCGTGCACTTCTCAGAAAAAAAGCTATGTTCATGGAATCTGTTTTGATTTAGGCACAGATAAACAGTGGGGGAAATTACTGAAAGTGGTTTAAGCTAGACGGGTGTTTATCCACCCATCTGATCCGATCCCAGGTATTCTCCTAGGAAACATCCCATCTATTACATCCAATCCCAGGCAACGTCGGGTATTTTGCAAATACATATCTCCACCTTTCTTACACAATCCCCTGCAATACTGGGTATTATGCTAGTAGAAATATAGAGCTATGAAGCCATATCCAAGAGCAATAACTGGCATAATATTACATTGACTGCATATTAATCTAATGGTATCCGACAATAAGGCTACATCCAAGGGAATAATATACAATCATTGTTATAATATGGAAGTGACCACACTCAATTACTCAAAGATATTATAGCACACTCCATCACACAAAGGCATTATGGCACACTCCATCATGCAAATACATTATAGCAGACTCCATTATACAAAGACATTAAAGCACACTCCATTGCACAAAGACATTATAGCAGACTCCATTGCACAAAGACATTATAGCAGACTCCATTGCACAAAGACATTATAGCAGACTCGATTACACAAAGACATTATAGCTGACTCGATTACACAAAGACATTATAGCAGACTCGATTACAGAAAGACATTATAGCAGACTCGATTACAGAAAGACATTATAGCAGACTCGATTACAGAAAGACATTATAGCAGACTCGATTACAGAAAGACATTATAGCAGACTCCATTATACGAAGACATGATAGCAGACTCCATTATACAAAGACATGATTGCAGACTCCATTATACAAAGACATGATAGAAGACTCCATTATACAAAGACATGATTGAAGACTCCATTATACAAAGACATGATTGAAGACTCCATTATACAAAGACATGATTGCAGACTCCATTATACAAAGACATGATAGAAGACTCCATTATACAAAGACATGATAGAAGACTCCATTATACAAAGACATTATAGAAGACTCCATTATACAAAGACATGATTGCAGACTCCATTATAGAAAGACATGACTGCAGACTCCATTATAGAATGACATGATAGCAGACTCCATTATACAAAGACATGATAGTAGACTCCATTATACAAAGACATGATAGCAGACTCCATTATACAAAGGCATGACTGCAGACTCCATTATACAAAGACATGATAGAAGACTCCATTATACAAAGACATGACTGCAGACTCCATTATAGAAAGACATGATTGCAGACTCCATTATACAAAGGCATGATTGCAGACTCCATTATACAAAGACATGATTGCAGACTCCATTATACAAAGACATGATAGCAAACTCCATTATACACAGACATGATAGAAGACTCCACTAAACAAAGACATGATAGCAGACTCCATTATACAAAGACATGATTGAAGACTCCATTATACAAAGACATGATTGCAGACTCAATTATACAAAGACATGATTGAAGACTCCATTATACAAAGACATGATTGCAGACTCCATTATACAAAGACATGATTGCAGACTCCATTATACAAAGACATGATTGCAGACTCCATTATACAAAGACATGATTGCAGACTCCATTATACAAAGACATGATAGAAGACTCCATTATACAAAGACATGATAGAAGACTCCATTATACAAAGACATGATAGAAGACTCCATTATACAAAGACATGATTGCAGACTCCATTATAGAAAGACATGACTGCAGACTCCATTATAGAATGACATGATAGCAGACTCAATTATACAAAGACATGATAGCAGACTCCATTATACAAAGGCATGACTGCAGACTCCATTATACAAAGACATGATAGAAGACTCAATTATACAAAGACATGACTGCAGACTCCATTATAGAAAGACATGATAGCAGACTCCATTATACAAAGGCATGATTGCAGACTCCATTATACAAAGGCATGATTGCAGACTCCATTATACAAAGACATGATTGCAGACTCCATTATACAAAGACATGATTGCAGACTCCATTATACAAAGACATGATTGCAGACTCCATTATACAAAGACATGATTGCAGACTCCATTATACAAAGACATGATAGCAAACTCCATTATACAAAGACATGATAGAAGACTCCACTAAACAAAGACATGATAGAAGACTCCACTAAACAAAGACATGATAGCAGACTCCATTATACAAAGACATGATAGCAGACTCCATTACAGAAAGACATGATTGCAGACTCAATTATAGAAAGGCATGATTGCAGACTCCATTATAGAAAGACATGATTGCAGACTCCATTATAGAAAGACATGAGAGCAGACTCCATTATAGAAAGACATGAGAGCAGACTCCATTACAGAAAGACATGACTGCAGACTCCATTATACGAAGACATGACTGCAGACTCCATTATCGAAAGACATGATTGTAGACTCCATTATAGAAAGACAAGATTGCAGACTCTATTATAGAAAGACATGATTGCAGACTCTATTATAGAAAGACATGATTGCAGACTCTATTATAGAAAGACATGATTGCAGACTCCATTATACAAAGACATGATAGCAGACTCCATTATACAAAGGAATGATAGCAGACTCCATTGTACAAAGACATGTTTGCAGACTCCATTATACAAAGACATGTTTGCAGACTCCATTATACAAAGACATGTTTGCAGACTCCATTATACAAAGACATGATTGCAGACTCTATGATACAAAGACATGATTGCAGACTCTATGATACAAAGACATGATTGCAGACTCCATTATAAAAGACATGATCGCAGACTCCATTATAAAAGACATGATTGCAGACTCCATTATACAAAGGCATGACTGCAGACTCCATTATAGAAAGACATGATAGCAAACTCCATTACACAAAGACATGATTGCAGACTCAATTATACAAAGGCATGATAGCAGACTTCATTATACAAAGACATGATTGCAGACCCCATTATACAAAGGCATGACAGCAGACTCCATTATACAAAGACATGATAGCAGACTCCATTTTACAAAGGCATGACAGCAGACTCCATTATACAAAGACATAACAGCAGACTCTATTATACAAAGACACGATTGCAGACTCCATTATACAAAGACATGATTGCAGACTCCATTATACAAAGACATGATTGCAGACTCCATTATACAAAGACATGATTGCAGACTCCATTATACAAAGACATGATTGCAGACTCCATTATACAAAGACATGATTGCAGACTCCATTATACAAAGACATGATTGGAGACTCCATTATACAAAGACATGATAGCAGACTCCATTATACAAAGACATGATTGCCGACTCCATTATACAAAGACATGATTGCCGACTCCATTATACAAAGACATGATTGCAGACGCCATTATACAAAGACATGATTGCAGACTCCATTATACAAAGACATGATTGCAGACACCATTATACAAAGACATGATTGCAGACACCATTATACAAAGACATGATTGCAGACACCATTATACAAAGACATGATTGCAGACACCATTATACAAAGACATGATTGCAGACACCATTATACAAAGACATGATTGCAGACTCCATTATACAAAGACATGATAGCAGATTCCATTATACAAAGACATTAAAGCACACTCCATGATACAAAGACATGATAGCAGACTCCATTATACAAAGACATGATTGCAGACTCCATTATACAAAGACATGATTGCAGACTCCATTATACAAAGACATGATAGCAGACTCCATTATACAAAGACATGATAGCAGACTCCATTATACAAAGACATTATTGCAGACTCCATTATAGAAAGACAGGATAGCAGACTCCATTATAGAAAGACAGGATAGCAGACTCCATTATACAAAGACACGATTGCAGACTCAATTATACAAAGACACGACTGCAGACTCAATTATACAAAGACATGATTGCAGACTCAAATATACAAAGACATGATTGCAGACTCCATTACACAAAGACATGATAGCAGAATCCATTACACAAAGACATGATAGCAGACTCCATTATACAAAGACATGATAGCAGACACCATTATACAAAGGCATGATTGCAGACTCCATTATAGAAAGACATGATTGAAGACTCCATTATAGAAAGACATGATAGCAGACTCCATTACATAAAGACATGATTGTAGACTCCATTCTACAAAGACATGATTGTAGACTCCATTATACAAAGACATGATTGCAGACTCCATTATACAAAGACATGATTGCAGACTCCATTATAGAAAGACAGGGTAGCAGACTCCTTTATAGAAAGGCATGACTGCAGACTCCATTATACAAAGACATGATAGCAGACTCCATTATACAAGGGCATTACTGCAGACTCCATTATAAAAAGACATGATAGCAGACTCCATTATACAAAGACATGATAGCAGACTCCATTATACAAAGACATGATTGCAGACTCCATTATAGAAAGACATGATTGCAGACTACATTATAGAAAGGCATGATTGCAGACTACATTATAGAAAGACATGATAGCAGACTCCATTATAGAAAGACATGATAGCAGACTCCATTATAGAAAGACATGATAGCAGACTCCATTATAGAAAGACATGATTGCAGACTCCAATTTACAAAGACATGATTGCAGACTCCCTTATACAAAGACATGAGAGCAGACTCCATTATAGAAAGCATGATTGCAGACTCCATTATAAAAAGACATGATAGCAGACTCCATTATAAAAAGACATGATAGCAGACTCCATTATACAAAGACATGATAGCAGACTCCATTATACAAAGACATGATAGCAGACTCCATTATACAAAGGCATGACTGCAGACTCCATTATACAAAGACATGATTGCAGACTCCATTATAGAAAGACATGGCAGCAGACTCCTTTATAGAAAGGCATGACTGCAGACTCCATAATACAAAGACATGATAGCAGACTCCATTATACAAAGACATGATAGCAGACTCCATTATACAAAGACATGATTGCAGACTCCATTATACAAAGACATGATTGCAGACTCCATTATACAAAGACATGATTGGAGACTCCATTATACAAAGACATGATAGCAGACTCCATTATACAAAGACATGATTGCCGACTCCATTATACAAAGACATGATTTCCGACTCCATTATACAAAGACATGATTGCAGACGCCATTATACAAAGACATGATTGCAGACTCCATTATACAAAGACATGATTGCAGACACCATTATACAAAGACATGATTGCAGACACCATTATACAAAGACATGATTGCAGACACCATTATACAAAGACATGATTGCAGACACCATTATACAAAGACATGATTGCAGACTCCATTATACAAAGACATGATAGCAGATTCCATTATACAAAGACATTAAAGCACACTCCATGATACAAAGACATGATAGCAGACTCCATTATATAAAGACATGATTGTAGACTCCATTATACAAAGACATGATTGCAGACTCCATTATACAAAGACATGATTGCAGACTCCATTATACAAAGACATGATTGCAGACTCCATTATACAAAGACATGATTGCAGACTCCATTATACAAAGACATGATAGCAGACTCCCTAATACAAAGACATGATTGCAGACTCCATTATACAAAGGCATGGCTGCAGACCCAATTATAGAAAGAAATTATAGCAGACTCCATTATACAAAGACATGATTGCAGACGCCATTATAAAAGACATGATTGCAGACTCCATTATACAAAGGCATGAGTGCAGACTCCATTATACAAAGGCATGACTGCAGACTCCACTATAGAAAGACAGGATTGTAGACTCAATTATAGAAAGACATGATTGCAGACTCCATTATACAAAGACATGATTGCAGACTCTTTATACAAAGACATGATTGCAGACTCCAGTATACAAAGACATGATTGCAGACTCCATTATACAAAGACATTATTGCAGACTCCATTATACAAAGACATGATTGCAGACTCCATTATACAAAGACATGATTGCAGACTCCATTATACAAAGACATGATTGCAGACTCCATTATAAAAAGACATGATAGCAGACTCCATTATACAAAGACATGATTGCAGACTCCATTATACAAAGACATGATTGCAGACTCCATTATACAAAGACATGATAGCAGACTCCATTATACAAAGACATGATAGCAGACTCCATTATACAAAGACATTATTGCAGACTCCATTATAGAAAGACAGGATAGCAGACTCCATTATAGAAAGACAGGATAGCAGACTCCATTATACAAAGACACGATTGCAGACTCAATTATACAAAGACACGACTGCAGACTCAATTATACAAAGACATAATTGCAGACTCAAATATACAAAGACATGATTGCAGACTCCATTACACAAAGACATGATAGCAGAATCCATTACACAAAGACATGATAGCAGACTCCATTATACAAAGACATGATAGCAGACACCATTATACAAAGGCATGATTGCAGACTCCATTATAGAAAGACATGATTGAAGACTCCATTATAGAAAGACATGATAGCAGACTCCATTACATAAAGACATGATTGTAGACTCCATTATACAAAGACATGATTGTAGACTCCATTATACAAAGACATGATTGCAGACTCCATTATACAAAGACATGATTGCAGACTCCATTATACAAAGACATGATTGCAGACTCCATTATAGAAAGACAGGGTAGCAGACTCCTTTATAGAAAGGCATGACTGCAGACTCCATTATACAAAGACATGATAGCAGACTCCATTATACAAGGGCATTACTGCAGACTCCATTATAAAAAGACATGATAGCAGACTCCATTATACAAAGACATGATAGCAGACTCCATTATACAAAGACATGATTGCAGACTCCATTATAGAAAGACATGATTGCAGACTACATTATAGAAAGGCATGATTGCAGACTACATTATAGAAAGACATGATAGCAGACTCCATTATACAAAGACATGATAGCAGACTCCATTATAGAAAGACATGATAGCAGACTCCATTATAGAAAGACATGATTGCAGACTCCAATTTACAAAGACATGATTGCAGACTCCCTTATACAAAGACATGAGAGCAGACTCCATTATAGAAAGCATGATTGCAGACTCCATTATAAAAAGACATGATAGCAGACTCCATTATAAAAAGACATGATAGCAGACTCCATTATACAAAGACATGATAGCAGACTCCATTATACAAAGACATGATAGCAGACTCCATTATACAAAGGCATGACTGCAGACTCCATTATACAAAGACATGATTGCAGACTCCATTATAGAAAGACATGGCAGCAGACTCCTTTATAGAAAGGCATGACTGCAGACTCCATAATACAAAGACATGATAGCAGACTCCATTATACAAGGGCATGACTGCAGACTCCATTATACAAAGACATGATAGCAGACTCCATTATACAAAGACATGATAGCAGACTCCATTATACAAAGACATGATAGCAGACTACATTATACAAAGACATGATAGCCGACTCCATTATACAAAGACATGATAGCAGACTCCATTATACAAAGACATGATAGCAGACTCCATTATACAAAGACATGATAGCAGACTCCATTATACAAAGACATGATAGCAGACTCCATTATACAAAGACATGATAGCAGACTCCATTATACAAAGGCATGACGGCAGACTGCATTATACAAAGACATGATAGCAGACTGTTTATACAAAGACATGATAGCAGACTGCATTATACAAAGACATGATAGCAGACTGCATTATACAAAGACATGATAGCAGACTGCATTATACAAAGACATGATAGCAGACTGCATTATACAAAGACATGATAGCAGACTGCATTATACAAAGACATGATAGCAGACTGCATTATACAAAGACATGATAGCAGACTGCATTATACAAAGACATGATAGCAGACTGCATTATACAAAGACATGATAGCAGACTGCATTATACAAAGACATGATAGCAGACTGCATTATACAAAGACATGATAGCAAACTCCATTATACAAAGGCATGATTGCAGACTTCATTATAGAAAGACAGGATTGTAGACTCAATTATAGAAAGACATGATTGCAGACTCCATTAGACAAAGACATGATAGCAGACTCAATTATACAAAGACATTATAGCAGACTCCATTATACAAAGGCATGATTGCAGACTCCATTATACAAAGGCATGATTGCAGACTCCATTATACAAAGACATGATAGCAGACTCCATTATACAAAGACATGATAGCAGACTCCATTATAGAAAGACATGATTGCAGACTCCATTATAGAAAGACATGATTGCAGACTACATTATAGAAAGGCATGATTGCAGACTACATTATAGAAAGACATGATTGCAGACTCCATTATAGAAAGACATGATAGCAGACTCCATTATAGAAAGACATGATTGCAGACTCAATTTTACAAAGACATGATTGCAGACTCCCTTATACAAAGACATGAGAGCAGACTCCATTATAGAAAGCATGATTGCAGACTCCATTATAAAAAGACATGATAGCAGACTCCATTATAAAAAGACATGATAGCAGACTCCATTATACAAAGACATGATAGCAAACTCCATTATACAAAGACATGATAGCAGACTCCATTATACACAGACATGATAGCAGACTCCATTATACAAAGACATGATAGCAGACTCCATTATACAAAGACATGATAGCAGACTCCATTATACAAAGACATGATTGCAGACTCCATTATAGAAAGACAGGATAGCAGACTCCATTATACAAAGACACGATTGCAGACTCCATTATACAAAGACACGATTGCAGACTCCATAATACAAAGACACGATTGCAGACTCGATTATACAAAGACACGATTGCAGACTCAATTATACAAAGACACGATTGCAGACTCAAATATACAAAGACATGATTGCAGACTCCATTACACAAAGACATGATAGCAGACTCCATTACACAAAGATATGATAGCAGACTCCATTATACAAAGACATGATAGCAGACACCATTATACAAAGGCATGACTGCAAACTCCATTATAGAAAGACATGATTGAAGACTCCATTATACAAAGACATGATAGCAGACTCCATTATAAAAAGACATGATAGCAGACTCCATTATACAAAGACATGATAGCAAACTCCATTATACAAAGACATGATAGCAGACTCCATTATACAAAGGCATGACTGCAGACTCAATTATACAAAGGCATGACTGCAGACTCCATTATAGAAAGACATGATTGAAGACTCCATTATAGAAAGACATGATTGAAGACTCCATTATACAAAGACATTATAGCAGACTCCATTATAGAAAGGCATGATAGCAGACTCCATTATACAAGGGCATGACTGCAGACTACATTATACAAGGACATGATTGCAGACTCCATTATACGGAGGCATGATTGCAGACTCCATTATAGAAAGACATGATTGCAGACTCCATTATAGAAAGGCATGATTGCAGACTCCATTATAGAAAGGCATGATTGCAGACTCCATTATAGAAAGGCATGATTGCAGACTCCATTATAGAAAGGCATGATTGCAGACTCGATTATAGAAAGGCATGATTGCAGACTCGATTATAGAAAGGCATGATTGCAGACTCGATTATAGAAAGGCATGATTGCAGACTCGATTATAGAAAGGCATGATTGAAGACTCCATTATAGAAAGGCATGATTGCAGACTCTATTATAGAAAGACATGATAGCAGACTCCATTATACAAAGACATGATTGCAGACTACATTATACAAAGACATGATTGCAGACTCCATTATACGGAGGCATGATTGCAGACTCCATTATAGAAAGACATGTTTGCAGACTTCTATATAGAAAGACATGAGAGCAAACTCCATTATACAAAGACATGACTGCATACTCCATTATACGAAGACATGATTGCAGACTCCATTATCGAAAGACATGATTGTAGACTCCATTATAGAAAGACATGATTGCAGACTCCATTATAGAAAGACATGATTGCAGACTCCATTATACAAAGACATGATAGCAGACTCCATCATACAAAGACATGATAGAAGACTCCATTATACAAAGACATGATAGCAGACTCCATTATACAAAGACATGATAGCAGACTCCATTATACAAAGACATGATAGCAGACTCCATTATACAAAGACATGATAGCAGACTCCATTATACAAAGACATGATTGCAGACTCCATTATACAAAGACATGATAGAAGACTCCATTATACAAAGACATGATTGCAGACTCCATTGTACAAAGACATGATTGCAGACTCCATTATAGAAAGACATGATTGCAGACTACATTATAGAAAGGCATGATTGCAGACTACATTATAGAAAGGCATGATTGCAGACTACATTATAGAAAGACATGATTGCAGACTACATTATAGAAAGACATGATTGCAGACTCCATTATAGAAAGACGTGATTGCAGACTCCATTTTACAAAGACATGATTGCAGACTCCATTTTACAAAGACATGATTGCAGACTCCCTTATACAAAGACATGATTGCAGACTCCATTATAGCAAGCATGATTGCAGACTCCATTATAAAAAGACATGATTGCAGACTCCATTATAAAAAGACATGATAGCAGACTCCATTATAAAAAGACATGATAGCAGACTCCATTATAAAAAGACATGATAGCAGACTCCATTATACAAAGACATGATAGCAGACTCCATTATACAAAGACATGATAGCAGACTCCATTATACAAAGGCATGACTGCAGACTCCATTATACAAAGGCATGACTGCAGACTCCATTATAGAAAGACATGATTGAAGACTCCATTATACAAAGACATTATAGCAGACTCCATTATAGAAAGGCATGACTGCAGACTCCATTATAGAAAGGCATGATTGCAGACTCCATTATGGAAAGGCATGATTGCAGACTCGATTATAGAAAGGCATGATTGCAGACTCGATTATAGAAAGGCATGATTGCAGACTCCATTATAGAAAGGCATGATTGCAGACTCCATTATAGAAAGGCATGATTGCAGACTCCATTATAAAAAGACATGATAGCAGACTCCATTATAAAAAGACATGATAGCAGACTCCATTATACAAAGACATGATAGCAGACTCCATTATACAAAGGCATGATAGCAGACTCCATTATACAAGGGCATGACTGCAGACTACATTATACAAGGACATGATTGCAGACTCCATTATACGGAGGCATGATTGCAGACTCCATTATAGAAAGACATGATTGCAGACTCCATTATAGAAAGGCATGATTGCAGACTCCATTATAGAAAGGCATGATTGCAAACTCCATTATGGAAAGGCATGATTGCAGACTCGATTATAGAAAGGCATGATTGCAGACTCCATTAGAGAAAGGCATGATTGCAGACTCCATTATAGAAAGGCATGATTGCAGACTCTATTATAGAAAGACATGATAGCAGACTCCATTATACAAAGACATGATTGCAGACTACATTATACAAAGACATGATTGCAGACTCCATTATACGGAGGCATGATTGCAGACTCAATTATAGAAAGACATAATTGCAGACTTCATTATAGAAAGACATGAGAGCAAACTCCATTATACAAAGACATGACTGCATACTCCATTATACGAAGACATGATTGCAGACTCCATTATCGAAAGACATGATTGTAGACTCCATTATAGAAAGACATGATTGCAGACTCCATTATAGAAAGACATGATTGCAGACTCCATTATACAAAGACATGATAGCAGACTCAATCATACAAAGACATGATAGCAGACTCCATTATACAAAGACATGATTGCAGACTCCATTATACAAAGACATGATAGCAGACTCAATCATACAAAGACATGATAGCAGACTCCATCATACAAAGACATGATAGCAGACTCCATTATACAAAGACATGATAGCAGACTCCATTATACAAAGACATGATAGCAGACTCCATTATACAAAGACATGATTGTAGACCACCATTATACAAAGACATGATAGCAGACTCCATTATACAAAGACATGATAGCAGACTCCATTATACAAAGACATGATAGCAGACTCCATTATAAAAAGACATGATAGCAGACTCCATTATACAAAGACATGATTGCAGACTCCATTATAGAAATACATGATTGCAGACTCCATTATAGAAAGACATGATTGAAGACTCCATTATAGAAAGACATGATTGCAGACTCCATTATAGAAAGACATGATTGCAGACTCCATTATAGAAAGACATGATTGCAGACTCCATTATAGAAAGACATGATTGCAGACTCCATTATAAAAAGACATGATTGCAGACTCCATTATAAAAAGACATGATTGCAGACTCCATTATAAAAAGACATGATTGCAGACTCTATTATAAAAAGACATGACAGCAGACTCCATTATAGAAAGGCATGACAGCAGACTCCATTATACAAAGACATGATAGCAGACTCCATTATACAAAGACATGATTGCAGACTCCATTATACAAAGACATGATTGCAGACTCCATTATACACAGAATGATTGCAGACTCCATTATACAAAGACATGATTGCAGACTCCATTATACAAAGACATGATAGCAGACTCCATTATACAAGACATGATAGCAGACTCCATTATACAAAGACATGATTGCAGACTCAATGATAGAAAGACATGATTGCAGACTCAGTGATAGAAAAATATCATTTCAGACTCCATGATAGAAAGACATGATTGCAGACTCCATTATAGAAAGACATGATTGCAGACTCCATTATAGAAAGACATGATTGCAGACTCCATTATAGAAAGACATGATTGCAGACTCCATTATAGAAAGACATGATTGCAGACTCCATTATAGAAAGACATGATTGCAGACTCCATTATACAAAGACATGATTGCAGACTCCATTATAGAAAGACATGATTGCAGACTCCATTATAGAAAGACATGATTGCAGACTCCATTATAGAAAGACATGATTGCAGACTCCATTATAGAAAGACATGATTGCAGACTCCATTATAGAAAGACATGATTGCGGACTCCATTATAGAAAGACATGATTGCAGACTCCATTATAGAAAGACATGATTGCAGACTCCATTATACAAAGACATGATTGCAGACTCCATTATAGAAAGACATGATTGCAGACTCCATTATAGAAAGACATGATTGCAGACTCCATTATAGAAAGACATGATTGCAGACTCCATTATAGAAAGACATGATTGCAGACTCCATTATAGAAAGACATGATTGCAGACTCCATTATAGAAAGACATGATTGTAGACTCCATTATAGAAAGACATTATTGCAGACTCAATTATACAAAGACATTATAGCAGACTCCATTATACAAAGGCATGATTGCAGACTCCATTATACAAAGACATGATAGCAGACTCCATTATACAAAGACATTATAGCAGACTCCATTATACAAAGACATGATTGCAGACTCCATTATACAAAGACATGATTGCAGACTCCATTATACAAAGACATGATAGCAGACTCCATTATACAAAGACATGATAGCAGACTCCATTATACAAATACATGATAGCAGACTCCATTATACAAAGACATGATAGCAGACTCCATTATACAAAGGCATGACGGCAGACTCCATTATACAAAGACATGATTGCAGACTCCATTATACAAAGACATGATTGCAGACTCCATTATAGAAAGACATGATTGCAGACTCCATTATAGAAAGACATGATTGCAGACTCCATTATACAAAGACATGATTGTAGACTCCATTATACAAAGACATGATTGTAGACTCCATTATACAAAGACATGATTGTAGACTCCATTATACAAAGACATGATTGTAGACTCCATTATACAAAGACATGATTGTAGACTCCATTATACAAAGACATGATTGTAGACTCCATTATACAAAGACATGATTGTAGACTCCATTATACAAAGACATGATTGTAGACTCCATTATACAAAGACATGATTGTAGACTCCATTATCGAAACACATGGTAGCAGCATCCTTTATAGAAAGGCATGACTGCAGACTCCATTATACAAAGACATGATAGCAGACTCCATTATACAAAGACATGATAGCAGACTCCATTATACAAAGACATGATAGCAGACTCCATTATACAAAGACATGATAGAAGACTCCATTATACAAAGACATGATAGAAGACTCCATTATACACACACATGATAGCAGACTCCATTATACAAAGGCATGACTGCAGACTCCATTATACAAAGGCATGACTGCAGACTGCATTATACAAAGACATGATAGCAGACTGTTTATACAAAGACATGATAGCAGACTGCATTATACAAAGACATGATAGCAGACTGCATTATACAAAGACATGATAGCAGACTGCATTATACAAAGACATGATAGCAGACTGCATTATACAAAGACATGATAGCAGACTGCATTATACAAAGACATGATAGCAGACTGCAATATACAAAGACATGATAGCAGACTGCATTATACAAAGACATGTTAGCAGACTGCATTATACAAAGACATGATAGCAGACTGCATTATACAAAGACATGATAGCAGACTGCATTATACAAAGACATGATAGCAGACTGCATTATACAAAGACATGATAGCAAACTCCATTATACAAAGGCATGATTGCAGACTTCATTATAGAAAGACAGGATTGTAGACTCAATTATAGAAAGACATGATTGCAGACTCCATTAGACAAAGACATGATAGCAGACTCAATTATACAAAGACATTATAGCAGACTCCATTATACAAAGGCATGATTGCAGACTCCATTATACAAAGGCATGATTGCAGACTCCATTATACAAAGACATGATTGCAGACTCCATTATACAAAGACATGATAGCAGACTCCATTATACAAAGACATGATAGCAGACTCCATTATAGAAAGACATGATTGCAGACTCCATTATAGAAAGACATGATTGCAGACTCCATTATACAAAGACATGATTGCAGACTCCATTATACAAAGACATGATTGCAGACTCCATTATAAAAAGACATGATAGCAGACTCCATTATACAAAGACATGATAGCAGACACCATTATACAAAGGCATGAGTGCAGACTCCATTATAGAAAGACATGAGTGCAGACTCCATTATACAAAGACATGATAGCAGACTCCATTATACAAAGACATGATTGTAGACTCCATTATACAAAGACATGATTGCAGACTCCATTATACAAAGACATGATTGCAGACTCCATTATACAAAGACATGATTGCAGACTCCATTATACAAAGACATGATTGCAGACTCCATTATAGAAAGACAGGGTAGCAGACTCCTTTATAGAAAGGCATGACTGCAGACTCCATTATACAAAGACATGATAGCAGACTCCATTATACAAGGGCATGACTGCAGACTCCATTATAAAAAGACATGATAGCAGACTCCATTATAAAAAGACATGATTGCAGACTCCATTATACAAAGACATGATTGCAGACTCCATTATAGAAAGACATGACTGCAGACTCCATTATAGAAAGACATGATTGCAGACTCCATTATAGAAAGACATAATTGCAGACTCCATTATAGAAAGACATGATTGCAGACTCCATTATAGAAAGGCATGATTGCAGACTACATTATAGAAAGACATGATTGCAGACTCCATTATAGAAAGACATGATAGCAGACTCCATTATAGAAAGACATGATTGCAGACTCAATTTTACAAAGACATGATTGCAGACTCCCTTATACAAAGACATGAGAGCAGACTCCATTATAGAAAGCATGATTGCAGACTCCATTATAAAAAGACATGATAGCAGACTCCATTATAAAAAGACATGATAGCAGACTCCATTATACAAAGACATGATAGCTAACTCCATTATACAAAGACATGATAGCAGACTCCATTATACAAAGGCATGACTGCAGACTCAATTATACAAAGGCATGACTGCAGACTCCATTATAGAAAGACATGATTGAAGACTCCATTATACAAAGACATTATAGCAGACTCCATTATAGAAAGGCATGACTGCAGACTCCATTATACAAAGGCATGATAGCAGACTCCATTATACAAGGGCATGACTGCAGACTACATTATACAAGGACATGATTGCAGACTCCATTATACGGAGGCATGATTGCAGACTCCATTATAGAAAGACATGATTGCAGACTCCATTATAGAAAGGCATGATTGCAGACTACATTATAGAAAGGCATGATTGCAGACTCCATTATGGAAAGGCATGATTGCAGACTCGATTATAGAAAGGCATGATTGCAGACTCGATTATAGAAAGGCATGATTGCAGACTCCATTATAGAAAGGCATGATTGCAGACTCCATTATAGAAAGGCATGATTGCAGACTCCATTATAAAAAGACATGATAGCAGACTCCATTATAAAAAGACATGATAGCAGACTCCATTATACAAAGACATGATAGCAGACTCCATTATACAAAGGCATGATAGCAGACTCCATTATACAAGGGCATGACTGCAGACTACATTATACAAGGACATGATTGCAGACTCCATTATACGGAGGCATGATTGCAGACTCCATTATAGAAAGACATGATTGCAGACTCCATTATAGAAAGGCATGATTGCAGACTCCATTATAGAAAGGCATGATTGCAAACTCCATTATGGAAAGGCATGATTGCAGACTCGATTATAGAAAGGCATGATTGCAGACTCGATAATAGAAGGGCATTATTGCAGACTCCATTAGAGAAAGGCATGATTGCAGACTCCATTATAGAAAGGCATGATTGCAGACTCTATTATAGAAAGACATGATAGCAGACTCCATTATACAAAGACATGATTGCAGACTACATTATACAAAGACATGATTGCAGACTCCATTATACGGAGGCATGATTGCAGACTCAATTATAGAAAGACATAATTGCAGACTTCATTATAGAAAGACATGAGAGCAAACTCCATTATACAAAGACATGACTGCATACTCCATTATACGAAGACATGATTGCAGACTCCATTATCGAAAGACATGATTGTAGACTCCATTATAGAAAGACATGATTGCAGACTCCATTATAGAAAGACATGATTGCAGACTCCATTATACAAAGACATGATAGCAGACTCAATCATACAAAGACATGATAGCAGACTCCATTATACAAAGACATGATTGCAGACTCCATTATACAAAGACATGATAGCAGACTCAATCATACAAAGACATGATAGCAGACTCCATCATACAAAGACATGATAGCAGACTCCATTATACAAAGACATGATAGCAGACTCCATTATACAAAGACATGATAGCAGACTCCATTATACAAAGACATGATTGTAGACCACCATTATACAAAGACATGATAGCAGACTCCATTATACAAAGACATGATAGCAGACTCCATTATACAAAGACATGATAGCAGACTCCATTATACAAAGACATGATAGCAGACTCCATTATAAAAAGACATGATAGCAGACTCCATTATAGAAATACGTGATTGCAGACTCCATTATAGAAAGACATGATTGAAGACTCCATTATAGAAAGACATGATTGCAGACTCCATTATAGAAAGACATGATTGCAGACTCCATTATAGAAAGACATGATTGCAGACTCCATTATAGAAAGACATGATTGCAGACTCCATTATAGAAAGACATGATTGCAGACTCCATTATAAAAAGACATGATTGCAGACTCTATTATAAAAAGACATGACAGCAGACTCCATTATAGAAAGGCATGACAGCAGACTCCATTATACAAAGACATGATAGCAGACTCCATTATACAAAGACATGATTGCAGACTCCATTATACAAAGACATGATTGCAGACTCCATTATACACAGAATGATTGCAGACTCCATTATACAAAGACATGATTGCAGACTCCATTATACAAAGACATGATAGCAGACTCAATTATACAAGACATGATAGCAGACTCCATTATACAAAGACATGATTGCAGACTCCATGATAGAAAGACATGATTGCAGACTCAGTGATAGAAAAATATCATTTCAGACTCCATGATAGAAAGACATGATTGCAGACTCCATTATAGAAAGACATGATTGCAGACTCCATTATAGAAAGACATGATTGCAGACTCCATTATAGAAAGACATGATTGCAGACTCCATTATACAAAGACATGATTGCAGACTCCATTATAGAAAGACATGATTGCAGACTCCATTATAGAAAGACATGATTGCAGACTCCATTATAGAAAGACATGATTGCAGACTCCATTATAGAAAGACATGATTGCAGACTCCATTATAGAAAGACATGATTGCGGACTCCATTATAGAAAGACATGATTGCTGACTCCATTATAGAAAGACATGATTGCAGACTCCATTATACAAAGACATGATTGCAGACTCCATTATAGAAAGACATGATTGCAGACTCCATTATAGAAAGAAATGATTGCAGACTCCATTATAGAAAGACATGATTGCAGACTCCATTATAGAAAGACATGATTGCAGACTCCATTATAGAAAGACATGATTGCAGACTCCATTATAGAAAGACATGATTGTAGACTCCATTATAGAAAGACATTATTGCAGACTCAATTATACAAAGACATTATAGCAGACTCCATTATACAAAGGCATGATTGCAGACTCCATTATACAAAGACATGATAGCAGACTCCATTATACAAAGACATTATAGCAGACTCCATTATACAAAGACATGATTGCAGACTCCATTATACAAAGACATGATTGCAGACTCCATTATACAAAGACATGATAGCAGACTCCATTATACAAAGACATGACAGCAGACTCCATTATACAAATACATGATAGCAGACTCCATTATACAAAGACATGATAGCAGACTCCATTATACAAAGACATGATTGCAGACTCCATTATACAAAGACATGATTGAAGACTCCATTATACAAAGACATGATTGCAGACTCCATTATACAAAGACATGATTGCCGACTCCATTATACAAAGACATGATAGCAGACTCCATTATACAAAGACATGATAGCAGACTCCATTATACAAAGACATGATAGCAGACTCCATTATACAAAGGCATGACGGCAGACTCCATTATACAAAGACATGATTGCAGACTCCATTATACAAAGACATGATTGCAGACTCCATTATAGAAAGACATGATTGCAGACTCCATTATAGAAAGACATGATTGCAGACTCCATTATACAAAGACATGATTGTAGACTCCATTATACAAAGACATGATTGTAGACTCCATTATACAAAGACAGGATTGTAGACTCCATTATACAAAGACATGATTGTAGACTCCATTATACAAAGACATGATTGTAGACTCCATTATACAAAGACATGATTGTAGACTCCATTATACAAAGACATGATTGTAGACTCCATTATACAAAGACATGATTGTAGACTCCATTATACAAAGACATGATTGTAGACTCCATTATCGAAACACATGGTAGCAGCATCCTTTATAGAAAGGCATGACTGCAGACTCCATTATACAAAGACATGAAAGCAGACTCCATTATACAAAGACATGATAGCAGACTCCATTATACAAAGACATGATAGCAGACTCCATTATACAAAGACATGATAGCAGACTCCATTATACAAAGACATGATAGAAGACTCCATTATACAAAGACATGATAGAAGACTCCATTATACACACACATGATAGCAGACTCCATTATACAAAGACATGATTGTAGACTCCATTGTACAAAGACATGATTTCAGACTCCATTATAGAAAGACATGATTGCAGACTACATTATAGAAAGGCATGATTGCAGACTACATTATAGAAAGGCATGATTGCAGACTACATTATAGAAAGACATGATTGCAGACTCCATTATAGAAAGACATGATAGCAGACTCCATTATAGAAAGACGTGATTGCAGACTCCATTTTACAAAGACGTGATTGCAGACTCCATTTTACAAAGACATGATTGCAGACTCCATTATAGCAAGCATGATTGCAGACTCCATTATAAAAAGACATGATAGCAGACTCCATTATAAATAGACATGATAGCAGACTCCATTATAAATAGACATGATAGCAGACTCCATTATACAAAGACATGATAGCAGACTCCATTATACAAAGACATGATAGCAGACTCCATTATACAAAGGCATGACTGCAGACTCCATTATACAAAGGCATGACTGCAGACTCCATTATAGAAAGACATGATTGAAGACTCCATTATAGAAAGACATTATAGCAGACTCCATTATAGAAAGGCATGACTGCAGACTCCATTATAGAAAGGCATGATTGCAGACTCCATTATGGAAAGGCATGATTGCAGACTCGATTATAGAAAGGCATGATTGCAGACTCGATTATAGAAAGACATGATTGCAGACTCCATTATAGAAAGACATGATTGCAGACTCCATTATACAAAGACATGATAGCAGACTCAATCATACAAAGACATGATAGCAGACACCATTATACAAAGACATGATTGCAGACTCCATTATACAAAGACATGATTGCAGACTCAATCATACAAAGACATGATAGCAGACTCTATCATACAAAGACATGATAGCAGACTCCATTATACAAAGACATGATAGCAGACTCCATTATACAAAGACATGATAGCAGACTCCATTATACAAAGACATGATTGTAGACTCCATTATACAAAGACATGATAGCAGACTCCATTATACAAAGACATGATAGCAGACTCCATTATACAAAGACATGATAGCAGACTCCATTATACAAAGACATGATAGCAGACTCCATTATACAAAGACATGATTGCAGACTCCATTATAGAAATACATGATTGCAGACTCCATTATAGAAAGACATGATTGCAGACTCGATTATAGAAAGACATGATTGCAGACTCGATTATAGAAAGACATGATTGCAGACTCGATTATAGAAAGACATGATTGCTGACTCCATTATAGAAAGACATGATAGCAGACTCCATTATAGAAAGACATGATTGCAGACTCCATTATAGAAAGACATGATTGCAGACTCCATTATAAAAAGACATGTTTGCAGACTCTATTATAAAAAGACATGATAGCAGACTCCATCATACAAAGACATGATAGCAGACTCCATTATACAAAGACATGATAGCAGACTCCATTATACAAAGACATGATAGCAGACTCCATTATATAAAGACATGATTGTAGACTCCATTATACAAAGACATGATAGCAGACTCCATTATACAAAGACATGATAGCAGACTCCATTATACAAAGACATGATAGCAGACTCCATTATACAAAGACATGATAGCAGACTCCATTATACAAAGACATGATTGCAGACTCCATTATACAAAGACATGATTGCAGACTCCATTATACAAAGACATGATTGCAGACTCCATTATAGAAAGACAGGGTAGCAGACTCCTTTATAGAAAGGCATGACTGCAGACTCCATTATACAAAGACATGATAGCAGACTCCATTATACAAGGGCATGACTGCAGACTCCATTATAAAAAGACATGATAGCAGACTCCATTATAAAAAGACATGATTGCAGACTCCATTATACAAAGACATGATAGCAGACTCCATTATACAAGGGCATGACTGCAGACTCCATTATAAAAAGACATGATAGCAGACTCCATTATAAAAAGACATGATTGCAGACTCCATTATACAAAGACATGATTGCAGACTCCATTATAGAAAGACATGACTGCAGACTCCATTATAGAAAGACATGATTGCAGACTCCATTATAGAAAGACATAATTGCAGACTCCATTATAGAAAGACATGATTGCAGACTCAATTATAGAAAGGCATGATTGCAGACTACATTATAGAAAGACATGATTGCAGACTCCATTATAGAAAGACATGATAGCAGACTCCATTATAGAAAGACATGATTGCAGACTCAATTTTACAAAGACATGATTGCAGACTCCCTTATACAAAGACATGAGAGCAGACTCCATTATAGAAAGCATGATTGCAGACTCCATTATAAAAAGACATGATAGCAGACTCCATTATAAAAAGACATGATAGCAGACTCCATTATACAAAGACATGATAGCTAACTCCATTATACAAAGACATGATAGCAGACTCCATTATACAAAGGCATGACTGCAGACTCCATTATACAAAGACATGACTGCAGACTCCATTATAGAAAGACATGATTGAAGACTCCATTATACAAAGACATTATAGCAGACTCCATTATAGAAAGGCATGACTGCAGACTCCATTATACAAAGGCATGATAGCAGACTCCATTATACAAGGGCATGACTGCAGACTACATTATACAAGGACATGATTGCAGACTCCATTATACGGAGGCATGATTGCAGACTCCATTATAGAAAGACATGATTGCAGACTCCATTATAGAAAGGCATGATTGCAGACTACATTATAGAAAGGCATGATTGCAGACTCGATTATGGAAAGGCATGATTGCAGACTCGATTATAGAAAGGCATGATTGCAGACTCGATTATAGAAAGGCATGATTGCAGACTCGATTATAGAAAGGCATGATTGCAGACTCCATTATAGAAAGGCATGATTGCAGACTCTATTATAGAAAGACATGATAGCAGACTCCATTATACAAAGACATGATTGCAGACTACATTATACAAAGACATGATTGCAGACTCCATTATACGGAGGCATGATTGCAGACTCCATTATAGAAAGACATGTTTGCAGACTTCTATATAGAAAGACATGAGAGCAAACTCCATTATACAAAGACATGACTGCATACTCCATTATACGAAGACATGATTGCAGACTCCATTATCGAAAGACATGATTGTAGACTCCATTATAGAAAGACATGATTGCAGACTCCATTATAGAAAGACATGATTGCAGACTCCATTATACAAAGACATGATAGCAGACTCCATCATACAAAGACATGATTGCAGACTCCATTATACAAAGACATGATAGAAGACTCCATTATACAAAGACATGATTGCAGACTCCATTATACAAAGACATGATTGCAGACTCCATTGTACAAAGACATGATTTCAGACTCCATTATAGAAAGACATGATTGCAGACTACATTATAGAAAGGCATGATTGCAGACTACATTATAGAAAGGCATGATTGCAGACTACATTATAGAAAGACATGATTGCAGACTCCATTATAGAAAGACATGATAGCAGACTCCATTATAGAAAGACGTGATTGCAGACTCCATTTTACAAAGACATGATTGCAGACTCCCTTATACAAAGACATGATTGCAGACTCCATTATAGCAAGCATGATTGCAGACTCCATTATAAAAAGACATGATAGCAGACTCCATTATAAAAAGACATGATAGCAGACTCCATTATAAAAAGACATGATAGCAGACTCCATTATACAAAGACATGATAGCAGACTCCATTATACAAAGACATGATAGCAGACTCCATTATACAAAGGCATGACTGCAGACTCCATTATACAAAGGCATGACTGCAGACTCCATTATAGAAAGACATGATTGAAGACTCCATTATAGAAAGACATTATAGCAGACTCCATTATAGAAAGGCATGACTGCAGACTCCATTATAGAAAGGCATGATTGCAGACTCCATTATGGAAAGGCATGATTGCAGACTCGATTATAGAAAGGCATGATTGCAGACTCGATTATAGAAAGGCATGATTGCAGACTCGATTATAGAAAGGCATGATTGCAGACTCCATTATAGAAAGGCATGATTGCAGACTCCATTATAGAAAGGCATGATTGCAGACTCCATTATAAAAAGACATGATAGCAGACTCCATTATAAAAAGACATGATAGCAGACTCCATTATACAAAGACATGATAGCAGACTCCATTATACAAAGGCATGATAGCAGACTCCATTATACAAGGGCATGATTGCAGACTACATTATACAAGGACATGATTGCAGACTCCATTATACGGAGACATGATTGCAGACTCCATTATAGAAAGACATGATTGCAGACTCCATTATAGAAAGGCATGATTGCAGACTCCATTATAGAAAGGCATGATTGCAGACTCCATTATGGAAAGGCATGATTGCAGACTCGATTATAGAAAGGCATGATTGCAGACTCGATTATAGAAGGGCATGATTGCAGACTCCATTAGAGAAAGGCATGATTGCAGACTCCATTATAGAAAGACATGAGAGCAAACTCCATTATAAAAAGACATGACTGCATACTCCATTATACGAAGACATGTTTGCAGACTCCATTATCGAAAGACATGATTGTAGACTCCATTATAGAAAGACATGATTGCAGACTCCATTATAGAAAGACATGATTGCAGACTCCATTATACAAAGACATGATAGCAGACTCAATCATACAAAGACATGATAGCAGACACCATTATACAAAGACATGATTGCAGACTCCATTATACAAAGACATGATTGCAGACTCAATCATACAAAGACATGATAGCAGACTCCATCATACAAAGACATGATAGCAGACTCCATTATACAAAGACATGATAGCAGACTCCATTATACAAAGACATGATAGCAGACTCCATTATACAAAGACATGATAGCAGACTCCATTATACAAAGACATGATTGCAGACTCCATTATAGAAATACATGATTGCAGACTCCATTATAGAAATACATGATTGCAGACTCGATTATAGAAAGACATGATTGCAGACTCGATTATAGAAAGACATGATTGCAGACTCGATTATAGAAAGACATGATTGCAGACTCCATTATAGAAAGACATGATTGCTGACTCCATTATAGAAAGACATGATAGCAGACTCCATTATAGAAAGACATGATTGCAGACTCCATTATAGAAAGACATGATTGCAGACTCCATTATAAAAAGACATGTTTGCAGACTCTATTATAAAAAGACATGATAGCAGACTCCATCATACAAAGACATGATAGCAGACTCCATTATACAAAGACATGATAGCAGACTCCATTATACAAAGACATGATAGCAGACTCCATTATATAAAGACATGATTGTAGACTCCATTATACAAAGACATGATAGCAGACTCCATTATACAAAGACATGATAGCAGACTCCATTATACAAAGACATGATAGCAGACTCCATTATACAAAGACATGATAGCAGACTCCATTATACAAAGACATGATTGCAGACTCCATTATAGAAATACATGATTGCAGACTCCATTATAGAAAGACATGATTGCAGACTCGATTATAGAAAGACATGATTGCAGACTCGATTATAGAAAGACATGATTGCAGACTCGATTATAGAAAGACATGATTGCAGACTCGATTATAGAAAGACATGATTGCAGACTCGATTATAGAAAGACATGATTGCAGACTCCATTATAGAAAGACATGATTGCAGACTCCATTATAGAAAGACATGATTGCAGACTCCATTATAAAAAGACATGTTTGCAGACTCTATTATAAAAAGACATGACAGCAGACTCCATTATAGAAAGGCATGACAGCAGACTCCATAATACAAAGACATGATAGCAGACTCCATTATACAAAGACATGATTGCAGACTCCATTATATAAAGACATGATTGCAGACTCCATTATACAAAGACATGATAGCAGACTCCATTATACAAAGACATGATAGCAAACTCCATTATACAAAGACATGATAGCAGACTCCATTATACAAAGACATGATTGCAGACCCCATTATACAAAGACATGATAGCAGATTCCATAATTCAAAGACATGATTGCAGACTCCATTATACAAAGACATGACTGAAGACTCCATTATACAAAGACATGATAGCAGACTCCATTATACAAAGACATGACTGCGGACTCCATTATACAAAGACATGATAGCAGACTCCATTATACAAAGACATGACTGCAGACTCCATTATACAAAGACATGATAGCAGACTCCATTATACAAAGACATGATAGCAGACTCCATTATACAAAGACATGATTGCAGACTCCATTATACAAAGACATGATTGCAGACTCCATTATACACAGAATGATTGCAGACTCCATTATACACAGAATGATTGCAGACTCCATTATACAAAGACATGATTGCAGACTCCATTATACAAAGACATGATAGCAGACTCCATTATACAAGACATGATAGCAGACTCCATTATACAAAGACATGATTGCAGACTCCATGATAGAAAGACATGATTGCAGACTCAGTGATAGAAAAATATGATTTCAGACTCCATGATAGAAAGACATGATTGCAGACTCCATTATAGAAAGACATGATTGCAGACTCCATTATAGAAAGACATGATTGCAGACTCCATTATAGAAAGACATGATTGCAGACTCCATTATACAAAGACATGATTGCAGACTCCATTATAGAAAGACATGATTGCAGACTCCATTATAGAAAGACATGATTGCAGACTCCATTATAGAAAGACATGATTGCAGACTCCATTATAGAAAGACATGATTGCAGACTCCATTATAGAAAGACATGATTGCAGACTCCATTATAGAAAGACATGATTGCAGACTCCATTATACAAAGACATGATTGCAGACTCCATTATAGAAAGACATGATTGCAGACTCCATTATAGAAAGACATGATTGCAGACTCCATTATAGAAAGACATGATTGCAGACTCCATTATAGAAAGACATGATTGCAGACTCCATTATAGAAAGACATGATTGCAGACTCCATTATAGAAAGACATGATTGTAGACTCCATTATAGAAAGACATTATTGCAGACTCAATTATACAAAGACATTATAGCAGACTCCATTATACAAAGACATTATAGCAGACTCCATTATACAAAGGCATGATTGCAGACTCCATTATACAAAGACATGATAGCAGACTCCATTATACAAAGACATGATAGCAGACTCCATTATACAAAGACATGATTGCAGACTCCATTATACAAAGACATGATTGCAGACTCCATTATACAAAGACATGATAGCAGACTCCATTATACAAAGACATGACTGCAGACTCCATTATACAAAGACATGATAGCAGACTCCATTATACAAAGACATGATAGCAGACTCCATTATAAAAGACATGATTGCAGACTACATTATACAAAGACATGATTGCAGACTCCATTATACAAAGACATGATTGCAGACTCCATTATACAAAGACATGATTGCAGACTCCATTATACAAAGACATGATTGCAGACTCCATTATACAAAGAATGATAGCAGACTCCATTATACAAAGACATGATTGCAGACTCCATTATACAAAGACATGATAGCAGACTCCATTATACAAAGACATGATTGCAGACTCCATTACACAAAGACATGATAGACGACTCCATCATACAAAGACATGATAGCAGACGCCATTATACAAATAAATGATAGCAGACACCATTATACAAAGACATGATTGCAGACTCCATTATACAAAGTAATGACTGCAGACTCCATTATAGAAAGACATGATTGTAGACTCAATTATAGAAAGACATGATTGCAGACTCCATTATACAAAGACATGATTGCAGACTCTATTATACAAAGACATGATGGCAGACTCTATTATACAAAGACATGATGGCAGACTCCATTATACAAAGACATGATTGCAGACCCCATTATACAAAGACATGATAGCAGATTTCATTATACAAAGACATGATAGCAGATTCCATTATACAAAGACATGATTGCAGACTCCATTATCGAAAGACATGATTGTAGACTCCATTATAGAAAGACATGATTGCAGACTCCATTATAGAAAGACATGATTGCAGACTCCATTATACAAAGACATGATAGCAGACTCAATCATACAAAGACATGATAGCAGACTCCATTATACAAAGACATGATTGCAGACTCCATTATACAAAGACATGATAGCAGACTCAATCATACAAAGACATGATAGCAGACTCCATCATACAAAGACATGATTGCAGACTCCATTATACAAAGACATGATAGCAGACTCCATTATACAAAGACATGATAGCAGACTCCATTATACAAAGACATGATTGTAGACTCCATTATACAAAGACATGATAGCAGACTCCATTATACAAAGACATGATAGCAGACTCCATTATACAAAGACATGATAGCAGACTCCATTATACAAAGACATGATAGCAGACTCCATTATACAAAGACATGATAGCAGACTCCATTATACAAAGACATGATGGCAGACTCCATTATACAAAGACATGATTGCAGACTCCATTATAGAAATACATGATTGCAGACTCCATTATAGAAATACATGATTGCAGACTCCATTATAGAAAGACATGATTGCAGACTCCATTATAGAAAGACATGATTGCAGACTCCATTATAGAAAGACATGATTGCAGACTCCATTATAGAAAGACATGATTGCAGACTCCATTATAGAAAGACATGATAGCAGACTCCATTATACAAAGACATGATTGCAGACCCCATTATACAAAGACATGATAGCAGATTCCATTATACAAAGACATGATTGCAGACTCCATTATACAAAGACATGAGTGCAGACTCCATTATACAAAGACATGAGTGCAGACTCCATTATACAAAGACATGATAGCAGACTCCATTATACAAAGAAATGATTGTAGACTCCATTATAGAAAGACATTATTGCAGACTCCATTATAGAAAGGCATGATTGCAGACTCCATTATAGAAAGGCATGATTGCAGACTCCATTATAGAAAGGCATGATTGCAGACTCCATTATAGAAAGGCATGATTGCAGACTCCATTATACAAAAACATGATAGCAGACTCCATTATACAAAGACATGATTGCAGACTTTATTATACAAAGACATGACTGCAGACTCCATTATACAAAGACATGATAGCAGACTCCACTTATACAAAGACATGACTGCAGACTCCATTATACAAAGACATGATAGCAGACTCCATTATACAAAGACATGATAGCAGACTCCATTATACAAAGACATGATAGCAGACTCCATTATACAAAGACATGATTGCAGACTCCATTATACAAAGACATGATTGCAGACTCACTTATACAAAGAATGATAGCAGACTCCATTATACAAAGACATGATAGCAGACTCCATTATACAAAGACATGATTGCAGACTCCATTATACAAAGACATGATAGCAGACTCCATTATACAAAGACATGATTGCAGACTCCATTACACAAAGACATGATAGCAGACTCCATTATACAAAGACATGATAGCAGACGCCATTATACAAAGAAATGATTGCAGACACCATTATACAACGACATGATTGCAGACTCCATCATACAAAGTAATTACTGCAGACTCCATTATAGAAAGACATGATTGTAGACTCAATTATAGAAAGACATGATTGTAGACTCAATTATAGAAAGACATGATTGCAGACTCCATTATACAAAGACATGATAGCAGACTCCATTATACAAAGACATGATAGCAGACTCCATTATACAAAGACATGATAGCAGACTCCATTATAGAAAGACATGATTGCAGACTCCATTATAGAAAGACATGATTGCAGACTCCATTATAGAAAGACATGATTGCAGACTCCATTATAGAAAGACATGATTGCAGACTCCATTATAGAAAGACATGATTGCAGACTCCATTATAGAAAGACATGATAGCAGACTCCATTATAGAAAGACATGATTGCAGACTCCATTATAGAAAGACATGATTGCAGACTCCATTATAGAAAGACATGATTGCAGACTCCATTATAGAAAGACATGATTGCAGACTCCATTATAGAAAGACATGATTGCAGACTCCATTATAGAAAGACATGATTGCAGACTCCAGTATAGAAAGACATGATTGCAGACTCCATTATAGAAAGACATGATTGCAGACTCCATTATAGAAAGACATGATTGCAGACTCCATTATAGAAAGACATGATTGCAGACTCCATTATAGAAAGACATGATTGCAGACTCCATTATAGAAAGACATGATTGCAGACTCCATTATAGAAAGACATGATTGTAGACTCCATTATACAAAGACATGACTGCAGACTCCATGATACAAAGACATGACTGCAGACTCCATGATACAAAGACATGATAGCAGACTCCATTATACAAAGGCATTATAGCAGACTCCATTATACAAAGACATGATAGCAGACTCCATTATACAAAGACATGATAGCAGACTCAATTATACAAAGACATGATAGCAGACTGCATTATACAAAGACATGATAGCAGACTGCATTATACAAAGACATGATAGCAGACTGCATTATACAAAGACATGATAGCAGACTGCATTATACAAAGACATGATAGCAGACTGCATTATACAAAGACATGATAGCAGACTGCATTTTACAAAGACATGATAGCAGACTGCATTATACAAAGACATGATAGCAGACTGCATTATACAAAGACATGATAGCAGACTGCATTATACAAAGACATGATAGCAGACTCCATTATACAAAGACATGATTGCAGACTCCATTATAGAAAGACATGATTGCAGACTCCATTATAGAAAGACATGATTTCAGACTCCATTTTAGAGAGACATGATTGCAGACTCCGTTATACAAAGACATGACTGCAGACTCCATTATACAAAGACCTGATAGCAGACTCCATTATACAAAGAAATGATTGTAGACTCCATTATAGAAAGACATTATTGCAGACTCAATTATACAAAGACATTATAGCAGACTCCATTATAGAAAGGCATGATTGCAGACTCCATTATACAAAGACAAGATAGCAGACTCCATTATACAAAGACATGATTGCAGACTCCATTATACAAAGACATGATTGCAGACTCCATTATACAAAGACATGATTGCAGACTCCATTATACAAAGACATGATTGCAGACTCCATTATACAAAGACATGATTGCAGACTCCATTATACAAAGACATGATGGAAGACTCCATTATACAAAGACATGATTGCAGACCCCATTATACAAAGACATGATAGCAGACTCCATTATACATAGACATGAGTGCAGACTCCATTATACATAGACATGAGTGCAGACTCCATTATACAAAGACATGAGTGCAGACTCCATTATACAAAGACATGAGTGCAGACTCCATTATACAAAGAAATGATTGTAGACTCCATTATAGAAAGACATTATTGCAGACTCAATTATACAAAGACATTATAGCAGACTCCATTATAGAAAGGCATGATTGCAGACTCCATTATACAAAGACATGATAGCAGACTCCATTATACAAAGACATGATTGCAGACTCCATTATACAAAGACATGACTGCAGACTCCATTATACAAAGACATGACAGCAGACTCCACTTATACACAGAAATGACTGCAGACTCCATTATACAAAGACATGATAGCAGACTCCATTATACAAAGACATGATAGCAGACTCCATTATACAAAGATGATTGCAGACTCCATTATACAAAGACATGATTGCAGACTCCATTATACAAAGACATGATTGCAGACTCCATTATACAAAGAATGATAGCAGACTCCATTATACAAAGAATGATAGCAGACTCCATTATACAAAGACATGATTGCAGACTCCATTATACAAAGACATGATAGCAGACTCCATTATACAAAGACATGATTGCAGACTCCATTATACAAAGACATGATTGCAGACTCCATTATACAAAGACATGATAGCAGACGCCATTATACAAAGAAATGATTGCAGACTCCATTATAGAAAGACATGATTGCAGACTCCATTATAGAAAGACATGATTGCAGACTCAATTATAGAAAGACATGATTGCAGACTCAATTATAGAAAGACATGATTGCAGACTCCATTATAGAAAGACATGATTGCAGACTCCATTATAGAAAGACATGATTGCAGACTCCATTATAGAAAGACATGATTGCAGACTCCATTATAGAAAGACATGATTGCAGACTCCATTATAGAAAGACATGATTGCAGACTCCATTATACAAAGACATGATTGTAGACTCCATTATACAAAGACATTACTGCAGACTCCATGATACAAAGACATGACTGCAGACTCCATGATACAAAGACATGATAGCAGACTCCATTATACAAAGACATGATAGCAGACTCCATGATACAAAGACATGATTGCAGACTCCATTATACAAAGACATTGTAGCAGACTCCATTATACAAAGACATGATTGCAGACTCCATTATACAAAGACATGATTGCAGACTCAATTATACAAAGACATGATAGCAGACTCAATTATACAAAGGCATTACTGCAGACTGCATTATACAAAGACATGATAGCAGACTGCATTATACAAAGACATGATAGCAGACTGCATTATACAAAGACATGATAGCAGACTGCATTATACAAAGACATGATAGCAGACTGCATTATACAAAGACATGATAGCAGACTGCATTATACAAAGACATGATAGCAGACTCCATTATACAAAGACATGATTGCAGACTCCATTATAGAAAGACATGATTGCAGACTCCATTATAGAAAGACATGATTGCAGACTCCATTATAGAAAGACATGATTGCAGACTCCATTATAGAAAGACATGATTGCAGACTCCATTATAGAAAGACATGATTGCAGACTCCATTATAGAAAGACATGATTGCAGACTCCATTATAGAAAGACATGATTGCAGACTCCATTATACAAAGACATGATTGCAGACTCCATTATAGAAAGACATGATTGCAGACTCCATTATAGAAAGACATGATTGCAGACTCCATTATAGAAAGACATTATAGCAGACTCCATTATACAAAGGCATGATTGCAGACTCCATTATACAAAGACATGATAGCAGACTCCATTATACAAAGACATGATAGCAGACTCCATTATACAAAGACATGATTGCAGACTCCATTATACAAAGACATGATTGCAGACTCCATTATACAAAGACATGATAGCAGACTCCATTATACAAAGACATGACTGCAGACTCCATTATACAAAGACATGACTGCAGACTCCATTATACAAAGACATGATAGCAGACTCCATTATACAAAGACATGATAGCAGACTCCATTATACAAAGACATGATTGCAGACTACATTATACAAAGACATGATTGCAGACTCCATTATACAAAGACATGATTGCAGACTCCATTATACAAAGACATGATTGCAGACTCCATTATACAAAGAATGATAGCAGACTCCATTATACAAAGACATGATTGCAGACTCCATTATACAAAGACATGATAGCAGACTCCATTATACAAAGACATGATTGCAGACTCCATTACACAAAGACATGATAGACGACTCCATCATACAAAGACATGATAGCAGACGCCATTATACAAATAAATGATAGCAGACACCATTATACAAAGACATGATTGCAGACTCCATTATACAAAGTAATGACTGCAGACTCCATTATAGAAAGACATGATTGTAGACTCAATTATAGAAAGACATGATTGCAGACTCCATTATACAAAGACATGATTGCAGACTCCATTATACAAAGACATGATAGCAGACTCTATTATACAAAGACATGATGGAAGACTCCATTATACAAAGACATGATTGCAGACCCCATTATACAAAGAAATGATAGCAGATTCCATTATACAAAGACATGATAGCAGATTCCATTATACAAAGATATGATTGCAGACTCCATTATCGAAAGACATGATTGTAGACTCCATTATAGAAAGACATGATTGCAGACTCCATTATAGAAAGACATGATTGCAGACTCCATTATACAAAGACATGATAGCAGACTCAATCATACAAAGACATGATAGCAGACTCCATTATACAAAGACATGATTGCAGACTCCATTATACAAAGACATGATAGCAGACTCAATCATACAAAGACATGATAGCAGACTCCATCATACAAAGACATGATTGCAGACTCCATCATACAAAGACATGATTGCAGACTCCATTATACAAAGACATGATAGCAGACTCCATTATACAAAGACATGATAGCAGACTCCATTATACAAAGACATGATTGTAGACTCCATTATACAAAGACATGATAGCAGACTCCATTATACAAAGACATGATAGCAGACTCCATTATACAAAGACATGATAGCAGACTCCATTATACAAAGACATGATAGCAGACTCCATTATACAAAGACATGATAGCAGACTCCATTATACAAAGACATGATTGCAGACTCCATTATAGAAATACATGATTGCAGACTCCATTATAGAAATACATGATTGCAGACTCCATTATAGAAAGACATGATTGCAGACTCCATTATAGAAAGACATTATTGCAGACTCCATTATAGAAAGGCATGATTGCAGACTCCATTATAGAAAGGCATGATTGCAGACTCCATTATACAAAAACATGATAGCAGACTCCATTATACAAAGACATGATTGCAGACTCCATTATACAAAGACATGACTGCAGACCCCATTATACAAAGACATGATAGCAGATTCCATTATACAAAGACATGATTGCAGACTCCATTATACAAAGACATGAGTGCAGACTCCATTATACAAAGACATGAGTGCAGACTCCATTATACAAAGACATGAGTGCAGACTCCATTATACAAAGACATGATAGCAGACTCCATTATACAAAGAAATGATTGTAGACTCCATTATAGAAAGACATTATTGCAGACTCCATTATAGAAAGGCATGATTGCAGACTCCATTATAGAAAGGCATGATTGCAGACTCCATTATACAAAAACATGATAGCAGACTCCATTATACAAAGACATGATTGCAGACTCCATTATACAAAGACATGACTGCAGACTCCATTATACAAAGACATGATAGCAGACTCCACTTATACAAAGACATGACTGCAGACTCCATTATACAAAGACATGATAGCAGACTCCATTATACAAAGACATGATAGCAGACTCCATTATACAAAGACATGATAGCAGACTCCATTATACAAAGACATGATTGCAGACTCCATTATACAAAGACATGATTGCAGACTCACTTATACAAAGAATGATAGCAGACTCCATTATACAAAGACATGATAGCAGACTCCATTATACAAAGACATGATTGCAGACTCCATTATACAAAGACATGATAGCAGACTCCATTATACAAAGACATGATTGCAGACTCCATTACACAAAAACATGATAGCAGACTCCATTATACAAAGACATGATAGCAGACGCCATTATACAAAGAAATGATTGCAGACACCATTATACAACGACATGATTGCAGACTCCATTATACAAAGTAATTACTGCAGACTCCATTATAGAAAGACATGATTGTAGACTCAATTATAGAAAGACATGATTGTAGACTCAATTATAGACAGACATGATTGCAGACTCCATTATACAAAGACATGATGGCAGACTCCATTATACAAAGACATGATAGCAGACTCCATTATAGAAAGACATGATTGCAGACTCCATTATAGAAAGACATGATTGCAGACTCCATTATAGAAAGACATGATTGCAGACTCCATTATAGAAAGACATGATTGCAGACTCCATTATAGAAAGACATGATTGCAGACTCCATTATAGAAAGACATGATTGCAGACTCCATTATAGAAAGACATGATAGCAGACTCCATTATAGAAAGACATGATAGCAGACTCCATTATAGAAAGACATGATTGCAGACTCCATTATAGAAAGACATGATTGCAGACTCCATTATAGAAAGACATGATTGCAGACTCCATTATAGAAAGACATGATTGCAGACTCCATTATAGAAAGACATGATTGCAGACTCCAGTATAGAAAGACATGATTGCAGACTCCATTATAGAAAGACATGATTGCAGACTCCATTATAGAAAGACATGATTGCAGACTCCATTATAGAAAGACATGATTGCAGACTCCATTATAGAAAGACATGATTGCAGACTCCATTATAGAAAGACATGATTGCAGACTCCATTATAGAAAGACATGATTGCAGACTCCATTATACAAAGACATGATTGTAGACTCCATTATACAAAGACATGACTGCAGACTCCATGATACAAAGACATGACTGCAGACTCCATGATACAAAGACATGATAGCAGACTCCAGGATACAAAGACATGATAGCAGACTCCATTATACAAAGACATGATAGCAGACTCCATTATACAAAGGCATTATAGCAGACTCCATTATACAAAGACATGATAGCAGACTCCATTATACAAAGACATGATAGCAGACTCAATTATACAAAGACATGATAGCAGACTGCATTATACAAAGACATGATAGCAGACTGCATTATACAAAGACATGATAGCAGACTGCATTATACAAAGACATGATAGCAGACTGCATTATACAAAGACATGATAGCAGACTGCATTATACAAAGACATGATAGCAGACTGCATTATACAAAGACATGATAGCAGACTGCATTATACAAAGACATGATAGCAGACTGCATTATACAAAGACATGATTGCAGACTCCATTATAGAAAGACATGATTGCAGACTCCATTATAGAAAGACATGATTTCAGACTCCATTATAGAGAGACATGATTGCAGACTCCGTTATACAAAGACATGACTGCAGACTCCATTATACAAAGACCTGATAGCAGACTCCATTATACAAAGAAATGATTGTAGACTCCATTATAGAAAGACATTATTGCAGACTCAATTATACAAAGACATTATAGCAGACTCCATTATAGAAAGGCATGATTGCAGACTCCATTATACAAAGACATGATTGCAGACTCCATTATACAAAGACATGATAGCAGACTCCATTATACAAAGACATGATTGCAGACTCCATTATACAAAGACATGACTGCAGACTCCATTATACAAAGACATGACAGCAGACTCCACTTATACACAGAAATGACTGCAGACTCCATTATACAAAGACATGATAGCAGACTCCATTATACAAAGACATGATAGCAGACTCCATTATACAAAGATGATTGCAGACTCCATTATACAAAGACATGATTGCAGACTCCATTATAGAAAGACATGATTGCAGACTCCATTATACAAAGACATGATTGCAGATTTACCATTGTCCAGAGATGTCATTGGATTTACCATTGTCCAGAGATGTCATTGGATTTACCATTTACCAGAGATGTCATTGGATTTACCATTTACCAGAGATGTCATTGGATTTACCATTTACCAGAGATGTCATTGGATTTACCATTTACCAGAGATGTCATTGGATTTACCATTTACCAGAGATGTCATTTGATTTACCATTTACCAGAGATGTCATTGGATTTACCATTCCCTGATGATGTAATTGCATATACCATGTCCCAAAAATTCCTTTGGACTTACCTTTGTCCAGAGATGTAATTTGATTTACCATTTCCTAATGATTACATTAGATTTACCATTATACCGGTAAGATAATCTTATATGTAAAACTTCCAGAGATGTCATTGGATTTACCATTCCCGAAAGATGTCATTGGATTTACCATAATGCAGGTAAGATAATCTTCTAATCTTTCAATTTCCCGAGATGTCATTGGATTTACCATTCTCCAGAGATGTCATTGGATTTACTATTTCCCAGAGATGTATTTGGATTTACCATAATACAGGTAAGATAATCTTCTAATGTTTAAATTTCACGAGATTTCAAGGGATTTACCGTGTTCCAAAGATTACTTTGGATTTACACTTCTCCAGAGATGTCATTGGATTTACCATTCTCCAGAGATGTCATTGGATTTACCATTCTCCAGAGATGTCATTTGATTTACCATTTACCAGAGATGTCATTTGATTTACCATTTACCAGAGATGTCATTGGATGTACAATTTACCAGAGATGTCATTGGATGTACAATTTACCAGAGATGTCATTGGATTTACCATTTACCAGAGATGTCATTGGATTTACCATTTACCAGAGATGTCATTGGATTTACCATTTACCAGAGATGTCATTGGATTTACCATTTACCAGAGATGTCATTGGATTTACCATTTACCAGAGATGTCATTGGATTTACCATTTACCAGAGATGTCATTGGATTTACCATTTACCAGAGATGTCATTGGATTTACCATTTACCAGAGATGTCATTGGATTTACCATTTACCAGAGATGTCATTGAATTTACCATTCCCTGATGATGTAATTGCATTTACCATGTCCCAAAAATTCCTTTGGACTTACCTTTGTCCAGAGCTGTAATTTGATTTACCATTTCCTAATGAGTACATTAGATTTACCATTATACCGGTAAGATGATCTTATATGTAAAACTTCCAGAGATGTCATTGGATTTACCATTCCCGAAAGATGTCATTGGATTTACCATAATGCAGGTAAGATAATCTTCTAATCTTTCAATTTCCCGAGATGTCATTGGATTTACCATTCTCCAGAGATGTCATTGGATTTACCATTCTCCAGAGATGTCATTGGATTTACCATTCTCCAGAGATGTCATTGGATTTACCATTTACCAGAGATGTATTTGGATTTACCATAATACAGGTAAGATAATCTTCTAATGTTTCAATTTCACGAGATTTCAAGGGATTTACCGTGTCCCAAAGATTACTTTAAATTTACACTTCTCCAGAGATGTCATTGGATTTACCATTCTCCAGAGATGTCATTGGATTTACCATTCTCCAGAGATGTCATTGGATTTACCATTCTCCAGAGATGTCATTGGATTTACCATTCTCCAGAGATGTCATTTGATTTACCATTTACCAGAGATGTCATTGGATTTACAATTTACCAGAGATGTCATTGGATTTACCATTTACCAGAGATGTCATTGGATTTACCATTTACCAGAGATGTCATTGGATTTACCATTTACCAGAGATGTCATTGGATTTACCATTCTCCAGAGATGTCATTGGATTTACCATTTACCAGAGATGTCATTGGATTTACCATTTACCAGAGATGTCATTGGATTTACCATTCTCCAGAGATGTCATTGGATTTACCATTCTCCAGAGATGTCATTGGATGTACCATTCTCCAGAGATGTCATTGGATGTACCATTCTCCAGAGATGTCATTGGATTTACCATTTACCAGAGATGTCATTGGATTTACCATTTACCAGAGATGTCATTGGATTTACCATTTACCAGAGATGTCATTGGATTTACCATTTACCAGAGATGTCATTGGATTTACCATTTACCAGAGATGTCATTGGATTTACCATTTACCAGAGATGTCATTGGATTTACCATTCCCTGATGATGTAATTGCATTTACCATGTCCCAAAAACTCCTTTGGACTTACCTTTGTCCAGAGATGTAATTTGATTTACCATTTCCTAATGAGTACATTAGATTTACCATTATACCGGTAAGATGATCTTATATGTAAAACTTCCAGAGATGTCATTGGATGTACCATTCCCGAAAGATGTCATTGGATTTACCATAATGCAGGTAAGATAATCTTCTAATCTTTCAATTTCCCGAGATGTCATTGGATTTACCATTCTCCAGAGATGTCATTGAATTTACCATTTCCCAGAGATGTATTTGGATTTACCATAATACAGGTAAGATAATCTTCTAATGTTTCAATTTCACGAGATTTCAAGGGATTTACCGTGTTCCAAAGATTACTTTGGATTTACACTTCTCCAGAGATGTCATTGGATTTACCATTCTCCAGAGATGTCATTGGATTTACCATTCTCCAGAGATGTCATTTGATTTACCATTTACCAGAGATGTCATTGGATTTACAATTTACCAGAGATGTCATTGGATTTACCATTTACCAGAGATGTCATTGGATTTACCATTTACCAGAGATGTCATTGGATTTACCATTTACCAGAGATGTCATTGGATTTACCATTTACCAGAGATGTCATTGGATTTACCATTCTCCAGAGATGTCATTGGATTTACCATTTACCAGAGATGTCCTTGGATGTACCATTTACCAGAGATGTCATTGGATTTACCATTCTCCAGAGATGTCATTGGATTTACCATTCTCCAGAGATGTCATTGGATTTACCATTTACCAGAGATGTCATTGGATTTACCATTTACCAGAGATGTCATTGGATTTACCATTTACCAGAGATGTCATTGGATTTACCATTTACCAGAGATGTCATTGGATTTACCATTTACCAGAGATGTCATTGGATTTACCATTTACCAGAGATGTCATTGGATTTACCATTTACCAGAGATGTCATTGGATTTACCATTCCCTGATGATGTAATTGCATTTACCATGTCCCAAAAATTCCTTTGGACTTACCTTTGTCCAGAGATGTAATTTGATTTACCATTTCCTAATGAGTACATTAGATTTACCATTATACAGGTAAGATGATCGTATATGTAAAACTTCCAGAGATGTCATTGGATTTACCATTCCCGAAAGATGTCATTGGATTTACCATAATGCAGGTAAGATAATCTTCTAATCTTTCAATTTCCCGAGATGTCATTGGATTTACCATTCTCCAGAGATGTCATTGGATTTACCATTCTCCAGAGATGTCATTGGATTTACCATTCTCCAGAGATGTCATTGGATTTACCATTCTCCAGAGATGTCATTGGATTTACCATTTACCAGAGATGTATTTGGATTTACCATAATACAGGTAAGATAATCTTCTAATGTTTCAATTTCACGAGATTTCAAGGGATTTACCGTGTCCCAAAGATTACTTTGGATTTACACTTCTCCAGAGATGTCATTGGATTTACCATTCTCCAGAGATGTCATTGGATTTACCACTCTCTAGAGATGTCATTGGATTTACCATTCTCCAGAGATGTCATTGGATTTACCATTTACCAGAGATGTCATTGGATTTACCATTTACCAGAGATGTCATTGGATTTACCATTTACCAGAGATGTCATTGGATTTACCATTCTCCAGAGATGTCATTGGATTTACCATTCTCCAGAGATGTCATTGGATTTACCATTTACCAGAGATGTCATTGGATGTACCATTTACCAGAGATTTCATTGGATTTACCATTGTCCAGAGATGTCATTGGATTTACCATTGTCCAGAGATGTCATTGGATTTACCATTGTCCAGAGATGTCATTGGATTTACCATTTACCAGAGATGTCATTGGATTTACCATTTACCAGAGATGTCATTGGATTTACCATTTACCAGAGATGTCATTGGATTTACCATTTACCAGAGATGTCATTGGATTTACCATTCCCTGATGATGTAATTGCATTTACCATGTCCCAAAAATTCCTTTGGACTTACCTTTGTCCAGAGATGTAATTTGATTTACCATTTCCTAATGATTACATTAGATTTACCATTATACCGGTAAGATAATCTTATATGTAAAACTTCCAGAGATGTCATTGGATTTACCATTCCCGAAAGATGTCATTGGATTTACCATAATGCAGGTAAGATAATCTTCTAATCTTTCAATTTCCCGAGATGTCATTGGATTTACCATTCTCCAGAGATGTCATTGGATTTACCATTCTCCAGAGATGTCATTGGATTTACCATTCTCCAGAGATGTCATTGGATTTACCATTTACCAGAGATGTATTTGGCTTTACCATAATACAGGTAAGATTATCTTCTAATGTTTCAATTTCACGAGATTTCAAGGGATTTACCGTGTCCCAAAGATTACTTTGGATTTACACTTCTCCAGAGATGTCATTGGATTTACCATTCTCCAGAGATGTCATTGGATTTACCACTCTCCAGAGATGTTATTGGATTTACCATTCTCCAGAGATGTCATTGGATTTACCATTTACCAGAGATGTCATTGGATTTACCATTTACCAGAGATGTCATTGGATTTACCATTTACCAGAGATGTCATTGGATGTACCTTCTCCAGAGATGTCATTGGATTTACCATTCTCCAGAGATGTCATTGGATTTACCATTCTCCAGAGATGTCATTGGATTTACCATTCTCCAGAGATGTCATTGGATTTACCATTCTCCAGAGATGTCATTGGATGTACCATTCTCCAGAGATGTCATTGGATGTACCATTCTCCAGAGATGTCATTGGATTTACCATTCTCCAGAGATGTCATTGGATTTACCATTCTCCAGAGATGTCATTGGATTTACCATTTACCAGAGATGTCATTGGATTTACCATTTACCAGAGATGTCATTGGATTTACCATTTACCAGAGATGTCATTGGATTTACCATTCCCTGATGATGTAATTGCATTTACCATGTCCCAAAAATTCCTTTGGACTTACCTTTGTCCAGAGATGTAATTTGATTTACCATTTCCTAATGATTACATTAGATTTACCATTATACCGGTAAGATAATCTTATATGTAAAACTTCCAGAGATGTCATTGGATTTACCATTCCCGAAAGATGTCATTGGATTTACCATAATGTAGGTAAGATAATCTTCTAATCTTTCAATTTCCCGAGATGTCATTGGATTTACCATTCTCCAGAGATGTCATTGGATTTACCATTCTCCAGAGATGTCATTGGATTTACCATTCTCCAGAGATGTCATTGGATTTACCATTTACCAGAGATGTATTTGGATTTACTATAATACAGGTAAGATAATCTTCTAATGTTTCAATTTCACGAGATTTCAAGGGATTTACCGTGTCCCAAAGATTACTTTGGATTTACACTTCTCCAGAGATGTCATTGGATTTACCATTCTCCAGAGATGTCATTGGATTTACCACTCTCCAGAGATGTCATTGGATTTACCATTCTCCAGAGATGTCATTTGATTTACCATTTACCAGAGATGTCATTGGATTTACCATTTACCAGAGATGTCATTGGATTTACCATTTACCAGAGATGTCATTGGATTTACCATTTACCAGAGATGTCATTGGATTTACCATTTACCAGAGATGTCATTGGATTTACCATTTACCAGAGATGTCATTGGATTTACCATTTACCAGAGATGTCATAGGATTTACCATTTACCAGAGATGTCATTGGATTTACCATTTACCAGAGATGTCATTGGATTTACCATTCCCTGATGATGTAATTGCATTTACCATGTCCCAAAAATTCCTTTGGACTTACCTTTGTCCAGAGATGTAATTTGATTTACCATTTCCTAATTATTACATTAGATTTACCATTATACCGGTAAGATAATCTTATATGTAAAACTTCCAGAGATGTTATTGGATTTACCATTCCCGAAAGATGTCATTGGATTTACCATAATGCAGGTAAGATAATCTTCTAATCTTTCAATTTCCCGAGATGTCATTGGATTTACCATTCTCCAGAGATGTCATTGGATTTACCATTTCCCAGAGATGTATTTGGATTTACCATAATACAGGTAAGATAATCTTCTAATGTTTCAATTTCACGAGATTTCAAGGGATTTACCGTGTTCCAAAGATTACTTTGGATTTACACTTCTCCAGAGATGTCATTGGATTTACCATTCTCCAGAGATGTCATTGGATTTACCATTCTCCAGAGATGTCATTGGATTTACCATTCTCCAGAGATGTCATTGGATTTACCATTTACCAGAGATGTCATTGGATTTACAATTTACCAGAGATGTCATTGGATTTACCATTTACCAGAGATGTCATTGGATTTACCATTTACCAGAGATGTCATTGGATTTACCATTTACCAGAGATGTCATTGGATTTACCATTTACCAGAGATGTCATTGGATTTACCATTCTCAAGAGATGTCATTGGATTTACCATTTACCAGAGATGTCATTGGATTTACCATTCTCCAGAGATGTCATTGGATTTACCATTTACCAGAGATGTCATTGGATGTACCATTTACCAGAGATGTCATTGGATTTACCATTCTCCAGAGATGTCATTGGATTTACCATTTACCAGAGATGTCATTGGATTTACCATTTACCAGAGATGTCATTGGATTTACCATTTACCAGAGATGTCATTGGATTTACCATGTACCAGAGATGTCATTGGATTTACCATTTACCAGAGATGTCATTGGATTTACCATTTACCAGAGATGTCATTGGATTTACCATTTACCAGAGATGTCATTGGATTTACCATTCCCTGATGATGTAATTGCATTTACCATGTCCCAAAAATTCCTTTGGACTTACCTTTGTCCAGAGATGTAATTTGATTTACCATTTCCTAATGATTACATTAGATTTACCATTATACCGGTAAGATGATCTTATATGTAAAACTTCCAGAGATGCTATTGGATTTACCATTCCCGAAAGATGTCATTGGATTTACCATAATGCAGGTAAGATAATCTTCTAATCTTTCAATTTCCCGAGATGTCATTGGATTTACCATTCTCCAGAGATGTCATTGGATTTACCATTCTCCAGAGATGTCATTGGATTTACCATTCTCCAGAGATGTCATTGGATTTACCATTCTCCAGAGATGTCATTGGATTTACCATTTACCAGAGATATATTTGGATTTACCATAATACAGGTAAGATAATCTTCTAATGTTTCAATTTCACGAGATTTCAAGGGATTTACCGTGTCCCAAAAGTTACTTTGGATTTACACTTCTCCAGAGATGTCATTGGATTTACCATTCTCCAGAGATGTCATTGGATTTACCACTCTGCAGAGATGTCATTGGATTTACCATTCTCCAGAGATGTCATTGGATTTACCATTTACCAGAGATGTCATTGGATTTACCATTTACCAGAGATGTCATTGGATTTACCATTTACCAGAGATGTCATTGGATTTACCATTCTCCAGAGATGTCATTGGATTTACCATTTACCAGAGATGTCATTGGATGTACCATTTACCAGAGATGTCATTGGATTTACCATTCTCCAGATATGTCATTGGATTTACCATTCTCCAGATATGTCATTGGATTTACCATTCTCCAGAGATGTCATTGGATTTACCATTCTCCAGAGATGTCATTGGATTTTCCGTTTACCAGAGATGTCATTGGATTTACCATTTACCAGAGATGTCATTGGATTTACCATTTACCAGAGATGTCATTGGATTTACCATTTACCAGAGATGTCATTGGATTTACCATTTACCAGAGATGTCATTGGATTTACCATTTACCAGAGATGTCATTGGATTTACCATTCCCTGATGATGTAATTGCATTTACCATGTCCCAAAAATTCCTTTGGACTTACCTTTGTCCAGAGATGTAATTTGATTTACCATTTCCTAATGATTACATTAGATTTACCATTATACCGGTAAGATAATCTTATATGTAAAACTTCCAGAGATGTCATTGGATTTACCATTCCCTAAAGATGTCATTGGATTTACCATAATGCAGGTAAGATAATCTTCTAATCTTTCAATTTCCCGAGATGTCATTGGATTTACCATTCTCCAGAGATGTCATTGGATTTACCATTCTCCAGAGATGTCATTGGATTTACCATTCTCAAGAGATGTCATTGGATTTACCATTCTCCAGAGATGTCATTGGATTTACCATTTACCAGAGATGTATTTGGATTTACCATAATACAGGTAAGATAATCTTCTAATGTTTCAATTTCACGAGATTTCAAGGGATTTACCGTGTCCCAAAGATTACTTTGGATTTACACTTCTCCAGAGATGTCATTGGATTTACCATTCTCCAGAGATGTCATTGGATTTACCACTCTCCAGAGATGTCATTGGATTTACAATTCTCCAGAGATGTCATTGGATTTACCATTTACCAGAGATGTCATTGGATTTACCATTTACCAGAGATGTCATTGGATTTACCATTTACCAGAGATGTCATTGGATGTACCTTCTCCAGAGATGTCATTGGATTTACCATTCTCCAGAGATGTCATTGGATTTACCATTCTCCAGAGATGTCATTGGATTTACCATTCTCCAGAGATGTCATTGGATTTACCATTCTCCAGAGATGTCATTGGATTTACCATTCTCCAGAGATGTCATTGGATGTACCATTCTCCAGAGATGTCATTGGATGTACCATTCTCCAGAGATGTCATTGGATTTACCATTTACCAGAGATGTCATTGGATTTACCATTTACCAGAGATGTCATTGGATTTACCATTTACCAGAGATGTCATTGGATTTACCATTTACCAGAGATGTCATTGGATTTACCATTTACCAGAGATGTCATTGGATTTACCATTTACCAGAGATGTCATTGGATTTACCATTTACCAGAGATGTCATTGGATTTACCATTTACCAGAGATGTCATTGGATTTACCATTTACCAGAGATGTCATTGGATTTACCATTCCCTGATGATGTAATTGCATTTACCATGTCCCAAAAATTCCTTTGGACTTACCTTTGTCCAGAGATGTAATTTGATTTACCATTTCCTAATGATTACATTAGATTTACCATTATACCGGTAAGATAATCTTATATGTAAAACTTCCAGAGATGTCATTGGATTTACCATTCCCGAAAGATGTCATTGGATTTACCATAATGCAGGTAAGATAATCTTCTAATCTTTCAATTTCCCGAGATGTCATTGGATTTACCATTCTCCAGAGATGTCATTGGATTTACCATTTACCAGAGATGTCATTGGATTTACCATTTACCAGAGATGTCATTGGATTTACCATTTACCAGAGATGTCATTGGATTTACCATTTACCAGAGATGTCATTGGATTTACCATTTACCAGAGATGTCATTGGTATTACCATTTACCAGAGATGTCATTGGATTTACCATTTACCAGAGATGTCATTGGATTTACCATTCCCTGATGATGTAATTGCATTTACCATGTCCCAAAAATTCCTTTGGACTTACCTTTGTCCAGAGATGTAATTTGATTTACCATTTCCTAATGATTACATTAGATTTACCATTATACCGGTAAGATAATCTTATATGTAAAACTTCCAGAGATGTCATTGGATTTACCATTCCCGAAAGATGTCATTGGATTTACCATAATGCAGGTAAGATAATCTTCTAATCTTTACATTTCCCGAAATGTCATTGGATTTACCATTCTCCAGAGATGTCATTGGATTTACCATTTCCCAGAGATTAATTTGGATTTACCATAATACAGGTAAGATAATCTTCTAATGTTTCAATTTCACGAGATTTCAAGGGATTTACCGTGTTCCAAAGATTACTTTGGATTTACACTTCTCCAGAGATGTCATTGGATTTACCATTCTCCAGAGATGTCATTGGATTTACCATTCTCCAGAGATGTCATTGGATTTACCATTCTCCAGAGATGTCATTGGATTTACCATTCTCCAGAGAGGTCATTGGATTTACAATTTACCAGAGATGTCATTGGATTTATTATTTACCAGAGATGTCATTGGATTTACCATTTACCAGAGATGTCATTGGATTTACCATTTACCAGAGATGTCATTGGATTTACCATTTACCAGAGATGTCATTGGATTTACCATTCTCCAGAGATGTCATTGGATTTACCATTTACCAGAGATGTCATTGGATTTACCATTCTCCAGAGATGTCATTGGATGTACCATTTACCAGAGATGTCATTGGATGTACCATTTACCAGAGATGTCATTGGATTTACCATTCTCCAGAGATGTCATTGGATTTACCATTGTCCAGAGATGTCATTGGATTAACCATTCACCAGAGATGTCATTGGATTTACCATTCACCAGAGATGTCATTGGATTTACCATTTACCAGAGATGTCATTGGATTTACCATTTACCAGAGATGTCATTGGATTTACCATTTACCAGAGATGTCATTGGATTTACCATTTACCAGAGATGTCATTAGATTTACCATTCCCTGATGATGTAATTGCATTTACCATGTCCCAAAAATTGCTTTGGACTTACCTTTGTCCAGAGATGTAATTTGATTTACCATTTCCTAATGATTACATTAGATTTACCATTATACCGGTAAGATGATCTTATATGTATAACTTCCAGAGATGTCATTGGATTTACCATTCCCGAAAGATGTCATTGGATTTACCATAATGCAGGTAAGATAATCTTCTAATCTTTCAATTTCCCGAGATGTAATTGGATTAACCATTCTCCAGAGATGACATTGGATTTACCATTCTCCAGAGATGTCATTGGATTTACCATTCTCCAGAGATGTCATTGGATTTACCATTTACCAGAGATGTCATTGGATTTACAATTTACCAGAGATGTCATTGGATTTATTATTTACCAGAGATGTCATTGGATTTACCATTTACCAGAGATGTCATTGGATTTACCATTTACCAGAGATGTCATTGGATTTACCATTTACCAGAGATGTCATTGGATTTACCATTCTCCAGAGATGTCATTGGATTTACCATTTACCAGAGATGTCATTGGATTTACCATTCTCCAGAGATGTCATTGGATTTACCATTTACCAGAGATGTCATTGGATGTACCATTTACCAGAGATGTCATTGGATTTACCATTCTCCAGAGATGTCATTGGATTTACCATTGTCCAGAGATGTCATTGGATTTACCATTCACCAGAGATGTCATTGGATTTACCATTCACCAGAGATGTCATTGGATTTACCATTCACCAGAGATGTCATTGGATTTACCATTTACCAGAGATGTCATTGGATTTATAATTTACCAGAGATGTCATTGGATTTACCATTCCCTGATGATGTAATTGCATTTACCATGTCCCAAAAATTCCTTTGGACTTACCTTTGTCCAGAGATGTAATTTGATTTACCATTTCCTAATGATTACATTAGATTTACCATTATACCGGTAAGATGATCTTATATGTATAACTTCCAGAGATGTCATTGGATTTACCATTCCCGAAAGATGTCATTGGATTTACCATAATGCAGGTAAGATAATCTTCTAATCTTTCAATTTCCCGAGATGTAATTGGATTAACCATTCTCCAGAGATGTCATTGGATTTACCATTCTCCAGAGATGTCATTGGATTTACCATTCTCCAGAGATGTCATTGGATTTACCATTCTCCAGAGATGTCATTGGATTTACCATTTACCAGAGATGTATTTGGATTTACCATAATACAGGTAAGATAATCTTCTAATGTTTCAATTTCACGAGATTTCAAGGGATTTACCGTGTCCCAAAGATTACTTTGGATTTACACTTCTCCAGAGATGTCATTGGATTTACCATTCTCCAGAGATGTCATTGGATTTACCACTCTCCAGAGATGTCATTGGATTTACCATTCTCCATAGATGTCATTGGATTTACCATTTACCAGAGATGTCATTGGATTTACCATTTACCAGAGATGTCATTGGATTTACCATTTACCAGAGATGTCATTGGATTTACCATTCTCCAGAGATGTCATTGGATTTACCATTCTCCAGAGATTTCATTGGATTTACCATTTACCAGAGATGTCATTGGATGTACCATTTACCAGAGATGTCATTGGATGTACCATTTACTAGAGATGTCATTGGATTTACCATTGTCCAGAGATGTCATTGGATTTACCATTTACCAGAGATGTCATTGGATTTACCATTTACCAGAGATGTCATTGGATTTACCATTTACCAGAGATGTCATTGGATTTACCATTTACCAGAGATGTCATTGGATTTACCATTTACCAGAGATGTCATTGGATTTACCATACCCTGATAATGTAATTGCATTTACCATGTCCCAAAAATTCCTTTGGACTTACCTTTGTCCAGAGATGTAATTTGATTTACCATTTCCTAATGATTACATTAGATTTACCATTATACCGGTAAGATAATCTTATATGTAAAACTTCCAGAGATGTCATTGGATTTACCATTCCCGAAAGATGTCATTGGATTTACCATAATACAGGTAAGATAATCTTCTAATCTTTCAATTTCCCGAGATGTCATTGGATTTACCATTCTCCAGAGATGTCATTGGATTTACCATTCTCCAGAGATGTCATTGGATTTACCATTCTCCAGAGATGTCATTGGATTTACCATTTACCAGAGATGTATTTGGCTTTACCATAATACAGGTAAGATAATCTTCTAATGTTTCAATTTCACGAGATTTCAAGGGATTTACCGTGTCCCAAAGATTACTTTATATTTACACTTCTCCAGAGATGTCATTGGATTTACCATTCTCCAGAGATGTCATTGGATTTACCACTCTCCAGAGATGTCATTGGATTTACCATTCTCCAGAGATGTCATTGGATTTACCATTTACCAGAGATGTCATTGGATTTACCATTTACCAGAGATGTCATTGGATTTACCATTTACCAGAGATGTCATTGGATTTACCATTTACCAGAGATGTCATTGGATGTACCTTCTCCAGAGATGTCATTGGATTTACCATTCTCCAGAGATGTCATTGGATTTACAATTCTCCAGAGATGTCATTGGATTTACCATTCTCCAGAGATGTCATTGGATTTACCATTCTCCAGAGATGTCATTGGATGTACCATTCTCCAGAGATGTCATTGGATTTACCATTCTCCAGAGATGTCATTGGATTTACCATTTACCAGAGATGTCATTGGATTTACCATTTACCAGAGATGTCATTGGATTTACCATTTACCAGAGATGTCATTGGATTTACCATTTACCAGAGATGTCATTGGATTTACCATTCCCTGATGATGTAATTGCATTTACCATGTCCCAAAAATTCCTTTGGACTTACCTTTGTCCAGAGATGTAATTTGATTTTCCATTTCCTAATGATTACATTAGATTTACCATTATACCGGTAAGATAATCTTATATGTAAAACTTCCAGAGATGTCATTGGATTTACCATTCCCGAAAGATGTCATTGGATTTACCATAATGCAGGTAAGATAACCTTCTAATCTTTCAATTTCCCGAGATGTCATTGGATTTACCATTCTCCAGAGATGTAATTGGATTTACCATTCTCCAGAGATGTCATTGGATTTACCATTCTCCAGAGATGTCATTGGATGTACCATTTACCAGAGATGTATTTGGATTTACCATAATACAGGTAAGATAATCTTCTAATGTTTCAATTTCACGAGATTTCAAGGGATTTACCGTGTCCCAAAGATTACTTTTGATTTAAACTTCTCCAGAGATGTCATTGGATTTACCATTCTCCAGAGATGTCATTGGATTTACCACTCTCCAGAGATGTCATTGGATTTACCATTCTCCAGAGATGTCATTGGATTTACCATTTACCAGAGATGTCATTGGATTTACCATTTACCAGAGATGTCATTGGATTTACCATTTACCAGAGATGTCATTGGATGTACCTTCTCCAGAGATGTCATTGGATTTACCATTCTCCAGAGATGTCATTGGATTTACCATTCTCCAGAGATGTCATTGGATTTACCATTTACCAGAGATGTCATTGGATGTACCATTTACCAGAGATGTCATTGGATTTACCATTGTCCAGAGATGTCATTGGATTTACCATTGTCCAGAGATGTCATTGGATTTACCATTGTCCAGAGATGTCATTGGATTTACCATTGTCCAGAGATGTCATTGGATTTACCATTTACCAGAGATGTCATTGGATTTACCATTTACCAGTGATGTCATTGGATTTACCATTTACCAGAGATGTCATTGGATTTACCATTTACCAGAGATGTCATTGGATTTACCATTTACCAGAGATGTCATTGGATTTACCATTTACCAGAGATGTCATTGGATTTACCATTTACCAGAGATGTCATTGGATTTACCATTTACCAGAGATGTCATTGGATTTACCATTTACCAGAGATGTCATTGGATTTACCATTCCCTGATGATGTAATTGCATTTACCATGTCTCAAAAATTCCTTTGGACTTACCTTTGTCCAGAGATGTAATTTGATTTACCATTTCCTAATGATTACATTAGATTTACCATTATACCGGTAAGATAATCTTATATGTAAAACTTCCAGAGATGTCATTGGATTTACCATTCCCGAAAGATGTCATTGGATTTACCATAATGCAGGTAAGATAATCTTCTAATCTTTCAATTTCCCGAGATGTCATTGGATTTACCATTCTCCAGAGATGTCATTGGATTTACCATTTCCCAGAGATGTATTTGGATTTACCATAATACAGGTAAGATAATCTTCTAATGTTTCAATTTCACGAGATTTCAAGGGATTTACCGTGTTCCAAAGATTACTTTGGATTTACACTTCTCCAGAGATGTCATTGGATTTACCATTCTCCAGAGATGTCATTGGATTTACCATTCTCCAGAGATGTCATTGGATTTACCATTCTCCAGAGATGTCATTGGATTTACCATTTACCAGAGATGTCATTGGATTTACCATTTACCAGAGATGTCATTGGATTTACCATTTACCAGAGATGTCATTGGATTTACCATTTACCAGAGATGTCATTGGATTTACCATTTACCAGAGATGTCATTGGATTTACAATTCTCCAGAGATGTCATTGGATTTACCATTTACCAGAGATGTCATTGGATTTACCATTTACCAGAGATGTCATTGGATTTACCATTTACCAGAGATGTCATTGGATTTACCATTCTCCAGAGATGTCATTGGATGTACCATTTACCAGAGATGTCATTGGATGTACCATTCTCCAGAGATGTCATTGGATTTACCATTTACCAGAGATGTCATTGGATTTACCATTTACCAGAGATGTCATTGGATTTACCATTTACCAGAGATGTCATTGGATTTACCATTTACCAGAGATGTCATTGGATTTACCATTTACCAGAGATGTCATTGGATTTACCATTTACCAGAGATGTCATTGGATTTACCATTTACCAGAGATGTCATTGGATTTACCATTTACCAGAGATGTCATTGGATTTACCATTTACCAGAGATGTCATTGGATTTACCATTTACCAGAGATGTCATTGGATTTACCATTCCCTGATGATGTAATTGCATTTACCATGTCCCAAAAATTCCTTTGGACTTAACTTTGTCCAGAGATATAATTTGATTTACCATTTCCTAATTATTACATTAGATTTACCATTATACCGGTAAGATGATCTTATATGTAAAACTTCCAGAGATGTCATTGGATTTACAATTCCCGAAAGATGTCATTGGATTTCCCATAATGCAGGTAAGATAATCTTCTAATCTTTCAATTTCCCGAGATGTCATTGGATTTACCATTCTCCAGAGATGTCATTGGATTTACCATTCTCCAGAGATGTCATTGGATTTACCATTCTCCAGAGATGTCATTGGATTTACCATTCTCCAGAGATGTCATTGGATTTACCATTCTCCAGAGATGTCATTGGATTTACCATTTACCAGAGATGTATTTGGATTTACCATAATACAGGTAAGATAATCTTCTAATGTTTCAATTTCACGAGATTTCAAGGGATTTGCCGTGTCCCAAAGATTACTTTGGATTTACACTTCTCCAGAGATGTCATTGGATTTACCATTCTCCAGAGATGTCATTGGATTTACCACTCTCCAGAGATGTCATTGGATTTACCATTCTCCAGAGATGTCATTGGATTTACCATTTACCAGAGATGTCATTGGACTTACCATTTACCAGAGATGTCATTGGATTTACCATTTACCAGAGATGTCATTGGATTTACCATTTACCAGAGATGTCATTGGATGTACCTTCTCCAGAGATGTCATTGGATGTACCTTCTCCAGAGATGTCATTGGATTTACCATTCTCCAGAGATGTCATTGGATTTACCATTCTCCAGAGATGTCATTGGATTTACCATTCTCCAGAGATGTCATTGGATTTACCATTTACCAGAGATGTCATTGGATTTACCATTCTCCAGAGATGTCATTGGATTTACCATTCTCCAGAGATGTCATTGGATTTACCATTCTCCAGAGATGTCATTGGATTTACCATTTACCAGAGATGTCATTGGATTTACCATTTACCAGAGATGTCATTGGATTTACCATTTACCAGAGATGTCATTGGATTTACCATTTACCAGAGATGTCATTGGATTTACCATTTACCAGAGATGTCATTGGATTTACCATTTACCAGAGATGTCATTGGATTTACCATTTACCAGAGATGTCATTGGATTTACCATTTACCAGAGATGTCATTGGATTTACCATTTACCAGAGATGTCATTGGATTTACCATTTACCAGAGATGTCATTGGATTTACCATTTACCAGAGATGTCATTGGATTTACCATTCCCTGATGATGTAATTGCATTTACCATGTCCCAAAAATTCCTTTGGACTTACCTTTGTCCAGAGATGTAATTTGATTTACCATTTCCTAATGATTACATTAGATTTACCATTATACCGGTAAGATAATCTTATATGTAAAACTTCCAGAGATGTCATTGGATTTACCATTCCCGAAAGATGTCATTGGATTTACCATAATGCAGGTAAGATAATCTTCTAATCTTTCAATTTCCCGAGATGTCATTGGATTTACCATTCTCCAGAGATGTCATTGGATTTACCATTTCCCAGAGATGTATTTGGATTTACCATAATACAGGTAAGATAATCTTCTAATGTTTCAATTTCACGAGATTTCAAGGGATTTACCGTGTTCCAAAGATTACTTTGGATTTACACTTCTCCAGAGATGTCATTGGATTTACCATTCTCCAGAGATGTCATTGGATTTACCATTCTCCAGAGATGTCATTGGATTTACCATTTACCAGAGATGTCATTGGATTTACAATTTACCAGAGATGTCATTGGATTTACCATTTACCAGAGATGTCATTGGATTTACCATTTACCAGAGATGTCATTGGATTTACCATTTACCAGAGATGTCATTGGATTTACCATTTACCAGAGATGTCATTGGATTTACCATTCTCCAGAGATGTCATTGGATTTACCATTTACCAGAGATGTCATTGGATTTACCATTCTCCAGAGATGTCATTGGATTTACCATTTACCAGAGATGTCATTGGATTTACCATTTACCAGAGATGTCATTGGATGTACCATTTACCAGAGATGTCATTGGATTTACCATTCTCCAGAGATGTCATTGGATTTACCATTGTCCAGAGATGTCATTGGATTTACCATTTACCAGAGATGTCATTGGATTTACAATTTACCAGAGATGTCATTGGATTTACCATTTACCAGAGATGTCATTGGATTTACCATTTACCAGAGATGTCATTGGATTTACCATTTACCAGAGATGTCATTGGATTTACCATTCCCTGATGATGTAATTGCATTTACCATGTCCCAAAAATTCCTTTGGACTTACCTTTGTCCAGAGATGTAATTTGATTTACCATTTCCTAATGATTGCATTAGATTTACCATTATACCGGTAAGATGATCTTATATGTAAAACTTCCAGAGATGTCATTGGATTTACCATTCCCGAAAGATGTCATTGGATTTACCATAATGCAGGTAAGATAATCTTCTAATCTTTCAATTTGCCGAGATGTCATTGGATTTACCATTCTCCAGAGATGTCATTGGATTTACCATTCTCCAGAGATGTCATTGGATTTACCATTCTCCAGAGATGTCATTGGATTTACCATTTACCAGAGATGTATTTGGATTTACCATAATACAGGTAAGACAATCTTCTAATGTTTCAATTTCACGAGATTTCAAGGGATTTACCGTGTCCCAAAGATTACTTTGGATTTACACTTCTCCAGAGATGTCATTGGATTTACCATTCTCCAGAGATGTCATTGGATTTACCACTCTCCAGAGATGTCATTGGATTTACCATTCTCCAGAGATGTCATTGGATTTACCATTTACCAGAGATGTCATTGGATTTACCATTTACCAGAGATGTCATTGGATTTACCATTTACCAGAGATGTCATTGGATGTACCTTCTCCAGAGATGTCATTGGATTTACCATTCTCCAGAGATGTCATTGGATTTACCATTCTCCAGAGATGTCATTGGATTTACCATTCTCCAGAGATGTCATTGGATGTACCATTTACCAGAGATGTCATTGGATTTACCATTCTCCAGAGATGTCATTGGATTTACCATTCTCCAGAGATGTCATTGGATTTACCATTGTCCAGAGATGTCATTGGATTTACAATTTACCAGAGATGTCATTGGATTTACCATTTACCAGAGATGTCATTGGATTTACCATTTACCAGAGATGTCATTGGATTTACCATTTACCAGAGATGTCATTGGATTTACCATTTACCAGAGATGTCATTGGATTTACCATTTACCAGAGATGTCATTGAATTTACCATTCCCTGATGATGTAATTGCATTTACCATGTCCCAAAAATTCCTTTGGACTTACCTTTGTCCAGAGCTGTAATTTGATTTACCATTTCCTTATGAGTACATTAGATTTACCATTATACCGGTAAGATGATCTTATATGTAAAACTTCCAGAGATGTCATTGGATTTACCATTCCCGAAAGATGTCATTGGATTTACCATAATGCAGGTAAGATAATCTTCTAATCTTTCAATTTCCCGAGATGTCATTGGATTTACCATTCTCCAGAGATGTCATTGGATTTACCATTCTCCAGAGATGTCATTGGATTTACCATTCTCCAGAGATGTCATTGGATTTACCATTCTCCAGAGATGTCATTGGATTTACCATTCTCCAGAGATGTCATTGGATTTACAATTTACCAGAGATGTATTTGGATTTACCATAATACAGGTAAGATAATCTTCTAATGTTTCAATTTCACGAGATTTCAAGGGATTTACCGTGTCCCAAAGATTACTTTGGATTTACACTTCTCCAGAGATGTCATTGGATTTACCATTCTCCAGAGATGTCATTGGATTTACCACTCTCCAGAGATGTCATTGGATTTACCATTCTCCAGAGATGTCATTGGATTTACAATTTACCAGAGATGTCATTGGATTTACCATTTACCAGAGATGTCATTGGATTTACCATTTACCAGAGATGTCGTTGGATGTACCTTCTCCAGAGATGTCATTGGATTTACCATTCTCCAGAGATGTCATTGGATTTACCATTCTCCAGAGATGTCATTGGATTTACCATTCTCCAGAGATGTCATTGGATTTACCATTCTCCAGAGATGTCATTGGATTTACCATTCTCCAGAGATGTCATTGGATTTACCATTCTCCAGAGATGTCATTGGATTTACCATTCTCCAGAGATGTCATTGGATTTACCATTCTCCAGAGATGTCATTGGATTTACCATTTACCAGAGATGTCATTGGATTTACCATTTACCAGAGATGTCATTGGATTTACCATTTACCAGAGATGTCATTGGATTTACCATTTACCAGAGATGTCATTGGATTTACCATTTACCAGAGATGTCATTGGATTTACCATTTACCAGAGATGTCATTGGATTTACCATTTACCAGAGATGTCATTGGATTTACCATTCCCTGATGATGTAATTGCATTTACCATGTCCCAAAAATTCCTTTGGACTTACCTTTGTCCAGAGATGTAATTTTATGTACCATTTCCTAATGATTACATTAGATTTACCATTATACCGGTAAGATAATCTTATATGTAAAACTTCCAGAGATGTCATTGGATTTACCATTCCCGAAAGATGTCATTGGATTTACCATAATGCAGGTAAGATAATCTTCTAATCTTTCAATTTCCCGAGATGTCATTGGATTTACCATTCTCCAGAGATGTCATTGGATTTACCATTTCCCAGAGATGTATTTGGATTTACCATTTACCAGAGATGTCATTGGATTTACAATTTACCAGAGATGTATTTGGATTTACCATAATACAGGTAAGATAATCTTCTAATGTTTCAATTTCACGAGATTTCAAGGGATTTACCGTGTCCCAAAGATTACTTTGGATTTACACTTCTCCAGAGATGTCATTGGATTTACCATTCTCCAGAGATGTCATTGGATTTACCACTCTCCAGAGATGTCATTGGATTTACCATTCTCCAGAGATGTCATTGGATTTACCATTCTCCAGAGATGTCATTGGATTTACCATTTACCAGAGATGTCATTGGATTTACCATTTACCAGAGATGTCATTGGATTTACCATTTACCAGAGATGTCATTGGATGTACCTTCTCCAGAGATGTCATTGGATTTACCATTCTCCAGAGATGTCATTGGAGTTACCATTCTCCAGAGATGTCATTGGATTTACCATTTACCAGAGATGTCATTGGATGTACCATTTACCAGAGATGTCATTGGATTTACCATTCTCCAGAGATGTCATTGGATTTACCATTGTCCAGAGATGTCATTGGATTTACCATTGTCCAGAGATGTCATTGGATTTACCATTTACCAGAGATGTCATTGGATTTACCATTTACCAGAGATGTCATTGGATTTACCATTTACCAGAGATGTCATTGGATTTACCATTTACCAGAGATGTCATTGGATTTACCATTTACCAGAGATGTCATTGGATTTACCATTTACCAGAGATGTCATTGGATTTACCATTTACCAGAGATGTCATTGGATTTACCATTTACCAGAGATGTCATTGGATTTACCATTTACCAGAGATGTCATTGGATTTACCATTTACCAGAGATGTCATTGGATTTACCATTTACCAGAGATGTCATTGGATTTACCATTCCCTGATGATGTAATTGCATTTACCATGTCCCAAAAATTCCTTTTGACTTACCTTTGTCCAGAGATGTTATTTGATTTACCATTTCCTAATGATTACATTAGATTTACCATTATACCGGTAAGATAATCTTATATGTAAAACTTCCAGAGATGTCATTGGATTTACCATTCCCGAAAGATGTCATTGGATTTACCATAATGCAGGTAAGATAATCTTCTAATCTTTCAATTTCCCGAGATGTCATTGGATTTACCATTCTCCAGAGATGTCATTGGATTTACCATTCTCCAGAGATGTCATTGGATTTTCCATTTACCAGAGATGTCATTGGATTTACAATTTACCAGAGATGTCATTGGATTTACAATTTACCAGAGATGTCATTGGATTTACCATTTACCAGAGATGTCATTGGATTTACCATTTACCAGAGATGTCATTGGATTTACCATTTACCAGAGATGTCATTGGATTTACCATTTACCAGAGATGTCATTGGATTTACCATTCTCCAGAGATGTCATTGGATTTACCATTTACCAGAGATGTCATTGGATTTACCATTCTCCAGAGATGTCATTGGATTTACCATTTACCAGAGATGTCATTGGATGTACCATTTACCAGAGATGTCATTGGATTTACCATTCTCCAGAGATGTCATTGGATTTACCATTGTCCAGAGATGTCATTGGATTTACCATTTACCAGAGATGTCATTGGATTTACCATTTACCAGAGATGTCATTGGATTTACCATTTACCAGAGATGTCATTGGATTTACCATTCCCTTATGATTTAATTGCATTTACCATGTCCCAAAAATTGCTTTGGACTTACCTTTGTCCAGAGATGTAATTTGATTTACCATTTCCTAATGATTACAATAGATTTACCATTATACCGGTAAGATGATCTTATATGTAAAACTTCCAGAGATGTCATTGGATTTACCATTCCCGAAAGATGTCATTGGATTTACAATAATGCAGGTAAGATAATCTTCTTATCTTTCAATTTCCCGAGATGTCATTGGATTTACCATTCTCCAGAGATGTCATTGGATTTACCATTCTCCAGAGATGTCATTGGATTTACCATTCTCCAGAGATGTCATTGGATTTACCATTCTCCAGAGATGTCATTGGATTTACCATTTACCAGAGATGTATTTTGATTTACCATAATACAGGTAAGATAATCTTCTAATGTTTCAATTTCACGAGATTTCAAGGGATTTACCGTGTCCCAAAGATTACTTTGGATTTACACTTCTCCAGAGATGTCATTGGATTTACCATTCTCCAGAGATGTCATTGGATTTACCACTCTCCAGAGATGTCATTGGATTTACCACTCTCCAGAGATGTCATTGGATTTACCACTCTCCAGAGATGTCATTGGATTTACCATTTACCAGAGATGTCATTGGATTTACCATTTACCAGAGATGTCATTGGATTTACCATTTACCAGAGATGTCATTGGATTTACCATTTACCAGAGATGTCATTGGATTTACCATTCTCCAGAGATGTCATTGGATTTACCATTCTCCAGAGATGTCATTGGATTTACCATTTACCAGAGATGTCATTGGATGTACCATTTACCAGAGATGTCATTGGATTTATTATTCTCCAGAGATGTTATTGGATTTACCATTGTCCAGAGATGTCATTGGATTAACCATTTACCAGAGATGTCATTGGATTTACCATTTACCAGAGATGTCATTGGATTTACCATTCCCGGAGATGTCATTGGATTTACCATTTACCAGAGATGTCATTGGATTTACCATTTACCAGAGATGTCATTGGATGTACCTTCTCCAGAGATGTCATTGGATTTACCATTCTCCAGAGATGTCATTGGATTTACCATTCTCCAGAGATGTCATTGGATTTACCATTCTCCAGAGATGTCATTGGATTTACCATTCTCCAGAGATGTCATTGGATGTACCATTCTCCAGAGATGTCATTGGGTGTACCATTCTCCAGAGATGTCATTGGATGTACCATTCTCCAGAGATGTCATTGGATTTACCATTTACCAGAGATGTCATTGGATTTACCATTCTCCAGAGATGTCATTGGATTTACCATTCTCCAGAGATGTCATTGGATTTACCATTTACCAGAGATGTCATTGGATGTACCATTTACCAGAGATGTCATTGGATTTATTATTCTCCAGAGATGTTATTGGATTTACCATTGTCCAGAGATGTCATTGGATTAACCATTTACCAGAGATGTCATTGGATTTACCATTTACCAGAGATGTCATTGGATTTACCATTCCCGGAGATGTCATTGGATTTACCATTTACCAGAGATGTCATTGGATTTACCATTTACCAGAGATGTCATTGGATGTACCTTCTCCAGAGATGTCATTGGATTTACCATTCTCCAGAGATGTCATTGGATTTACCATTCTCCAGAGATGTCATTGGATTTACCATTCTCCAGAGATGTCATTGGATTTACCATTCTCCAGAGATGTCATTGGATGTACCATTCTCCAGAGATGTCATTGGGTGTACCATTCTCCAGAGATGTCATTGGATGTACCATTCTCCAGAGATGTCATTGGATTTACCATTTACCAGAGATGTCATTGGATTTACCATTTACCAGAGATGTCATTGGATTTACCATTTACCAGAGATGTCATTGGATTTACCATTTACCAGAGATGTCATTGGATTTACCATTTACCAGAGATGTCATTGGATGTACCTTCTCCAGAGATGTCATTGGATTTACCATTCTCCAGAGATGTCATTGGATTTACCATTCTCCAGAGATGTCATTGGATTTACCATTCTCCAGAGATGTCATTGGATTTACCATTCTCCAGAGATGTCATTGGATTTACCATTTACCAGAGATGTATTTGGATTTACTATAATACAGGTAAGATAATCTTCTAATGTTTCAATTTCACGAGATTTCAAGGGATTTACCGTGTCCCAAAGATTACTTTTGATTTACACTTCTCCAGAGATGTCATTGGATTTACCATTCTCCAGAGATGTCATTGGATTTACCACTCTCCAGAGATGTCATTGGATTTACCATTCTCCAGAGATGTCATTGGATTTACCATTTACCAGAGATGTCATTGGATTTACCATTTACCAGAGATGTCATTGGATTTACCATTTACCAGAGATGTCATTGGATTTACCATTTACCAGAGATGTCATTGGATTTACCATTTACCAGAGATGTCATTGGATTTACCATTTACCAGAGATGTCATTGGATTTACCATTTACCATAGATGTCATTGGATTTACCATTTACCAGAGATGTCATTGGATTTACCATTTACCAGAGATGTCATTGGATTTACCATTCCCTGATGATGTAATTGCATTTACCATGTCCCAAAAATTCCTTTGGACTTACCTTTGTCCAGAGATGTAATTTGATTTACCATTTCCTAATTATTACATTAGATTTACCATTATACCGGTAAGATAATCTTATATGTAAAACTTCCAGAGATGTCATTGGATTTACCATTCCCGAAAGATGTCATTGGATTTACCATAATGCAGGTAAGATAATCTTCTAATCTTTCAATTTCCCGAGATGTCATTGGATTTACCATTCTCCAGAGATGTCATTGGATTTACCATTCTCCAGAGATGTCATTGGATTTACCATTCTCCAGAGATGTCATTGGATTTACCATTTACCAGAGATGTATTTGGATTTACTATAATACAGGTAAGATAATCTTCTAATGTTTCAATTTCACGAGATTTCAAGGGATTTACCGTGTCCCAAAGATTACTTTGGATTTACACTTCTCCAGAGATGTCATTGGATTTACCATTCTCCAGAGATGTCATTGGATTTACCACTCTCCAGAGATGTCATTGGATTTACCACTCTCCAGAGATGTCATTGGATTTACCATTTACCAGAGATGTCATTGGATTTACCATTTACCAGAGATGTCATTGGATTTACCATTTACCAGAGATGTCATTGGATTTACCATTTACCAGAGATGTCATTGGATTTACCATTTACCAGAGATGTCATTGGATTTACCATTTACCAGAGATGTCATTGGATTTACCATTTACCAGAGATGTCATTGGATTTACCATTTACCAGAGATGTCATTGGATTTACCATTTACCAGAGATGTCATTGGATTTACCATTCCCTGATGATGTAATTGCATTTACCATGTCCCAAAAATTCCTTTGGACTTACCTTTGTCCAGAGATGTAATTTGATTTACCATTTCCTAATTATTACATTAGATTTACCATTATACCGGTAAGATAATCTTATATGTAAAACTTCCAGAGATGTCATTGGATTTACCATTCCCGAAAGATGTCATTGGATTTACCATAATGCAGGTAAGATAATCTTCTAATCTTTCAATTTCCCGAGATGTCATTGGATTTACCATTCTCCAGAGATGTCATTGGATTTACCATTTCCCAGAGATGTATTTGGATTTACCATAATACAGGTAAGATAATCTTCTAATGTTTCAATTTCACGAGATTTCAAGGGATTTACCGTGTTCCAAAGATTACTTTGGATTTACACTTCTCCAGAGATGTCATTGGATTTACCATTCTCCAGAGATGTCATTGGATTTACCATTCTCCAGAGATGTCATTGGATTTACCATTTACCAGAGATGTCATTGGATTTACCATTCTCCAGAGATGTCATTGGATTTACCATTTACCAGAGATGTCATTGGATTTACCATTCTCCAGAGATGTCATTGGATTTACCATTTACCAGAGATGTCATTGGATTTACCATTTACCAGAGATGTCATTGGATTTACCATTCTCCAGAGATGTCATTGGATTTACCATTTACCAGAGATGTCATTGGATTTACCATTCTCCAGAGATGTCATTGGATTTACCATTCTCCAGAGATGTAATTGGATTTACCATTCTCCAGAGATGTAATTGGATTTACCATTCTCCAGAGATGTAATTGGATTTACCATTCTCCAGAGATGTCATTGGATGTACCATTTACCAGAGATGTCATTGGATGTACCATTTACCAGAGATGTCATTGGATGTACCATTTACCAGAGATGTCATTGGATTTACCATTTACCAGAGATGTCATTGGATTTACCATTTACCAGAGATGTCATTGGATTTACCATTTACCAGAGATGTCATTGGATTTACCATTTACCAGAGATGTCATTGGATTTACCATTTACCAGAGATGTCATTGGATTTACCATTTACCAGAGATGTCATTGGATTTACCATTTACCAGAGATGTCATTGGATTTACCATTTACCAGAGATGTCATTGGATTTACCATTCCCTGATGATGTAATTGCATTTACCATGTCCCAAAAATTACTTTGGACTTACCTTTGTCCAGAGATGTAATTTGATTTACCATTTCCTAATGATTACATTAGATTTACCATTATACCGGTAAGATGATCTTATATGTAAAACTTCCAGAGATGTCATTGGATTTACCATTCCCGAAAGATGTCATTGGATTTACCATAATGCAGGTAAGATAATCTTCTAATCTTTCAATTTCCCGAGATGTCATTGGATTTACCATTCTCCAGAGATGTCATTGGATTTACCATTCTCCAGAGATGTCATTGGATTTACCATTCTCCAGAGATGTCATTGGATTTACCATTTACCAGAGATGTATTTGGATTTACCATAATACAGGTAAGATAATCTTCTAATGTTTCAATTTCACGAGATTTCAAGGGATTTACCGTGTCCCAAAGATTACTTTGGATTTACACTTCTCCAGAGATGTCATTGGATTTACCACTCTCCAGAGATGTCCTTGGATTTACCACTCTGCAGAGATGTCATTGGATTTACCATTCTCCAGAGATGTCATTGGATTTACCATTTACCAGAGATGTCATTGGATTTACCATTTACCAGAGATGTCATTGGATTTACCATTTACCAGAGATGTCATTGGATTTACCATTTACCAGAGATGTCATTGGATTTACCATTCTCCAGAAATGTCATTGGATTTAACATTCTCCAGAGATGTCATTGGATTTAACATTCTCCAGAGATGTCATTGGATGTACCATTTACCAGAGATGTCATTGGATTTACCATTGTCCAGAGATGTCATTGGATTTACCATTGTCCAGAGATGTCATTGGATTTACCATTTACCAGAGATGTCATTGGATTTACCATTTACCAGAGATGTCATTGGATTTACCATTTACCAGAGATGTCATTGGATTTACCATTTACCAGAGATGTCATTGGATTTACCATTTACCAGAGATGTCATTGGATTTACCATTCCCTGATGATGTAATTACATTTACCATGTCCCAAAAATTCCTTTGGACTTACCTTTGTCCAGAGATGTAATTTGATTTACCATTTCCTAATGATTACATTAGATTTACCATTATACCGGTAAGATAATCTTATATGTAAAACTTCCAGAGATGTCATTGGATTTACCATTCCCGAAAGATGTCATTGGATTTACCATAATGCAGGTAAGATAATCTTCTAATCTTTCAATTTCCCGAGATGTCATTGGATTTACCATTCTCCAGAGATGTCATTGGATTTACCATTCTCCAGAGATGTCATTGGATTTACCATTCTCCAGAGATGTCATTGGATTTACCATTCTCCAGAGATGTCATTGGATTTACCATTTACCAGAGATGTATTTGGATTTACCATAATACAGGTAAGATAATCTTCTAATGTTTCAATTTCACGAGATTTCAAGGGATTTACCGTGTCCCAAAGATTACTTTGGATTTACACTTCTCCAGAGATGTTATTGGATTTACCATTCTCCAGAGATGTCATTGGATTTACCACTCTCCAGAGATGTCATTGGATTTACCATTCTCCAGAGATGTCATTGGATTTACCATTTACCAGAGATGTCATTGGATTTACCATTTACCAGAGATGTCATTGGATTTACCATTTACCAGAGATGTCATTGGATGTACCTTCTACAGAGATGTCATTGGATTTACCATTCTCCAGAGATGTCATTGGATTTACCAATCTCCAGAGATGTCATTGGATTTACCATTTACCAGAGATGTCATTGGATGTACCATTTACCAGAGATGTCATTGGATTTACCATTCTCCAGAGATGTCATTGGATTTACCATTCTTCAGAGATGTCATTGGATTTACCATTGTCCAGAGATGTCATTGGATTTACCATTGTCCAGAGATGTCATTGGATTTACCATTGTCCAGAGATGTCATTGGATTTACCATTTACCAGAGATGTCATTGGATTTACCATTTACCAGAGATGTCATTGGATTTACCATTTACCAGAGATGTCATTGGATTTACCATTTACCAGAGATGTCATTGGATTTACCATTTACCAGAGATGTCATTGGATTTACCATTTACCAGAGATGTCATTGGATTTACCATTTACCAGAGATGTCATTGGATTTACCATTCCCTGATGATGTAATTGCATTTACCATGTCCCAAAAATTCCTTTGGACTTACCTTTGTCCAGAGATGTAATTTGATTTACCATTTCCTAATGATTACATTAGATTTACCATTATACCGGTAAGATAATCTTATATGTAAAACTTCCAGAGATGTCATTGGATTTCCCATTCCCGAAAGATGTCATTGGATTTACCATAATGCAGGTAAGATAATCTTCTAATCTTTCAATTTCCCGAGATGTCATTGGATTTACCATTCTCCAGAGATGTCATTGGATTTACCATTTCCCAGAGATGTATTTGGATTTACCATAATACAGGTAAGATAATCTTCTAATGTTTCAATTTCACGAGATTTCAAGGGATTTACCGTGTTCCAAAGATTACTTTGGATTTACACTTCTCCAGAGATGTCATTGGATTTACCATTCTCCAGAGATGTCATTGGATTTACCATTCTCCAGAGATGTCATTGGATTTACCATTCTCCAGAGATGTTATTGGATTTACCATTTACCAGAGATGTCATTGGATTTACAATTTACCAGAGATGTCATTGGATTTACCATTTACCAGAGATGTCATTGGATTTACCATTTACCAGAGATGTCATTGGATTTACCATTTACCAGAGATGTCATTGGATTTACCATTCTCCAGAGATGTCATTGGATTTACCATTTACCAGAGATGTCATTGGATTTACCATTCTCCAGAGATGTCATTGGATTTACCATTTACCAGAGATGTCATTGGATGTACCATTTACCAGAGATGTCATTGGATGTACCATTTACCAGAGATGTCATTGGATTTACCATTGTCCAGAGATGTCATTGGATTTACCATTTACCAGAGATGTCATTGGATTTACCATTTACCAGAGATGTCATTGGATTTACCATTTACCAGAGATGTCATTGGATTTACCATTTACCAGAGATGTCATTGGATTTACCATTTACCAGAGATGTCATTGGATTTACCATTCCCTGATGATGTAATTGCATTTACCATGTCCCAAAAATTCCTTTGGACTTACCTTTGTCCAGAGATTTAATTTGATTTACCATTTCCTAATGATTACATTAGATTTACCATTATACCGGTAAGATGATCTTATATGTAAAACTTCCAGAGATGTCATTGGATTTTCCATTCCCGAAAGATGTCATTGGATTTACCATAATGCAGGTAAGATAATCTTCTAATCTTTCAATTTCCCGAGATGTCATTGGATTTACCATTCTCCAGAGATGTCATTGGATTTACCATTCTCCAGAGATGTCATTGGATTTACCATTCTCCAGAGATGTCATTGGATTTACCATTTACCAGAGATGTATTTGGATTTACCATAATACAGGTAAGATTATCTTCTAATGTTTCAATTTCACGAGATTTCAAGGGATTTACCGTGTCCCAAAGATTACTTTGGATTTACACTTCTCCAGAGATGTCATTGGATTTACCATTCTCCAGAGATGTCATTGGATTTACCACTCTCCAGAGATGTCATTGGATTTACCATTCTCCAGAGATGTCATTGGATTTACCATTTACCAGAGATGTCATTGGATTTACCATTTACCAGAGATGTCATTGGATTTACCATTTACCAGAGATGTCATTGGATTTACCATTCTCCAGAGATGTCATTGGATTTACCATTCTCCAGAGATGTCATTGGATTTACCATTTACCAGAGATGTCATTGGATGTACCATTTACCAGAGATGTCATTGGATGTACCATTTACCAGAGATGTCATTGGATTTACCATTCTCCAGAGATGTCATTGGATTTACCATTCTCCAGAGATGTCATTGGATTTACCATTTACCAGAGATGTCATTGGATTTACCATTTACCAGAGATGTCATTGGATTTACCATTTACCAGAGATGTCATTGGATTTACCATTTACCAGAGATGTCATTGGATTTACCATTTACCAGAGATGTCATTGGATTTACCATTCCCTGATGATGTAATTGCATTTACCATGTCCCAAAAATTCCTTTGGACTTACCTTTGTCCAGAGATGTAATTTGATTTACCATTTCCTAATGATTACATTAGATTTACCATTATACCGGTAAGATAATCTTATATGTAAAACTTCCAGAGATGTCATTGGATTTACCATTCCCGAAAGATGTCATTGGATTTACCATAATGCAGGTAAGATAATCTTCTAATCTTTCAATTTCCCGAGATGTCATTGGATTTACCATTCTCCAGAGATGTCATTGGATTTACCATTCTCCAGAGATGTCATTGGATTTACCATTCTCCAGAGATGTAATTGGATTTACCATTTACCAGAGATGTATTTGGATTTACCATAATACAGGTAAGATAATCTTCTAATGTTTCAATTTCACGAGATTTCAAGGGATTTACCGTGTCCCAAAGATTACTTTGAATTTACACTTCTCCAGAGATGTCATTGGATTTACCATTCTCCAGAGATGTCATTGGATTTACCACTCTCCAGAGATGTCATTGGATTTACCATTTACCAGAGATGTCATTGGATTTACCATTTACCAGAGATGTCATTGGATTTACCATTTACCAGAGATGTCATTGGATTTACCATTCTCCAGAGATGTCATTGGATTTACCATTCTCCAGAGATGTCATTGGATTTACCATTTACCAGAGATGTCATTGGATGTACCATTTACCAGAGATGTCATTGGATTTACCATTCTCCAGAGATGTCATTGGATTTACCATTCTCCAGAGATGTCATTGGATTTACCATTTACCAGAGATGTCATTGGATTTACCATTTACCAGAGATGTCATTGGATTTACCATTTACCAGAGATGTCATTGGATTTACCATTTACCAGAGATGTCATTGGATTTACCATTTACCAGAGATGTCATTGGATTTACCATTCCCTGATGATGTAATTGCATTTACCATGGCCCAAAAATTCCTTTGGACTTACCTTTGTCCAGAGATGTAATTTAATTTACCATTTCCTAATAATTACATTAGATTTACCATTATACCGGTAAGATAATCTTATATGTAAAACTTCCAGAGATGTCATTGGATTTACCATTCCCGAAAGATGTCATTGGATTTACCATAATGCAGGTAAGATAATCTTCTAATCTTTCAATTTCCCGAGATGTCATTGGATTTACCATTCTCCAGAGATGTCATTGGATTTACCATTCTCCAGAGATGTCATTGGATTTACCATTCTCCAGAGATGTCATTGGATTTACCATTTACCAGAGATGTATTTGGATTTACCATAATACAGGTAAGATAATCTTCTAATGTTTCAATTTCACGAGATTTCAAGGGATTTACCGTGTCCCAAAGATTACTTTGGATTTACACTTCTCCAGAGATGTCATTGGATTTACCATTCTCCAGAGATGTCATTGGATTTACCACTCTCCAGAGATGTCATTGGATTTACCATTCTCCAGAGATGTCATTGGATTTACCATTTACCAGAGATGTCATTGGATTTACCATTTACCAGAGATGTCATTGGATTTACCATTTACCAGAGATGTCATTGGATGTACCTTCTCCAGAGATGTCATTGGATTTACCATTCTCCAGAGATGTCATTGGATTTACCATTCTCCAGAGATGTCATTGGATTTACAATTCTCCAGAGATGTCATTGGATTTACCATTCTCCAGAGATGTCATTGGATGTACCATTCTCCAGAGATGTCATTGGATTTACCATTCTCCAGAGATGTCATTGGATTTACCATTCTCCAGAGATGTCATTGGATTTACCATTTACCAGAGATGTCATTGGATTTACCATTTACCAGAGATGTCATTGGATTTACCATTTACCAGAGATGTCATTCGATTTACCATTTACCAGAGATGTCATTGGATTTACCATTTACCAGAGATGTCATTGGATTTACCATTTACCAGAGATGTCATTGGATTTACCATTTACCAGAGATGTCATTGGATTTACCATTCCCTGATGATGTAATTGCATTTACCATGTCCCAAAAATTCCTTTGGACTTACCTTTGTCCAGAGATGTCATTGGATTTACCATTTCCTAATGATTACATTAGATTTACCATTATACCGGTAAGATAATCTTATATGTAAAACTTCCAGAGATGTCATTGGATTTACCATTTCCGAAAGATGTCATTGGATTTACCATAATGCAGGTAAGATAATCTTCTAATCTTTCAATTTCCCGAGATGTCATTGGATTTACCATTCTCCAGAGATGTCATTGGATTTACCATTCTCCAGAGATGTCATTGGATTTACCATTCTCCAGAGATGTCATTGGATTTACCATTCTCCAGAGATGTCATTGGATTTACCATTCTCCAGAGATGTCATTGGATTTACCATTTACCAGAGATGTATTTTGATTTACCATAATACAGGTAAGATAATCTTCTAATGTTTCAATTTCACGAGATTTCAAGGGATTTACCGTGTCCCAAAGATTACTTTGGATTTACACTTCTCCAGAGATGTCATTGGATTTACCATTCTCCAGAGATGTCATTGGATTTACCATTCTCCAGAGATGTCATTGGATTTACCATTCTCCAGAGATGTCATTGGATTTACCATTTACCAGAGATGTCATTGGATTTACCATTTACCAGAGATGTCATTGGATTTACCATTTACCAGAGATGTCATTGGATGTACCTTCTCCAGAGATGTCATTGGATTTACCATTCTCCAGAGATGTCATTGGATTTACCATTCTCCAGAGATGTCATTGGATTTACCATTTACCAGAGATGTCATTGGATGTACCATTTACCAGAGATGTCATTGGATTTACCATTCTCCAGAGATGTCATTGGATTTACCATTGTCCAGAGATATTATTGGATTTACCATTGTCCAGAGATGTCATTGGATTTACCATTTACCAGAGATGTCATTGGATTTACCATTTACCAGAGATGTCATTGGATTTACCATTTACCAGAGATGTCATTGGATTTACCATTCCCTGATGATGTAATTGCATTTACCATGTCCCAAAAATTCCTTTGGACTTACCTTTGTCCAGAGATGTAATTTGATCTACCATTTCCTAATGATTACATTAGATTTACCATTATACCGGTAAGATAATCTTATATGTAAAACTTCCAGAGATGTCATTGGATTTACCATTGTCCAGAGATATTATTGGATTTACCATTGTCCAGAGATGTCATTGGATTTACCATTGTCCAGAGATGTCATTGGATTTACCATTTACCAGAGATGTCATTGGATTTACCATTTACCAGAGATGTCATTGGATTTACCATTTACCAGAGATGTCATTGGATTTACCATTTACCAGAGATGTCATTGGATTTACCATTCCCTGATGATGTAATTGCATTTACCATGTCCCAAAAATTCCTTTGGACTTACCTTTGTCCAGAGATGTAATTTGATTTACCATTTCCTAATGATTACATTAGATTTACCATTATACCGGTATAATAATCTTATATGTAAAACTTCCAGAGATGTCATTGGATTTACCATTCCCGAAAGATGTCATTGGATTTACCATAATGCAGGTAAGATAATCTTCTAATCTTTCAATTTCCCGAGATGTCATTGGATTTACCATTCTCCAGAGATGTCATTGGATTTACCATTTACCAGAGATGTATTTGGATTTACCATAATACAGGTAAGATAATCTTCTAATGTTTCAATTTCACGAGATTTCAAGGGATTTACCGTGTTCCAAAGATTACTTTGGATTTACACTTCTCCAGAGATGTCATTGGATTTACCATTCTCCAGAGATGTCATTGGATTTACCATTCTCGAGAGATGTCATTGGATTTACCATTCTCCAGAGATGTCATTGGATTTACCATTTACCAGAGATGTCATTGGATGTACCATTTACCAGAGATGTCATTGGATTTACCATTTACCAGAGATGTCATTGGATTTACCATTTACCAGAGATGTCATTGGATTTACCATTTACCAGAGATGTCATTGGATTTACCATTTACCAGAGATGTCATTGGATTTACCATTTACCAGAGATGTCATTGGATTTACCATTTACCAGAGATGTCATTGGATTTACCATTCTCCAGAGATGTCATTGGATTTACCATTTACCAGAGATGTCATTGGATGTACAATTTACCAGAGATGTCATTGGATTTACCATTCTCCAGAGATGTCATTGGATTTACCATTCTCCAGAGATGTCATTGGATTTACCATTGTCCAGAGATGTCATTGGATTTACCATTTACCAGAGATGTCATTGGATTTACCATTTACCAGAGATGTCATTGGATTTACCATTTACCAGAGATGTCATTGGATTTACCATTTACCAGAGATGTCATTGGATTTACCATTTACCAGAGATGTCATTGGATTTACCATTCCCTGATGATGTAATTGCATTTACCATGTCCCAAAAATTCCTTTGGACTTACCTTTGTCCAGAGATGTAATTTGATTTTCCATTTCCTAATGATTACATTAGATTTACCATTATACCGGTAAGATAATCTTATATGTAAAACTTCCAGAGATGTCATTGGATTTACCATTCCCGAAAGATGTCATTGGATTTACCATAATGCAGGTAAGATAATCTTCTAATCTTTCAATTTCCCGAGATGTCATTGGATTTACCATTCTCCAGAGATGCCATTGGATTTACCATTTACCAGAGATGTCATTGGATTTACCATTTACCAGAGATGTCATTGGATTTACTATTTACCAGAGATGTCATTGGATGTACCTTCTCCAGAGATGTCATTGGATTTACCATTCTCCAGAAATGTCATTGGATTTACCATTCTCCAGAGATGTCATTGGATTTACCATTTACCAGAGATGTCATTGGATGTACCATTTACCAGAGATGTCATTGGATTTACCATTCTCCAGAGATGTCATTGGATTTACCATTGTCCAGAGATGTCATTGGATTTACCATTGTCCAGAGATGTCATTGGATTTACCATTGTCCAGAGATGTCATTGGATTTACCATTTACCAGAGATGTCATTGGATTTACCATTTACCAGAGATGTCATTGGATTTACCATTTACCAGAGATGTCATTGGATTTACCATTTACCAGAGATGTCATTGGATTTACCATTTACCAGAGATGTCATTGGATTTACCATTTACCAGAGATGTCATTGGATTTACCATTCCCTGATGATGTAATTGCATTTACCATGTCCCAAAAATTCCTTTGGACTTACCTTTGTCCAGAGATGTAATAATTTACCATTTCCTAATGATTACATTAGATTTACCATTATACCGGTAAGATAATCTTATATGTAAAACTTCCAGAGATGTCATTGGATTTACCATTCCCGAAAGATGTCATTGGATTTACCATAATGCCGGTAAGATAATCTTCTAATCTTTCAATTTCCCGAGATGTCATTGGATTTACCATTCTCCAGAGATGTCATTGGATTTACCATTTACCAGAGATGTATTTGGATTTACCATAATACAGGTAAGATAATCTTCTAATGTTTCAATTTCACGAGATTTCAAGGGATTTACCGTGTCCCAAAGATTACTTTGGATTTACACTTCTCCAGAGATGTCATTGGATTTACCATTTACCAGAGATGTCATTGGATTTACCACTCTGCAGAGATGTCATTGGATTTACCATTCTCCAGAGATGTCATTGGATTTACCATTTACCAGAGATGTCATTGGATTTACCATTTAACAGAGATGTCATTGGATTTACCATTTACCAGAGATGTCATTGGATTTACGATTCTCCAGAGATGTCATTGGATTTACCATTCTCCAGAGATGTCATTGGATTTACCATTCTCCAGAGATGTCATTGGATTTACCATTTACCAGAGATGTCATTGGATTTACCATTTACCAGAGATGTCATTGGATTTACCATTTACCAGAGATGTCATTGGATTTACCATTTACCAGAGATGTCATTGGATTTACCATTTACCAGAGATGTCATTGGATTTACCATTTACCAGAGATGTCATTGGATTTACCATTTACCAGAGATGTCATTGGATTTACCATTTACCAGAGATGTCATTGGATTTACCATTCCCTGATGATGTAATTGCATTTACCATGTCTCAAAAATTCCTTTGGACTTACCTTTGTCCAGAGATGTAATTTGATTTACCATTTCCTAATGATTACATTAGATTTACCATTATACCGGTAAGATAATCTTATATGTAAAACTTCCAGAGATGTCATTGGATTTACCATTCCAGAAAGATGTCATTGGATTTACCATAATGCAGGTAAGATAATCTTCTAATCTTTCAATTTACCGAGATGTCATTGGATTTACCATTCTCCAGAGATGTCATTGGATTTACCATTTCCCAGAGATGTATTTGGATTTACCATAATACAGGTAAGATAATCTTCTAATTTTTCAATTTCACGTGATTTCAAGGGATTTACCGTGTTCCAAAGATTACTTTGGATTTACACTTCTCCAGAGATTTCATTGGATTTACCATTCTCCAGAGATGTCATTGGATTTACCATTCTCCAGAGATGTCATTGGATTTACCATTCTCCAGAGATGTCATTGGATTTACCATTTACCAGAGATGTCATTCGATTTACAATTTACCAGAGATGTCATTGGATTTACCATTTACCAGAGATGTCATTGGATTTACAATTTACCAGAGATGTCATTGGATTTACCATTTACCAGAGATGTCATTGGATTTACCATTTACCAGAGATGTCATTGGATTTACCATTCTCCAGAGATGTCATTGGATTTACCATTTACCAGAGATGTCATTGGATTTACCATTCTCCAGAGATGTCATTGGATTTACCATTTACCAGAGATGTCATTGGATGTACCATTTACCAGAGATGTCATTGGATTTACCATTCTCCAGAGATGTCATTGGATTTACCATTTACCAGAGATGTCATTGGATTTACCATTTACCAGAGATGTCATTGGATTTACCATTTACCAGAGATGTCATTGGATTTACCATTTACCAGAGATGTCATTGGATTTACCATTTACCAGAGATGTCATTGGATTTACCATTCCCTGATGATGTAATTGCATTTACCATGTCCCAAAAATTGCTTTGGACTTACCTTTGTCCAGAGATGTAATTTGATTTACCATTTCCTAATGATTACATTAGATTTACCATTATACCGGTAAGATGATCTTATATGTAAAACTTCCAGAGATGTCATTGGATTTACCATTCCCGAAAGATGTCATTGGATTTACCATAATGCAGGTAAGATAATCTTCTAATCTTTCAATTTCCCGAGATGTCATTGGATTTACCATTCTCCAGAGATGTCATTGGATTTACCATTCTCCAGAGATGTCATTGGATTTACCATTCTCCAGAGATGTCATTGGATTTACTATTTACCAGAGATGTATTTTGATTTACCATAATACAGGTAAGATAATCTTCTAATGTTTCAATTTCACGAGATTTCAAGGGATTTACCGTGTCCCAAAGATTACTTTGGATTTACACTTCTCCAGAGATGTCATTGGATTTACCATTCTCCAGAGATGTCATTGGATTTACCACTCTCCAGAGATGTCATTGGATTTACCATTCTCCAGAGATGTCATTGGATTTACCATTTACTAGAGATGTCATTGGATTTACCATTTACCAGAGATGTCATTGGATTTACCATTTACCAGAGATGTCATTGGATTTACCATTCTCCAGAGATGTCATTGGATTTACCATTCTCCAGAGATGTCATTGGATTTACCATTTACCAGAGATGTCATTGGATTTACCATTTACCAGAGATGTCATTGGATGTACCATTTACCAGAGATGTCATTGGATGTACCATTTACCAGAGATGTCATTGGATTTACCATTCTCCAGAGATGTCATTGGATTTACCATTTACCAGAGATGTCATTGGATTTACCATTTACCAGAGATGTCATTGGATTTACCATTTACCAGAGATGTCATTGGATTTACCATTTACCAGAGATGTCATTGGATTTACCATTTACCAGAGATGTCATTGGATTTACCATTTACCAGAGATGTCATTGGATTTACCATTTACCAGAGATGTCATTGGATTTACCATTCCCTTATAATGTAATTGCATTTACCATGTCCCAAAAATTCCTTTGGACTTACCATTGTCCAGAGATGTAATTTGATTTACCATTTCCTAATGATTACATTAGATTTACCATTATACCGGTAAGATAATCTTATATGTAAAACTTCCAGAGATGTCATTGGATTTACCATTCCCGAAAGATGTCATTGGATTTACCATAATGCAGGTAAGATAATCTTCTAATCTTTCAATTTCCCGAGATGTCATTGGATTTACCATTCTCCAGAGATGTCATTGGATTTACCATTCTCCAGAGATGTCATTGGATTTACCATGCTCCACAGATGTCATTGGATTTACCATTTACCAGAGATGTATTTGGATTTACCATAATACAGGTAAGATAATCTTCTAATGTTTCAATTTCACGAGATTTCAAGGGATTTACCGTGTCCCAAAGATTACTTTGGATTTACACTTCTCCAGAGATGTCATTGGATTTACCATTCTCCAGAGATGTCATTGGATTTACCATTCTCCAGAGATGTCATTGGATTTACCACTCTCCAGAGATGTCATTGGATTTACCATTCCCGGAGATGTCATTGGATTTACCATTTACCAGAGATGTCATTGGATTTACCATTTACCAGAGATGTCATTGGATTTACCATTTACCAGAGATGTCATTGGATTTACCTTCTCCAGAGATGTCATTGGATTTACCATTCTCCAGAGATGTCATTGGATTTACCATTCTCCAGAGATGTCATTGGATTTACCATTCTCCAGAGATGTCATTGGATTTACCATTCTCCAGAGATGTCATTGGATGTACCATTCTCCAGAGATGTCATTGGATGTACCATTCTCCAGAGATGTCATTGGATGTACCATTCTCCAGAGATGTCATTGGATGTACCATTCTCCAGAGATGTCATTGTATTTACCATTTACCAGAGATGTCATTGTATTTACCATTTACCAGAGATGTCATTGTATTTACCATTTACCAGAGATGTCATTGGATTTACCATTTACCAGAGATGTCATTGGATTTACCATTTACCAGAGATGTCATTGGATTTACCATTTACCAGAGATGTCATTGGATTAACCATTCTCCAGAGATGTCATTGGATTTACCATTTACCAGAGATGTCATTGGATGTACCATTTACCAGAGATGTCATTGGATTTACCATTCTCCAGAGATGTCATTGGATTTACCATTTACCAGAGATGTCATTGGATTTACCATTTACCAGAGATGTCATTGGATTTACCATTTACCAGAGATGTCATTGGATTTACCATTTACCAGAGATGTCATTGGATTTACCATTTACCAGAGATGTCATTGGATTTACCATTCCCTGATGATGTAATTGCATTTACCATGTCCCAAAAATTCCTTTGGACTTACCTTTGTCCAGATATGTAATTTGATTTACCATTTCCTAATTATTACATTAGATTTACCATTATACCGGTAAGATAATCTTATATGTAAAACTTCCAGAGATGTCATTGGATTTACCATTCCCGAAAGATGTCATTGGATTTACCATAATGCAGGTAAGATAATCTTCTAATCTTTCAATTTCCCGAGATGTCATTGGATTTACCATTCTCCAGAGATGTCATTGGATTTACCATTTCCCAGAGATGTATTTGGATTTACTATAATACAGGTAAGATAATCTTCTAATGTTTCAATTTCACGAGATTTCAAGGGATTTACCGTGTTCCAAAGATTACTTTGGATTTACACTTCTCCAGAGATGTCATTGGATTTACCATTCTCCAGAGATGTCATTGGATTTACCATTCTCCAGAGATGTCATTGGATTTACCATTCTCCAGAGATGTCATTGGATTTACCATTTACCAGAGATGTCATTGGATTTACAATTTACCAGAGATGTCATTGGATTTACCATTTACCAGAGATGTCATTGGATTTACGATTTACCAGAGATGTCATTGGATTTACCATTTACCAGAGATGTCATTGGATTTACCATTTACCAAGGATGTCATTGGATTTACCATTCTCCAGAGATGTCATTAGATTTACCATTTACCAGAGATGTCATTGGATTTACCATTCTCCAGAGATGTCATTGGATTTACCATTCTCCAGAGATGTCATTGGATGTACCATTTACCAGAGATGTCATTGGATTTACCATTCTCCAGAGATGTCATTGGATTTACCATTGTCCAGAGATGTCATTGGATTTACCATTTACCAGAGATGTCATTGGATTTACCATTTACCAGAGATGTCATTGGATTTACCATTTACCAGAGATGTCATTGGATTTACCATTTACCAGAGATGTCATTGGATTTACCATTTACCAGAGATGTCATTGGATTTACCATTTACCAGAGATGTCATTGGATTTACCATTTACCAGAGATGTCATTGGATTTACCATTCCCTGATGATGTTATTGCATTTACCATGTCCCAAAAATTCCTTTGGACTTACCTTTGTCCAGAGATGTAATTTGATTTACCATTTCCTAATGATTACATTAGATTTACCATTATACCGGTAAGATGATCTTATATGTAAAACTTCCAGAGATGTCATTGGATTTACCATTCCCGAAAGATGTCATTGGATTTACCATAATGCAGGTAAGATAATCTTCTAATCTTTCAATTTCCCGAGATGTCATTGGATTTACCATTCTCCAGCGATGTCATTGGATTTACCATTCTCCAGAGATGTCATTGGATTTACCATTCTCCAGAGATGTCATTGGATTTACCATTTACCAGAGATGTATTTGGATTTACCATAATACAGGTAAGATAATCTTCTAATGTTTCAATTTCACGAGATTTCAAGGGATTTACCGTGTCCCAAAGATTACTTTGGATTTACACTTCTCCAGAGATGTCATTGGATTTACCATTTACCAGAGATGTCATTGGATTTACCACTCTGCAGAGATGTCATTGGATTTACCATTCTCCAGAGATGTCATTGGATTTACCATTTACCAGAGATGTCATTGGATTTACCATTTACCAGAGATGTCATTGGATTTACCATTTACCAGAGATGTCATTGGATTTACGATTCTCCAGAGATGTCATTGGATTTACCATTCTCCAGAGATGTCATTGGATTTACCATTCTCCAGAGATGTCATTGGATTTACCATTTACCAGAGATGTCATTGGATTTACCATTTACCAGAGATGTCATTGGATTTACCATTCCCTGATGATGTAATTGCATTTACCATGTCCCAAAAATTCCTTTGGACTTACCTTTGTCCAGAGATGTAATTTGATTTACCATTTCCTAATGATTACATTAGATTTACCATTATACCGGTAAGATAATCTTATATGTAAAACTTCCAGAGATGTCATTGGATTTACCATTCCCGAAAGATGTCATTGGATTTACCATAATGCAGGTAAGATAATCTTCTAATCTTTCAATTTCCCGAGATGTCATTGGATTTACCATTCTCCAAGGATGTCATTGGATTTACAATTCTCAAGAGATGTCATTGGATTTACCATTCTCCAGAGATGTTATTGGATTTACCATTCTCCAGAGATGTCATTGGATTTACCATTTACCAGAGATGTATTTGGATTTACCATAATACAGGTAAGATAATCTTCTAATGTTTCAATTTCACGAGATTTCAAGGGATTTACCGTGTCCCAAAGATTACTTTGGATTTACACTTCTCCAGAGATGTCATTGGATTTACCATTCTCCAGAGATGTCATTGGATTTACCACTCTCCAGAGATGTCATTGGATTTACCATTCTCCAGAGATGTCATTGGATTTACCATTTACCAGAGATGTCATTGGATTTACCATTTACCAGAGATGTCATTGGATTTACCATTTACCAGAGATGTCATTGGATGTACCTTCTCCAGAGATGTCATTGGATTTACCATTCTCCAGAGATGTCATTGGATTTACCATTCTCCAGAGATGTCATTGGATTTACCATTCTCCAGAGATGTCATTGGATTTACCATTCTCCAGAGATGTCATTGGATGTACAATTCTCCAGAGATGTCATTGGATGTACAATTCTCCAGAGATGTCATTGGATTTACCATTTACCAGAGATGTCATTGGATTTACCATTTACCAGAGATGTCATTGGATTTACCATTTACCAGAGATATCATTGGATTTACCATTTACCAGAGATGTCATTGGATTTACCATTTACCAGAGATGTCATTGGATTTACCATTTACCAGAGATGTCATTGGATTTACCATTCCCTGATGATGTAATTGCATTTACCATGTTCCAAAAATTCGTTTGGACTTACCTTTGTCCAGAGATGTAATTTGATTTACCATTTCCTAATGATTACATTAGATTTACCATTATACCGGTAAGATAATCTTATATGTAAAACTTCCAGAGATGTCATTGGATTTACCATTCCCGAAAGATGTCATTGGATTTACCATAATGCAGGTAAGATAATCTTCTAATCTTTCAATTTCCCGAGATGTCATTGGATTTACCATTCTCCAGAGATGTCATTGGATTTACCATTCTCAAGAGATGTCATTGGATTTACCATTTACCAGAGATGTCATTGGATTTACCATTTACCAGAGATGTATTTGGAATTACCATAATACAGGTAAGATAATCTTCTAATGTTTCAATTTCACGAGATTTCAAGGGATTTACCGTGTCCCAAAGATTACTTTGGATTTACACTTCTCCAGAGATGTCATTGGATTTACCACTCTCCAGAGATGTCATTGGATTTACCACTCTCCAGAGATGTCATTGGATTTACCATTTACCAGAGATGTCATTGGATTTACCATTTACCAGAGATGTCATTGGATTTACCATTTACCAGAGATGTCATTGGATTTACCATTCTCCAGAGATGTCATTGGATTTACCATTCTCCAGAGATGTCATTGGATTTACCATTCTCCAGAGATGTCATTGGATTTACCATTCTCCAGAGATGTCATTGGATTTACAATTGTCCAGAGATGTCATTGGATTTACCATTGTCCAGAGATGTCATTAGATTTACCATTTACCAGAGATGTCATTGGATTTACCATTTACCAGAGATGTCATTGGATTTACCATTTACCAGAGATGTCATTGGATTTACCATTTACCAGAGATGTCATTGGATTTACCATTTACCAGAGATGTCATTGGATTTACCATTTACCAGAGATGTCATTGGATTTACCATTTACCAGAGATGTCATTGGATTTACCATTCCCTGATGATGTAATTGCATTTACCATGTCCCAATAATTCCTTTGGACTTACCTTTGTCCAGAGATGTAATTTGATTTACCATTTCCTAATGATTACATTAGATTTTCCATTATACCGGTAAGATAATCTTATATGTAAAACTTCCAGAGATGTCATTGGATTTACCATTCCCGAAAGATGTCATTGGATTTACCATAATGCAGGTAAGATAATCTTCTAATCTTTAAATTTCCCGAGATGTCATTGGATTTACCATTCTCCAGAGATGTCATTGGATTTACCATTCTCCAGAGATGTCATTGGATTTACCATTCTCCAGAGATGTCATTGGATTTACCATTTACCAGAGATGTATTTGGATTTACCATAATACAGGTAAGATAATCTTCTAATGTTTCAATTTCACGAGATTTCAAGGGATTTACCGTGTCCCAAAGATTACTTTGGATTTACCATTCTCCAGAGATGTCATTGGATTTACCATTGTCCAGAGATGTCATTGGATTTACCACTCTCCAGAGATGTCATTGGATTTACCATTCTCCAGAGATGTCATTGGATTTACCATTTACCAGAGATGTCATTGGATTTACCATTTACCAGAGATGTCATTGGATTTACCATTTACCAGAGATGTCATTGGATTTACCATTTACCAGAGATGTCATTGGATTTACCATTCTCCAGAGATGTCATTGGATTTACCATTTACCAGAGATGTCATTGGATGTACCATTTACCAGGGATGTCATTGGATTTACCATTGTCCAGAGATGTCATTGGATTTACCATTGTCCAGAGATGTCATTGGATTTACCATTTACCAGAGAAGTCATTGGATTTACCATTTACCAGAGATGTCATTGGATTTACCATTTACCAGAGATGTCATTGGATTTACCATTTACCAGAGATGTCATTGGATTTACCATTCCCTGATGATGTAATTGCATTTACCATGTCCCAAAAATTCCTTTGGACTTACCTTTTTTCAGAGATGTAATTTGATTTACCATTTCCTAATGATTACATTAGATTTACCATTATACCGGTAAGATGATCTTATATGTAAAACTTCCAGAGATGTCATTGGATTTACCATTCCCGAAAGATGTCATTGGATTTACCATAATGCAGGTAAGATAATCTTCTAATCTTTCAATTTCCCGAGATGTCATTGGATTTACCATTCTCCAGAGATGTCATTGGATTTACCATTCTCCAGAGATGTCATTGGATTTACCATTCTCCAGAGATGTCATTGGATTTACCATTCTCCAGAGATGTCATTGGATTTACCATTTACCAGAGATGTATTTGGATTTACCATAATACAGGTAAGATAATCTTCTGATGTTTCAATTTCACGAGATTTCAAGGGATTTACCGTGTCCCAAAGATTACTTTGGATTTACACTTCTCCAGAGATGTCATTGGATTTACCATTCTCCAGAGATGTCATTGGATTTACCACTCTCCAGAGATGTCATTGGATTTACCATTCTCCAGAGATGTCATTGGATTTACCATTTACCAGAGATGTCATTGGATTTACCATTTACCAGAGATGTCATTGGATTTACCATTTACTAGAGATGTCATTGGATTTACCATTCTCCAGAGATGTCATTGGATTTACCATTCTCCAGAGATGTCATTGGATTTACCATTTACCAGAGATGTCATTGGATTTACCATAAACCAGAGATGTCATTGGATTTACCATTTACCAGAGATGTCATTGGATTTACAATTTACCAGAGATGTCATTGGGTTTACCATTTACCAGAGATGTCATTGGATTTACCATTCCCTGATGATGTAATTGCATTTACCATGTCCCAAAAATTCCTTTGGACTTACCTTTGTCCAGAGATGTAATTTGAGTTACCATTTCCTAATGATTACATAAGATTTACCATTATACCGGTAAGATAATCTTATATGTAAAACTTCCAGAGATGTCATTGGATTTACCATTCCCGAAAGATGTCATTGGATTTACCATAATGCAGGTAAGATAATCTTCTAATCTTTCAATTTCCCGAGATGTCATTGGATTTACCATTCTCCAGAGATGTCATTGGATTTACCATTCTCCAGAGATGTCATTGGATTTACCATTCTCCAGAGATGTCATTGGATTTACCATTTACCAGAGATGTCATTGGATTTACCATTTACCAGAGATGTATTTGGAATTACCATAATACAGGTAAGATAATCTTCTAATGTTTCAATTTCACGAGATTTCAAGGGATTTACCGTGTCCCAAAGATTACTTTGGATTTACACTTCTCCAGAGATGTCATTGGATTTACCATTCTCCAGAGATGTCATTGGATTTACCACTCTCCAGAGATGTCATTGGATTTACCATTCTCCAGAGATGTCATTGGATTTACCATTCTCCAGAGATGTCATTGGATTTACCATTTACCAGAGATGTCATTGGATTTACCATTTACCAGAGATGTCATTGGATTTACCATTTACCAGAGATGTCATTGGATGTACCTTCTCCAGAGATGTCATTGGATTTACCATTCTCCAGAGATGTCATTGGATTTACCATTCTCCTGAGATGTCATTGGATTTACCATTTACCAGAGATGTCATTGGATGTACCATTTACCAGAGATGTCATTGGATTTACCATTCTCCAGAGATGTCATTGGATTTACCATTCTCCAGAGATGTCATTGGATTTACCATTGTCCAGAGATGTCATTGGATTTACCATTGTCCAGAGATGTCATTGGATTTACCATTGTCCAGAGATGTCATTGGATTTACCATTTACCAGAGATGTCATTGGATTTACCATTTACCAGAGATGTCATTGGATTTACCATTTACCAGAGATGTCATTGGATTTACCATTTACCAGAGATGTCATTGGATTTACCATTTACCAGAGATGTCATTGGATTTACCATTTACCAGAGATGTCATTGGATTTACCATTTACCAGAGATGTCATTGGATTTACCATTCCCTGATGATGTAATTGCATTTACCATGTCCCAAAAATTCCTTTGGACTTACCTTTGTCCAGAGATGTAATTTGATTTACCATTTCCTAATGATTACATTAGATTTACCATTATACCGGTAAGATAATCTTATATGTAAAACTTCCAGAGATGTCATTGGATTTACCATTCCCGAAAGATGTCATTGGATTTACCATAATGCAGGTAAGATAATCTTCTAATCTTTCAATTTCCCGAGATGTCATTGGATTTACCATTCTCCAGAGATGTCATTGGATTTACCATTCTCCAGAGATGTCATTGGATTTACCATTTACCAGAGATGTATTTGGATTTACCATAATACAGGTAAGATAATCTTCTAATGTTTCAATTTCACGAGATTTCAAGGGATTTACCGTGTCCCAAAGATTACTTTGGATTTACACTTCTCCAGAGATGTCATTGGATTTACCATTCTCCAGAGATGTCATTGGATTTACCACTCTCCAGAGATGTCATTGGATTTACCATTCTCCAGAGATGTCATTGGATTTACCATTTACCAGAGATGTCATTGGATTTACCATTTACCAGAGATGTCATTGGATTTACCATTTACCAGAGATGTCATTGGATTTACCATTTACCAGAGATGTCATTGGATTTACCATTCTCCAGAGATGTCATTGGATTTACCATTTACCAGAGATGTCATTGGATGTACCATTTACCAGGGATGTCATTGGATTTACCATTGTCCAGAGATGTCATTGGATTTACCATTGTCCAGAGATGTAATTGGATTTACCATTTACCAGAGAAGTCATTGGATTTACCATTTACCAGAGATGTCATTGGATTTACCATTTACCAGAGATGTCATTGGATTTACCATTTACCAGAGATGTCATTGGATTTACCATTTACCAGAGATGTCATTGGATTTACCATTCCCTGATGATGTAATTGCATTTACCATGTCCCAAAAATTCCTTTGGACTTACCTTTTTCCAGAGATGTAATTTGATTTACCATTTCCTAATGATTACATTAGATTTACCATTATACCGGTAAGATGATCTTATATGTAAAACTTCCAGAGATGTCATTGGATTTACCATTCCCGAAAGATGTCATTGGATTTACCATAATGCAGGTAAGATAATCTTCTAATCTTTCAATTTCCCGAGATGTCATTGGATTTACCATTCTCCAGAGATGTCATTGGATTTACCATTCTCCAGAGATGTCATTGGATTTACCATTCTCCAGAGATGTCATTGGATTTACCATTCTCCAGAGATGTCATTGGATTTACCATTCTCCAGAGATGTCATTGGATTTACCATTTACCAGAGATGTATTTGGATTTACCATAATACAGGTAAGATAATCTTCTGACGTTTCAATTTCACGAGATTTCAAGGGATTTACCGTGTCCCAAAGATTACTTTGGATTTACACTTCTCCAGAGATGTCATTGGATTTACCATTCTCCAGAGATGTCATTGGATTTACCACTCTCCAGAGATGTCATTGGATTTACCATTCTCCAGAGATGTCATTGGATTTACCATTTACCAGAGATGTCATTGGATTTACCATTTACCAGAGATGTTATTGGATTTACCATTTACTAGAGATGTCATTGGATTTACCATTCTCCAGAGATGTCATTGGATTTACCATTCTCCAGAGATGTCATTGGATTTACCATTTACCAGAGATGTCATTGGATTTACCATAAACCAGAGATGTCATTGGATTTACCATTTACCAGAGATGTCATTGGATTTACAATTTACCAGAGATGTCATTGGGTTTACCATTTACCAGAGATGTCATTGGATTTACCATTCCCTGATGATGTAATTGCATTTACCATGTCCCAAAAATTCCTTTGGACTTACCTTTGTCCAGAGATGTAATTTGATTTACCATTTCCTAATGATTACAAAGGATTTACCATTATACCGGTAAGATAATCTTATATGTAAAACTTCCAGAGATGTCATTGGATTTACCATTCCCGAAAGATGTCATTGGATTTACCATAATGCAGGTAAGATAATCTTCTAATCTTTCAATTTCCCGAGATGTCATTGGATTTACCATTCTCCAGAGATGTCATTGGATTTACCATTCTCCAGAGATGTCATTGGATTTACCATTTACCAGAGATGTCATTGGATTTACCATTTACCAGAGATGTATTTGGAATTACCATAATACAGGTAAGATAATCTTCTAATGTTTCAATTTCACGAGATTTCAAGGGATTTACCGTGTCCCAAAGATTACTTTGGATTTACACTTCTCCAGAGATGTCATTGGATTTACCATTCTCCAGAGATGTCATTGGATTTACCACTCTCCAGAGATGTCATTGGATTTACCACTCTCCAGAGATGTCATTGGATTTACCATTCTCCAGAGATGTCATTGGATTTACCATTTACCAGAGATGTCATTGGATTTACCATTTACCAGAGATGTCATTGGATTTACCATTTACCAGAGATGTCATTGGATGTACCTTCTCCAGAGATGTCATTGGATTTACCATTCTCCAGAGATGTCATTGGATTTACCATTCTCCTGAGATGTCATTGGATTTACCATTTACCAGAGATGTCATTGGATGTACCATTTACCAGAGATGTCATTGGATTTACCATTCTCCAGAGATGTCATTGGATTTACCATTCTCCAGAGATGTCATTGGATTTACCATTGTCCAGAGATGTCATTGGATTTACCATTGTCCAGAGATGTCATTGGATTTACCATTGTCCAGAGATGTCATTGGATTTACCATTTACCAGAGATGTCATTGGATTTACCATTTACCAGAGATGTCATTGGATTTACCATTTACCAGAGATGTCATTGGATTTACCATTTACCAGAGATGTCATTGGATTTACCATTTACCAGAGATGTCATTGGATTTACCATTTACCAGAGATGTCATTGGATTTACCATTTACCAGAGATGTCATTGGATTTACCATTTACCAGAGATGTCATTGGATTTACCATTCCCTGATGATGTAATTGCATTTACCATGTCCCAAAAATTCCTTTGGACTTACCTTTGTCCAGAGATGTAATTTGATTTACCATTTCCTAATGATTACATTAGATTTACCATTATACCGGTAAGATAATCTTATATGTAAAACTTCCAGAGATGTCATTGGATTTACCATTCCCGAAAGATGTCATTGGATTTACCATAATGCAGGTAAGATAATCTTCTAATCTTTCAATTTCCCGAGATGTCATTGGATTTACCATTCTCCAGAGATGTCATTGGATTTACCATTTCCCAGAGATGTATTTGGATTTACAATAATACAGGTAAGATAATCTTCTAATGTTTCAATTTCACGAGATTTCAAGGGATTTACCGTGTTCCAAAGATTACTTTGGATTAACACTTCTCCAGAGATGTCATTGGATTTACCATTCTCCAGAGATGTCATTGGATTTACCATTCTCCAGAGATGTCATTGGATTTACCATTCTCCAGAGATGTTATTGGATTTACCATTTACCAGAGATGTCATTGGATTTACAATTTACCAGAGATGTCATTGGATTTACCATTTACCAGAGATGTCATTGGATTTACCATTTACCAGAGATGTCATTGGATTTACCATTTACCAGAGATGTCATTGGATTTACCATTTACCAGAGATGTCATTGGATTTACCATTCTCCAGAGATGTCATTGGATTTACCATTCTCCAGAGATGTCATTGGATTTACCATTTACCAGAGATGTCATTGGATTTACCATTCTCCAGAGATGTCATTGGATTTACCATTTACCAGAGATGTCATTGGATGTACCATTTACCAGAGGTGTCATTGGATGTACCATTTACCAGAGGTGTCATTGGATGTACCATTGTCCAGAGATGTCATTGGATTTACCATTGTCCAGAGATGTCATTGGATTTACCATTTACCAGAGATGTCATTGGATTTACCATTTACAAGAGATGTCATTGGATTTACCATTTACCAGAGATGTCATTGGATTTACCATTTACCAGAGATGTCATTGGATTTACCATTTACCAGAGATGTCATTGGATTTACCATTCCCTGATGATGTAATTGCATTTACCATGTCCCAAAAATTCCTTTGGACTTACCTTTTTCCAGAGATGTAATTTGATTTACCATTTCCTAATGATTACATTAGATTTACCATTATACCGGTAAGATGATCTTATATGTAAAACTTCCAGAGATGTCATTAGATTTACCATTCCCGAAAGATGTCATTGGATTTACCATAATGCAGGTAAGATAATCTTCTAATCTTTCAATTTCCCGAGATGTCATTGGATTTACCATTCTCCAGAGATGTCATTGGATTTACCATTCTCCAGAGATGTCATTGGATTTACCATTCTCCAGAGATGTCATTGGATTTACCATTCTCCAGAGATGTCATTGGATTAACCATTTACCAGAGATATATTTGGATTTACCATAATACAGGTAAGATAATCTTCTAATGTTTCAATTTCACGAGATTTCAAGGGATTTACCGTGTCCCAAAGATTACTTTGGATTTACACTTCTCCAGAGATGTCATTGGATTTACCATTCTCCAGAGATGTCATTGGATTTACCACTCTCCAGAGATGTCATTGGATTTACCATTCTCCAGAGATGTCATTGGATTTACCATTTACCAGAGATGTCATTGGATTTACCATTTACCAGAGATGTCATTGGATTTACCATTTACCAGAGATGTCATTGGATTTACCATTCTCCAGAGATGTCATTGGATTTACCATTCTCCAGAGATGTCATTGGATGTACCATTTACCAGAGATGTCATTGGATGTACCATTTACCAGAGATGTCATTGGATTTACCATTTACCAGAGATGTCATTGGATTTACCATTTACCAGAGATGTCATTGGATTTACCATTTACCAGAGATGTCATTGGATTTACCATTTACCAGAGATGTCATTGGATTTACCATTTTCCAGAGATGTCATTGGATTTACCATTTACCAGAGATGTCATTGGATTTACCATTCCCTGATGATGTAATTGCATTTACCATGTCCCAAAAATTCCTTTGGACTTACCTTTGTCCAGAGATGTAATTTGATTTACCATTTCCTAATGATTACATTAGATTTACCATTATACCGGTAAGATAATCTTATATGTAAAACTTCCAGAGATGTCATTGGATTTACCATTCCCGAAAGATGTCATTGGATTTACCATAATGCAGGTAAGATAATCTTCTAATCTTTCAATTTCCCGAGATGTCATTGGATTTACCATTCTCCAGAGATGTCATTGGATTTACCATTCTCCAGAGATGTCATTGGATTTACCATTTACCAGAGATGTATTTGGATTTACCATAATACAGGTAAGATAATCTTCTAATGTTTCAATTTCACGAGATTTCAAGGGATTTACCGTGTCCCAAAGATTACTTTGGATTTACACTTCTCCAGAGATGTCATTGGATTTACCATTCTCCAGAGATGTCATTGGATTTACCACTCTCCAGAGATGTCATTGGATTTACCATTCTCCAGAGATGTCATTGGATTTACCATTTACCAGAGATGTCATTGGATTTACCATTTACCAGAGATGTCATTGGATTTACCATTTACCAGAGATGTCATTGGATGTACCTTCTCCAGAGATGTCATTGGATTTACCATTCTCCAGAGATGTCATTGGATTTACCATTCTCCAGAGATGTCATTGGATTTACCATTTACCAGAGATGTCATTGGATGTACCATTCTCCAGAGATGTCATTGGATGTACCATTCTCCAGAGATGTCATTGGATTTACCATTGTCCAGAGATGTCATTGGATTTACCATTTACCAGAGATGTCATTGGATTTACCATTTACCAGAGATGTCATTGGATTTACCATTTACCAGAGATGTCATTGGATTTACCATTTACCAGAGATGTCATTGGATTTACCATTTACCAGAGATGTCATTGGATTTACCATTTACCAGAGATGTCATTGGATTTACCATTCCCTGATGATGTAATTGCATTTACCATGTCCCAAAAATTCCTTTGGACTTACCTTTGTATAAAGATGTAATTTGATTTACCATTTCCTAATGATTACATTAGATTTACCATTGTACCGGTAAGATAATCTTATATGTAAAACTTCCAGAGATGTCATTGGATTTACCATTCCCGAAAGATGTCATTGGATTTACCATAATGCAGGTAAGATAATCTTCAAATCTTTCAATTTCCCGAGATGTCATTGGATTTACCATTCTCCAGAGATGTCATTGGATTGACCATTTCCCAGAGATGTATTTGGATTTACCATAATACAGGTAAGATAATCTTCTAATGTTTCAATTTCACGAGATTTCAAGGGATTTACCGTGTTCCAAAGATTACTTTGGATTTACACTTCTCCAGAGATATCATTGGATTTACCATTCTCCAGAGATGTCATTGGATTTACCACTCTCCAGAGATGTCATTGGATTTACCATTCTCCAGAGATGTCATTGGATTTACTATTTACCAGAGATGTCATTGGATTTACTATTTACCAGAGATGTCATTGGATTTACCATTTACCAGAGATGTCATTGGATTTACCATTTACCAGAGATGTCATTGGATTTACCATTTACCAGAGATGTCATTGGATTTACCATTTACCAGAGATGTCATTGGATTTACCATTTACCAGAGATGTCATTGGATTTACCATTTACCAGAGATGTCATTGGATTTACCATTCTCCAGAGATGTCATTGGATTTACCATTTACCAGAGATGTCATTGGATTTACCATTTACCAGAGATGTCATTGGATTTACCATTTACCAGAGATGTCATTGGATTTACCATTTACCAGAGATGTCATTGGATTTACCATTTACCAGAGATGTCATTGGATTTACCATTCCCTGATGATGTAATTGCATTTACCATGTCCCAAAAATTCCTTTGGACTTACATTTGTCCAGAGATGTAATTTGATTTACCATTTCCTAATGATTACATAAGATTTACCATTATACCGGTAAGATAATCTTATATGTAAAACTTCCAGAGATGTCATTGGATTTACCATTCCCGAAAGATGTCATTGGATTTACCATAATGCAGGTAAGATAATCTTCTAATCTTTCAATTTCCCGAGATGTCATTGGATTTACCATTCTCTGGAGATGTCATTGGATTTACCATTTCCCAGAGATGTATTTGGATTTACCATAATACAGGTAAGATAATCTTCTAATGTTTCAATTTCACGAGATTTCAAGGGATTTACCGTGTTCCAAAGATTACTTTGGATTTACACTTCTCCAGAGATATCATTGGATTTACCATTCTCCAGAGATGTCATTGGATTTACCATTCTCCAGAGATGTCATTGGATTTACCATTCTCCAGAGATGTCATTGGATTTACCATTTACCAGAGATGTCATTGGATTTACAATTTACCAGAGATGTCATTGGATTTACCATTTACCAGAGATGTCATTGGATTTACCATTTACCAGAGATGTCATTGGATTTACCATTTACCAGAGATGTAATTGGATTTACCATTTACCAGAGATGTCATTGGATTTACCATTTACCAGAGATGTCATTGGATTTACCATTTACCAGAGATGTCATTGGATTTACCATTCTCCAGAGATGTCATTGGATTTACCATTTACCAGAGATGTCATTGGATTTACCATTTACCAGAGATGTCATTGGATTTACCATTTACCAGAGATGTCATTGGATTTACCATTTACCAGAGATGTCATTGGATTTACCATTTACCAGAGATGTCATTGGATTTACCATTCCCTGATGATGTAATTGCATTTACCATGTCCCAAAAATTCCTTTGGACTTACCTTTGTCCAGAGATGTAATTTGATTTAACATTTCCTAATGATTACATTAGATTTACCATTATACCGGTAAGATAATCTTATATGTAAAACTTCCAGAGATGTCATTGGATTTACCATTCCCGAAAGATGTCATTGGATTTACCATAATGCAGGTAAGATAATCTTCTAATCTTTCAATTTCCCGAGATGTCATTGGATTTACCATTCTCCAGAGATGTCATTGGATTTACCATTCTCCAGAGATGTCATTGGATTTACCATTCTCCAGAGATGTATTTGGATTTTCCATTTACCAGAGATGTATTTGGATTTACCATAATACAGGTAAGATAATCTTCTAATGTTTCAATTTAACGAGATTTCAAGGGATTTACCGTGTCCCAAAGATTACTTTGGATTTACACTTCTCCAGAGATGTCATTGGATTTACCATTCTCCAGAGATGTCATTGGATTTACCACTCTCCAGAGATGTCATTGGATTTACCATTCTCCAGAGATGTCATTGGATTTACCATTTACCAGAGATGTCATTGGATTTACCATTTACCAGAGATGTCATTGGATTTACCATTTACCAGAGATGTCATTGGATGTACCTTCTCCAGAGATGTCATTGGATTTACCATTCTCCAGAGATGTCATTGGATTTACCATTCTCCAGAGATGTCATTTGATTTACCATTCTCCAGAGATGTCATTGGATTTACCATTCTCCAGAGATGTCATTGGATTTACCATTCTCCAGAGATGTCATTGGATTTACCATTCTCCAGAGATGTCATTGGATTTACCATTGTCCAGAGATGTCATTGGATTTACCATTTACCAGAGATGTCATTGGATTTACCATTTACCAGAGATGTCATTGGATTTACCATTTACCAGAGATGTCATTGGATTTACCATTTACCAGAGATGTCATTGGATTTACCATTTACCAGAGATGTCATTGGATTTACCATTCCCTGATAATGTAATTGCATTTACCATGTCCCAAAAATTCCTTTGGACTTACCTTTGTCCAGAGATGTAATTTGATTTACCATTTCCTAATGATTACATTAGATTTAACATTATACCGGTAAGATAATCTTATATGTAAAACTTCCAGAGATGTCATTGGATTTACCATTCCCGAAAGATGTCATTGGATTTACCATAATGCAGGTAAGATAATCTTCTAATCTTTCAATTTCCCGAGATGTCATTGGATTTACCATTCTCCAGAGATGTCATTGGATTTACCATTCTCCAGAGATGTCATTGGATTTACCATGCTCCAGAGATGTCATTGGATTTACCATTTACCAGAGATGTATTTGGATTTACCATAATACAGGTAAGATAATCTTCTAATGTTTCAATTTCACGAGATTTCAAGGGATTTACCGTGTCCCAAAGATTACTTTGGATTTACACTTCTCCAGAGATGTCATTGGATTTACCATTCTCCAGAGATGTCATTGGATTTACCACTCTCCAGAGATGTCATTGGATTTACCATTCTCCAGAGATTTCATTGGATTTACCATTTACCAGAGATGTCATTGGATTTACCATTTACCAGAGATGTCATTGGATTTACCATTTACCAGAGATGTCATTGGATTTACCATTTACCAGAGATGTCATTGGATTTACCATTTACCAGAGATGTCATTGGATTTACCATTTACCAGAGATGTCATTGGATTTACCATTTACCAGAGATGTCATTGGATTTACCATTTACCAGAGATGTCATTGGATTTACCATTTACCAGAGATGTCATTGGATTTACCATTTACCAGAGATGTCATTGGATTTACCATTCCCTGATGATGTAATTGCATTTACCATGTCCCAAAAATTCCTTTGGACTTACCTTTGTCCAGAGATGTAATTTGATTTACCATTTCCTAATTATTACATTAGATTTACCATTATACTGGTAAGATAATCTTATATGTAAAACTTCCAGAGATGTCATTGGATTTACCATTCCCGAAAGATGTCATTGGATTTACCATAATGCAGGTAAGATAATCTTCTAATCTTTCAATTTCCCGAGATGTCATTGGATTTACCATTCTCCAGAGATGTCATTGGATTTACCATTTCCCAGAGATGTATTTGGATTTACCATAATACAGGTAAGATAATCTTCTAATGTTTCAATTTCACGAGATTTCAAGGGATTTACCGTGTTCCAAAGATTACTTTGGATTTACACTTCTCCAGAGATGTCATTGGATTTACCATTCTCCAGAGATGTCATTGGATTTACCATTCTCCAGAGATGTCATTGGATTTACCATTCTCCAGAGATGTCATTGGATTTACCATTTACCAGAGATGTCATTGGATTTACAATTTACCAGAGATGTCATTGGATTTACCATTTACCAGAGATGTAATTGGATTTACCATTTACCAGAGATGTCATTGGATTTACCATTTACCAGAGATGTCATTGGATTTACCATTTACCAGAGATGTCATTGGATTTACCATTCTCCAGAGATGTCATTGGATTTACCATTTACCAGAGATGTCATTGGATTTACCATTCTCCAGAGATGTCATTGGATTTACCATTCTCCAGAGATGTCATTGGATGTACCATTTACCAGAGATGTCATTGGATGTACCATTCTCCAGAGATGTCATTGGATTTACCATTCTCCAGAGATGTCATTGGATTTACCATTGTCCAGAGATGTCATTGGATTTACCATTTACCAGAGATGTCATTGGATTTACCATTTACCAGAGATGTCATTGGATTTACCATTTACCAGAGATGTCATTGGATTTACCATTTACCAGAGATGTCATTGGATTTACCATTTACCAGAGATGTCATTGGATTTACCATTTACCAGAGATGTCATTGGATTTACCATTTACCAGAGATGTCATTGGATTTACCATTTACCAGAGATGTCATTGGATTTACCATTCCCTGATGATGTAATTGCATTTACCATGTCCCAAAAATTCCTGTGGACTTACCTTTGTCCAGAGATGTAATTTGATTTACCATTTCCTAATGATTACATTAGATTTACCATTATACCGGTAAGATGATCTTATATGTAAAACTTCCAGAGATGTCATTGGATTTACCATTCCCGAAAGATGTCATTGGATTTACCATAATGCAGGTAAGATAATCTTCTAATCTTTCAATTTCCCGAGATGTCATTGGATTTACCATTCTCCAGAGATGTCATTGGATTTACCATTCTCCAGAGATGTCATTGGATTTACCATTCTCCAGAGATGTCATTGGATTTACCATTCTCCAGAGATGTCATTGGATTTACCATTTACCAGAGATGTATTTGGATTTACCATAATACAGGTAAGATAATCTTCTAATGTTTCAATTTCACGAGATTTCAAGGGATTTACCGTGTCCCAAAGATTACTTTGGATTTACACTTCTCCAGAGATGTCATTGGATTTACCATTCTCCAGAGATGTCATTGGATTTACCACTCTGGTAAATCCAATGACATCTCTGCAGAGTGGTAAATCCAATGACATCTCTGCATTCTCCAGAGATGTCATTGGATTTACCATTTACCAGAGATGTCATTGGATTTACCATTTACCAGAGATGTCATTGGATTTACCATTTACCAGAGATGTCATTGGATTTACCATTCTCCAGAGATGTCATTGGATTTACCATTCTCCAGAGATGTCATTGGATTTACCATTCTCCAGAGATGTCATTGGATTTACCGTTCTCCAGAGATGTCATTGGATTTACCATTTACCAGAGATGTCATTGGATGTACCATTTACCAGAGATGTCATTGGATTTACCATTGTCCAGAGATGTCATTGGATTTACCATTGTCCAGAGATGTCATTTGATTTACCATTGTCCAGAGATGTCATTGGATTTACCATTTACCAGAGATGTCATTGGATTTACCATTTACCAGAGATGTCATTGGATTTACCATTCCCTGATGATGTAATTGCATTTACCATGTCCCAAAAATTCCTTTGGACTTACCTTTGTCCAGAGATGTAATTTGATTTACCATTTCCTAATGATTACATTAGATTTACCATTATACCGGTAAGATAATCTTATATGTAAAACTTCCAGAGATGTCATTGGATTTACCATTCCCGAAAGATGTCATTGGATTTACCATAATGCAGGTAAGATAATCTTCTAATCTTTCAATTTCCCGAGATGTCATTGGATTTACCATTCTCCAGAGATGTCATTGGATTTACCATTCTCCAGAGATGTCATTGGATTTACCATTCTCCAGAGATGTCATTGGATTTACCATTCTCCAGAGATGTCATTGGATTTACCATTCACCAGAGATGTATTTGGATTTACCATAATACAGGTAAGATAATCTTCTAATGTTTCAATTTCACGAGATTTCAAGGGATTTACCGTGTCCCAAAGATTACTTTGGATTTACACTTCTCCAGAGATGTCATTGGATTTACCATTCTCCAGAGATGTCATTGGATTTACCACTCTGCAGAGATGTCATTGGATTTACCATTCTCCAGAGATGTCATTGGATTTACCATTTACCAGAGATGTCATTGGATTTACCATTTACCAGAGATGTCATTGGATTTACCATTTACCAGAGATGTCATTGGATTTACCATTCTCCAGAGATGTCATTGGATTTACCATTCTCCAGAGATGTCATTGGATTTACCATTCTCCAGAGATGTCATTGGATTTACCATTTACCAGAGATGTCATTGGATTTACCATTTACCAGAGATGTCATTGGATGTACCATTGTCCAGAGATGTCATTGGATTTACCATTGTCCAGAGATGTCATTGGATTTACCGTTTACCAGAGATGTCATTGGATTTACCATTTACCAGAGATGTCGTTGGATTTACCATTTACCAGAGATGTCATTGGATTTACCATTTACCAGAGATGTCATTGGATGTACCTTCTCCAGAGATGTCATTGGATTTACCATTCTCCAGAGATGTCATTGGATTTACCATTCTCCAGAGATGTCATTGGATTTACCATTCTCCAGAGATGTCATTGGATTTACCATTCTCCAGAGATGTCATTGGATGTACCATTCTCCAGAGATGTCATTGGATTTACCATTCTCCAGAGATGTCATTGGATTTACCATTTACCAGAGATGTCATTGGATTTACCATTTACCAGAGATGTCATTGGATTTACCATTTACCAGAGATGTCATTGGATTTACCATTTACCAGAGATGTCATTGGATTTACCATTTACCAGAGATGTCATTGGATTTACCATTTACCAGAGATGTCATTGGATTTACCATTTACCAGAGATGTCATTGGATTTACCATTCCCTGATGATGTAATTGCATTTACCATGTCCCAAAAATTCCTTTGGACTTACCTTTGTCCAGAGATGTAATTTGATTTACCATTTCCTAATGATTACATTAGATTTACCATTATACCGGTAAGATAATCTTATATGTAAAACTTCCAGAGATGTCATAGGATTTACCATTCCCGAAAGATGTCATTGGATTTACCATAATGCAGGTAAGATAATCTTCTAATCTTTCAATTTCCCGAGATGTCATTGGATTTACCATTCTCCAGAGATGTCATTGGATTTACCATTCTCCAGAGATGTCATTGGATTTACCATTCTCCAGAGATGTCATTGGATTTACCATTTACCAGAGATGTATTTGGATTTACCATAATACAGGTAAGATAATCTTCTAATGTTTCAATTTCACGAGATTTCAAGGGATTTACCGTGTCCCAAAGATTACTTTGGATTTACACTTCTCCAGAGATGTCATTGGATTTACCATTCTCCAGAGATGTCATTGGATTTACCACTCTCCAGAGATGTCATTGGATTTACCATTCTCCAGAGATGTCATTGGATTTACCATTTACCAGAGATGTCATTGGATTTACCATTTACCAGAGATGTCATTGGATTTACCATTTACCAGAGATGTCATTGGATGTACCTTCTCCAGAGATGTCATTGGATTTACCATTCTCCAGAGATGTCATTGGATTTACCATTCTCCAGAGATGTCATTGGATTTACCATTTACCAGATATGTCATTGGATGTACCATTTACCAGAGATGTCATTGGATTTACCATTCTCCAGAGATGTCATTGGATTTACCATTCTCCAGAGATGTCATTGGATTTACCATTCTCCAGAGATGTCATTGGATTTACCATTGTCCAGAGATGTCATTGGATTTACCATTGTCCAGAGATGTCATTGGATTTACCATTGTCCAGAGATGTCATTGGATTTACCATTGTCCAGAGATGTCATTGGATTTACCATTTACCAGAGATGTCATTGGATTTACCATTTACCAGAGATGTCATTGGATTTACCATTTACCAGAGATGTCATTGGATTTACCAATTACCAGAGATTTCATTGGATTTACCATTTACCAGAGATGTCATTGGATTTACCATTTACCAGAGATGTCATTGGATTTACCATTCCCTGATGATGTAATTGCATTTACCATGTCCCAAAAATTCCTTTGGACTTACCTTTGTCCAGAGATGTAATTTGATTTACCATTTCCTAATGATTACATTAGATTTACCATTATACCGGTAAGATAATCTTATATGTAAAACTTCCAGAGATGTCATTGGATTTACCATTCCCGAAAGATGTCATTGGATTTACCATAATGCAGGTAAGATAATCTTCTAATCTTTCAATTTCCCGAGATGTCATTGGATTTACCATTCTCCAGAGATGTCATTGGATTTACCATTCTCCAGAGATGTCATTGGATTTACCATTCTCCAGAGATGTCATTGGATTTACCATTTACCAGAGATGTATTTGGATTTACCATAATACAGGTAAGATAATCTTCTAATGTTTCAATTTCACGAGATTTCAAGGGATTTACCGTGTCCCAAAGATTACTTTGGATTTACACTTCTCCAGAGATGTCATTGGATTTACCATTCTCCAGAGATGTCATTGGATTTACCACTCTCCAGAGATGTCATTGGATTTACCATTCTCCAGAGATGTCATTGGATTTACCATTTACCAGAGATGTCATTGGATTTACCATTTACCAGAGATGTCATTGGATTTACCATTTACCAGAGATGTCATTGGATTTACATTTCTTCAGAGATGTCATTGGATTTACCATTCTCCAGAGATGTCATTGGATTTACCATTTACCAGAGATGTCATTGGATGTACCATTTACCAGAGATGTCATTGGATTTACCATTCTCCAGAGATGTCATTGGATTTACCATTGTCCAGAGATGTCATTGGATTTACCATTTACCAGAGATGTCATTGGATTTACCATTTACCAGAGATGTCATTGGATTTACCATTTACCAGAGATGTCATTGGATTTACCATTTACCAGAGATGTCATTGGATTTACCATTCCCTGATGATGTAATTGCATTTACCATGTCCCAAAAATTCCTTTGGACTTACCTTTGTCCAGAGATGTAATTTGATTTACCATTTCCTAATGATTACATTAGATTTACCATTATACCGGTAAGATAATCTTATATGTAAAACTTCCAGAGATGTCATTGGATTTACCATTCCCGAAAGATGTCATTGGATTTACCATAATGCAGGTAAGATAATCTTCTAATCTTTCAATTTCCCGAGATGTCATTGGATTTACCATTCTCCAGAGATGTCATTGGATTTACCATTCTCCAGAGATGTCATTGGATTTACCATTCTCCAGAGATGTCATTGGATTTACAATTTACCAGAGATGTATTTGGATTTACCATAATACAGGAAAGATAATCTTCTAATGTTTCAATTTCACGAGATTTCAAGGGATTTACCGTGTCCCAAAGATTACTTTGGATTTACACTTCTCCAGAGATGTCATTGGATTTACCATTCTCCAGAGATGTCATTGGATTTACCACTCTCCAGAGATGTCATTGGATTTACCATTCTCCAGAGATGTCATTGGATTTACCATTTACCAGAGATGTCATTGGATTTACCATTTACCAGAGATGTCATTGGATTTACCATTTACCAGAGATGTCATTGGATGTACCTTCTCCAGAGATGTCATTGGATTTACCATTCTCCAGAGATGTCATTGGATTTACCATTCTCCAGAAATGTCATTGGATATTCCATTCTCCAGAGATGTCATTGGATTTACCATTCTCCAGAGATGTCATTGGATGTACCATTCTCCAGAGATGTCATTGGATTTACCATTCTCCAGAGATGTCATTGGATTTACCATTTACCAGAGATGTCATTGGATTTACCATTTACCAGAGATGTCAGTGGATTTACCATTTACCAGAGATGTCATTGGATTTACCATTTACCAGAGATGTCATTGGATTTACCATTTACCAGAGATGTCATTGGATTTACCATTCCCTGATGATGTAATTGCATTTACCATGTCCCAAAAATTCCTTTGGACTTACCTTTGTCCAGAGATGTAATTTGATTTACCATTTCCTAATGATTACATTAGATTTACCATTATACCGGTAAGATAATCTTATATGTAAAACTTCCAGAGATGTCATTGGATTTACCATTCCCGAAAGATGTCATTGGATTTACCATAATGCAGGTAAGATAATCTTCTAATCTTTCAATTTCCCGAGATGTCATTGGATTTACCATTCTCCAGAGATGTCATTGGATTTACCATTCTCCAGAGATGTCATTGGATTTACCATTCTCCAGAGATGTCATTGGATTTACCATTCTCCAGAGATGTCATTGGATTTACCATTTACCAGAGATGTATTTGGATTTACCATAATACAGGTAAGATAATCTTCTAATGTTTCAATTTCACGAGATTTCAAGGGATTTACCGTGTCCCAAAGATTACTTTGGATTTACACTTCTCCAGAGATGTCATTGGATTTACCATTCTCCAGAGATGTCATTGGATTTACCACTCTCCAGAGATGTCATTGGATTTACCATTCTCCAGAGATGTCATTGGATTTACCATTTACCAGAGATGTCATTGGATTTACCATTTACCAGAGATGTCATTGGATTTACCATTTACCAGAGATGTCATTGGATGTACCTTCTCCAGAGATGTCATTGGATTTACCATTCTCCAGAGATGTCATTGGATTTACCATTCTCCAGAGATGTCATTGGATTTACCATTTACCAGAGATGTCATTGGATGTACCATTTACCAGAGATGTCATTGGATTTACCATTGTCCAGAGATGTCATTGGATTTACCATTGTCCAGAGATGTCATTGGATTTACCATTGTCCAGAGATGTCATTGGATTTACCATTGTCCAGAGATGTCATTGGATTTACCATTTACCAGAGATGTCATTGGATTTACCATTTACCAGAGATGTCATTGGATTTACCATTTACCAGAGATGTCATTGGATTTACCATTTACCAGAGATGTCATTGGATTTTCCATTTACCAGAGATGTCATTGGATTTACCATTTACCAGAGATGTCATTGGATTTACCATTCCCTGATGATGTAATTGCATTTACCATGTCCCAAAAATTCCTTTGGACTTACCTTTGTCCAGAGATGTAATTTGATTTACCATTTCCTAATGATTACATTAGATTTACCATTATACCGGTAAGATAATCTTATATGTAAAACTTCCAGAGATGTCATTGGATTTACCATTCCCGAAAGATGTCATTGGATTTACCATAATGCAGGTAAGATAATCTTCTAATCTTTCAATTTCCCGAGATGTCATTGGATTTACCATTCTCCAGAGATGTCATTGGATTTACCATTTCCCAGAGATGTATTTGGATTTACCATAATACAGGTAAGATAATCTTCTAATGTTTTAATTTCACGAGATTTCAAGGGATTTACCGTGTTCCAAAGATTACTTTGGATTTACACTTCTCCAGAGATGTCATTGGATTTACCATTCTCCAGAGATGTCATTGGATTTACAATTCTCCAGAGATGTCATTGGATTTACCATTCTCCAGAGATGTCATTGGATTTACCATTTACCAGAGATGTCATTGGATGTACCATTTACCAGAGGTGTCATTGGATTTACCATTTACCAGAGATGTCATTGGATTTACCATTTACCAGAGATGTCATTGGATTTACCATTTACCAGAGATGTCATTGGATTTACAATTTACCAGAGATGTCATTGGATTTACCATTCTCCAGAGATGTCATTGGATTTACCATTTACCAGAGATGTCATTGGATGTACCATTTACCAGAGATGTCATTGGATTTACCATTCTCCAGAGATGTCATTGGATTTACCATTGTCCAGAGATGTCATTGGATTTACCATTGTCCAGAGATGTCATTGGATTTACCATTGTCCAGAGATGTCATTGGATTTACCATTTACCAGAGATGTCATTGGATTTACCATTTACCAGAGATGTCATTGGATTTACCATTTACCAGAGATGTCATTGGATTTACCATTTACCAGAGATGTCATTGGATTTACCATTTACCAGAGATGTCATTGGATTTACCATTTACCAGAGATGTCATTGGATTTACCATTTACCAGAGATGTCATTGGATTTACCATTCCCTGATGATGTAATTGCATTTACCATGTCCCAAAAATTCCTTTGGACTTACCTTTGTCCAGAGATGTAATTTGATTTACCATTTCCTAATGATTACATTAGATTTACCATTATACCGGTAAGATGATCTTATATGTAAAACTTCCAGAGATGTCATTGGATTTACTATTCCCGAAAGATGTCATTGGATTTACCATAATGCAGGTAAGATAATCTTCTAATCTTTCAATTTCCCGAGATGTCATTGGATTTACCATTCTCCAGAGATGTCATTGGATTTACCATTCTCCAGAGATGTCATTGGATTTACCATTCTCCAGAGATGTCATTGGATTTACCATTTACCAGAGATGTATTTGGATTTACCATAATACAGGTAAGATAATCTTCTAATGTTTCAATTTCACGAGATTTCAAGGGATTTACCGTGTCCCAAAGATTACTTTGGATTTACACTTCTCCAGAGATGTCATTGGATTTACCATTCTCCAGAGATGTCATTGGATTTACAATTCTCCAGAGATGTCATTGGATTTACCATTCTCCAGAGATGTCATTGGATTTACCATTCTCCAGAGATGTCATTGGATTTACCATTCTCCAGAGATGTCATTGGATTTACCATTCTCCAGAGATGTCATTGGATTTACCATTGTCCAGAGATGTCATTGGATTTACCATTTACCAGAGATGTCATTGGATTTACCATTTACCAGAGATGTCATTGGATTTACCATTTACCAGTGATGTCATTGGATTTACCATTTACCAGAGATGTCATTGGATTTACCATTCCCTGATAATGTAATTGCATTTACCATGTCCAAAAATTCCTTTGGACTTACCTTTGTCCAGAGATGTAATTTGATTTACCATTTCCTAATGATTACATTAGATTTACCATTATACCGGTAAGATAATCTTATATGTAAAACTTCCAGAGATGTCATTGGATTTACCATTCCCGAAAGATGTCATTGGATTTACCATAATGCAGGTAAGATAATCTTCTAATCTTTCAATTTCCCGAGATGTCATTGGATTTACCATTCTCCAGAGATGTCATTGGATTTACCATTCTCCAGAGATGTCATTGGATTTACCATTCTCCAGAGATGTCATTGGATTTACCATTCTCCAGAGATGTCATTGGATTTACCATGCTCCAGAGATGTCATTGGATTTACCATTTACCAGAGATGTATTTGGATTTACCATAATACAGGTAAGATAATCTTCTAATGTTTCAATTTCACGAGATTTCAAGGGATTTACCGTGTCCCAAAGATTACTTTGGATTTACACTTCTCCAGAGATGTCATTGGATTTACCATTCTCCAGAGATGTCATTGGATTTACCATTCTCCAGAGATGTCATTGGATTTACCACTCTCCAGAGATGTCATTGGATTTACCATTCCCGGAGATGTCATTGGATTTACCATTTACCAGAGATGTCATTGGATTTACCATTTACCAGAGATGTCATTGGATGTACCATTTACCAGAGATGTCATTGGATTTACCATTTACCAGAGATGTCATTGGATTTACCATTCTCCAGAGATGTCATTGGATTTTCCATTCTCCAGAGATGTCATTCGATTTACCATTCTCCAGAGATGTCATTGGATTTACCATTCTCCAGAGATGTCATTGGATTTACCATTTACCAGAGATGTCATTGGATTTACCATTTACCAGAGATGTCATTGGATTTACCATTTACCAGAGATGTCATTGGATTTACCATTTACCAGAGATGTCATTGGATTTACCATTCTCCAGAGATGTCATTGGATGTACCATTTACCAGAGATGTCATTGGATGTACCATTTACCAGAGATGTCATTGGATTTACCATTCTCCAGAGATGTCATTGGATTTACCATTTACCAGAGATGTCATTGGATTTACCATTTACCAGAGATGTCATTGGATTTACCATTCCCTGATGATGTAATTGCATTTACCATGTCCCAAAAATTCCTTTGGACTTACCTTTGTCCAGAGATGTAATTTGATTTACCATTTCCTAATGATTACATTAGATTTACCATTATACCGGTAAGATAATCTTATATGTAAAACTTCCAGAGATGTCATTGGATTTACCATTCCCGAAAGATGTCATTGGATTTACCATAATGCAGGTAAGATAATCTTCTAATCTTTCAATTTCCCGAGATGTCATTGGATTTACCATTCTCCAGAGATGTCATTGGATTTACCATTCTCCAGAGATGTCATTGGATTTACCATTCTCCAGAGATGTCATTGGATATACCATTTACCAGAGATGTATTTGGATTTACTATAATACAGGTAAGATAATCTTCTAATGTTTCAATTTCACGAGATTTAAAGGGATTTACCGTGTCCCAAAGATTACTTTTGATTTACACTTCTCCAATGATGTCATTGGATTTACCATTCTCCAGAGATGTCATTGGATTTACCATTCTCCAGAGATGTCATTGGATTTACCATTTACCAGAGATGTCATTGGATTTACCATTTACCAGAGATGTCATTGGATTTACCATTTACCAGAGATGTCATTGGATTTACAATTTACCAGAGATGTCATTGGATTTACCATTTACCAGAGATGTCATTGGATTTACCATTTACCAGAGATGTCATTGGATTTACCATTAACCAGAGATGTCATTGGATTTACCATTTACCAGAGATGTCATTGGATTTACAATTCTCCAGAGATGTCATTGGATTTACCATGCTCCAGAGATGTCATTGGATTTACCATTTACCAGAGATGTATTTGGATTTACCATAATACAGGTAAGATAATCTTCTAATGTTTCAATTTCACGAGATTTCAAGGGATTTACCGTGTCCCAAAGATTACTTTGGATTTACACTTCTCCAGAGATGTCATTGGATTTACCATTCTCCAGAGATGTCATTGGATTTACCATTCTCCAGAGATGTCATTGGATTTACCACTCTCCAGAGATGTCATTGGATTTACCATTCCCGGAGATGTCATTGGATTTACCATTTACCAGAGATGTCATTGGATTTACGATTTACCAGAGATATCATTGGATTTACCATTTACCAGAGATGTCATTGGATGTACCTTCTCCAGAGATGTCATTGGATTTACCATTCTCCAGAGATGTCATTGGATTTACCATTCTCCAGAGATGTCATTGGATTTACCATTCTCCAGAGATGTCATTGGATTTACCATTCTCCAGAGATGTCATTGGATGTACCATTCTCCAGAGATGTCATTGGATGTACCATTCTCCAGAGATGTCATTGGATTTACCATTTACCAGAGATGTCATTGGATTTACCATTTACCAGAGATGTCATTGGATTTACCATTTACCAGAGATGTCATTGGATTTACCATTTACCAGAGATGTCATTGGATTTACCATTCTCCAGAGATGTCATTGGATTTACCATTTACCAGAGATGTCATTGGATGTACCATTTACCAGAGATGTCATTGGATTTACCATTCTCCAGAGATGTCATTGGATTTACCATTTACCAGAGATGTCATTGGATTTACCATTTACCAGAGATGTCATTGGATTTACCATTTACCAGAGATGTCATTGGATTTACCATTTACCAGAGATGTCATTGGATTTACCATTCCCTGATGATGTAATTGCATTTACCATGTCCCAAAAATTCCTTTGGACTTACCTTTGTCCAGAGATGTAATTTGATTTACCATTTCCTAATGATTACATTAGATTTACCATTATACCGGTAAGATAATCTTATATGTTAAACTTCCAGAGATGTCATTGGATTTACCATTCCCGAAAGATGTCATTGGATTTACCATAATGCAGGTAAGATAATCTTCTAATCTTTCAATTTCCCGAGATGTCATTGGATTTACCATTCTCCAGAGATGTCATTGGATTTACCATTCTCCAGAGATGTCATTGGATTTACCATTCTCCAGAGATGTCATTGGATATACCATTTACCAGAGATGTTTTTGGATTTACTATAATACAGGTAAGATAATCTTCTAATGTTTCAATTTCACGAGATTTAAAGGGATTTACCGTGTCCCAAAGATTACTTTTGATTTACACTTCTCCAGAGATGTCATTGGATTTACCATTCTCCAGAGATGTCATTGGATTTACCACTCTGCAGAGATGTCATTGGATTTACCATTCTCCAGAGATGTCATTGGATTTACCATTTACCAGAGATGTCATTGGATTTACCATTTACCAGAGATGTCATTGGATTTACCATTTACCAGAGATGTCATTGGATTTACCATTTACCAGAGATGTCATTGGATTTACCATTCCATGATAATGTAATTGCATTTACCATGTCCCAAAAATTCCTTTGGACTTACCTTTGTCCAGAGATGTAATTTGATTTACCATTTCCTAATGATTACATTAGATTTACCATTATACCGGTAAGATAATCTTATATGTAAAACTTCCAGAGATGTCATTGGATTTACCATTCCCGAAAGATGTCATTGGATTTACCATAATGCAGGTAAGATAATCTTCTAATCTTTCAATTTCCCGAGATGTCATTGGATTTACCATTCTCCAGAGATGTCATTGGATTAACCATTCTCCAGAGATGTCATTGGATTTACCATGCTCCAGAGATGTCATTGGATTTACCATTTCCCAGAGATGTATTTGGATTTACCATAATACAGGTAAGATAATCTTCTAATGTTTCAATTTCACGAGATTTCAAGGGATTTACCGTGTTCCAAAGATTACTTTGGATTTACACTTCTCCAGAGATGTCATTGGATTTACCATTCTCCAGAGATGTCATTGGATTTACCATTCTCCAGAGATGTCATTGGATTTACCATTCTCCAGAGATGTCATTGGATTTACCATTTACCAGAGATGTCATTGGATTTACAATTTACCAGAGATGTCATTGGATTTACCATTTACCAGAGATGTCATTGGATTTACCATTTACCAGAGATGTCATTGGATTTACCATTTACCAGAGATGTCATTGGATTTACCATTTACCAGAGATGTCATTGGATTTACCATTCTCAAGAGATGTCATTGGATTTACCATTTACCAGAGATGTCATTGGATTTACCATTCTCCAGAGATGTCATTGGATTTACCATTTACCAGAGATGTCATTGGATGTACCATTTACCAGAGATGTCATTGGATTTACCATTCTCCAGAGATGTCATTGGATTTACCATTCTCCAGAGATGTCATTGGATTTACCATTTACCAGAGATGTCATTGGATTTACCATTTACCAGAGATGTCATTGGATTTACTATTTACCAGAGATGTCATTGGATTTACCATTTACCAGAGATGTCATTGGATTTACCATTTACCAGAGATGTCATTGGATTTACCATTTACCAGAGATGTCATTGGATTTACCATTTACCAGAGATGTCATTGGATTTACCATTCCCTGATGATGTAATTGCATTTACCATGTCCCAAAAATTCCTTTGGACTTACCTTTGTCCAGAGATGTAATTTGATTTACCATTTCCTAATGATTACATTAGATTTACCATTATACCGGTAAGATGATCTTATATGTAAAACTTCCAGAGATGTCATTGGATTTACCATTCCCGAAAGATGTCATTGGATTTACCATAATGCAGGTAAGATAATCTTCTAATCTTTCAATTTCCCGAGATGTCATTGGATTTACCATTCTCCAGAGATGTCATTGGATTTACCATTCTCCAGAGATGTCATTGGATTTACCATTCTCCAGAGATGTCATTGGATTTACCATTTACCAGAGATGTATTTGGATTTACCATTCTCCAGAGATGTCATTGGATTTACCATTTACCAGAGATGTCATTGGATGTACCATTTACCAGAGATGTCATTGGATTTACCATTTCCCAGAGATGTATTTGGATTTACCATAATACAGGTAAGATAATCTTCTAATGTTTCAATTTCACGAGATTTCAAGGGATTTACCGTGTTCCAAAGATTACTTTGGATTTACACTTCTCCAGAGATGTCATTGGATTTACCATTCTCCAGAGATGTCATTGGATTTACCATTCTCCAGAGATGTCATTGGATTTACCATTCTCCAGAGATGTTATTGGATTTACCATTTACCAGAGATGTCATTGGATTTACAATTTACCAGAGATGTCATTGGATTTACCATTTACCAGAGATGTCATTGGATTTACCATTTACCAGAGATGTCATTGGATTTACCATTTACCAGAGATGTCATTGGATTTACCATTTACCAGAGATGTCATTGGATTTACCATTTACCAGAGATGTCATTGGATTTACCATTCTCCAGAGATGTCATTGGATTTACCATTTACCAGAGATGTCATTGGATTTACCATTCTCCAGAGATGTCATTGGATTTACCATTTACCAGAGATGTCATTGGATGTACCATTTACCAGAGATGTCATTGGATGTACCATTTACCAGAGATGTCATTGGATTTACCATTGTCCAGAGATGTCATTGGATTTACCATTTCCCAGAGATGTCATTGGATTTACCATTTCCCAGAGATGTCATTGGATTTACCATTTCCCAGAGATGTCATTGGATTTACCATGTCCCAGAGATGTCATTGGATTTACCATTTACCAGAGATGTCATTGGATTTACCATTTACCAGAGATGTCATTGGATTTACCATTCCCTGATGATGTAATTGCATTTACCATGTCCCAAAAATTCCTTTGGACTTACCTTTGTCCAGAGATGTAATTTGATTTACCATTTCCTAATGATTACATTAGATTTACCATTATACCGGTAAGATGATCTTATATGTAAAACTTCCAGAGATGTCATTGGATTTACCATTCCCGAAAGATGTCATTGGATTTACCATAATGCAGGTAAGATAATCTTCTAATTTTTCAATTTCCCGAGATGTCATTGGATTTACCATTCTCCAGAGATGTCATTGGATTTACCATTCTCCAGAGATGTCATTGGATTTACCATTCTCCAGAGATGTCATTGGATTTACCATTTACCAGAGATGTATTTGGATTTACCATAATACAGGTAAGATAATCTTCTAATGTTTCAATTTCACGAGATTTCAAGGGATTTACCGTGTCCCAAAGATTACTTTGGATTTACACTTCTCCAGAGATGTCATTGGATTTACCATTCTCCAGAGATGTCATTGGATTTACCACTCTCCAGAGATGTCATTGGATTTACCATTCTCCAGAGATGTCATTGGATTTACCATTTACCAGAGATGTCATTGGATTTACCATTTACCAGAGATGTCATTGGATTTACCATTTACCAGAGATGTCATTGGATTTACCATTTACCAGAGATGTCATTGGATTTACCATTCTCCAGAGATGTCATTGGATTTACCATTCTCCAGAGATGTCATTGGATTTACCATTTACCAGAGATGTCATTGGATGTACCATTTACCAGAGATGTCATTGGATGTACCATTCTCCAGAGATGTCATTGGATTTACCATTGTCCAGAGATGTCATTGGATTTACCATTGTCCAGAGATGTCATTGGATTTACCATTTACCAGAGATGTCATTGGATTTACCATTTACCAGAGATGTCATTGGATTTACCATTTACCAGAGATGTCATTGGATTAACCATTTACCAGAGATGTCATTGGATTTACCATTTACCAGAGATGTCATTAGATTTACCATTCCCTGATGATGTAATTGCATTTACCATGTCCCAAAAATTCCTTTGGACTTACCTTTGTCCAGAGATGTAATTTGATTTACCATTTCCTAATGATTACATTAGATTTACCATTATACCGGTAAGATAATCTTATATGTAAAACTTCCAGAGATGTCATTGGATTTACCATTCCCGAAAGATGTCATTGGATTTACCATAATGCAGGTAAGATAATCTTCTAATCTTTCAATTTCCCGAGATGTCATTGGATTTACCATTCTCCAGAGATGTCATTGGATTTACCATTCTCCAGAGATGTCATTGGATTTACCATTCTCCAGAGATGTCATTGGATTTACCATTTACCAGAGATGTATTTGGATTTACCATAATACAGGTAAGATAATCTTCTAATGTTTCAATTTCACGAGATTTCAAGGGATTTACCGTGTCCCAAAGATTACTTTGGATTTACACTTCTCCAGAGATGTCATTGGATTTACAATTCTCCAGAGATGTCATTGGATTTACCACTCTCCAGAGATGTCATTGGATTTACCATTCTCCAGAGATGTCATTGGATTTACCATTTACCAGAGATGTCATTGGATTTACCATTTACCAGAGATGTCATTGGATTTACCATTTACCAGAGATGTCATTGGATTTACCATTCTCCAGAGATGTCATTGGATTTACCATTCTCCAGAGATGTCATTGGATTTACCATTCTCCAGAGATGTCATTGGATGTACCATTTACCAGAGATGTCATTGGATGTACCATTCTCCAGAGATGTCATTGGATTTACCATTTACCAGAGATGTCATTGGATTTACCATTTACCAGAGATGTCATTGGATTTACCATTTACCAGAGATGTCATTGGATTTACCATTTACCAGAGATGTCATTGGATTTACCATTCCCTGATGATGTAATTGCATTTACCATGTCCCAAAAATTCCTTTGGACTTACCTTTGTCCAGAGATGTAATTTGATTTACCATTCCCTAATGATTACATTAGATTTACCATTATACCGGTAAGATAATCTTATATGTAAAACTTCCAGAGATGTCATTGGATTTACCATTCCCGAAAGATGTCATTGGATTTACCATAATGCAGGTAAGATAATCTTCTAATCTTTCAATTTCCCGAGATGTCATTGGATTTACCATTCTCCAGAGATGTCATTGGATTTACCATTCTCCAGAGATGTCATTGGATTTACCATTCTCCAGAGATGTCATTGGATTTACCATTTACCAGAGATGTATTTGGATTTACCATAATACAGGTAAGATAATCTTCTAATGTTTCAATTTCACGAGATTTCAAGGGATTTACCGTGTCCCAAAGATTACTTTGGATTTACACTTCTCCAGAGATGTCATTGGATTTACCATTCTCCAGAGATGTCATTGGATTTACCACTCTCCAGAGATGTCATTGGATTTACCATTCTCCAGAGATGTCATTGGATTTACCATTTACCAGAGATGTCATTGGATTTACCATTTACCAGAGATGTCATTGGATTTACCATTTACCAGAGATGTCATTGGATTTACCATTCATCCTGAGATGTCATTGGATTTACCATTCTCCAGAGATGTCATTGGATGTACCATTTACCAGAGATGTCATTGGATGTACCATTTACCAGAGATGTCATTGGATTTACCATTCTCCAGAGATGTCATTGGATTTACCATTGTCCAGAGATGTCATTGGATTTACCATTGTCCAGAGATGTCATTGGATTTACCATTTACCAGAGATGTCATTGGATTTACCATTTACCAGAGATGTCATTGGATTTACCATTTACCAGAGATGTCATTGGATTTACCATTTACCAGAGATGTCATTGGATTTACCATTTACCAGAGATGTCATTAGATTTACCATTCCCTGATGATGTAATTGCATTTACCATGTCCCAAAAATTCCTTTGGACTTACCTTTGTCCAGAGATGTAATTTGATTTACCATTTCCTAATGATTACATTAGATTTACCATTATACCGGTAAGATAATCTTATATGTAAAACTTCCAGAGATGTCATTGGATTTACCATTCTCGAAAGATGTCATTGGATTTACCATAATGCAGGTAAGATAATCTTCTAATCTTTCAATTTCCCGAGATGTCATTGGATTTACCATTCTCCAGAGATGTCATTGGATTTACCATTCTCCAGAGATGTCATTGGATTTACCATTCTCCAGAGATGTCATTGGATTTACCATTTACCAGAGATGTATTTGGATTTACCATAATACAGGTAAGATAATCTTCTAATGTTTCAATTTCACGAGATTTCAAGGGATTTACCGTGTCCCAAAGATTACTTTGGATTTACACTTCTCCAGAGATGTCATTGGATTTACCATTCTCCAGAGATGTCATTGGATTTACCACTCTCCAGAGATGTCATTGGATTTACCATTCTCCAGAGATGTCATTGGATTTACCATTTACCAGAGATGTCATTAGATTTACCATTTACCAGAGATGTCATTGGATTTACCATTTACCAGAGATGTCATTGGATTTACCATTCTCCAGAGATGTCATTGGATTTACCATTCTCCAGAGATGTCATTGGATTTACCATTTACCAGAGATGTCATTGGATGTACCATTTACCAGAGATGTCATTGGATTTACCATTCTCCAGAGATGTCATTGGATTTACCATTTACCAGAGATGTCATTGGATTTACCATTTACCAGAGATGTCATTGGATTTACCATTTACCAGAGATGTCATTGGATTTACCATTTACCAGAGATGTCATTGGATTTACCATTCCCTGATGATGTAATTGCATTTACCATGTCCCAAAAATTCCTTTGGACTTACCTTTGTCCAGAGATGTAATTTGATTTACCATTTCCTAATGATTACATTAGATTTACCATTATACCGGTAAGATAATCTTATATGTAAAACTTCCAGAGATGTCATTGGATTTACCATTCCCGAAAGATGTCATTGGATTTACCATAATGCAGGTAAGATAATCTTCTAATCTTTCAATTTCCCGAGATGTCATTGGATTTACCATTCTCCAGAGATGTCATTGGATTTACCATTCTCCAGAGATGTCATTGGATTTACCATTCTCCAGAGATGTCATTGGATTTACCATTTACCAGAGATGTATTTGGATTTACCATAATACAGGTAAGATAATCTTCTAATGTTTCAATTTCACGAGATTTCAAGGGATTTACCGTGTCCCAAAGATTACTTTGGATTTACACTTCTCCAGAGATGTCATTGGATTTACCATTCTCCAGAGATGTCATTGGATTTACCACTCTCCAGAGATGTCATTGGATTTACCATTCTCCAGAGATGTCATTGGATTTACCATTTACCAGAGATGTCATTGGATTTACCATTTACCAGAGATGTCATTGGATTTACCATTTACCAGAGATGTCATTGGATTTACCATTTACCAGAGATGTCATTTGATGTACCTTCTCCAGAGATGTCATTGGATTTACCATTCTCCAGAGATGTCATTGGATTTACCATTCTCCAGAGATGTCATTGGATTTACCATTTACCAGAGATGTCATCGGATTTACCATTTACCAGAGATGTCATCGGATTTACCATTTACCAGAGATGTCATTGGATTTACCATTTACCAGAGATGTCATTGGATTTACCATTTACCAGAGATGTCATTGGATTTACCATTTACCAGAGATGTCATTGGATTTACCATTTACCAGAGATGTCATTGGATTTACCATTCCCTGATGATGTAATTGCATTTACCATGTCCCAAAAATTCCTTTTGACTTACCTTTGTCCAGAGATGTAATTTGATTTACCATTTCCTAATGATTACATTAGATTTACCATTATACCGGTAAGATAATCTTATATGTAAAACTTCCAGAGATGTCATTGGATTTACCATTCCCGAAAGATGTCATTGGATTTACCATAATGCAGGTAAGATAATCTTCTAATCTTTCAATTTCCCGAGATGTCATTGGATTTACCATTCTCCAGAGATGTCATTGGATTTACCATTTCCCAGAGATGTATTTGGATTTACCATAATACAGGTAAGATAATCTTCTAATGTTTCAATTTCACGAGATTTCAAGGGATTTACCGTCTTCCAAAGATTACTTTGGATTTACACTTCTCCAGAGATGTCATTGGATTTACCATTCTCCAGAGATGTCATTGGATTTACCATTCTCCAGAGATGTCATTGTATTTACCATTCTCCAGAGATGTCATTGGATTTACCATTTACCAGAGATGTCATTGGATGTACCATTTACCAGAGATGTCATTGGATGAACCATTTACCAGAGATGTCATTGGATTTACCATTTACCAGAGATGTCATTGGATTTACCATTTACCAGAGATGTCATTGGATTTACCATTTACCAGAGATGTCATTGGATTTACCATTCTCCAGAGATGTCATTGGATTTACCATTTACCAGAGATGTCATTGGATTTACCATTTACCAGAGATGTCATTGGATTTACCATTTACCAGAGATGTCATTGGATGTACCATTCTCCAGAGATGTCATTGGATTTACCATTCTCCAGAGATGTAATTGGATTTACCATTGTCCAGAGATGTCATTGGATTTACCATTTACCAGAGATGTCATTGGATTTACCATTTACCAGAGATGTCATTGGATTTACCATTTACCAGAGATGTCATTGGATTTACCATTTACCAGAGATGTCATTGGATTTACCATTTACCAGAGATGTCATTGGATTTACCATTTACCAGAGATGTCATTGGATTTACCATTCCCTGATGATGTAATTGCATTTACCATGTCCCAAAAATTCCTTTGGACTTACCTTTGTCCAGAGATGTAATTTGATTTACCATTTCCTAATGATTACATTAGATTTACCATTATACCGGTAAGATGATCTTATATGTAAAACTTCCAGAGATGTCATTGGATTTACCATTCCCGAAAGATGTCATTGGATTTACCATAATGCAGGTAAGATAATCTTCTAATCTTTCAATTTCCCGAGATGTCATTGGATTTACCATTCTCCAGAGATGTCATTGGATTTACCATTCTCCAGAGATGTCATTGGATTTACCATTCTCCAGAGATGTCATTGGATTTACCATTTACCAGAGATGTATTTGGATTTACCATAATACAGGTAAGATAATCTTCTAATGTTTCAATTTCACGAGATTTAAAGGGATTTACCGTGTCCCAAAGATTACTTTGGATTTACACTTCTCCAGAGATGTCATTGGATTTACCATTCTCCAGAGATGTCATTGGATTTACCACTCTCCAGAGATGTCATTGGATTTACCATTCTCCAGAGATGTCATTGGATTTACCATTTACCAGAGATGTCATTGGATTTACCATTTACCAGAGATGTCATTGGATTTACCATTTACCAGAGATGTCATTGGATGTACCTTCTCCAGAGATGTCATTGGATTTACCATTCTCCAGAGATGTCATTGGATTTACCATTCTCCAGAGATGTCATTGGATTTACCATTTACCAGAGATGTCATTGGATGTACCATTTACCAGAGATGTCATTGGATTTACCATTCTCCAGAGATGTCATTGGATTAACCATTCTCCAGAGATGTCATTGGATTTACCATTGTCCAGAGATGTCATTGGATTTACCATTGTCCAGAGATGTCATTGGATTTACCATTTACCAGAGATGTCATTGGATTTACCATTTACCAGAGATGTCATTGGATTTACCATTTACCAGAGATGTCATTGGATTTACCATTTACCAGAGATGTCATTGGATTTACCATTTACTGGAGATGTCATTGGATTTACCATTTACCAGAGATGTCATTGGATTTACCATTCCCTGATGATGTAATTGCATTTACCATGTCCCAAAAATTCCTTTGGACTTACCTTTGTCCAGAGATGTAATTTGATTTACCATTTCCTAATGATTACATTAGATTTACCATTATACCGGTAAGATAATCTTATATGTAAAACTTCCAGAGATGTCATTGGATTTACCATTCCCGAAAGATGTCATTGGATTTACCATAATGCAGGTAAGATAATCTTCTAATCTTTCAATTTCCCGAGATGTCATTGGATTTACCATTCTCCAGAGATGTCATTGGATTTACCATTTCCCAGAGATGTATTTGGATTTACCATAATACAGGTAAGATAATCTTCTAATGTTTCAATTTCACGAGATTTCAAGGGATTTACCGTGTTCCAAAGATTACTTTGGATTTACACTTCTCCAGAGATGTCATTGGATTTACCATTCTCCAGAGATGTCATTGGATTTACCATTCTCCAGAGATGTCATTGGATTTACCATTCTCCAGAGATGTCATTGGATTTACCATTTACCAGAGATGTCATTGGATTTACCATTTACCAGAGATGTCATTGGATTTACCATTTACCAGAGATGTCATTGGATTTACCATTCTCCAGAGATGTCATTGGATTTACCATTTACCAGAGATGTCATTGGATTTACCATTTACCAGAGATGTCATTGGATGTACCATTTACCAGAGATGTCATTGGATTTACCATTGTCCAGAGATGTCATTGGATTTACCATTGTCCAGAGATGTCATTGGATTTACCATTGTCCAGAGATTTCATTGGATTTACCATTTACCAGAGATGTCATTGGATTTACCATTTACCAGAGATGTCATTGGATTTACCATTTACCAGAGATGTCATTGGATTTACCATTTACCAGAGATGTCATTGGATTTACCATTTACCAGAGATGTCATTGTATTTACCATTCCCTGATGATGTAATTGCATTTACCATGTCCCAAAAATTCCTTTGGACTTACCTTTGTCCAGAGATGTAATTTGATTTACCATTTCCTAATGATTACATTAGATTTACCATTATACCGGTAAGATGATCTTATATGTAAAACTTCCAGAGATGTCATTGGATTTACCATTCCCGAAAGATGTCATTGGATTTACCATAATGCAGGTAAGATAATCTTCTAATCTTTCAATTTCCCGAGATGTCATTGGATTTACCATTCTCCAGAGATGTCATTGGATTTACCATTCTCCAGAGATGTCATTGGATTTACCATTCTCCAGAGATGTCATTGGATTTACCATTTACCAGAGATGTATTTGGATTTACCATAATACAGGTAAGATAATCTTCTAATGTTTCAATTTCACGAGATTTCAAGGGATTTACCGTGTCCCAAAGATTACTTTGGATTTACACTTCTCCAGAGATGTCATTGGATTTACCATTCTCCAGAGATGTCATTGGATTTACCACTCTCCAGAGATGTCATTGGATTTACCATTCTCCAGAGATGTCATTGGATTTACCATTTACCAGAGATGTCATTGGATTTACCATTTACCAGAGATGTCATTGGATTTACCATTTACCAGAGATGTCATTGGATTTACCATTCTCCAGAGATGTCATTGGATTTACCATTCTCCAGAGATGTCATTGGATGTACCATTTACCAGAGATGTCATTGGATGTACCATTTACCAGAGATGTCATTGGATTTACCATTCTCCAGAGATGTCATTGGATTTACCATTGTCCAGAGATGTCATTGGATTTACCATTGTCCAGAGATGTCATTGGATTTACCATTTACCAGAGATGTCATTGGATTTACCATTTACCAGAGATGTCATTGGATTTACCATTTACCAGAGATGTCATTGGATTTACCATTTACCAGAGATGTCATTGGATTTACCATTTACCAGAGATGTCATTGGATTTACCATTTACCAGAGATGTCATTAGATTTACCATTCCCTGATGATGTAATTGCATTTACCATGTCCCAAAAATTCCTTTGGACTTACCTTTGTCCAGAGATGTAATTTGATTTACCATTTCCTAATGATTACATTAGATTTACCATTATACCGGTAAGATAATCTTATATGTAAAACTTCCAGAGATGTCATTGGATTTACCATTCTCGAAAGATGTCATTGGATTTACCATAATGCAGGTAAGATAATCTTCTAATCTTTCAATTTCCCGAGATGTCATTGGATTTACCATTCTCCAGAGATGTCATTGGATTTACCATTCTCCAGAGATGTCATTGGATTTACCATTCTCCAGAGATGTCATTGGATTTACCATTTACCAGAGATGTATTTGGATTTACCATAATACAGGTAAGATAATCTTCTAATGTTTCAATTTCACGAGATTTCAAGGGATTTACCGTGTCCCAAAGATTACTTTGGATTTACACTTCTCCAGAGATGTCATTGGATTTACCATTCTCCAGAGATGTCATTGGATTTACCACTCTCCAGAGATGTCATTGGATTTACCATTCTCCAGAGATGTCATTGGATTTACCATTTACCAGAGATGTCATTGGATTTACCATTTACCAGAGATGTCATTGGATTTACCATTTACCAGAGATGTCATTGGATTTACCATTCTCCAGAGATGTCATTGGATTTACCATTCTCCAGAGATGTCATTGGATTTACCATTTACCAGAGATGTCATTGGATGTACCATTTACCAGAGATGTCATTGGATTTACCATTCTCCAGAGATGTCATTGGATTTACCATTTACCAGAGATGTCATTGGATTTACCATTTACCAGAGATGTCATTGGATTTACCATTTACCAGAGATGTCATTGGATTTACCATTTACCAGAGATGTCATTGGATTTACCATTCCCTGATGATGTAATTGCATTTACCATGTCCCAAAAATTCCTTTGGACTTACCTTTGTCCAGAGATGTAATTTGATTTACCATTTCCTAATGATTACATTAGATTTACCATTATACCGGTAAGATAATCTTATATGTAAAACTTCCAGAGATGTCATTGGATTTACCATTCCCGAAAGATGTCATTGGATTTACCATAATGCAGGTAAGATAATCTTCTAATCTTTCAATTTCCCGAGATGTCATTGGATTTACCATTCTCCAGAGATGTCATTGGATTTACCATTCTCCAGAGATGTCATTGGATTTACCATTCTCCAGAGATGTCATTGGATTTACCATTTACCAGAGATGTATTTGGATTTACCATAATACAGGTAAGATAATCTTCTAATGTTTCAATTTCACGAGATTTCAAGGGATTTACCGTGTCCCAAAGATTACTTTGGATTTACACTTCTCCAGAGATGTCATTGGATTTACCATTCTCCAGAGATGTCATTGGATTTACCACTCTCCAGAGATGTCATTGGATTTACCATTCTCCAGAGATGTCATTGGATTTACCATTTACCAGAGATGTCATTGGATTTACCATTTACCAGAGATGTCATTGGATTTACCATTTACCAGAGATGTCATTGGATTTACCATTTACCAGAGATGTCATTTGATGTACCTTCTCCAGAGATGTCATTGGATTTACCATTCTCCAGAGATGTCATTGGATTTACCATTCTCCAGAGATGTCATTGGATTTACCATTTACCAGAGATGTCATTGGATGTACCATTTACCAGAGATGTCATTGGATTCACCATTCTCCAGAGATGTCATTGGATTTACCATTTACCAGAGATGTCATTGGATTTACCATTGTCCAGAGATGTCATTGGATTTACCATTTACCAGAGATGTCATCGGATTTACCATTTACCAGAGATTTCATCGGATTTACCATTTACCAGAGATGTCATTGGATTTACCATTTACCAGAGATGTCATTGGATTTACCATTTACCAGAGATGTCATTGGATTTACCATTTACCAGAGATGTCATTGGATTTACCATTTACCAGAGATGTCATTGGATTTACCATTTACCAGAGATGTCATTGGATTTACCATTCCCTGATGATGTAATTGCATTTACCATGTCCCAAAAATTCCTTTTGACTTACCTTTGTCCAGAGATGTAATTTGATTTACCATTTCCTAATGATTACATTAGATTTACCATTATACCGGTAAGATAATCTTATATGTAAAACTTCCAGAGATGTCATTGGATTTACCATTCCCGAAAGATGTCATTGGATTTACCATAATGCAGGTAAGATAATCTTCTAATCTTTCAATTTCCCGAGATGTCATTGGATTTACCATTCTCCAGAGATGTCATTGGATTTACCATTTCCCAGAGATGTATTTGGATTTACCATAATACAGGTAAGATAATCTTCTAATGTTTCAATTTCACGAGATTTCAAGGGATTTACCGTCTTCCAAAGATTACTTTGGATTTACACTTCTCCAGAGATGTCATTGGATTTACCATTCTCCAGAGATGTCATTGGATTTACCATTCTCCAGAGATGTCATTGTATTTACCATTCTCCAGAGATGTCATTGGATTTACCATTTACCAGAGATGTCATTGGATGTACCATTTACCAGAGATGTCATTGGATGAACCATTTACCAGAGATGTAATTGGATTTACCATTTACCAGAGATGTCATTGGATTTACCATTTACCAGAGATGTCATTGGATTTACCATTTACCAGAGATGTCATTGGATTTACCATTCTCCAGAGATGTCATTGGATTTACCATTTACCAGAGATGTCATTGGATTTACCATTTACCAGAGATGTCATTGGATGTACCATTCTCCAGAGATGTCATTGGATTTACCATTCTCCAGAGATGTAATTGGATTTACCATTGTCCAGAGATGTCATTGGATTTACCATTTACCAGAGATGTCATTGGATTTACCATTTACCAGAGATGTCATTGGATTTACCATTTACCAGAGATGTCATTGGATTTACCATTTACCAGAGATGTCATTGGATTTACCATTTACCAGAGATGTCATTGGATTTACCATTCCCTGATGATGTAATTGCATTTACCATGTCCCAAAAATTCCTTTGGACTTACCTTTGTCCAGAGATGTAATTTGATTTACCATTTCCTAATGATTACATTAGATTTACCATTATACCGGTAAGATGATCTTATATGTAAAACTTCCAGAGATGTCATTGGATTTACCATTCCCGAAAGATGTCATTGGATTTACCATAATGCAGGTAAGATAATCTTCTAATCTTTCAATTTCCCGAGATGTCATTGGATTTACCATTCTCCAGAGATGTCATTGGATTTACCATTCTCCAGAGATGTCATTGGATTTACCATTCTCCAGAGATGTCATTGGATTTACCATTTACCAGAAATGTATTTGGATTTACCATAATACAGGTAAGATAATCTTCTAATGTTTCAATTTCACGAGATTTAAAGGGATTTACCGTGTCCCAAAGATTACTTTGGATTTACACTTCTCCAGAGATGTCATTGGATTTACCATTCTCCAGAGATGTCATTGGATTTACCACTCTCCAGAGATGTCATTGGATTTACCATTCTCCAGAGATGTCATTGGATTTACCATTTACCAGAGATGTCATTGGATTTACCATTTACCAGAGATGTCATTGGATTTACCATTTACCAGAGATGTCATTGGATTTACCATTTACCAGAGATGTCATTGGATTTACCATTTACCAGAGATGTCATTGGATTTACCATTCTCCAGAGATGTCATTGGATTTACCATTTACCAGAGATGTCATTGGATGTACCATTTACCACAGATGTCATTGGATTTACCATTCTCCAGAGATGTCATTGGATTAACCATTCTCCAGAGATGTCATTGGATTTACCATTGTCCAGAGATGTCATTGGATTTACCATTGTCCAGAGATGTCATTGGATTTACCATTTACCAGAGATGTCATTGGATTTACCATTTACCAGAGATGTCATTGGATTTACCATTTACCAGAGATGTCATTGGATTTACCATTTACCAGAGATGTCATTGGATTTACCATTTACTGGAGATGTCATTGGATTTACCATTTACCAGAGATGTCATTGGATTTACCATTCCCTGATGATGTAATTGCATTTACCATGTCCCAAAAATTCCTTTGGACTTACCTTTGTCCAGAGATGTAATTTGATTTACCATTTCCTAATGATTACATTAGATTTACCATTATACCGGTAAGATAATCTTATATGTAAAACTTCCAGAGATGTCATTGGATTTACCATTCCCGAAAGATGTCATTGGATTTACCATAATGCAGGTAAGATAATCTTCTAATCTTTCAATTTCCCGAGATGTCATTGGATTTACCATTCTCCAGAGATGTCATTGGATTTACCATTTCCCAGAGATGTATTTGGATTTACCATAATACAGGTAAGATAATCTTCTAATGTTTCAATTTCACGAGATTTCAAGGGATTTACCGTGTTCCAAAGATTACTTTGGATTTACACTTCTCCAGAGATGTCATTGGATTTACCATTCTCCAGAGATGTCATTGGATTTACCATTCTCCAGAGATGTCATTGGATTTACCATTCTCCAGAGATGTCATTGGATTTACCATTTACCAGAGATGTCATTGGATTTACCATTTACCAGAGATGTCATTGGATTTACCATTTACCAGAGATGTCATTGGATTTACCATTCTCCAGAGATGTCATTGGATTTACCATTTACCAGAGATGTCATTGGATTTACCATTTACCAGAGATGTCATTGGATGTACTATTTACCAGAGATGTCATTGGATTTACCATTGTCCAGAGATGTCATTGGATTTACCATTGTCCAGAGATGTCATTGGATTTACCATTGTCCAGAGATTTCATTGGATTTACCATTTACCAGAGATGTCATTGGATTTACCATTTACCAGAGATGTCATTGGATTTACCATTTACCAGAGATGTCATTGGATTTACCATTTACCAGAGATGTCATTGGATTTACCATTTACCAGAGATGTCATTGTATTTACCATTCCCTGATGATGTAATTGCATTTACCATGTCCCAAAAATTCCTTTGGACTTACCTTTGTCCAGAGATGTAATTTGATTTACCATTTCCTAATGATTACATTAGATTTACCATTATACCGGTAAGATGATCTTATATGTAAAACTTCCAGAGATGTCATTGGATTTACCATTCCCGAAAGATGTCATTGGATTTACCATAATGCAGGTAAGATAATCTTCTAATCTTTCAATTTCCCGAGATGTCATTGGATTTACCATTCTCCAGAGATGTCATTGGATTTACCATTCTCCAGAGATGTCATTGGATTTACCATTCTCCAGAGATGTCATTGGATTTACCATTCTCCAGAGATGTCATTGGATTTACCATTTACCAGAGATGTATTTGGATTTACCATAATACAGGTAAGATAATCTTCTAATGTTTCAATTTCACGAGATTTCAAGGGATTTACCGTGTCCCAAAGATTACTTTGGATTTACACTTCTCCAGAGATGTCATTGGATTTACCATTCTCCAGAGATGTCATTGGATTTACCACTCTCCAGAGATGTCATTGGATTTACCATTCTCCAGAGATGTCATTGGATTTACCATTTACCAGAGATGTCATTGGATTTACCATTTACCAGAGATGTCATTGGATTTACCATTTACCAGAGATGTCATTGGATGTACCTTCTCCAGAGATGTCATTGGATTTACCATTCTCCAGAGATGTCATTGGATTTACCATTCTCCAGAGATGTCATTGGATTTACCATTTACCAGAGATTTCATTGGATGTACCATTTACCAGAGATGTCATTGGATTTACCATTCTCCAGAGATGTCATTGGATTAACCATTCTCCAGAGATGTCATTGGATTTACCATTGTCCAGAGATGTCATTGGATTTACCATTGTCCAGAGATGTCATTGGATTTACCATTTACCAGAGATGTCATTGGATTTACCATTTACCAGAGATGTCATTGGATTTACCATTTACCAGAGATGTCATTGGATTTACCATTTACCAGAGATGTCATTGGATTTACCATTTACTGGAGATGTCATTGGATTTACCATTTACCAGAGATGTCATTGGATTTACCATTCCCTGATGATGTAATTGCATTTACCATGTATCAAAAATTCCTTTGGACTTACCTTTGTCCAGAGATGTAATTTGATTTACCATTTCCTAATGATTACATTAGATTTACCATTATACCGGTAAGATAATCTTATATGTAAAACTTCCAGAGATGTCATTGGATTTACCATTCCCGAAAGATGTCATTGGATTTACCATAATGCAGGTAAGATAATCTTCTAATCTTTCAATTTCCCGAGATGTCATTGGATTTACCATTCTCCAGAGATGTCATTGGATTTACCATTTCCCAGAGATGTATTTGGATTTACCATAATACAGGTAAGATAATCTTCTAATGTTTCAATTTCACGAGATTTCAAGGGATTTACCGTGTTCCAAAGATTACTTTGGATTTACACTTCTCCAGAGATGTCATTGGATTTACCATTCTCCAGAGATGTCATTGGATTTACCATTCTCCAGAGATGTCATTGGATTTACCATTCTCCAGAGATGTCATTGGATTTACCATTTACCAGAGATGTCATTGGATTTACCATTTACCAGAGATGTCATTGGATTTACCATTTACCAGAGATGTCATTGGATTTACCATTTACCAGAGATGTCATTGGATTTACCATTTACAAGAGATGTCATTGGATTTACCATTCCCTGATGATGTAATTGCATTTACCATGTCCCAAAAATTCCTTTGGACTTACCTTTGTCCAGAGATGTAATTTGATTTACCATTTCCTAATGATTACATTAGATTTACCATTATACCGGTAAGATAATCTTATATGTAAAACTTCCAGAGATGTCATTGGATTTACCATTCCCGAAAGATGTCATTGGATTTACCATAATGCAGGTAAGATAATCTTCTAATCTTTCAATTTCCCGAGATGTCATTGGATTTACCATTCTCCAGAGATGTCATTGGATTTACCATTCTCCAGAGATGTCATTGGATTTACCATTCTCCAGAGATGTCATTGGATTTACCATTTACCAGAGATGTATTTGGATTTACCATAATACAGGTAAGATAATCTTCTAATGTTTCAATTTCACGAGATTTCAAGGGATTTACCGTGTCCCAAAGATTACTTTGGATTTACACTTCTCCAGAGATGTCATTGGATTTACCATTCTCCAGAGATGTCATTGGATTTACCACTCTCCAGAGATGTCATTGGATTTACCATTCTCCAGAGATGTCATTGGATTTACCATTTACCAGAGATGTCATTGGATTTACCATTTACCAGAGATGTCATTGGATTTACCATTTACCAGAGATGTCATTGGATGTACCTTCTCCAGAGATGTCATTGGATTTACCATTCTCCAGAGATGTCATTGGATTTACCATTCTCCAGAGATGTCATTGGATTTACCATTCTCCAGAGATGTCATTGGATTTACCATTTACCAGAGATGTCATTGGATGTACAATTTACCAGAGATGTCATTGGATTTACCATTCTCCAGAGATGTCATTGGATTAACCATTCTCCAGAGATGTCATTGGATTTACCATTGTCCAGAGATGTCATTGGATTTACCATTGTCCAGAGATGTCATAGGATTTACCATTTACCAGAGATGTCATTGGATTTACCATTTACCAGAGATGTCATTGGATTTACCATTTACCAGAGATGTCATTGGATTTACCATTTACCAGAGATGTCATTGGATTTACCATTTACTGGAGATGTCAATGGATTTACCATTTACCAGAGATGTCATTGGATTTACCATTCCCTGATGATGTAATTGCATTTACCATGTCCCAAAAATTCCTTTGGACTTACCTTTGTCCAGAGATGTAATTTGATTTACCATTTTCTAATGATTACATTAGATTTACCATTATACCGGTAAGATGATCTTATATGTATAACTTCCAGAGATGTCATTGGATTTACCATTCCCGAAATATGTCATTGGATTTACCATAATGCAGGTAAGATAATCTTCTAATCTTTCAATTTCCCGAGATATCATTGGATTTACCATTCTCCAGAGATGTCATTGGATTTACCATTTCCCAGAGATGTATTTGGATTTACCATAATACAGGTAAGATAATCTTCTAATGTTTCAATTTCACGAGATTTCAAGGGATTTACCGTGTTCCAAAGATTACTTTGGATTTACACTTCTCCAGAGATGTCATTGGATTTACCATTCTCCAGAGATGTCATTGGATTTACCATTCTCCAGAGATGTCATTGGATTTTCCATTCTCCAGAGATGTCATTGGATTTACCATTTACCAGAGATGTCATTGGATGTACCATTTACCAGAGATGTCATTGGATGTACCATTTACCAGAGATGTCATTGGATTTACCATTTACCAGAGATGTCATTGGATTTACACTTTACCAGAGATGTCATTGGATTTACCATTTACCAGAGATGTCATTGGATTTACCATTTACCAGAGATGTCATTGGATTTACCATTTACCAGAGATGTCATTGGATTTACCATTCTCCAGAGATGTCATTGGATTTACCATTTACCAGAGATGTCATTGGATGTACCATTTACCAGAGATGTCATTGGATTTACCATTCTCCAGAGATGTCATTGGATTTACCATTGTCCAGAGATGTCATTGGATTTACCATTTACCAGAGATGTCATTGGATTTACCATTTACCAGAGATGTCATTGGATTTACCATTTACCAGAGATGTCATTGGATTTACCATTTACCAGAGATGTCATTGGATTTACCATTTACCAGAGATGTCATTGGATTTACCATTTACCAGAGATGTCATTGGATTTACCATTCCCTGATGATGTAATTGCATTTACCATGTCCCAAAAATTCCTTTGGACTTACCTTTGTCCAGAGATGTAATTTGATTTACCATTTCCTAATGATTACATTAGATTTACCATTATACCGGTAAGATGATCTTATATGTAAAACTTCCAGAGATGTCATTGGATTTACCATTCCCGAAAGATGTCATTGGATTTACCATAATGCAGGTAAGATAATTTTCTAATCTTTCAATTTCCCGAGATGTCATTGGATTTACCATTCTCCAGAGATGTCATTGGATTAACCATTCTCCAGAGATGTCATTGGATTTACCATTCTCCAGAGATGTCATTGGATTTACCATTTACCAGAGATGTATTTGGATTTACCATAATACAGGTAAGATAATCTTCTAATGTTTCAATTTCACGAGATTTCAAGGGATTTACCGTGTCCCAAAGATTACTTTGGATTTACACTTCTCCAGAGATGTCATTGGATTTACCATTCTCCAGAGATGTCATTGGATTTACCACTCTCCAGAGATGTCATTGGATTTACCATTCTCCAGAGATGTCATTGGATTTACCATTTACCAGAGATGTCATTGGATTTACCATTTACCAGAGATGTCATTGGATTTACCATTTACCAGAGATGTCATTGGATGTACCTTCTCCAGAGATGTCATTGGATTTACCATTCTCCAGAGATGTCATTGGATTTACCATTCTCCAGAGATGTCATTGGATTTACCATTTACCAGAGATGTCATTGGATGTACCATTTACCAGAGATGTCATTGGATTTACCATTCTCCAGAGATGTCATTGGATTTACCATTCTCCAGAGATGTCATTGGATTTACCATTGTCCAGAGATGTCATTGGATTTACCATTGTCCAGAGATGTCATTGGATTTACCATTGTCCAGAGATGTCATTGGATTTACCATTTACCAGAGATGTCATTGGATTTACCATTTAACAGAGATGTCATTGGATTTACCATGTACCAGAGATGTCATTGGATTTACCATTTACCAGAGATGTCATTGGATTTACCATTTACCAGAGATGTCATTGGATTTACCATTTACCAGAGATGTCATTGGATTTACCATTTACCAGAGATGTCATTGGATTTACCATTCCCTGATGATGTAATTGCATTTACCATGTCCCAAAAATTCCTTTGGACTTACCTTTGTCCAGAGATGTAATTTGATTTACCATTTCCTAATGATTACATTAGATTTACCATTATACCGGTAAGATAATCTTATATGTAAAACTTCCAGAGATGTCATTGGATTTACCATTCCCGAAAGATGTCATTGGATTTACCATAATGCAGGTAAGATAATCTTCTAATCTTTCAATTTCCCGAGATGTCATTGGATTTACCATTCTCCAGAGATGTCATTGGATTTACCATTCTCCAGAGATGTCATTGGATTTACCATTTCCCAGAGATGTATTTGGATTTACCATAATACAGGTAAGATAATCTTCTAATGTTTCAATTTCACGAGATTTCAAGGGATTTACCGTGTTCCAAAGATTACTTTGGATTTACACTTCTCCAGAGATGTCATTGGATTTACCATTCTCCAGAGATGTCATTGGATTTACCATTCTCCAGAGATGTCATTGGATTTACCATTCTCCAGAGATGTCATTGGATTTACCATTTACCAGAGATGTCATTGGATTTACCATTTACCAGAGATGTCATTGGATTTACCATTTACCAGAGATGTCATTGGATTTACCATTCTCCAGAGATGTCATTGGATTTACCATTCTCCAGAGATGTCATTGGATTTACCATTTACCAGAGATGTCATTGGATGTACCATTTACCAGAGATGTCATTGGATTTACCATTCTCCAGAGATGTCATTGGATTTACCATTGTCCAGAGATGTCATTGGATTTACCATTTACCAGAGATGTCATTGGATTTACCATTTACCAGAGATGTCATTGGATTTACCATTTACCAGAGATGTCATTGGATTTACCATTTACCAGAGATGTCATTGGATTTACCATTCCCTGATGATGTAATTGCATTTACCATGTCCCAAAAATTCCTTTGGACTTACCTTTGTCCAGAGATGTAATTTGATTTACCATTTCCTAATGATTACATTAGATTTACCATTATACCGGTAAGATAATCTTATATGTAAAACTTCCAGAGATGTCATTGGATTTACCATTCCCGAAAGATGTCATTGGATTTACCATAATGCAGGTAAGATAATCTTCTAATCTTTCAATTTCCCGAGATGTCATTGGATTTACCATTCTCCAGAGATGTAATTGGATTTACCATTCTCCAGAGATGTCATTGGATTTACCATTTACCAGAGATGTATTTGGATTTACCATAATACAGGTAAGATAATCTTCTAATGTTTCAATTTCACGAGATTTCAAGGGATTTACCGTGTCCCAAAGATTACTTTGGATTTACACTTCTCCAGAGATGTCATTGGATTTACCATTCTCCAGAGATGTCATTGGATTTACCACTCTCCAGAGATGTCATTGGATTTACCATTCTCCAGAGATGTCATTGGATTTACCATTTACCAGAGATGTCATTGGATTTACCATTTACCAGAGATGTCATTGGATTTACCATTTACCAGAGATGTCATTGGATGTACCTTCTCCAGAGATGTCATTGGATTTACCATTCTCCAGAGATGTCATTGGATTTACCATTCTCCAGTGATGTCATTGGATTTACCATTCTCCAGAGATGTCATTGGATTTACCATTCTCCAGAGATGTCATTGGATGTACCATTCTCCAGAGATGTCATTGGATTTACCATTCTCCAGAGATGTCATTGGATTTACCATTCTCCAGAGATGTCATTGGATTTACCATTTACCAGAGATGTCATTGGATTTACCATTTACCAGAGATGTCATTGGATTTACCATTTACCAGAGATGTCATTGGATTTACCATTCCCTGATGATGTAATTGCATTTACCATGTCCCAAAAATTCCTTTGGACTTACCTTTGTCCAGAGATGTAATTTGATTTACCATTTCCTAATGATTACATTAGATTTACCATTATACCGGTAAGATAATCTTATATGTAAAACTTCCAGAGATGTCATTGGATTTACCATTCCCGAAAGATGTCATTGGATTTACCATAATGCAGGTAAGATAATCTTCTAATCTTTCAATTTCCCGAGATGTCATTGGATTTACCATTCTCCAGAGATGTCATTGGATTTACCATTCTCCAGAGATGTCATTGGATTTACCATTTACCAGAGATGTATTTGGATTTACCATAATACAGGTAAGATAATCTTCTAATGTTTCAATTTCACGAGATTTCAAGGGATTTACCGTGTCCCAAAGATTACTTTGGATTTACACTTCTCCAGAGATGTCATTGGATTTACCATTCTCCAGAGATGTCATTGGATTTACCACTCTCCAGAGATGTCATTGGATTTACCATTCTCCAGAGATGTCATTGGATTTACCATTTACCAGAGATGTCATTGGATTTACCATTTACCAGAGATGTCATTGGATTTACCATTTACCAGAGATGTCATTTGATTTACCATTCCCTGATGATGTAATTGCATTTACCATGTCCCAAATATTCCTTTGGACTTACCTTTGTCCAGAGATGTAATTTTATTTACCATTTCCTAATGATTACATAAGATTTACCATTATACCGGTAAGATAATCTTATATGTAAAACTTCCAGAGATGTCATTGGATTTACCATTCCCGAAAGATGTCATTGGATTTACCAAAATGCAGCAGAGATAATCTTCTAATCTTTCAATTTCCCGAGATGTCATTGGATTTACCATTCTCCAGAGATGTCATTGGATTTACCATTTCCCAGAGATGTATTTGGATTTACTATAATACAGGTAAGATAATCTTCTAATGTTTCAATTTCACGAGATTTCAAGGGATTTACCGTGTTCCAAAGATTACTTTGGATTTACACTTCTCCAGAGATGTCATTGGATTTACCATTCTCCAGAGATGTCATTGGATTTACCATTCTCCAGAGATGTCATTGGATTTACCATTCTCCAGAGATGTCATTGGATTTACCATTTACCAGAGATGTCATTGGATTTACCATTTACCAGAGATGTCATTGGATTTACCATTTACCAGAGATGTCATTGGATTTACCATTCTCCAGAGATGTCATTGGATTTACCATTTACCAGAGATGTCATTGGATGTACCATTTACCAGAGATGTCATTGGATTTACCATTTACCAGAGATGTCATTGGATTTACCATTCTCCAGAGATGTCATTGGATTTACCATTCTCCAGAGATGTCATTGGATTTACCATTTACCAGAGATGTCATTGGATTTACCATTTACCAGAGATGTCATTGGATTTACCATTTACCAGAGATGTCATTGGATTTACCATTTACCAGAGATGTCATTGGATTTACCATTCCCTGATGATGTAATTGCATTTACCATGTCCCAAAAATTCCTTTGGACTTACCTTTGTCCAGAGATGTAATTTGATTTACCATTTCCTAATGATTACATTAGATTTACCATTATACCGGTAAGATAATCTTATATGTAAAACTTCCAGAGATGTCATTGGATTTACCATTCCCGAAAGATGTCATTGGATTTACCATAATGCAGGTAAGATAATCTTCTAATCTTTCAATTTCCCGAGATGTCATTGGATTTACCATTCTCCAGAGATGTAATTGGATTTACCATTCTCCAGAGATGTAATTGGATTTACCATTCTCCAGAGATGTCATTGGATTTACCATTTACCAGAGATGTATTTGGATTTACCATAATACAGGTAAGATAATCTTCTAATGTTTCAATTTCACGAGATTTCAAGGGATTTACCGTGTCCCAAAGATTACTTTGGATTTACACTTCTCCAGAGATGTCATTGGATTTACCATTCTCCAGAGATGTCATTGGATTTACCACTCTCCAGAGATGTCATTGGATTTACCATTCTCCAGAGATGTCATTGGATTTACCATTTACCAGAGATGTCATTGGATTTACCATTTACCAGAGATGTCATTGGATTTACCATTTACCAGAGATGTCATTGGATTTACCATTTACCAGAGATGTCATTGGATTTACCATTCTCCAGAGATGTCATTGGATTTACCATTCTCCAGAGATGTCATTGGATTTACCATTCTCCAGAGATGTCATTGGATTTACCATTCTCCAGAGATGTCATTGGATGTACCATTCTCCAGAGATGTCATTGGATTTACCATTCTCCAGAGATGTCATTGGATTTACCATTTACCAGAGATGTCATTGGATTTACCATTTACCAGAGATGTCATTGGATTTACCATTTACCAGAGATGTCATTGGATTTACCATTTACCAGAGATGTCATTGGATTTACCATTTACCAGAGATGTCATTGGATTTACCATTCCCTGATGATGTAATTGCATTTACCATGTCCCAAAAATTCCTTTGGACTTACCTTTGTCCAGAGATGTAATTTGATTTACCATTTCCTAATGATTACATTAGATTTACCATTATACCGGTAAGATAATCTTATATGTAAAACTTCCAGAGATGTCATTGGATTTACCATTCCCGAAAGATGTCATTGGATTTTCCATAATGCAGGTAAGATAATCTTCTAATCTTTCAATTTCCCGAGATGTCATTGGATTTACCATTCTCCAGAGATGTCATTGGATTTACAATTCTCAAGAGATGTCATTGGATTTACCATTCTCCAGAGATATCATTGGATTTACCATTCTCCAGAGATGTCATTGGATTTACCATTTACCAGAGATGTATTTTGATTTACCATAATACAGGTAAGATAATCTTCTAATGTTTCAATTTCACGAGATTTCAAGGGATTTACCGTGTCCCAAAGATTACTTTGGATTTACACTTCTCCAGAGATGTCATTGGATTTACCATTCTCCAGAGATGTCATTGGATTTACCACTCTCCAGAGATGTCATTGGATTTACAATTCTCCAGAGATGTCATTGGATTTACCATTTACCAGAGATGTCATTGGATTTACCATTTACCAGAGATGTCATTGGATTTACCATTTACCAGAGATGTCATTGGATGTACCTTCTCCAGAGATGTCATTGGATTTACCATTCTCCAGAGATGTCATTGGATTTACCATTCTCCAGAGATGTCATTGGATTTACCATTTACCAGAGATGTCATTGGATGTACCATTTACCAGAGATGTCATTGGATTTACCATTCTCCAGAGATGTCATTGGATTTACCATTGTCCAGAGATGTCATTGGATGTACCATTCTCCAGAGATGTCATTGGATTTACCATTGTCCAGAGATGTCATTGGATTTACCATTTACCAGAGATGTCATTGGATTTACCATTTACCAGAGATGTCATTGGATTTACCATTTACCAGAGATGTCATTGGATTTACCATTTACCAGAGATGTCATTGGATTTACCATTTACCAGAGATGTCATTGGATTTACCATTCCCTGATGATGTAATTGCATTTACCATGTCCCAAAAATTCCTTTGGACTTACCTTTGTCCAGAGATGTAATTTGATTTACCATTTCCTAATGATTACATTAGATTTACCATTATACCGGTAAGATAATCTTATATGTAAAACTTCCAGAGATGTCATTGGATTTACCATTCCCGAAAGATGTCATTGGATTTACCATAATGCAGGTAAGATAATCTTCTAATCTTTCAATTTCCCGAGATGTCATTGGATTTACCATTCTCCAGAGATGTCATTGGATTTACCATTTCCCAGAGATGTATTTGGATTTACCATAATACAGGTAAGATAATCTTCTAATGTTTCAATTTCACGAGATTTCAAGGGATTTACCGTGTTCCAAAGATTACTTTGGATTTACACTTCTCCAGAGATGTCATTGGATTTACCATTCTCCAGAGATGTCATTGGATTTACCATTCTCCAGAGATGTCATTGGATTTACCATTCTCCAGAGATGTCATTGGATTTACCATTTACCAGAGATGTCATTGGATGTACCATTTACCAGAGATGTCATTGGATGTACCTTCTCCAGAGATGTCATTGGATTTACCATTCTCCAGAGATGTCATTGGATTTACCATTCTCCAGAGATGTCATTGGATTTACCATTTACCAGAGATGTCATTGGATTTACCATTTACCAGAGATGTCATTGGATTTACTATTTACCAGAGATGTCATTGGATTTACCATTTACCAGAGATGTCATTGGATTTACCATTTACCAGAGATGTCATTGGATTTACCATTCTCCAGAGATGTCATTGGATTTACCATTTACCAGAGATGTCATTGGATTTACCATTGTCCAGAGATGTCATTGGATTTACCATTGTCCAGAGATGTCATTGGATTTACCATTGTCCAGAGATGTCATTGGATTTACCATTTACCAGAGATGTCATTGGATTTACCATTTACCAGAGATGTCATTGGATTTACCATTTACCAGAGATGTCATTGGATTTACCATTTACCAGAGATGTCATTGGATTTACCATTTACCAGAGATGTCATTGGATTTACCATTCCCTGATGATGTAATTGCATTTACCATGTCCCAAAAATTCCTTTGGACTTACCTTTGTCCAGAGATGTAATTTGATTTACCATTTCCTAATGATTACATTAGATTTACCATTATACCGGTAAGATAATCTTATATGTAAAACTTCCAGAGATGTCATTGGATTTACCATTCCCGAAAGATGTCATTGGATTTACCATAATGCAGGTAAGATAATCTTCTAATCTTTCAATTTCCCGAGATGTCATTGGATTTACCATTCTCCAGAGATGTCATTGGATTTACCATTCTCCAGAGATGTCATTAGATTTACCATTCTCCAGAGATGTCATTGGATTTACCATTTACCAGAGATGTATTTGGATTTACCATAATACAGGTAAGATAATCTTCTAATGTTTCAATTTCACGAGATTTCAAGGGATTTACCGTGTCCCAAAGATTACTTTGGATTTACACTTCTCCAGAGATGTCATTGGATTTACCATTCTCCAGAGATGTCATTGGATTTACCACTCTCCAGAGATGTCATTGGATTTACCATTCTCCAGAGATGTCATTATATTTACCATTTACCAGAGATGTCATTGGATTTACCATTTACCAGAGATGTCATTGGATTTACCATTTACCAGAGATGTCATTGGATTTACCATTTACCAGAGATGTCATTTGATGTACCTTCTCCAGAGATGTCATTGGATTTACCATTCTCCAGAGATGTCATTGGATTTACCATTCTCCAGAGATGTCATTGGATTTACCATTCTCCAGAGATGTCATTGGATTTACCATTCTCCAGAGATGTCATTGGATGTACCATTCTCCAGAGATGTCATTGGATGTACCATTCTCCAGAGATGTCATTGGATGTACCATTCTCCAGAGATGTCATTGGATGTACCATTCTCCAGAGATGTCATTGGATTTACCATTCTCCAGAGATGTCATTGGATTTACCATTTACCAGAGATGTCATTGGATTTACCATTTACCAGAGATGTCATTGGATGTACCATTTACCAGAGATGTCATTGGATGTACCATTCTCCAGAGATGTCATTGGATGTACCATTCTCCAGAGATGTCATTGGATTTACCATTTACCAGAGATGTCATTGGATTTACCATTTACCAGAGATGTCATTGGATTTACCATTTACCAGAGATGTCATTGGATTTACCATTTACCAGAGATGTCATTGGATTTACCATTTACCAGAGATGTCATTGGATTTACCATTCCCTGATGATGTAATTGCATTTACCATGTCCCACAAATTCCTTTGGACTTACCTTTGTCCAGAGATGTAATTTGATTTACCATTTCCTAATGATTACATTAGATTTACCATTATACCGGTAAGATAATCTTATATGTAAAACTTCCAGAGATGTCATTGGATTTACCATTCCCGAAAGATGTCATTGGATTTACCATAATGCAGGTAAGATAATCTTCTAATCTTTCAATTTCCCGAGATGTCATTGGATTTACCATTCTCCAGAGATGTCATTGGATTTACCATTCTCCAGAGATGTCATTGGATTTACCATTCTCCAGAGATGTCATTGGATTTACCATTTACCAGAGATGTATTTGGATTTACTAAAATACAGGTAAGATAATCTTCTAATGTTTTAATTTCACGAGATTTCAAGGGATTTACCGTGTCCCAAAGATTACTTTGGATTTACACTTCTCCAGAGATGTCATTGGATTTACCATTCTCCAGAGATGTCATTGGATTTACCACTCTCCAGAGATGTCATTGGATTTACCATTCTCCAGAGATGTCATTGGATTTACCATTTACCAGAGATGTCATTGGATTTACCATTTACCAGAGATGTCATTGGATTTACCATTTACCAGAGATGTCATTGGATTTACCATTTACCAGAGATGTCATTGGATTTACCATTTACCAGAGATGTCATTGGATTTACCATTTACCAGAGATGTCATTGGATTTACCATTTACCAGAGATGTCATTGGATTTACCATTTACCAGAGATGTCATTGGATTTACCATTTACCAGAGATGTCATTGGATTTACCATTTACCAGAGATGTCATTGGATTTACCATTCCCTGATGATGTAATTGCATTTACCATGTCCCAAAAATTCCTTTGGACTTACCTTTGTCCAGAGATGTAATTTGATTTACCATTTCCTAATTATTACATTAGATTTACCATTATACCGGTAAGATAATCTTATATGTAAAACTTCCAGAGATGTCATTGGATTTACCATTCCCGAAAGATGTCATTTGATTTACCATAATGCAGGTAAGATAATCTTCTAATCTTTCAATTTCCCGAGATGTCATTGGATTTACCATTCTCCAGAGATGTCATTGGATTTACCATTTCCCAGAGATGTATTTGGATTTACCATAATACAGGTAAGATAATCTTCTAATGTTTCAATTTCACGAGATTTCAAGGGATTTACCGTGTTCCAAAGATTACTTTGGATTTACACTTCTCCAGAGATGTCATTGGATTTACCATTCTCCAAAGATGTCATTGGATTTACCATTCTCCAGAGATGTCATTGGATTTACCATTCTCCAGAGATGTCATTGGATTTACCATTTACCAGAGATGTCATTGGATTTACCATTTACCAGAGATGTCATTGGATTTACCATTTACCAGAGATGTCATTGGATTTACCATTTACCAGAGATGTCATTGGATTTACCATTTACCAGAGATGTCATTGGATTTACCATTTACCAGAGATGTCATTGGATTTACCATTCTCCAGAGATGTCATTGGATTTACCATTTACCAGAGATGTCATTGGATTTACCATTCTCCAGAGATGTCATTGGATTTACCATTCTCCAGAGATGTCATTGGATGTACCATTTACCAGAGATGTCATTGGATTTATCATTCTCCAGAGATGTCATTGGATTTACCATTGTCCAGAGATGTCATTGGATTTACCATTTACCAGAGATGTCATTGGATTTACCATATACCAGAGATGTCATTGGATTTACCATTTACCAGAGATGTCATTGGATTTACTATTTACCAGAGATGTCATTGGATTTACCATTTACCAGAGATGTCATTGGATTTACCATTTACCAGAGATGTCATTGGATTTACCATTTACCAGAGATGTCATTGGATTTACCATTCCCTGATGATGTAATTGCATTTACCATGTCCCAAAAATTCCTTTGGACTTACCTTTGTCCAGAGATGTAATTTGATTTACCATTTCCTAATGATTACATTAGATTTACCATTATACCGGTAAGATGATCTTATATGTAAAACTTCCAGAGATGTCATTGGATTTACCATTCCCGAAAGATGTCATTGGATTTACCATAATGCAGGTAAGATAATCTTCTAATCTTTCAATTTCCCGAGATGTCATTGGATTTACCATTCTCCAGAGATGTCATTGGATTTACCATTCTCCAGAGATGTTATTGGATTTACCACTCCGCAGAGATGTCATTGGATTTACCATTCTCCAGAGATGTCATTGGATTTACCATTTACCAGAGATGTCATTGGATTTACCATTTACCAGAGATGTCATTGGATTTACCATTTACCAGAGATGTCATTGGATTTACCATTCTCCAGAGATGTCATTGGATTAACCATTCTCCAGAGATGTCATTGCATTTACCATTCTCCAGAGATGTCATTGGATTTACCATTTACCAGAGATGTCATTGGATGTACCATTTACCAGAGATGTCATTGGATTTACCATTGTCCAGAGATGTCATTGGATTTACCATTGTCCAGAGATGTCATTTGATTTACCATTTACCAGAGATGTCATTGGATTTACCATTTACCAGAGATGTCATTGGATTTACCATTTACCAGAGATGTCATTGGATTTACCATTCCCTGATGATGTAATTGCATTTACCATGTCCCAAAAATTCCTGTGGACTTACCTTTGTCCAGAGATGTAATTTGATTTACCATTTCCTAATTATTACATTAGATTTACCATTATACCGGTAAGATAATCTTATATGTAAAACTTCCAGAGATGTCATTGGATTTACCATTCCCGAAAGATGTCATTGGATTTACCATAATGCAGGTAAGATAATCTTCTAATCTTTCAATTTCCCGAGATGTCATTGGATTTACCATTCTCCAGAGATGTCATTGGATTTACCATTCTCCAGAGATGTCATTGGATTTACCATTCTCCAGAGATGTCATTGGATTTACCATTCTCCAGAGATGTCATTGGATTTACCATTCTCAAGAGATGTCATTGGATTTACCATTTACCAGAGATGTATTTGGATTTACCATAATACAGGTAAGATAATCTTCTAATGTTTCAATTTCACGAGATTTCAAGGGATTTACCGTATCCCAAAGATTACTTTGGATTTACACTTCTCCAGAGATGTCATTGGATTTACCATTCTCCAGAGATGTCATTGGATTTACCACTCTGCAGAGATGTCATTGGATTTACCATTCTCCAGAGATGTCATTGGATTTACCATTTACCAGAGATGTCATTGGATTTACCATTTACCAGAGATGTCATTGGATTTACCATTTACCAGAGATGTCATTGGATTTACCATTCTCCAGAGATGTCATTGGATTTACCATTCTCCAGAGATGTCATTGGATTTACCATTCTCCAGAGATGTCATTGGATTTACCATTTACCAGAGATGTCATTGGATGTACCATTTACCAGAGATGTCACTGGATTTACCATTGTCCAGAGATGTCATTGGATTTACCATTGTCCAGAGATGTCATTGGATTTACCATTTACCAGAGATGTCATTGGATTTACCATTTACCAGAGATGTCATTGGATTTACCATTTACCAGAGATGTCATTGGATGTACCTTCTCCAGAGATGTCATTGGATTTACCATTCTCCAGAGATGTCATTGGATTTACCATTCTCCAGAGATGTCATTGGATTTACCATTCTCCAGAGATGTCATTGGATTTACCATTCTCCAGAGATGTCATTGGATTTACCATTCTCCAGAGATGTCATTGGATGTACCATTCTCCAGAGATGTCATTGGATTTACCATTCTCCAGAGATGTCATTGGATTTACCATTTACCAGAGATGTCATTGGATTTACCATTTACCAGAGATGTCATTGGATTTACCATTTACCAGAGATGTCATTGGATTTACCATTTACCAGAGATGTCATTGGATTTACCATTTACCAGAGATGTCATTGGATTTACCATTTACCAGAGATGTCATTGGATTTACCATTTACCAGAGATGTCATTGGATTTACCATTTACCAGAGATGTCATTGGATTTACCATTCCCTGATGATGTAATTGCATTTACCATGTCCCAAAAATTCCTTTGGACTTACCTTTGTCCAGAGATGTAATTTGATTTACCATTTCCTAATGATTACATTAGATTTACCATTATACCGGTAAGATAATCTTATATGTAAAACTTCCAGAGATGTCATTGGATTTACCATTCCCGAAAGATGTCATTGGATTTACCATAATGCAGGTAAGATAATCTTCTAATCTTTCAATTTCCCGAGATGTCATTGGATTTACCATTCTCCAGAGATGTCATTGGATTTACCATTCTCCAGAGATGTCATTGGATTTACCATTCTCCAGAGATGTCATTGGATTTACCATTTACCAGAGATGTATTTGGATTTACCATAATACAGGTAAGATAATCTTCTAATGTTTCAATTTCACGAGATTTCAAGGGATTTACCGTGTCCCAAAGATTACTTTGGATTTACACTTCTCCAGAGATGTCATTGGATTTACCATTCTCCAGAGATGTCATTGGATTTACCACTCTCCAGAGATGTCATTGGATTTACCATTCTCCAGAGATGTCATTGGATTTACCATTTACCAGAGATGTCATTGGATTTACCATTTACCAGAGATGTCATTGGATTTACCATTTACCAGAGATGTCATTGGATTTACCATTTACCAGAGATGTCATTGGATGTACCTTCTCCAGAGATGTCATTGGATTTACCATTCTCCAGAGATGTCATTGGATTTACCATTCTCCAGAGATGTCATTGGATTTACCATTCTCCAGAGATGTCATTGGATTTACCATTTACCAGAGATGTCATTGGATTTTCCATTCTCCAGAGATGTCATTGGATTACCATTCTCCAGAGATGTCATTGGATTTACCATTGTCCAGAGATGTCATTGGATTTACCATTGTCCAGAGATGTCATTGGATTTACCATTTACCAGAGATGTCATTGGATTTACCATTTACCAGAGATGTCATTGGATTTACCATTTACCAGGGATGTCATTGGATTTACCAATTACCAGAGATTTCATTGGATTTACCATTTACCAGAGATGTCATTGGATTTACCATTTACCAGAGATGTCATTGGATTTACCATTCCCTGATGATGTAATTGCATTTACCATGTCCCAAAAATTCCTTTGGACTTACCTTTGTCCAGAGATGTAATTTGATTTACCATTTCCTAATGATTACATTAGATTTACCATTATACCGGTAAGATAATCTTATATGTAAAACTTCCAGAGATGTCATTGGATTTACAATTCCCGAAAGATGTCATTGGATTTACCATAATGCAGGTAAGATAATCTTCTAATCTTTCAATTTCCCGAGATGTCATTGGATTTACCATTCTCCAGAGATGTCATTGGATTTACCATTTCCCAGAGATGTATTTGGATTTACCATAATACAGGTAAGATAATCTTCTAATGTTTCAATTTCACGAGATTTCACGGGATTTACCGTGTTCCAAAGATTACTTTGGATTTACACTTCTCCAGAGATGTCATTGGATTTACCATTCTCCAGAGATGTCATTGGATTTACCATTCTCCAGAGATGTCATTGGATTTACCATTCTCCAGAGATGTCATTGGATTTACCATTCTCCAGAGATGTTATTGGATTTACCATTTACCAGAGATGTCATTGGATTTACAATTTACCAGAGATGTCATTGGATTTACCATTTACCAGAGATGTCATTGGATTTACCATTTACCAGAGATGTCATTGGATTTACCATTTACCAGAGATGTCATTGGATTTACCATTTACCAGAGATGTCATTGGATTTACCATTCTCCAGAGATGTCATTGGATTTACTATTTACCAGAGATGTCATTGGATTTACCATTCTCCAGAGATGTCATTGGATTTACCATTTACCAGAGATGTCATTGGATGTACCATTTACCAGAGATGTCATTGGATGTACCATTTACCAGAGATGTCATTGGATGTACCATTTACCAGAGATGTCATTGGATGTACCATTGTCCAGAGATGTCATTGGATTTACCATTTACCAGAGATGTCATTGGATTTACCATTTACCAGAGATGTCATTGGATTTACCATTTACCAGAGATGTCATTGGATTTACCATTTCCCAGAGATGTCATTGGATTTACCATTTACCAGTGATGTCATTGGATTTACCATTTCCTAATGATTACATTAGATTTACCATTATACCGGTAAGATGATCTTATATGTAAAACTTCCAGAGATGTCATTGGATTTACCATTCCCGAAAGATGTCATTGGATTTACCATAATGCAGGTAAGATAATCTTCTAATCTTTCAATTTCCCGAGATGTCATTGGATTTACCATTCTCCAGAGATGTCATTGGATTTACCATTCTCCAGAGATGTCATTGGATTTACCATTCTCCAGAGATGTCATTGGATTTACCATTCTCCAGAGATGTCATTGGATTTACCATTTACCAGAGATGTATTTGGATTTACCATAATACAGGTAAGATAATCTTCTAATGTTTCAATTTCACGAGATTTCAAGGGATTTACCGTGTCCCAAAGATTACTTTGGATTTACACTTCTCCAGAGATGTCATTGGATTTACCATTCTCCAGAGATGTCATTGGATTTACCACTCTCCAGAGATGTCATTGGATTTACCATTCTCCAGAGATGTCATTGGATTTACCATTTACCAGAGATGTCATTGGATTTACCATTTACCAGAGATGTCATTGGATTTACCATTTACCAGAGATGTCATTGGATTTACCATTCTCCAGAGATGTCATTGGATTTACCATTCTCCAGAGATGTCATTGGATTTACCATTTACCAGAGATGTCATTGGATGTACCATTTACCAGAGATGTCATTGGATTTACCATTCTCCAGAGATGTCATTGGATTTACCATTGTCCAGAGATGTCATTGGATTTACCATTTACCAGAGATGTCATTGGATTTACCATTTACCAGAGATGTCATTGGATTTACCATTTACCAGAGATGTCATTGGATTTACCATTTACCAGAGATGTCATTGGATTTACCATTTACCAGAGATGTCATTGGATTTACCATTCCCTGATGATGTAATTGCATTTACCATGTCCCAAAAATTCCTTTGGACTTACCTTTGTCCAGAGATGTAATTTGATTTACCATTTCCTAATGATTACATTAGATTTACCATTATACCGGTAAGATAATCTTATATGTAAAACTTCCAGAGATGTCATTGGATTTACCATTCCCGAAAGATGTCATTGGATTTACCATAATGCAGGTAAGATAATCTTCTAATCTTTCAATTTCCCGAGATGTCATTGGATTTACCATTCTCCAGAGATGTCATTGGATTTACCATTCTCCAGAGATGTCATTGGATTTACCATTCTCCAGAGATGTCATTGGATTTACCATTTACCAGAGATGTATTTGGATTTACCATAATACATGTAAGATAATCTTCTAATGTTTCAATTTCACGAGATTTCAAGGGATTTACCGTGTCCCAAAGATTACTTTGGATTTACACTTCTCCAGAGATGTCATTGGATTTACCATTCTCCAGAGATGTCATTGGATTTACCACTCTCCAGAGATGTCATTGGATTTACCATTCTCCAGAGATGTCATTGGATTTACCATTTACCAGAGATGTCATTGGATTTACAATTTACCAGAGATGTCATTGGATTTACCATTTACCAGAGATGTCATTGGATTTACCATTCTCCAGAGATGTCATTGGATTTACCATTCTCCAGAGATGTCATTGGATTTACCATTTACCAGAGATGTCATTGGATGTACCATTTACCAGAGATGTCATTGGATTTACCATTCTCCAGAGATGTCATTGGATTTACCATTCTCCAGAGATGTCATTGGATTTACCATTGTCCAGAGATGTCATTGGATTTACCATTTACCAGAGATGTCATTGGATTTACCATTTACCAGAGATGTCATTGGATTTACCATTTACCAGAGATGTCATTGGATTTACCATTTACCAGAGATGTCATTGGATTTACCATTTACCAGAGATGTCATTGGATTTACCATTCCCTGATGATGTAATTGCATTTACCATGTCCCAAAAATTCCTTTGGACTTACCTTTGTCCAGAGATGTAATTTGATTTACCATTTCCTAATGATTACATTAGATTTACCATTATACCGGTAAGATAATCTTATATGTAAAACTTCCAGAGATGTCATTGGATTTACCATTCCCGAAAGATGTCATTGGATTTACCATAATGCAAGTAAGATAATCTTCTAATCTTTCAATTTCCCGAGATGTCATTGGATTTACCATTCTCCAGAGATGTCATTGGATTTACCATTCTCCAGAGATGTCATTGGATTTACCATTCTCCAGAGATGTCATTGGATTTACCATTTACCAGAGATGTATTTGGATTTACCATAATACAGGTAAGATAATCTTCTAATGTTTCAATTTCACGAGATTTCAAGGGATTTACCGTGTCCCAAAGATTACTTTGGATTTACACTTCTCCAGAGATGTCATTGGATTTACCATTCTCCAGAGATGTCATTGGATTTACCACTCTCCAGAGATGTCATTGGATTTACCATTCTCCAGAGATGTCATTGGATTTACCATTTACCAGAGATGTCATTGGATTTACCATTTACCAGAGATGTCATTGGATTTACCATTTACCAGAGATGTCATTGGATGTACCTTCTCCAGAGATGTCATTGGATTTACAATTCTCCAGAGATGTCATTGGATTTACCATTCTCCAGAGATGTCATTGGATTTACCATTCTCCAGAGATGTCATTGGATTTACCATTCTCCAGAGATGTCATTGGATGTACCATTCTCCAGAGATGTCATTGGATTTACCATTCTCCAGAGATGTCATTGGATTTACCATTTACCAGATATGTCATTGGATTTACCATTTACCAGAGATGTCATTGGATTTACCATTTACCAGAGATGTCATTGGATTTACCATTTACCAGAGATGTCATTGGATTTACCATTCCCTGATGATGTAATTGCATTTACCATGTCCCAAAAATTCCTTTGGACTTACCTTTGTCCAGAGATGTAATTTGATTTACCATTTCCTAATGATTACATTAGATTTACCATTATACCGGTAAGATGATCTTATATGTAAAACTTCCAGAGATGTCATTGGATTTACCATTCCCGAAAGATGTCATTGGATTTACCATAATGCAGGTAAGATAATCTTCTAATCTTTCAATTTCACGAGATTTCAAGGGATTTACCGTGTCCCAAAGATTACTTTGGATTTACACTTCTCCAGAGATGTCATTGGATTTACCATTCTCCAGAGATGTCATTGGATTTACCACTCTCCAGAGATGTCATTGGATTTACCATTCTCCAGAGATGTCATTGGATTTACCATTTACCAGAGATGTCATTGGATTTACCATTTACCAGAGATGTCATTGGATTTACCATTTACCAGAGATGTCATTGGATGTACCTTCTCCAGAGATGTCATTGGATTTACCATTCTCCAGAGATGTCATTGGATTTACCATTCTCCAGAGATGTCATTGGATTTACCATTCTCCAGAGATGTCATTGGATTTACCATTTACCAGAGATGTCATTGGATGTACCATTTACCAGAGATGTCATTGGATTTACCATTCTCCAGAGATGTCATTGGATTTACCATTGTCCAGAGATGTCATTGGATTTACCATTGTCCAGAGATGTCATTGGATTTACCATTTACCAGAGATGTCATTGGATTTACCATTTACCAGAGATGTCATTGGATTTACCATTTACCAGAGATGTCATTGGATTTACCATTTACCAGAGATGTCATTGGATTTACCATTTACCAGAGATGTCATTGGATTTACCATTTACCAGAGATGTCATTGGATTTACCATTTACCAGAGATGTCATTGGATTTACCATTCCCTGATGATGTAATTGCATTTACCATGTCCCAAAAATTCCTTTGGACTTACCTTTGTCCAGAGATGTAATTTGATTTACCATTTCCTAATGATTACATTAGATTTACCATTATACCGGTAAGATAATCTTATATGTAAAACTTCCAGAGATGTCATTGGATTTACCATTCCCGAAAGATGTCATTGGATTTACCATAATGCAGGTAAGATAATCTTCTAATCTTTCAATTTCCCGAGATGTCATTGGATTTACCATTCTCCAGAGATGTCATTGGATTTACCATTTCCCAGAGATGTATTTGGATTTACCATAATACAGGTAAGATAATCTTCTAATGTTTCAATTTCACGAGATTTCAAGGGATTTACCGTGTTCCAAAGATTACTTTGGATTTACACTTCTCCAGAGATGTCATTGGATTTACCATTCTCCAGAGATGTCATTGGATTTACCATTCTCCAGAGATGTCATTGGATTTACCATTCTCCAGAGATGTCATTGGATTTACCATTTACCAGAGATGTCATTGGATGTACCATTTACCAGAGATGTCATTGGATTTACCATTTACCAGAGATGTCATTGGATTTACCATTTACCAGAGATGTCATTGGATTTACCATTTACCAGAGATGTCATTGGATTTACCATTTACCAGAGATGTCATTGGATTTACCATTCTCCAGAGATGTCATTGGATTTACCATTTACCAGAGATGTCATTGGATGTACCATTTACCAGAGATGTCATTGGATTTACCATTCTCCAGAGATGTCATTGGATTTACCATTGTCCAGAGATGTCATTGGATTTACCATTGTCCAGAGATGTCATTGGATTTACCATTTACCAGAGATGTCATTGGATTTACCATTTACCAGAGATGTCATTGGATTTACCATTTACCAGAGATGTCATTGGATTTACCATTTACCAGAGATGTCATTGGATTTACCATTTACCAGAGATGTCATTGGATTTACTATTCCCTGATGATGTAATTGCATTTACCATGTCCCAAAAATTCCTTTGGACTTACCTTTGTCCAGAGATGTAATTTGATTTACGATTTCCTAATGATTACATTAGATTTACCCTTATACCGGTAAGATGATCTTATATGTAAAACTTCCAGAGATGTCATTGGATTTACCATTCCCGAAAGATGTCATTGGATTTACCATAATGCAGGTAAGATAATCTTCTAATCTTTCAATTTCCCGAGATGTCATTGGATTTACCATTCTCCAGAGATGTCATTGGATTTACCATTCTCCAGAGATGTCATTGGATTTACCATTCTCCAGAGATGTCATTGGATTTACCATTCTCAAGAGATGTCATTGGATTTACCATTTACCAGAGATGTATTCGGATTTACCATAATACAGGTAAGATAATCTTCTAATGTTTCAATTTCACGAGATTTCAAGGGATTTACCGTGTCCCAAAGATTACTTTGGATTTACACTTCTCCAGAGATGTCATTGGATTTACCATTCTCCAGAGATGTCATTGGATTTACCACTCTCCAGAGATGTCATTGGATTTACCATTCTCCAGAGATGTCATTGGATTTACCATTTACCAGAGATGTCATTGGATTTACCATTTACCAGAGATGTCATTGGATTTACCATTTACCAGAGATGTCATTGGATTTACCATTTACCAGAGATGTCATTGGATGTACCTTCTCCAGAGATGTCATTGGATTTACCATTCTCCAGAGATGTCATTGGATTTACCATTCTCCAGAGATGTCATTGGATTTACTATTTACCAGAGATGTCATTGGATGTACCATTTACCAGAGATGTCATTGGATTTACCATTCTCCAGAGATGTCATTGGATTTACCATTCTCCAGAGATGTCATTGGATTTACCATTCTCCAGAGATGTCATTGGATTTACCATTGTCCAGAGATGTCATTGGATTTACCATTGTCCAGAGATGTCATTGGATTTACCATTTACCAGAGATGTCATTGGATTTACCATTTACCAGAGATGTCATTGGATTTACCATTTACCAGAGATGTCATTGGATTTACCATTTACCAGAGATGTCATTGGATTTACCATTTACCAGAGATGTCATTGGATTTACCATTCCCTGATGATGTAATTGCATTTACCATGTCCCAAAAATTCCTTTGGACTTACCTTTGTCCAGAAATGTAATTTGATCTACCATTTCCTAATGATTACATTAGATTTACCATTATACCGGTAAGATAATCTTATATGTAAAACTTCCAGAGATGTCATTGGATTTACCATTCCCGAAAGATGTCATTGGATTTACCATAATGCAGGTAAGATAATCTTCTAATCTTTCAATTTCCCGAGATGTCATTGGATTTACCATTCTCCAGAGATGTCATTGGATTTACCATTTCCCAGAGATGTATTTGGATTTACCATAATACAGGTAAGATAATCTTCTAATGTTTCAATTTCACGAGATTTCAAGGGATTTACCGTGTTCCAAAGATTAATTTGGATTTACACTTCTCCAGAGATGTCATTGGATTTACCATTCTCCAGAGATGTCATTGGATTTACCATTCTCCAGAGATGTCATTGGATTTACCATTCTCCAGAGATGTCATTGGATTTACCATTTACCAGAGATGTCATTGGATTTACCATTTACCAGAGATGTCATTGGATTTACCATTTACCAGAGATGTCATTGGATTTACCATTCTCCAGAGATGTCATTGGATTTACCATTCTCCAGAGATGTCATTGGATTTACCATTCTCCAGAGATGTCATTGGATTTACCATTTACCAGAGATGTCATTGGATGTACCATTTACCAGAGATGTCATTGGATTTACCATTGTCCAGAGATGTCATTGGATTTACCATTTACCAGAGATGTCATTGGATTTACCATTTACCAGAGATGTCATTGGATTTACCATTTACCAGAGATGTCATTGGATTTACCATTTACCAGAGATGTCATTGGATTTACCATTCCCTGATGATGTAATTGCATTTACCATGTCCCAAAAATTCCTTTGGACTTACCTTTGTCCAGAGATGTAATTTGATTTACCATTTCCTAATGATTACATTAGATTTACCATTATACCGGTAAGATAATCTTATATGTAAAACTTCCAGAGATGTCATTGGATTTACCATTCCCGAAAGATGTCATTGGATTTACCATAATGCAGGTAAGATAATCTTCTAATCTTTCAATTTCCCGAGATGTCATTGGATTTACCATTCTCCAGAGATTTCATTGGATTTACCATTCTCCAGAGATGTCATTGGATTTACCATTCTCCAGAGATGTCATTGGATTTACCATTCTCCAGAGATGTCATTGGATTTACCATTTACCAGAGATGTATTTGGATTTACCATAATACAGGTAAGATAATCTTCTAATGTTTCAATTTCACGAGATTTCAAGGGATTTACCGTGTCCCAAAGATTACTTTGGATTTACACTTCTCCAGAGATGTCATTGGATTTACCATTCTCCAGAGATGTCATTGGATTTACCATTCTCCAGAGATGTCATTGGATTTACCATTCTCCAGAGATGTCATTGGATTTACCATTCTCCAGAGATGTCATTGGATTTACCATTCTCCAGAGATGTCATTGGATGTACCATTGTCCAGAGATGTCATTGGATTTACCATTTACCAGAGATGTCATTGGATTTACCATTTACCAGAGATGTCATTGGATTTACCATTTACCAGAGATGTCATTGGATTTACCATTTACCAGAGATGTCATTGGATTTACCATTTACCAGAGATGTCATTGGATTTACCATTCCCTGATAATGTAATTGCATTTACCATGTCCCAAAAATTCCTTTGGACTTACCTTTGTCCAGAGATGTAATTTTATTTACCATTTCCTAATGATTACATTAGATTTACCATTATACCGGTAAGATAATCTTATATGTAAAACTTCCAGAGATGTCATTGGATTTACCATTCCCGAAAGATGTCATTGGATTTACCATAATGCAGGTAAGATAATCTTCTAATCTTTCAATTTCCCGAGATGTCATTGGATTTACCATTCTCCAGAGATGTCATTGGATTTACCATTCTCCAGAGATGTCATTGGATTTACCATGCTCCAGAGATGTCATTGGATTTACCATTTACCAGAGATGTATTTGGATTTACCATAATACAGGTAAGATAATCTTCTAATGTTTCAATTTCACGAGATTTCAAGGGATTTACCGTGTCCCAAAGATTACTTTGGATTTACACTTCTCCAGAGATGTCATTGGATTTACCATTCTCCAGAGATGTCATTGGATTTACCATTCTCCAGAGATGTCATTGGATTTACCACTCTCCAGAGATGTCATTGGATTTACCATTCCCGGAGATGTCATTGGATTTACCATTTACCAGAGATGTCATTGGATTTACCATTTACCAGAGATGTCATTGGATTTACCATTTACCAGAGATGTCATTGGATGTACCTTCTCCAGAGATGTCATTGGATTTACCATTCTCCAGAGATGTCATTGGATTTACCATTCTCCAGAGATGTCATTGGATTTACCATTCTCCAGAGATGTCATTGGATGTACCATTCTCCAGAGATGTCATTGGATGTACCATTCTCCAGAGATGTCATTGGATTTACCATTTACCAGAGATGTCATTGGATTTACCATTTACCAGAGATGTCATTGGTTTACCATTTACCAGAGATGTCATTGGATTTACCATTTACCAGAGATGTCATTGGATTTACCATTCTCCAGAGATGTCATTGGATTTACCATTTACCAGAGATGTCATTGGATGTACCATTTACCAGAGATGTCATTGGATTTACCATTCTCCAGAGATGTCATTGGATTTACCATTTACCAGAGATGTCATTAGATTTACCATTTACCAGAGATGTCATTGGATTTACCATTTACCAGAGATGTCATTGGATTTACCATTCCCTGATGATGTAATTGCATTTACCATGTCCCAAAAATTCCTTTGGACTTACCTTTGTCCAGAGATGTAATTTGATTTACCATTTCCTAATGATTACATTAGATTTACCATTATACCGGTAAGATAATCTTATATGTAAAACTTCCAGAGATGTCATTGGATTTACCATTCCCGAAAGATGTCATTGGATTTACCATAATGCAGGTAAGATAATCTTCTAATCTTTCAATTTCCCGAGATGTCATTGGATTTACCATTCTCCAGAGATGTCATTGGATTTACCAATCTCCAGAGATGTCATTGGATTTACCATTCTCCAGAGATGTCATTGGATATACCATTTACCAGAGATGTATTTGGATTTACTATAATACAGGTAAGATAATCTTCTAATGTTTCAATTTCACGAGATTTCAAGGGATTTACCGTGTCCCAAAGATTACTTTTGATTTACACTTCTCCAGAGATGTCATTGGATTTACCATTCTCCAGAGATGTCATTGGATTTACCATTCTCCAGAGATGTCATTGGATTTACCATTTACCAGAGATGTCATTGGATTTACCATTTACCAGAGATGTCATTGGATTTACCATTCTCCAGAGATGTCATTGGATTTACTATTTACCAGAGATGTCATTGGATTTACCATTCTCCAGAGATGTCATTGGATTTACCATTTACCAGAGATGTCATTGGATGTACCATTTACCAGAGATGTCATTGGATGTACCATTTACCAGAGATGTCATTGGATGTACCATTTACCAGAGATGTCATTGGATGTACCATTGTCCAGAGATGTCATTGGATTTACCATTTACCAGAGATGTCATTGGATTTACCATTTACCAGAGATGTCATTGGATTTACCATTTCCCAGAGATGTCATTGGATTTACCATTTACCAGTGATGTCATTGGATTTACCATTTCCTAATGATTACATTAGATTTACCATTATACCGGTAAGATGATCTTATATGTAAAACTTCCAGAGATGTCATTGGATTTACCATTCCCGAAAGATGTCATTGGATTTACCATAATGCAGGTAAGATAATCTTCTAATCTTTCAATTTCCCGAGATGTCATTGGATTTACCATTCTCCAGAGATGTCATTGGATTTACCATTCTCCAGAGATGTCATTGGATTTACCATTTACCAGAGATGTATTTGGATTTACCATAATACAGGTAAGATAATCTTCTAATGTTTCAATTTCACGAGATTTCAAGGGATTTACCGTGTCCCAAAGATTACTTTGGATTTACACTTCTCCAGAGATGTCATTGGATTTACCATTCTCCAGAGATGTCATTGGATTTACCACTCTCCAGAGATGTCATTGGATTTACCATTCTCCAGAGATGTCATTGGATTTACCATTTACCAGAGATGTCATTGGATTTACCATTTACCAGAGATGTCATTGGATTTACCATTTACCAGAGATGTCATTGGATTTACCATTCTCCAGAGATGTCATTGGATTTACCATTCTCCAGAGATGTCATTGGATTTACCATTTACCAGAGATGTCATTGGATGTACCATTTACCAGAGATGTCATTGGATTTACCATTCTCCAGAGATGTCATTGGATTTACCATTGTCCAGAGATGTCATTGGATTTACCATTTACCAGAGATGTCATTGGATTTACCATTTACCAGAGATGTCATTGGATTTACCATTTACCAGAGATGTCATTGGATTTACCATTTACCAGAGATGTCATTGGATTTACCATTTACCAGAGATGTCATTGGATTTACCATTCCCTGATGATGTAATTGCATTTACCATGTCCCAAAAATTCCTTTGGACTTACCTTTGTCCAGAGATGTAATTTGATTTACCATTTCCTAATGATTACATTAGATTTACCATTATACCGGTAAGATAATCTTATATGTAAAACTTCCAGAGATGTCATTGGATTTACCATTCCCGAAAGATGTCATTGGATTTACCATAATGCAGGTAAGATAATCTTCTAATCTTTCAATTTCCCGAGATGTCATTGGATTTACCATTCTCCAGAGATGTCATTGGATTTACCATTCTCCAGAGATGTCATTGGATTTACCATTCTCCAGAGATGTCATTGGATTTACCATTTACCAGAGATGTATTTGGATTTACCATAATACAGGTAAGATAATCTTCTAATGTTTCAATTTCACGAGATTTCAAGGGATTTACCGTGTCCCAAAGATTACTTTGGATTTACACTTCTCCAGAGATGTCATTGGATTTACCATTCTCCAGAGATGTCATTGGATTTACCACTCTCCAGAGATGTCATTGGATTTACCATTCTCCAGAGATGTCATTGGATTTACCATTTACCAGAGATGTCATTGGATTTACCATTTACCAGAGATGTCATTGGATTTACCATTTACCAGAGATGTCATTGGATTTACCATTCTCCAGAGATGTCATTGGATTTACCATTCTCCAGAGATGTCATTGGATTTACCATTTACCAGAGATGTCATTGGATGTACCATTTACCAGAGATGTCATTGGATTTACCATTCTCCAGAGATGTCATTGGATTTACCATTCTCCAGAGATGTCATTGGATTTACCATTGTCCAGAGATGTCATTGGATTTACCATTTACCAGAGATGTCATTGGATTTACCATTTACCAGAGATGTCATTGGATTTACCATTTACCAGAGATGTCATTGGATTTACCATTTACCAGAGATGTCATTGGATTTACCATTCCCTGATGATGTAATTGCATTTACCATGTCCCAAAAATTCCTTTGGACTTACCTTTGTCCAGAGATGTAATTTGATTTACCATTTCCTAATGATTACATTAGATTTACCATTATACCGGTAAGATAATCTTATATGTAAAACTTCCAGAGATGTCATTGGATTTACCATTCCCGAAAGATGTCATTGGATTTACCATAATGCAAGTAAGATAATCTTCTAATCTTTCAATTTCCCGAGATGTCATTGGATTTACCATTCTCCAGAGATGTCATTGGATTTACCATTCTCCAGAGATGTCATTGGATTTACCATTCTCCAGAGATGTCATTGGATTTACCATTTACCAGAGATGTATTTGGATTTACCATAATACAGGTAAGATAATCTTCTAATGTTTCAATTTCACGAGATTTCAAGGGATTTACCGTGTCCCAAAGATTACTTTGGATTTACACTTCTCCAGAGATGTCATTGGATTTACCATTCTCCAGAGATGTCATTGGATTTACCACTCTCCAGAGATGTCATTGGATTTACCATTCTCCAGAGATGTCATTGGATTTACCATTTACCAGAGATGTCATTGGATTTACCATTTACCAGAGATGTCATTGGATTTACCATTTACCAGAGATGTCATTGGATGTACCTTCTCCAGAGATGTCATTGGATTTACAATTCTCCAGAGATGTCATTGGATTTACCATTCTCCAGAGATGTCATTGGATTTACCATTCTCCAGAGATGTCATTGGATTTACCATTCTCCAGAGATGTCATTGGATGTACCATTCTCCAGAGATGTCATTGGATTTACCATTCTCCAGAGATGTCATTGGATTTACCATTTACCAGATATGTCATTGGATTTACCATTTACCAGAGATGTCATTGGATTTACCATTTACCAGAGATGTCATTGGATTTACCATTTACCAGAGATGTCATTGGATTTACCATTCCCTGATGATGTAATTGCATTTACCATGTCCCAAAAATTCCTTTGGACTTACCTTTGTCCAGAGATGTAATTTGATTTACCATTTCCTAATGATTACATTAGATTTACCATTATACCGGTAAGATGATCTTATATGTAAAACTTCCAGAGATGTCATTGGATTTACCATTCCCGAAAGATGTCATTGGATTTACCATAATGCAGGTAAGATAATCTTCTAATCTTTCAATTTCACGAGATTTCAAGGGATTTACCGTGTCCCAAAGATTACTTTGGATTTACACTTCTCCAGAGATGTCATTGGATTTACCATTCTCCAGAGATGTCATTGGATTTACCACTCTCCAGAGATGTCATTGGATTTACCATTCTCCAGAGATGTCATTGGATTTACCATTTACCAGAGATGTCATTGGATTTACCATTTACCAGAGATGTCATTGGATTTACCATTTACCAGAGATGTCATTGGATGTACCTTCTCCAGAGATGTCATTGGATTTACCATTCTCCAGAGATGTCATTGGATTTACCATTCTCCAGAGATGTCATTGGATTTACCATTCTCCAGAGATGTCATTGGATTTACCATTTACCAGAGATGTCATTGGATGTACCATTTACCAGAGATGTCATTGGATTTACCATTCTCCAGAGATGTCATTGGATTTACCATTGTCCAGAGATGTCATTGGATTTACCATTGTCCAGAGATGTCATTGGATTTACCATTTACCAGAGATGTCATTGGATTTACCATTTACCAGAGATGTCATTGGATTTACCATTTACCAGAGATGTCATTGGATTTACCATTTACCAGAGATGTCATTGGATTTACCATTTACCAGAGATGTCATTGGATTTACCATTTACCAGAGATGTCATTGGATTTACCATTTACCAGAGATGTCATTGGATTTACCATTCCCTGATGATGTAATTGCATTTACCATGTCCCAAAAATTCCTTTGGACTTACCTTTGTCCAGAGATGTAATTTGATTTACCATTTCCTAATGATTACATTAGATTTACCATTATACCGGTAAGATAATCTTATATGTAAAACTTCCAGAGATGTCATTGGATTTACCATTCCCGAAAGATGTCATTGGATTTACCATAATGCAGGTAAGATAATCTTCTAATCTTTCAATTTCCCGAGATGTCATTGGATTTACCATTCTCCAGAGATGTCATTGGATTTACCATTTCCCAGAGATGTATTTGGATTTACCATAATACAGGTAAGATAATCTTCTAATGTTTCAATTTCACGAGATTTCAAGGGATTTACCGTGTTCCAAAGATTACTTTGGATTTACACTTCTCCAGAGATGTCATTGGATTTACCATTCTCCAGAGATGTCATTGGATTTACCATTCTCCAGAGATGTCATTGGATTTACCATTCTCCAGAGATGTCATTGGATTTACCATTTACCAGAGATGTCATTGGATGTACCATTTACCAGAGATGTCATTGGATTTACCATTTACCAGAGATGTCATTGGATTTACCATTTACCAGAGATGTCATTGGATTTACCATTTACCAGAGATGTCATTGGATTTACCATTTACCAGAGATGTCATTGGATTTACCATTCTCCAGAGATGTCATTGGATTTACCATTTACCAGAGATGTCATTGGATGTACCATTTACCAGAGATGTCATTGGATTTACCATTCTCCAGAGATGTCATTGGATTTACCATTGTCCAGAGATGTCATTGGATTTACCATTGTCCAGAGATGTCATTGGATTTACCATTTACCAGAGATGTCATTGGATTTACCATTTACCAGAGATGTCATTGGATTTACCATTTACCAGAGATGTCATTGGATTTACCATTTACCAGAGATGTCATTGGATTTACCATTTACCAGAGATGTCATTGGATTTACTATTCCCTGATGATGTAATTGCATTTACCATGTCCCAAAAATTCCTTTGGACTTACCTTTGTCCAGAGATGTAATTTGATTTACGATTTCCTAATGATTACATTAGATTTACCCTTATACCGGTAAGATGATCTTATATGTAAAACTTCCAGAGATGTCATTGGATTTACCATTCCCGAAAGATGTCATTGGATTTACCATAATGCAGGTAAGATAATCTTCTAATCTTTCAATTTCCCGAGATGTCATTGGATTTACCATTCTCCAGAGATGTCATTGGATTTACCATTCTCCAGAGATGTCATTGGATTTACCATTCTCCAGAGATGTCATTGGATTTACCATTCTCAAGAGATGTCATTGGATTTACCATTTACCAGAGATGTATTCGGATTTACCATAATACAGGTAAGATAATCTTCTAATGTTTCAATTTCACGAGATTTCAAGGGATTTACCGTGTCCCAAAGATTACTTTGGATTTACACTTCTCCAGAGATGTCATTGGATTTACCATTCTCCAGAGATGTCATTGGATTTACCACTCTCCAGAGATGTCATTGGATTTACCATTCTCCAGAGATGTCATTGGATTTACCATTTACCAGAGATGTCATTGGATTTACCATTTACCAGAGATGTCATTGGATTTACCATTTACCAGAGATGTCATTGGATTTACCATTTACCAGAGATGTCATTGGATGTACCTTCTCCAGAGATGTCATTGGATTTACCATTCTCCAGAGATGTCATTGGATTTACCATTCTCCAGAGATGTCATTGGATTTACCATTTACCAGAGATGTCATTGGATGTACCATTTACCAGAGATGTCATTGGATTTACCATTCTCCAGAGATGTCATTGGATTTACCATTCTCCAGAGATGTCATTGGATTTACCATTCTCCAGAGATGTCATTGGATTTACCATTGTCCAGAGATGTCATTGGATTTACCATTGTCCAGAGATGTCATTGGATTTACCATTTACCAGAGATGTCATTGGATTTACCATTTACCAGAGATGTCATTGGATTTACCATTTACCAGAGATGTCATTGGATTTACCATTTACCAGAGATGTCATTGGATTTACCATTTACCAGAGATGTCATTGGATTTACCATTTACCAGAGATGTCATTGGATTTACCATTCCCTGATGATGTAATTGCATTTACCATGTCCCAAAAATTCCTTTGGACTTACCTTTGTCCAGAGATGTAATTTGATCTACCATTTCCTAATGATTACATTAGATTTACCATTATACCGGTAAGATAATCTTATATGTAAAACTTCCAGAGATGTCATTGGATTTACCATTCCCGAAAGATGTCATTGGATTTACCATAATGCAGGTAAGATAATCTTCTAATCTTTCAATTTCCCGAGATGTCATTGGATTTACCATTCTCCAGAGATGTCATTGGATTTACCATTCTCCAGAGATGTCATTGGATTTACCATTTCCCAGAGATGTATTTGGATTTACCATAATACAGGTAAGATAATCTTCTAATGTTTCAATTTCACGAGATTTCAAGGGATTTACCGTGTTCCAAAGATTAATTTGGATTTACACTTCTCCAGAGATGTCATTGGATTTACCATTCTCCAGAGATGTCATTGGATTTACCATTCTCCAGAGATGTCATTGGATTTACCATTCTCCAGAGATGTCATTGGATTTACCATTTACCAGAGATGTCATTGGATTTACCATTTACCAGAGATGTCATTGGATTTACCATTTACCAGAGATGTCATTGGATTTACCATTCTCCAGAGATGTCATTGGATTTACCATTCTCCAGAGATGTCATTGGATTTACCATTCTCCAGAGATGTCATTGGATTTACCATTTACCAGAGATGTCATTGGATGTACCATTTACCAGAGATGTCATTGGATTTACCATTGTCCAGAGATGTCATTGGATTTACCATTTACCAGAGATGTCATTGGATTTACCATTTACCAGAGATGTCATTGGATTTACCATTTACCAGAGATGTCATTGGATTTACCATTTACCAGAGATGTCATTGGATTTACCATTCCCTGATGATGTAATTGCATTTACCATGTCCCAAAAATTCCTTTGGACTTACCTTTGTCCAGAGATGTAATTTGATTTACCATTTCCTAATGATTACATTAGATTTACCATTATACCGGTAAGATAATCTTATATGTAAAACTTCCAGAGATGTCATTGGATTTACCATTCCCGAAAGATGTCATTGGATTTACCATAATGCAGGTAAGATAATCTTCTAATCTTTCAATTTCCCGAGATGTCATTGGATTTACCATTCTCCAGAGATTTCATTGGATTTACCATTCTCCAGAGATGTCATTGGATTTACCATTCTCCAGAGATGTCATTGGATTTACCATTCTCCAGAGATGTCATTGGATTTACCATTTACCAGAGATGTATTTGGATTTACCATAATACAGGTAAGATAATCTTCTAATGTTTCAATTTCACGAGATTTCAAGGGATTTACCGTGTCCCAAAGATTACTTTGGATTTACACTTCTCCAGAGATGTCATTGGATTTACCATTCTCCAGAGATGTCATTGGATTTACCATTCTCCAGAGATGTCATTGGATTTACCATTCTCCAGAGATGTCATTGGATTTACCATTCTCCAGAGATGTCATTGGATTTACCATTCTCCAGAGATGTCATTGGATGTACCATTGTCCAGAGATGTCATTGGATTTACCATTTACCAGAGATGTCATTGGATTTACCATTTACCAGAGATGTCATTGGATTTACCATTTACCAGAGATGTCATTGGATTTACCATTTACCAGAGATGTCATTGGATTTACCATTTACCAGAGATGTCATTGGATTTACCATTTACCAGAGATGTCATTGGATTTACCATTCCCTGATAATGTAATTGCATTTACCATGTCCCAAAAATTCCTTTGGACTTACCTTTGTCCAGAGATGTAATTTGATTTACCATTTCCTAATGATTACATTAGATTTACCATTATACCGGTAAGATAATCTTATATGTAAAACTTCCAGAGATGTCATTGGATTTACCATTCCCGAAAGATGTCATTGGATTTACCATAATGCAGGTAAGATAATCTTCTAATCTTTCAATTTCCCGAGATGTCATTGGATTTACCATTCTCCAGAGATGTCATTGGATTTACCATTCTCCAGAGATGTCATTGGATTTACCATGCTCCAGAGATGTCATTGGATTTACCATTTACCAGAGATGTATTTGGATTTACCATAATACAGGTAAGATAATCTTCTAATGTTTCAATTTCACGAGATTTCAAGGGATTTACCGTGTCCCAAAGATTACTTTGGATTTACACTTCTCCAGAGATGTCATTGGATTTACCATTCTCCAGAGATGTCATTGGATTTACCATTCTCCAGAGATGTCATTGGATTTACCACTCTCCAGAGATGTCATTGGATTTACCATTCCCGGAGATGTCATTGGATTTACCATTTACCAGAGATGTCATTGGATTTACCATTTACCAGAGATGTCATTGGATTTACCATTTACCAGAGATGTCATTGGATGTACCTTCTCCAGAGATGTCATTGGATTTACCATTCTCCAGAGATGTCATTGGATTTACCATTCTCCAGAGATGTCATTGGATTTACCATTCTCCAGAGATGTCATTGGATGTACCATTCTCCAGAGATGTCATTGGATGTACCATTCTCCAGAGATGTCATTGGATTTACCATTTACCAGAGATGTCATTGGATTTACCATTTACCAGAGATGTCATTGGTTTACCATTTACCAGAGATGTCATTGGATTTACCATTTACCAGAGATGTCATTGGATTTACCATTCTCCAGAGATGTCATTGGATTTACCATTTACCAGAGATGTCATTGGATGTACCATTTACCAGAGATGTCATTGGATTTACCATTCTCCAGAGATGTCATTGGATTTACCATTTACCAGAGATGTCATTAGATTTACCATTTACCAGAGATGTCATTGGATTTACCATTTACCAGAGATGTCATTGGATTTACCATTCCCTGATGATGTAATTGCATTTACCATGTCCCAAAAATTCCTTTGGACTTACCTTTGTCCAGAGATGTAATTTGATTTACCATTTCCTAATGATTACATTAGATTTACCATTATACCGGTAAGATAATCTTATATGTAAAACTTCCAGAGATGTCATTGGATTTACCATTCCCGAAAGATGTCATTGGATTTACCATAATGCAGGTAAGATAATCTTCTAATCTTTCAATTTCCCGAGATGTCATTGGATTTACCATTCTCCAGAGATGTCATTGGATTTACCAATCTCCAGAGATGTCATTGGATTTACCATTCTCCAGAGATGTCATTGGATATACCATTTACCAGAGATGTATTTGGATTTACTATAATACAGGTAAGATAATCTTCTAATGTTTCAATTTCACGAGATTTCAAGGGATTTACCGTGTCCCAAAGATTACTTTTGATTTACACTTCTCCAGAGATGTCATTGGATTTACCATTCTCCAGAGATGTCATTGGATTTACCATTCTCCAGAGATGTCATTGGATTTACCATTTACCAGAGATGTCATTGGATTTACCATTTACCAGAGATGTCATTGGATTTACCATTTACCAGAGATGTCATTGGATTTACCATTTACCAGAGATGTCATTGGATTTACCATTTACCAGAGATGTCATTGGATTTACCATTTACCAGAGATGTCATTGGATTTACCATTTACCAGAGATGTCATTGGATTTACCATTTACCAGAGATGTCATTCATTTACCATTTACCAGAGATGTCATTGGATTTACCATTCCCTGATGATATAATTGCATTTACCATGTCCCAAAAATTCCTTTGGACTTACCTTTGTCCAGAGATGTAATTTGATTTACCATTTCCTAATTATTACATTAGATTTACCATTATACCGGTAAGATAATCTTATATGTAAAACTTCCAGAGATGTCATTGGATTTACCATTCCCGAAAGATGTCATTGGATTTACCATAATGCAGGTAAGATAATCTTCTAATCTTTCAATTTCCCGAGATGTCATTGGATTTACCATTCTCCAGAGATGTCATTGGATTTACCATTTCCCAGAGATGTATTTGGATTTACCATAATACAGGTAAGATAATCTTCTAATGTTTCCATTTCACGAGATTTCAAGGGATTTACCGTGTTCCAAAGATTACTTTGGATTTACACTTCTCCAGAGATGTCATTGGATTTACCATTCTCCAGAGATGTCATTGGATTTACCACTCTGCAGAGATGTCATTGGATTTACCATTCTCCAGAGATGTCATTGGATTTACCATTTACCAGAGATGTATTTGGATTTACCATTTACCAGAGATGTCATTGGATTTACCATTTACCAGAGATGTCATTGGATTTACCATTCTCCAGAGATGTCATTGGATTTACCATTCTCCAGAGATGTCATTGGATTACCATTCTCCAGAGATGTCATTGGATTTACCATTTACCAGAGATGTCATTGGATGTACCATTTACCAGAGATGTCATTGGATTTACCATTGTCCAGAGATGTCATTGGATTTACCATTGTCCAGAGATGTCATTGGATTTACCATTGTCCAGAGATGTCATTGGATTTACCATTTACCAGAGATGTCATTGGATTTACTATTTACCAGAGATGTCATTGGATTTACCATTTACCAGAGATGTCATTGGATTTACCATTCCCTGATGATGTAATTGCATTTACCATGTCCCAAAAATTCCTTTGGACTTACCTTTGTCCAGAGATGTAATTTGATTTACCATTTCCTAATGATTACATTAGATTTACCATTATACCGGTAAGATAATCTTATATGTAAAACTTCCAGAGATGTCATTGGATTTACCATTCCCGAAAGATGTCATTGGATTTACCATAATGCAGGTAAGATAATCTTCTAATCTTTCAATTTCCCGAGATGTCATTGGATTTACCATTCTCCAGAGATGTCATTGGATTTACCATTCTCCAGAGATGTCATTGGATTTACCATTCTCCAGAGATGTCATTGGATTTACCATTCTCCAGAGATGTCATTGGATTTACCATTTACCAGAGATGTATTTGGATTTACCATAATACAGGTAAGATAATCTTCTAATGTTTCAATTTCACGAGATTTCAAGGGATTTACCGTGTCCCAAAGATTACTTTGGATTTACACTTCTCCAGAGATGTCATTGGATTTACCATTCTCCAGAGATGTCATTGGATTTACCACTCTCCAGAGATGTCATTGGATTTACCATTTACCAGAGATGTCATTGGATTTACCATTTACCAGAGATGTCATTGGATTTACCATTTACCAGAGATGTCATTGGATTTACCATTTACCAGAGATGTCATTGGATTTACCATTTACCAGAGATGTCATTGGATTTACCATTCCCTGATGATGTAATTGCATTTACCATGTCCCAAAAATTCCTTTGGACTTACCTTTGTCCAGAGATGTAATTTGATTTACCATTTCCTAATGATTACATTAGATTTACCATTATACCGGTAAGATAATCTTATATGTAAAACTTCCAGAGATGTCATTGGATTTACCATTCCCGAAAGATGTCATTGGATTTACCATAATGCAGGTAAGATAATCTTCTAATCTTTCAATTTCCCGAGATGTCATTGGATTTACCATTCTCCAGAGATGTCATTGGATTTACCATTCTCCAGAGATGTCATTGGATTTACCATTCTCCAGAGATGTCATTGGATTTACCATTTACCAGAGATGTATTTGGATTTACCATAATACAGGTAAGATAATCTTCTAATGTTTCAATTTCACGAGATTTCAAGGGATTTAACGTGTCCCAAAGATTACTTTGGATTTACACTTCTCCAGAGATGTCATTGGATTTACCATTCTCCAGAGATGTCATTGGATTTACCATTCTCCAGAGATGTCATTGGATTTACCATTTACCAGAGATGTCATTGGATGTACCATTTACCAGAGATGTCATTGGATTTACCATTGTCCAGAGATGTCATTGGATTTACCATTGTCCAGAGATGTCATTGGATTTACCATTCTCCAGAGATGTCATTGGATTTACCATTGTCCAGAGATGTCATTGGATTTACCATTTCCCAGAGATGTATTTGGATTTACCATAATACAGGTAAGATAATCTTCTAATGTTTCAATTTCACGAGATTTCAAGGGATTTACCGTGTTCCAAAGATTACTTTGGATTTACACTTCTCCAGAGATGTCATTGGATTTACCATTCTCCAGAGATGTCATTGGATTTACCATTCTCCAGAGATGTCATTGGATTTACCATTCTCCAGAGATGTCATTGGATTTACCATTCTCCAGAGATGTCATTGGATTTACCATTTACCAGAGATGTCATTGGATTTACCATTTACCAGAGATGTCATTGGATTTACCATTTACCAGAGATGTCATTGGATTTACCATTTACCAGAGATGTCATTGGATTTACCATTTACCAGAGATGTCATTGGATTTACCATTTACCAGAGATGTCATTGGATTTACCATTTACCAGAGATGTCATTGGATTTACCATTTACCAGAGATGTCATTGGATTTACCATTGTCCAGAGATGTCATTGGATTTACCATTTACCAGAGATGTCATTGGATGTACCATTTACCAGAGATGTCATTGGATTTACCATTCCCTGATGATGTAATTGCATTTACCATGTCCCAAAAATTCCTTTGGACTTACCTTTGTCCAGAGATGTAATTTGATTTACCATTTCCTAATGATTACATTAGATTTACCATTATACCGGTAAGATGATCTTATATGTAAAACTTCCAGAGATGTCATTGGATTTACCATTCCCGAAAGATGTCATTGGATTTACCATAATGCAGGTAAGATAATCTTCTAATTTTTCAATTTCCCGAGATGTCATTGGATTTACCATTCTCCAGAGATGTCATTGGATTTACCATTCTCCAGAGATGTCATTGGATTTACCATTCTCCAGAGATGTCATTGGATTTACCATTTACCAGAGATGTATTTGGATTTACCATAATACAGGTAAGATAATCTTCTAATGTTTCAATTTCACGAGATTTCAAGGGATTTACCGTGTCCCAAAGATTACTTTGGATTTACACTTCTCCAGAGATGTCATTGGATTTACCATTCTCCAGAGATGTCATTGGATTTACCACTCTCCAGAGATGTCATTGGATTTACCATTCTCCAGAGATGTCATTGGATTTACCATTTACCAGAGATGTCATTGGATTTACCATTTACCAGAGATGTCATTGGATTTACCATTTACCAGAGATGTCATTGGATTTACCATTCTCCAGAGATGTCATTGGATTTACCATTCTCCAGAGATGTCATTGGATTTACCATTCTCCAGAGATGTCATTGGATTTACCATTTACCAGAGATGTCATTGGATGTACCATTTACCAGAGATGTCATTGGATGTACCATTCTCCAAAGATGTCATTGGATTTACCATTCTCCAGAGATGTCATTGGATTTACCATTGTCCAGAGATGTCATTGGATTTACCATTTACCAGAGATGTCATTGGATTTACAATTTGCCAGAGATGTCATTGGATTTACCATTTACCAGAGATGTCATTGGATTTACCATTTACCAGAGATGTCATTGGATTTACCATTCCCTGATGATGTAATTGCATTTACCATGTCCCAAAAATTCCTTTGGACTTACCTTTGTCCAGAGATGTAATTTGATTTACCATTTCCTAATGATTACATTAGATTTACCATTATACCGGTAAGATAATCTTATATGTAAAACTTCCAGAGATGTCATTGGATTTACCATTCCCGAAAGATGTCATTGGATTTACCATAATGCAGGTAAGATAATCTTCTAATCTTTCAATTTCCCGAGATGTCATTGGATTTACCATTCTCCAGAGATGTCATTGGATTTACCATTCTCCAGAGATGTCATTGGATTTACCATTCTCCAGAGATGTCATTGGATTTACCATTCTCCAGAGATGTCATTGGATTTACCATTTACCAGAGATGTATTTGGATTTACCATAATACAGGTAAGATAATCTTCTAATGTTTCAATTTCACGAGATTTCAAGGGATTTACCGTGTCCCAAAGATTACTTTGGATTTACACTTCTCCAGAGATGTCATTGGATTTACCATTCTCCAGAGATGTCATTGGATTTACCACTCTCCAGAGATGTCATTGGATTTACCATTCTCCAGAGATGTCATTGGATTTACCATTTACCAGAGATGTCATTGGATTTACCATTTCCCAGAGATGTCATTGGATTTACCATTTACCAGAGATGTCATTGGATTTACCATTTACCAGAGATGTCATTGGATTTACCATTTACCAGAGATGTCATTGGATTTACCATTCCCTGATGATGTAATTGCATTTACCATGTCCCAAAAATTCCTTTGGACTTACCTTTATCCAGAGATGTAATTTGATTTACCATTTCCTAATGATTACATTAGATTTACCATTATACCGGTAAGATGATCTTATATGTAAAACTTCCAGAGATGTCATTGGATTTACCATTCCCGAAAGATGTCATTGGATTTACCATAATGCAGGTAAGATAATCTTCTAATTTTTCAATTTCCCGAGATGTCATTGGATTTACCATTCTCCAGAGATGTCATTGGATTTACCATTCTCCAGAGATGTCATTGGATTTACCATTTACCAGAGATGTATTTGGATTTACCATAATACAGGTAAGATAATCTTCTAATGTTTCAATTTCACGAGATTTCAAGGGATTTACCGTGTCCCAAAGATTACTTTGGATTTACACTTCTCCAGAGATGTCATTGGATTTACCATTTCCCAGAGATGTCATTGGATTTACCACTCTCCAGAGATGTCATTGGATTTACCATTCTCTAGAGATGTCATTGGATTTACCATTCTCCAGAGATGTCATTGGATTTACCATTCTCTAGAGATGTCATTGGATTTACCATTCTCCAGAGATGTCATTGGATTTACCATTTACCAGAGATGTCATTGGATTTACCATTTACCAGAGATGTCATTGGATTTACCATTTACCAGAGATGTCATTGGATTTACCATTTACCAGAGATGTCATTGGATTTACCATTTACCAGAGATGTCATTGGATTTACCATTCTCCAGAGATGTCATTGGATTTACCATTTACCAGAGATGTCATTGCATTTACCATTGTCCAGAGATGTCATTGGATTTACCATTTACCAGAGATGTCATTGGATTTACCATTGTCCAGAGATGTCATTGGATTTACCATTGTCCAGAGATGTCATTGGATTTACCATTTACCAGAGATGTCATTGGATTTACCATTTACCAGAGATGTCATTGGATTTACCATTTACCAGAGATGTCATTGGATTTACCATTTACCAGAGATGTCATTGGATTTACCATTCCCTGATGATGTAATTGCATTTACCATGTCCCAAAAATTCCTTTGGACTTACCTTTGTCCAGAGATGTAATTTGATTTACCATTTCCTAATGATTACATTAGATTTACCATTATACCGGTAAGATGATCTTATATGTAAAACTTCCAGAGATGTCATTGGATTTACCATTCCCGAAAGATGTCATTGGATTTACCATAATGCAGGTAAGATAATCTTCTAATCTTTCAATTTCCCGAGATGTCATTGGATTTACCATTCTCCAGAGATGTCATTGGATTTACCATTCTCCAGAGATGTCATTGGATTTACCATTTACCAGAGATGTATTTGGATTTACACTAATACAGGTAAGATAATCTTCTAATGTTTCAATTTCACGAGATTTCAAGGGATTTACCGTGTCCCAAAGATTACTTTGGATTTACACTTCTCCAGAGATGTCATTGGATTTACCATTCTCCAGAGATGTCATTGGATTTACCACTCTCCAGAGATGTCATTGGATTTACCACTCTCCAGAGATGTCATTGGATTTACCATTCTCCAGAGATGTCATTGGATTTACCATTTACCAGAGATGTCATTGGATTTACCATTTACCAGAGATGTCATTGGATTTACCATTTACCAGAGATGTCATTGGATTTACCATTTACCAGAGATGTCATTGGATGTACCTTCTCCAGAGATGTCATTGGATTTACCATTCTCCAGAGATGTCATTGGATTTACCATTCTCCAGAGATGTCATTGGATTTACCATTTACCAGAGATGTCATTGGATATACCATTTACCAGAGATGTCATTGGATTTACCATTCTCCAGAGATGTCATTGGATTAACCATTCTCCAGGGATGTCATTGGATTTACCATTGTCCAGAGATGTCATTGGATTTACCATTGTCCAGAGATGTCATTGGATTTACCATTTACCAGAGATGTCATTGGATTTACCATTTACCAGAGATGTCATTGGATTTACCATTTACCAGAGATGTCATTGGATTTACCATTTACCAGAGATGTCATTGGATTTACCATTTACTGGAGATGTCATTGGATTTACCATTTACCAGAGATGTCATTGGATTTACCATTCCCTGATGATGTAATTGCATTTACCATGTCCCAAAAATTCCTTTGGACTTACCTTTGTCCAGAGATGTAATTTGATTTACCATTTCCTAATGATTACATTAGATTTACCATTATACCGGTAAGATAATCTTATATGTAAAACTTCCAGAGATGTCATTGGATTTACCATTCCCGAAAGATGTCATTGGATTTACCATAATGCAGGTAAGATAATCTTCTAATCTTTCAATTTCCCGAGATTTCATTGGATTTACCATTCTCCAGAGATGTCATTGGATTTACCATTTCCCAGAGATTATTTGGATTTACCATAATACAGGTAAGATAATCTTCTAATGTTTCAATTTCACGAGATTTCAAGGGATTTACCGTGTTCCAAAGATTACTTTGGATTTACACTTCTCCAGAGATGTCATTGGATTTACCATTCTCCAGAGATGTCATTGGATTTACCATTCTCCAGAGATGTCATTGGATTTACCATTCTCCAGAGATGTCATTGGATTTACCATTTACCAGAGATGTCATTGGATTTACCATTTACCAGAGATGTCATTGGATTTACCATTTACCAGAGATGTCATTGGATTTACCATTTACCAGAGATGTCATTGGATTTACCATTTACCAGAGATGTCATTGGATTTACCATTTACCAGAGATGTCATTGGATTTACCATTCCCTGATGATGTAATTGCATTTACCATGTCCCAAAAATTCCTTTGGACTTACCTTTGTCCAGAGATGTAATTTGATTTACCATTTCCTAATGATTACATTAGATTTACCATTATACCGGTAAGATAATCTTATATGTAAAACTTCCAGAGATGTCATTGGATTTACCATTCCCGAAAGATGTCATTGGATTTACCATAATGCAGGTAAGATAATCTTCTAATCTTTCAATTTCCCGAGATGTCATTGGATTTACCATTCTCCAGAGATGTCATTGGATTTACCATTTCCCAGAGATGTATTTGGATTTACCATAATACAGGTAAGATAGTCTTCTAATGTTTCAATTTAACGAGATTTCAAGGGATTTACCGTGTTCCAAAGATTACTTTGGATTTACACTTCTCCAGAGATGTCATTGGATTTACCATTCTCCAGAGATGTCATTGGATTTACCATTCTCCAGAGATGTCATTGGATTTACCATTCTCCAGAGATGTCATTGGATTTACCATTTACCAGAGATGTCATTGGATGTACCATTTACCAGAGATGTCATTGGATGTACCATTTACCAGAGATGTCATTGGATTTACCATTTACCAGAGATGTCATTGGATTTACCATTTACCAGAGATGTCATTGGATTTACCATTTACCAGAGATGTCATTGGATTTACCATTTACCAGAGATGTCATTGGATTTACCATTCTCCAGAGATGTCATTGGATTTACCATTTACCAGAGATGTCATTGGATGTACCATTTACCAGAGATGTCATTGGATTTACCATTCTCCAGAGATGTCATTGGATTTACCATTTACCAGAGATGTCATTGCATTTACCATTGTCCAGAGATGTCATTGGATTTACCATTTACCAGAGATGTCATTGGATTTACCATTTACCAGAGATGTCATTGGATTTACCATTTACCAGAGATGTCATTGGATTTACCATTTACCAGAGATGTCATTGGATTTACCATTCCCTGATGATGTAATTGCATTTACCATGTCCCAAAAATTCCTTTGGACTTACCTTTGTCCAGAGATGTCATTTGATTTACCATTTCCTAATGATTACATTAGATTTACCATTGTACCGGTAAGATGATCTTATATGTAAAACTTCCAGAGATGTCATTGGATTTACCATTCCCGAAAGATGTCATTGGATTTACCATAATGCAGGTAAGATAATCTTCTAATCTTTCAATTTCCCGAGATGTCATTGGATTTACCATTCTCCAGAGATGTCATTGGATTTACCATTCTCCAGAGATGTCATTGGATTTACCATTCTCCAGAGATGTCATTGGATTTACCATTCTCCAGAGATGTCATTGGATTTACCATTTACCAGAGATGTATTTGGATTTACCATAATACAGGTAAGATAATCTTCTAATGTTTCAATTTCACGAGATTTCAAGGGATTTACCGTGTCCCAAAGATTACTTTTGATTTACACTTCTCCAGAGATGTCATTGGATTTACCATTCTCCAGAGATGTCATTGGATTTACCACTCTCCAGAGATGTCATTCAATTTACCATTCTCCAGAGATGTCATTGGATTTACCATTTACCAGAGATGTCATTGGATTTACCATTTACCAGAGATGTCATTGGATTTACCATTTACCAGAGATGTCATTGGATGTACCTTCTCCAGAGATGTCATTGGATTTACCATTCTCCAGAGATGTCATTGGATTTACCATTCTCCAGAGATGTCATTGGATGTACCATTTACCAGAGATGTCATTGGATGTACCATTTACCAGAGATGTCATTGGATGTACCATTCTCCAAAGATGTCATTGGATTTACCATTCTCCAGAGATGTCATTGGATTTACCATTGTCCAGAGATGTCATTGGATTTACCATTTACCAGAGATGTCATTGGATTTACAATTTGCCAGAGATGTCATTGGATTTACCATTTACCAGAGATGTCATTGGATTTACCATTTACCAGAGATGTCATTGGATTTACCATTCCCTGATGATGTAATTGCATTTACCATGTCCCAAAAATTCCTTTGGACTTACCTTTGTCCAGAGATGTAATTTGATTTACCATTTCCTAATGATTACATTAGATTTACCATTATACCGGTAAGATAATCTTATATGTAAAACTTCCAGAGATGTCATTGGATTTACCATTCCCGAAAGATGTCATTGGATTTACCATAATGCAGGTAAGATAATCTTCTAATCTTTCAATTTCCCGAGATGTCATTGGATTTACCATTCTCCAGAGATGTCATTGGATTTACCATTCTCCAGAGATGTCATTGGATTTACCATTCTCCAGAGATGTCATTGGATTTACCATTCTCCAGAGATGTCATTGGATTTACCATTTACCAGAGATGTATTTGGATTTACCATAATACAGGTAAGATAATCTTCTAATGTTTCAATTTCACGAGATTTCAAGGGATTTACCGTGTCCCAAAGATTACTTTGGATTTACACTTCTCCAGAGATGTCATTGGATTTACCATTCTCCAGAGATGTCATTGGATTTACCACTCTCCAGAGATGTCATTGGATTTACCATTCTCCAGAGATGTCATTGGATTTACCATTTACCAGAGATGTCATTGGATTTACCATTTCCCAGAGATGTCATTGGATTTACCATTTACCAGAGATGTCATTGGATTTACCATTTACCAGAGATGTCATTGGATTTACCATTTACCAGAGATGTCATTGGATTTACCATTCCCTGATGATGTAATTGCATTTACCATGTCCCAAAAATTCCTTTGGACTTACCTTTATCCAGAGATGTAATTTGATTTACCATTTCCTAATGATTACATTAGATTTACCATTATACCGGTAAGATGATCTTATATGTAAAACTTCCAGAGATGTCATTGGATTTACCATTCCCGAAAGATGTCATTGGATTTACCATAATGCAGGTAAGATAATCTTCTAATTTTTCAATTTCCCGAGATGTCATTGGATTTACCATTCTCCAGAGATGTCATTGGATTTACCATTCTCCAGAGATGTCATTGGATTTACCATTTACCAGAGATGTATTTGGATTTACCATAATACAGGTAAGATAATCTTCTAATGTTTCAATTTCACGAGATTTCAAGGGATTTACCGTGTCCCAAAGATTACTTTGGATTTACACTTCTCCAGAGATGTCATTGGATTTACCATTTCCCAGAGATGTCATTGGATTTACCACTCTCCAGAGATGTCATTGGATTTACCATTCTCTAGAGATGTCATTGGATTTACCATTCTCCAGAGATGTCATTGGATTTACCATTCTCTAGAGATGTCATTGGATTTACCATTCTCCAGAGATGTCATTGGATTTACCATTTACCAGAGATGTCATTGGATTTACCATTTACCAGAGATGTCATTGGATTTACCATTTACCAGAGATGTCATTGGATTTACCATTTACCAGAGATGTCATTGGATTTACCATTTACCAGAGATGTCATTGGATTTACCATTCTCCAGAGATGTCATTGGATTTACCATTTACCAGAGATGTCATTGCATTTACCATTGTCCAGAGATGTCATTGGATTTACCATTTACCAGAGATGTCATTGCATTTACCATTGTCCAGAGATGTCATTGGATTTACCATTGTCCAGAGATGTCATTGGATTTACCATTGTCCAGAGATGTCATTGGATTTACCATTGTCCAGAGATGTCATTGGATTTACCATTTACCAGAGATGTCATTGGATTTACCATTTACCAGAGATGTCATTGGATTTACCATTCCCTGATGATGTAATTGCATTTACCATGTCCCAAAAATTCCTTTGGACTTACCTTTGTCCAGAGATGTAATTTGATTTACCATTTCCTAATGATTACATTAGATTTACCATTATACCGGTAAGATGATCTTATATGTAAAACTTCCAGAGATGTCATTGGATTTACCATTCCCGAAAGATGTCATTGGATTTACCATAATGCAGGTAAGATAATCTTCTAATCTTTCAATTTCCCGAGATGTCATTGGATTTACCATTCTCCAGAGATGTCATTGGATTTACCATTCTCCAGAGATGTCATTGGATTTACCATTTACCAGAGATGTATTTGGATTTACACTAATACAGGTAAGATAATCTTCTAATGTTTCAATTTCACGAGATTTCAAGGGATTTACCGTGTCCCAAAGATTACTTTGGATTTACACTTCTCCAGAGATGTCATTGGATTTACCATTCTCCAGAGATGTCATTGGATTTACCACTCTCCAGAGATGTCATTGGATTTACCACTCTCCAGAGATGTCATTGGATTTACCATTCTCCAGAGATGTCATTGGATTTACCATTTACCAGAGATGTCATTGGATTTACCATTTACCAGAGATGTCATTGGATTTACCATTTACCAGAGATGTCATTGGATTTACCATTTACCAGAGATGTCATTGGATGTACCTTCTCCAGAGATGTCATTGGATTTACCATTCTCCAGAGATGTCATTGGATTTACCATTCTCCAGAGATGTCATTGGATTTACCATTTACCAGAGATGTCATTGGATATACCATTTACCAGAGATGTCATTGGATTTACCATTCTCCAGAGATGTCATTGGATTAACCATTCTCCAGGGATGTCATTGGATTTACCATTGTCCAGAGATGTCATTGGATTTACCATTGTCCAGAGATGTCATTGGATTTACCATTTACCAGAGATGTCATTGGATTTACCATTTACCAGAGATGTCATTGGATTTACCATTTACCAGAGATGTCATTGGATTTACCATTTACCAGAGATGTCATTGGATTTACCATTTACTGGAGATGTCATTGGATTTACTATTTACCAGAGATGTCATTGGATTTACCATTCCCTGATGATGTAATTGCATTTACCATGTCCCAAAAATTCCTTTGGACTTACCTTTGTCCAGAGATGTAATTTGATTTACCATTTCCTAATGATTACATTAGATTTACCATTATACCGGTAAGATAATCTTATATGTAAAACTTCCAGAGATGTCATTGGATTTACCATTCCCGAAAGATGTCATTGGATTTACCATAATGCAGGTAAGATAATCTTCTAATCTTTCAATTTCCCGAGATTTCATTGGATTTACCATTCTCCAGAGATGTCATTGGATTTACCATTTCCCAGAGATTATTTGGATTTACCATAATACAGGTAAGATAATCTTCTAATGTTTCAATTTCACGAGATTTCAAGGGATTTACCGTGTTCCAAAGATTACTTTGGATTTACACTTCTCCAGAGATGTCATTGGATTTACCATTCTCCAGAGATGTCATTGGATTTACCATTCTCCAGAGATGTCATTGGATTTACCATTCTCCAGAGATGTCATTGGATTTACCATTTACCAGAGATGTCATTGGATTTACCATTTACCAGAGATGTCATTGGATTTACCATTTACCAGAGATGTCATTGGATTTACCATTTACCAGAGATGTCATTGGATTTACCATTTACCAGAGATGTCATTGGATTTACCATTTACCAGAGATGTCATTGGATTTACCATTCCCTGATGATGTAATTGCATTTACCATGTCCCAAAAATTCCTTTGGACTTACCTTTGTCCAGAGATGTAATTTGATTTACCATTTCCTAATGATTACATTAGATTTACCATTATACCGGTAAGATAATCTTATATGTAAAACTTCCAGAGATGTCATTGGATTTACCATTCCCGAAAGATGTCATTGGATTTACCATAATGCAGGTAAGATAATCTTCTAATCTTTCAATTTCCCGAGATGTCATTGGATTTACCATTCTCCAGAGATGTCATTGGATTTACCATTTCCCAGAGATGTATTTGGATTTACCATAATACAGGTAAGATAGTCTTCTAATGTTTCAATTTAACGAGATTTCAAGGGATTTACCGTGTTCCAAAGATTACTTTGGATTTACACTTCTCCAGAGATGTCATTGGATTTACCATTCTCCAGAGATGTCATTGGATTTACCATTCTCCAGAGATGTCATTGGATTTACCATTCTCCAGAGATGTCATTGGATTTACCATTTACCAGAGATGTCATTGGATGTACCATTTACCAGAGATGTCATTGGATGTACCATTTACCAGAGATGTCATTGGATTTACCATTTACCAGAGATGTCATTGGATTTACCATTTACCAGAGATGTCATTGGATTTACCATTTACCAGAGATGTCATTGGATTTACCATTTACCAGAGATGTCATTGGATTTACCATTCTCCAGAGATGTCATTGGATTTACCATTTACCAGAGATGTCATTGGATGTACCATTTACCAGAGATGTCATTGGATTTACCATTCTCCAGAGATGTCATTGGATTTACCATTTACCAGAGATGTCATTGCATTTACCATTGTCCAGAGATGTCATTGGATTTACCATTTACCAGAGATGTCATTGGATTTACCATTTACCAGAGATGTCATTGGATTTACCATTTACCAGAGATGTCATTGGATTTACCATTTACCAGAGATGTCATTGGATTTACCATTCCCTGATGATGTAATTGCATTTACCATGTCCCAAAAATTCCTTTGGACTTACCTTTGTCCAGAGATGTCATTTGATTTACCATTTCCTAATGATTACATTAGATTTACCATTGTACCGGTAAGATGATCTTATATGTAAAACTTCCAGAGATGTCATTGGATTTACCATTCCCGAAAGATGTCATTGGATTTACCATAATGCAGGTAAGATAATCTTCTAATCTTTCAATTTCCCGAGATGTCATTGGATTTACCATTCTCCAGAGATGTCATTGGATTTACCATTCTCCAGAGATGTCATTGGATTTACCATTCTCCAGAGATGTCATTGGATTTACCATTCTCCAGAGATGTCATTGGATTTACCATTTACCAGAGATGTATTTGGATTTACCATAATACAGGTAAGATAATCTTCTAATGTTTCAATTTCACGAGATTTCAAGGGATTTACCGTGTCCCAAAGATTACTTTTGATTTACACTTCTCCAGAGATGTCATTGGATTTACCATTCTCCAGAGATGTCATTGGATTTACCACTCTCCAGAGATGTCATTCAATTTACCATTCTCCAGAGATGTCATTGGATTTACCATTTACCAGAGATGTCATTGGATTTACCATTTACCAGAGATGTCATTGGATTTACCATTTACCAGAGATGTCATTGGATGTACCTTCTCCAGAGATGTCATTGGATTTACCATTCTCCAGAGATGTCATTGGATTTACCATTCTCCAGAGATGTCATTGGATTTACCATTTACCAGAGATGTCATTGGATGTACCATTTACCAGAGATGTCATTGGATTTACCATTCTCCAGAGATGTCATTGGATTTACCATTGTCCAGAGATGTCATTGGATTTACCATTGTCCAGAGATGTCATTGGATTTACCATTGTCCAGAGATGTCATTGGATTTACCATTGTCCAGAGATGTCATTGGATTTACCATTGTCCAGAGATGTCATTGGATTTACCATTTACCAGAGATGTCATTGGATTTACCATTTACCAAAGATGTCATTGGATTTACCATTTACCAGAGATGTCATTGGATTTACCATTTACCAGAGATGTCATTGGATTTACCATTTACCAGAGATGTCATTGGATTTACCATTTACCAGAGGTGTCATTGGATTTACCATTCCCTGATGATGTAATTGCATTTACCATGTCCCAAAAATTCCTTTGGACTTACCTTTGTCCAGAGATGTAATTTGATTTACCATTTCCTAATGATTACATTAGATTTACCATTATACCGGTAAGATAATCTTATATGTAAAACTTCCAGAGATGTCATTGGATTTACCATTCCCGAAAGATGTCATTGGATTTACCATAATGCAGGTAAGATAATCTTCTAATCTTTCAATTTCCCGAGATGTCATTGGATTTACCATTCTCCAGAGATGTCATTGGATTTACCATTTCCCAGAGATGTATTTGGATTTACCATAAACCAGGTAAGATAATCTTCTAATGTTTCAATTACACGAGATTTCAAGGGATTTACCGTGTTCCAAAGATTACTTTGGATTTACACTTCTCCAGAGATGTCATTGGATTTACCATTCTCCAGAGATGTCATTGGATTTACCATTCTCCAGAGATGTCATTGGATTTACCATTCTCCAGAGATGTCATTGGATTTACCATTTACCAGAGATGTCATTGGATGTACCATTTACCAGAGATGTCATTGGATTTACCATTCTCCAGAGATGTCATTGGATTTACCATTGTCCAGAGATGTCATTGGATTTACCATTGTCCAGAGATGTCATTGGATTTACCATTGTCCAGAGATGTCATTGGATTTACCATTGTCCAGAGATGTCATTGGATTTACCATTTACCAGAGATGTCATTGGATTTACCATTTACCAGAGATGTCATTGGATTTACCATTTACCAGAGATGTCATTGGATTTACCATTTACCAGAGATGTCATTGGATTTACCATTTACCAGAGATGTCATTGGATTTACCATTTACCAGAGATGTCATTGGATTTACCATTCCCTGATGATGTAATTGCATTTACCATGTCCCAAAAATTCCTTTGGACTTACCTGTGTCCAGAGATGTAATTTGATTTACCATTTCCTAATGATTACATTAGATTTACCATTATACCGATAAGATAATCTCATATGTAAAACTTCCAGAGATGTCATTGGATTTACCATTCCCGAAAGATGTCATTGGATTTACCATAATGCAGGTAAGATAATCTTCTAATCTTTCAATTTCCCGAGATGTCATTGGATTTACCATTCTCCAGAGATGTCATTGGATTTACCATTTCCCAGAGATGTATTTGGATTTACCATAAACCAGGTAAGATAATCTTCTAATGTTTCAATTACACGAGATTTCAAGGGATTTACCGTGTTCCAAAGATTACTTTGGATTTACACTTCTCCAGAGATGTCATTGGATTTACCATTCTCCAGAGATGTCATTGGATTTACCATTCTCTAGAGATGTCATTGGATTTACCATTCTCCAGAGATGTCATTGGATTTACCATTTACCAGAGATGTCATTGGATTTACCATTTACCAGAGATGTCATTGGATTTACCATTTACCAGAGATGTCATTGGATTTACCATTTACCAGAGATGTCATTGGATTTACCATTCCCTGATGATGTAATTGCATTTACCATGTCCCAAAAATTCCTTTGGACTTACCTTTGTCCAGAGATGTAATTTGATTTACCATTTCCTAATGATTACATTAGATTTACCATTATACCGGTAAGATAATCTTATATGTAAAACTTCCAGATATGTCATTGGATTTACCATTCCCGAAAGATGTCATTGGATTTACCATAATGCAGGTAAGATAATCTTCTAATCTTTCAATTTCCCGAGATGTCATTGGATTTACCATTCTCCAGAGATGTCATTGGATTTACCATTTCCCAGAGATGTATTTGGATTTACCATAATACAGGTAAGATAATCTTCTAATGTTTCAATTTCACGAGATTTCAAGGGATTTACCGTGTTCCAAAGATTACTTTGGATTTACACTTCTCCAGAGATGTCATTGGATTTACCATTCTCCAGAGATGTCATTGGATTTACCATTCTCCAGAGATGTCATTGGATTTACCATTCTCCAGAGATGTCATTGGATTTACCATTTACCAGAGATGTCATTGGATGTACCATTTACCAGAGATGTCATTGGATTTACCATTTACCAGAGATGTCATTGGATTTACCATTTACCAGAGATGTCATTGGATTTACAATTTACCAGAGATGTCATTGGATTTACCATTTACCAGAGATGTCATTGGATTTACCATTCTCCAGAGATGTCATTGGATTTACCATTTACCAGAGATGTCATTGGATGTACCATTTACCAGAGATGTCATTGGATTTACCATTCTCCAGAGATGTCATTGGATTTACCATTGTCCAGAGATGTCATTGGATTTACCATTGTCCAGAGATGTCATTGGATTTACCATTTACCAGAGATGTCATTGGATTTACCATTTACCAGAGATGTCATTGGATTTACCATTTACCAGAGATGTCATTGGATTTACCATTTACCAGAGATGTCATTGGATTTACCATTTACCAGAGATGTCATTGGATTTACCATTTACCAGAGATGTCATTGGATTTACCATTCCCTGATGATGTAATTGCATTTACCATGTCCCAAAAATTCCTTTGGACTTACCTTTGTCCAGAGATGTAATTTGATCTACCATTTCCTAATGATTACATTAGATTTACCATTATACCGGTAAGATAATCTTATATGTAAAACTTCCAGAGATGTCATTGGATTTACCATTCCCGAAAGATGTCATTGGATTTACCATAATGCAGGTAAGATAATCTTCTAATCTTTCAATTTCCCGAGATGTCATTGGATTTACCATTCTCCAGAGATGTCATTGGATTTACCATTTCCCAGAGATGTATTTGGATTTACCATAATACAGGTAAGATAGTCTTCTAATGTTTCAATTTAACGAGATTTCAAGGGATTTACCGTGTTCCAAAGATTACTTTGGATTTACACTTCTCCAGAGATGTCATTGGATTTACCATTCTCCAGAGATGTCATTGGATTTACCATTCTCCAGAGATGTCATTGGATTTACCATTCTCCAGAGATGTCATTGGATTTACCATTTACCAGAGATGTCATTGGATGTACCATTTACCAGAGATGTCATTGGATGTACCATTTACCAGAGATGTCATTGGATTTACCATTTACCAGAGATGTCATTGGATTTACCATTTACCAGAGATGTCATTGGATTTACCATTTACCAGAGATGTCATTGGATTTACCATTTACCAGAGATGTCATTGGATTTACCATTTACCAGAGATGTCATTGGATTTACCATTTACCAGAGATGTCATTGGATGTACCATTTACCAGAGATGTCATTGGATTTACCATTTACCAGAGATGTCATTGGATTTACCATTCTCCAGAGATGTCATTGGATTTACCATTTCCCAGAGATGTATTTGGATTTACCATAATACAGGTAAGATAATCTTCTAATGTTTCAATTTCACGAGATTTCAAGGGATTTACCGTGTTCCAAAGATTACTTTGGATTTACACTTCTCCAGAGATGTCATTGGATTTACCATTCTCCAGAGATGTCATTGGATTTACCATTCTCCAGAGATGTCATTGGATTTACCATTCTCCAGAGATGTCATTGGATTTACCATTTACCAGAGATGTCATTGGATTTACCATTTACCAGAGATGTCATTGGATTTACCATTTACCAGAGATGTCATTGGATTTACAATTCTCCAGAGATGTCATTGGATTTACCATTCTCCAGAGATGTCATTGGATGTACCATTTACCAGAGATGTCATTGGATTTACCATTGTCCAGAGATGTCATTGGATTTACCATTTACCAGAGATGTCATTGGATTTACCATTTACCAGAGATGTCATTGGATTTACCATTTACCAGAGATGTCATTGGATTTACCATTCCCTGATGATGTAATTGCATTTACCATGTCCCAAAAATTCCTTTGGACTTACCTTTGTCCAGAGATGTAATTTGATTTACCATTTCCTAATGATTACATTAGATTTACCATTATACCGGTAAGATAATCTTATATGTAAAACTTCCAGAGATGTCATTGGATTTACCATTCCCGAAAGATGTCATTGGATTTACCATAATGCAGGTAAGATAATCTTCTAATCTTTCAATTTCCCGAGATGTCATTGGATTTACCATTCTCCAGAGATGTCATTGGATTTACCATTCTCCAGAGATGTCATTGGATTTACCATTCCCCAGAGATGTCATTGGATTTACCATTTACCAGAGATGTATTTGGATTTACCATAATACAGGTAAGATAATCTTCTAATGTTTCAATTTCACGAGATTTCAAGGGATTTACCGTGTCCCAAAGATTACTTTGGATTTACACTTCTCCAGAGATGTCATTGGATTTACCATTCTCCAGAGATGTCATTGGATTTACCATTCTCCAGAGATGTCATTGGATTTACCATTCTCCAGAGATGTCATTGGATTTACCATTCTCCAGAGATGTCATTGGATTTACCATTCTCCAGAGATGTCATTGGATTTACCATTCTCCAGAGATGTCATTGGATTTACCATTGTCCAGAGATGTCATTGGATTTACCATTTACCAGAGATGTCATTGGATTTACCATTTACCAGAGATGTCATTGGATTTACCATTTACCAGAGATGTCATTGGATTTACCATTTACCAGAGATGTCATTGGATTTACCATTTACCAGAGATGTCATTGGATTTACCATTCCCTGATAATGTAATTGCATTTACCATGTCCCAAAAATTCCTTTGGACTTACCTTTGTCCAGAGATGTAATTTGATTTACCATTTCCTAATGATTACATTAGATTTACCATTATACCGGTAAGATAATCTTATATGTAAAACTTCCAGAGATGTCATTGGATTTACCATTCCCGAAAGATGTCATTGGATTTACCATAATGCAGGTAAGATAATCTTCTAATCTTTCAATTTCCCGAGATGTCATTGGATTTACCATTTTCCAGAGATGTCATTGGATTTACCATTCTCCAGAGATGTCATTGGATTTACCATGCTCCAGAGATGTCATTGGATTTACCATTTACCAGAGATGTATTTGGATTTACCATAATACAGGTAAGATAATCTTCTAATGTTTCAATTTCACGAGATTTCAAGGGATTTACCGTGTCCCAAAGATTACTTTGGATTTACACTTCTCCAGAGATGTCATTGGATTTACCATTCTCCAGAGATGTCATTGGATTTACCATTCTCCAGAGATGTCATTGGATTTACCATTCTCCAGAGATGTCATTGGATTTACCATTCTCCAGAGATGTCATTGGATTTACCACTCTCCAGAGATGTCATTGGATTTACCATTCCCGGAGATGTCATTGGATTTACAATTTACCAGAGATGTCATTGGATTTACCATTTACCAGAGATGTCATTGGATTTACCATTTACCAGAGATGTCATTGGATGTACCTTCTCCAGAGATGTCATTGGATTTACCATTCTCCAGAGATGTCATTGGATTTACCATTCTCCAGAGATGTCATTCGATTTACCATTCTCCAGAGATGTCATTGGATTTACCATTCTCCAGAGATGTCATTGGATGTACCATTCTCCAGAGATGTCATTGGATGTACCATTCTCCAGAGATGTCATTGGATTTACCATTTACCAGAGATGTCATTGGATTTACCATTTACCAGAGATGTCATTGGATTTACCATTTACCAGAGATGTCATTGGATTTACCATTTACCAGAGATGTCATTGGATTTACCATTTACCAGAGATGTCATTGGATTTACCATTTACCAGAGATGTCATTGGATTTACCATTTACCAGAGATGTCATTGGATTTACCATTTACCAGAGATGTCATTGGATTTACCATTCCCTGATGATGTAATTGCATTTACCATGTCCCAAAAATTCCTTTGGACTTACCTTTGTCCAGAGATGTAATTTGATTTACCATTTCCTAATTATTACATTAGATTTACCATTATACCGGTAAGATAATCTTATATGTAAAACTTCCAGAGATGTCATTGGATTTACCATTCCCGAAAGATGTCATTGGATTTACCATAATGCAGGTAAGATAATCTTCTAATCTTTCAATTTCCCGAGATGTCATTGGATTTACCATTTACCAGAGATGTCATTGGATTTACCATTCTCCAGAGATGTCATTGGATTTACCATTTCCCAGAGATGTATTTGGATTTACCATTCTCCAGAGATGTCATTGGATTTACCATTCTCCAGAGATGTCATTGGATGTACCATTTACCAGAGATGTCATTGGATTTACCATTCTCCGGAGATGTCATTTGATTTACCATTGTCCAGAGATGTCATTGGATTTACCATTTACCAGAGATGTCATTGGATTTACCATTTACCAGAGATGTCATTGGATTTACCATTTACCAGAGATGTCATTGGATTTACAATTTACCAGAGATGTCATTGGATTTACCATTAACCAGAGATGTCATTGGATTTACCATTAACCAGAGATGTCATTGGATTTACCATTTACCAGAGATGTCATTGGATTTACCATTCCCTGATGATGTAATTGCATTTACCATGTCCCAAAAATTCCTTTGGACTTACCTTTGTCCAGAGATGTAATTTGATTTACCATTTCCTAATGATTACATTAGATTTACCATTATACCGGTAAGATGATCTTATATGTAAAACTTCCAGAGATGTCATTGGATTTACCATTCCCGAAAGATGTCATTGGATTTACCATAATGCAGGTAAGATAATCTTCTAATCTTTCAATTTCCCGAGATGTCATTGGATTTACCATTCTCCAGAGATGTCATTGGATTTACCATTCTCCAGAGATGTCATTGGATTTACCATTCTCCAGAGATGTCATTGGATTTACCATTCTCCAGAGATGTCATTGGATTTACCATTCTCCAGAGATGTCATTGGATTTACCATTTACCAGAGATGTATTTGGATTTACCATAATACAGGTAGGATAATCTTCTAATGTTTCAATTTCACGAGATTTCAAGGGATTTACCGTGTCCCAAAGATTACTTTGGATTTACACTTCTCCAGAGATGTCATTGGATTTACCATTCTCCAGAGATGTCATTGGATTTACCACTCTGCAGAGATGTCATAGGATTTACCATTCTCCAGAGATGTCATTGGATTTACCATTTACCAGAGATGTCATTGGATTTACCATTTACCAATGATGTCATTGGATTTACCATTTACCAGAGATGTCATTGGATTTACCATTCTCCAGAGATGTCATTGGATTTACCATTCTCCAGAGATGTCATTGGATTACCATTCTCCAGAGATGTCATTGGATTTACCATTTACCAGAGATGTCATTGGATGTACCATTTACCAGAGATGTCATTGGATGTACCATTGTCCAGAGATGTCATTGGATTTACCATTGTCCAGAGATGTCATTGGATTTACCATTTACCAGAGATGTCATTGGATTTACCATTTACCAGAGATGTCATTGGATTTACCATTTACCAGAGATGTCATTGGATTTACCATTTACCAGAGATGTCATTGGATTTACCATTTACCAGAGATTTCATTGGATTTACCATTCCCTGATGATGTAATTGCATTTACCATGTCCCAAAAATTCCTTTGGACTTACCTTTGTCCAGAGATGTAATTTGATTTACCATTTCCTAATGATTACATTAGATTTACCATTATACCGGTAAGATAATCTTATATGTAAAACTTCCAGAGATGTCATTGGATTTACCATTCCCGAAAGATGTCATTGGATTTACCATAATGCAGGTAAGATAATCTTCTAATCTTTCAATTTCCCGAGATGTCATTGGATTTACCATTCTCCAGAGATGTCATTGGATTTACCATTCTCCAGAGATGTCATTGGATTTACCATTCTCCAGAGATGTCATTGGATTTACCATTCTCCAGAGATGTCATTGGATTTACCATTTACCAGAGATGTATTTGGATTTACCATAATACAGGTAAGATAATCTTCTAATGTTTCAATTTCACGAGATTTCAAGGGATTTACCGTGTCCCAAAGATTACTTTGGATTTACACTTCTCCAGAGATGTCATTGGATTTACCATTCTCCAGAGATGTCATTGGATTTACCACTCTCCAGAGATGTCATTGGATTTACCATTCTCCAGAGATGTCATTGGATTTACCATTTACCAGAGATGTCATTGGATTTACCATTTACCAGAGATGTCATTGGATTTACCATTTACCAGAGATGTCATTGGATGTACCTTCTCCAGAGATGTCATTGGATTTACCATTCTCCAGAGATGTCATTGGATTTACCATTCTCCAGAGATGTCATTGGATTTACCATTCTCCAGAGATGTCATTGGATTTACCATTCTCCAGAGATGTCATTGGATTTACCATTCTCCAGAGATGTCATTGGATGTACCATTCTCCAGAGATGTCATTGGATTTACCATTCTCCAGAGATGTCATTGGATTTACCATTTACCAGAGATGTCATTGGATTTACCATTTACCAGAGATGTCATTGGATTTACCATTTACCAGAGATGTCATTGGATTTACCATTTACCAGAGATGTCATTGGATTTACCATTTACCAGAGATGTCATTGGATTTACCATTTACCAGAGATGTCATTGGATTTACCATTTACCAGAGATGTCATTGGATTTACCATTTACCAGAGATGTCATTGGATTTACCATTTACCAGAGATGTCATTGGATTTACCATTCCCTGATGATGTAATTGCATTTACCATGTCCCAAAAATTCCTTTGGACTTACCTTTGTCCAGAGATGTAATTTGATTTACCATTTCCTAATGATTACATTAGATTTACCATTATACCGGTAAGATAATCTTATATGTAAAACTTCCAGAGATGTCATTGGATTTACCATTCCCGAAAGATGTCATTGGATTTACCATAATGCAGGTAAGATAATCTTCTAATCTTTCAATTTCCCGAGATGTCATTGGATTTACCATTCTCCAGAGATGTCATTGGATTTACCATTCTCCAGAGATGTCATTGGATTAACCATTCTCCAGAGATGTCATTGGATTTACCATTTACCAGAGATGTATTTGGATTTACCATAATACAGGTAAGATAATCTTCTAATGTTTCAATTTCACGAGATTTCAAGGGATTTACCGTGTCCCAAAGATTACTTTGGATTTACACTTCTCCAGAGATGTCATTGGATTTACCATTCTCCAGAGATGTCATTGGATTTACCACTCTCCAGAGATGTCATTGGATTTACCATTCTCCAGAGATGTCATTGGATTTACCATTTACCAGAGATGTCATTGGATTTACCATTTACCAGAGATGTCATTGGATTTACCATTTACCAGAGATGTCATTGGATGTACCTTCTCCAGAGATGTCATTGGATTTACCATTCTCCAGAGATGTCATTGGATTTACCATTCTCCAGAGATGTCATTGGATTTACCATTTACCAGAGATGTCATTGGATGTACCATTTACCAGAGATGTCATTGGATTTACCATTCTCCAGAGATGTCATTGGATTTACCATTCTCCAGAGATGTCATTGGATTTACCATTCTCCAGAGATGTCATTAGATTTACCATTGTCCAGAGATGTCATTGGATTTACCATTCTCCAGAGATGTCATTGGATTTACCATTCTCCAGAGATGTCATTGGATTTACCATTCTCCAGAGATGTTATTGGATTTACCATTTACCAGAGATGTCATTGGATTTACAATTTACCAGAGATGTCATTGGATTTACCATTTACCAGAGATGTCATTGGATTTACCATTTACCAGAGATGTCATTGGATTTACCATTTACCAGAGATGTCATTGGATTTACCATTTACCAGAGATGTCATTGGATTTACCATTCTCCAGAGATGTCATTGGATTTACCATTTACCAGAGATGTCATTGGATTTACCATTCTCCAGAGATGTCATTGGATTTACCATTTACCAGAGATGTCATTGGATGTACCATTTACCAGAGATGTCATTGGATGTACCATTTACCAGAGATGTCATTGGATTTACCATTGTCCAGAGATGTCATTGGATTTACCATTTACCAGAGATGTCATTGGATTTACCATTTCCCAGAGATGTCATTGGATTTACCATTTACCAGAGATGTCATTGGATTTACCATTTACCAGAGATGTCATTGGATTTACCATTTACCAGAGATGTCATTGGATTTACCATTTACCAGAGATGTCATTGGATTTACCATTCCCTGATGATGTAATTGCATTTACCATGTCCCAAAAATTCCTTTGGACTTACCTTTGTCCAGAGATGTAATTTGATTTACCATTTCCTAATGATTACATTAGATTTACCATTATACCGGTAAGATGATCTTATATGTAAAACTTCCAGAGATGTCATTGGATTTACCATTCCCGAAAGATGTCATTGGATTTACCATAATGCAGGTAAGATAATCTTCAAATTTTTCAATTTCCCGAGATGTCATTGGATTTACCATTCTTCAGAGATGTCATTGGATTTACCATTCTCCAGAGATGTCATTGGATTTACCATTCTCCAGAGATGTCATTGGATTTACCATTTACCAGAGATGTATTTGGATTTACCATAATACAGGTAAGATAATCTTCTAATGTTTCAATTTCACGAGATTTCAAGGGATTTACCGTGTCCCAAAGATTACTTTGGATTTACACTTCTCCAGAGATGTCATTGGATTTACCATTCTCCAGAGATGTCATTGGATTTACCACTCTCCAGAGATGTCATTGGATTTACCATTCTCCAGAGATGTCATTGGATTTACCATTTACCAGAGATGTCATTGGATTTACCATTTACCAGAGATGTCATTGGATTTACCATTTACCAGAGATGTCATTGGATTTACCATTCTCCAGAGATGTCATTGGATTTACCATTGTCCAGAGATGTCATTGGATTTACCATTTACCAGAGATGTCATTGGATTTACCATTTACCAGAGATGTCATTGGATTTACCATTTACCAGAGATGTCATTGGATTTACCATTTACCAGAGATGTCATTGGATTTACCATTCCCTGATGATGTAATTGCATTTACCATGTCCCAAAAATTCCTTTGGACTTACCTTTGTCCAGAGATGTAATTTGATTTACCATTTCCTAATGATTACATTAGATTTACCATTATACCGGTAAGATAATCTTATATGTAAAACTTCCAGAGATGTCATTGGATTTACCATTCCCGAAAGATGTCATTGGATTTACCATAATGCAGGTAAGATAATCTTCTAATCTTTCAATTTCCCGAGATGTCATTGGATTTACCATTCTCCAGAGATGTCATTGGATTTACCATTCTCCAGAGATGTCATTGGATTTACCATTCTCCAGAGATGTCATTGGATTTACAATTTACCAGAGATGTATTTGGATTTACCATAATACAGGTAAGATAATCTTCTAATGTTTCAATTTCACGAGATTTCAAGGGATTTACCGTGTCCCAAAGATTACTTTGGATTTACACTTCTCCAGAGATGTCATTGGATTTACCATTCTCCAGAGATGTCATTGGATTTACCACTCTCCAGAGATGTCATTGGATTTACCATTCTCCAGAGATGTCATTGGATTTACCATTTACCAGAGATGTCATTGGATTTACCATTTACCAGAGATGTCATTGGATTTACCATTTACCAGAGATGTCATTGGATGTACCTTCTCCAGAGATGTCATTGGATTTACCATTCTCCAGAGATGTCATTGGATTTACCATTCTCCAGAGATGTCATTGGATTTACCATTTACCAGAGATGTCATTGGATGTACCATTTACCAGAGATGTCATTGGATTTACCATTCTCCAGAGATGTCATTGGATTTACCATTCTCCAGAGATGTCATTGGATTTACCATTCTCCAGAGATGTCATTGGATTTACCATTCTCCAGAGATGTCATTGGATTTACCATTGTCCAGAGATGTCATTGGATTTACCATTGTCCAGAGATGTCATTGGATTTACCATTGTCCAGAGATGTCATTGGATTTACCATTTACCAGAGATGTCATTGGATTTACCATTTACCAGAGATGTCATTGGATTTACCATTTACCAGAGATGTCATTGGATTTACCATTTACCAGAGATGTCATTGGATTTACCATTTACCAGAGATTTCATTGGATTTACCATTCCCTGATGATGTAATTGCATTTACCATGTCCCAAAAATTCCTTTGGACTTACCTTTGTCCAGAGATGTAATTTGATTTACCATTTCCTAATGATTACATTAGATTTACCATTATACCGGTAAGATAATCTTATATGTAAAACTTCCAGAGATGTCATTGGATTTACCATTCCCGAAAGATGTCATTGGATTTACCATAATGCAGGTAAGATAATCTTCTAATCTTTCAATTTCCCGAGATGTCATTGGATTTACCATTCTCCAGAGATGTCATTGGATTTACCATTTCCCAGAGATGTATTTGGATTTACCATAATACAGGTAAGATAATCTTCTAATGTTTCAATTTCACGAGATTTCAAGGGATTTACCGTGTTCCAAAGATTACTTTGGATTTACACTTCTCCAGAGATGTCATTGGATTTACCATTCTCCAGAGATGTCATTGGATTTACCATTCTCCAGAGATGTCATTGGATTTACCATTCTCCAGAGATGTTATTGGATTTACCATTTACCAGAGATGTCATTGGATTTACAATTTACCAGAGATGTCATTGGATTTACCATTTACCAGAGATGTCATTGGATTTACCATTTACCAGAGATGTCATTGGATTTACCATTTACCAGAGATGTCATTGGATTTACCATTCTCCAGAGATGTCATTGGATTTACCATTCTCCAGAGATGTCATTGGATTTACCATTTACCAGAGATGTCATTGGATTTACCATTCTCCAGAGATGTAATTGGATTTACCATTTACCAGAGATGTCATTGGATGTACCATTTACCAGAGATGTCATTGGATGTACCATTTACCAGAGATGTCATTGGATTTACCATTGTCCAGAGATGTCATTGGATTTACCATTTACCAGAGATGTCATTGGATTTACCATTTCCCAGAGATGTCATTGGATTTACCATTTACCAGAGATGTCATTGGATTTACCATGTACCAGAGATGTCATTGGATTTACCATTTACCAGAGATGTCATTGGATTTACCATTCCCTGATGATGTAATTGCATTTACCATGTCCCAAAAATTCCTTTGGACTTACCTTTGTCCAGAGATGTAATTTGATTTACCATTTCCTAATGATTACATTAGATTTACCATTATACCGGTAAGATGATCTTATATGTAAAACTTCCAGAGATGTCATTGGATTTACCATTCCCGAAAGATGTCATTGGATTTACCATAATGCAGGTAAGATAATCTTCTAATTTTTCAATTTCCCGAGATGTCATTGGATTTACCATTCTCCAGAGATGTCATTGGATTTACCATTCTCCAGAGATGTCATTGGATTTACCATTCTCCAGAGATGTCATTGGATTTACCATTTACCAGAGATGTATTTGGATTTACCATAATACAGGTAAGATAATCTTCTAATGTTTCAATTTCACGAGATTTCAAGGGATTTACCGTGTCCCAAAGATTACTTTGGATTTACACTTCTCCAGAGATGTCATTGGATTTACCATTCTCCAGAGATGTCATTGGATTTACCACTCTCCAGAGATGTCATTGGATTTACCATTCTCCAGAGATGTCATTGGATTTACCATTTACCAGAGATGTCATTGGATTTACCATTTACCAGAGATGTCATTGGATTTACCATTTACCAGAGATGTCATTGGATTTACCATTCCCTGATGATGTAATTGCATTTACCATGTCCCAAAAATTCCTTTGGACTTACCTTTGTCCAGAGATGTAATTTGATTTACCATTTCCTAATGATTACATTAGATTTACCATTATACCGGTAAGATAATCTTATATGTAAAACTTCCAGAGATGTCATTGGATTTACCATTCCCGAAAGATGTCATTGGATTTACCATAATGCAGGTAAGATAATCTTCTAATCTTTCAATTTCCCGAGATGTCATCGGATTTACCATTCTCCAGAGATGTCATTGGATTTACCATTCTCCAGAGATGTCATTGGATTTACTATTCTCCAGAGATGTAATTGGATTTACCATTTACCAGAGATGTATTTGGATTTACCATAATACTGGTAAGATAATCTTCTAATGTTTCAATTTCACGAGATTTCAAGGGATTTACCGTGTCCCAAAGATTACTTTGGATTTACACTTCTCCAGAGATGTCATTGGATTTACCATTCTCCAGAGATGTCATTGGATTTACCACTCTCCAGAGATGTCATTGGATTTACCATTCTCCAGAGATGTCATTGGATTTACCATTTACCAGAGATGTCATTGGATTTACCATTTACCAGAGATGTCATTGGATTTACCATTTACCAGAGATGTCATTGGATTTACCATTTACCAGAGATGTCATTGGATTTACCATTCTCCAGAGATGTCATTGGATTTACCATTTACCAGAGATGTCATTGGATGTACCATTTACCAGAGATGTCATTGGATTTACCATTCTCCAGAGATGTCATTGGATTTACCTTTGTCCAGAGATGTCATTGGATTTACCATTGTCCAGAGATGTCATTGGATTTACCATTGTCCAGAGATGTCATTGGATTTACCATTTACCAGAGATGTCATTGGATTTACCATTTACCAGAGATGTCATTGGATTTACCATTTACCAGAGATGTCATTGGATTTACCATTTACCAGAGATGTCATTGGATTTACCATTTACCAGAGATGTCATTGGATTTACCATTTACCAGAGATGTCATTGGATTTACCATTTACCAGAGATGTCATTGGATTTACCATTCCCTGATGATGTAATTGCATTTACCATGTCCCAAAAATGCCTTTGGACTTACCTTTGTCCAGAGATGTAATTTGATTTACCATTTCCTAATGATTACATTAGATTTACCATTATACCGGTAAGATAATCTTATATGTAAAACTTCCAGAGATGTCATTGGATTTACCATTCCCGAAAGATGTCATTGGATTTACCATAATGCAGGTAAGATAATCTTCTAATCTTTCAATTTCCCGAGATGTCATTGGATTTACCATTCTCCAGAGATGTCATTGGATTTACCATTCTCCAGAGATGTCATTGGATTTACCATTCTCCAGAGATGTCATTGGATTTACCATTTACCAGAGATGTATTTGGATTTACCATAATACAGGTAAGATAATCTTCTAATGTTTCAATTTCACGAGATTTCAAGGGATTTACCGTGTCCCAAAGATTACTTTGGATTTACACTTCTCCAGAGATGTCATTGGATTTACCATTCTCCAGAGATGTCATTGGATTTACCACTCTCCAGAGATGTCATTGGATTTACCATTCTCCAGAGATGTCATTGGATTTACCATTTACCAGAGATGTCATTGGATTTACCATTTACCAGAGATGTCATTGGATTTACCATTTACCAGAGATGTCATTGGATGTACCTTCTCCAGAGATGTCATTGGATTTACCATTCTCCAGAGATGTCATTGGATTTACCATTCTCCAGAGATGTCATTGGATTTACCATTTACCAGAGATGTCATTGGATGTACCATTTACCAGAGATGTCATTGGATTTACCATTCTCCAGAGATGTCATTGGATTTACCATTCTCCAGAGATGTCATTGGATTTACCATTCTCCAGAGATGTCATTGGATTTACCATTCTCCAGAGATGTCATTGGATTTACCATTGTCCAGAGATGTCATTGGATTTACCATTGTCCAGAGATGTCATTGGATTTACCATTGTCCAGAGATGTCATTGGATTTACCATTTACCAGAGATGTCATTGGATTTACCATTTACCAGAGATGTCATTGGATTTACCATTTACCAGAGATGTCATTGGATTTACCATTTACCAGAGATGTCATTGGATTTACCATTTACCAGAGATTTCATTGGATTTACCATTCCCTGATGATGTAATTGCATTTACCATGTCCCAAAAATTCCTTTGGACTTACCTTTGTCCAGAGATGTAATTTGATTTACCATTTCCTAATGATTACATTAGATTTACCATTATACCGGTAAGATAATCTTATATGTAAAACTTCCAGAGATGTCATTGGATTTACCATTCCCGAAAGATGTCATTGGATTTACCATAATGCAGGTAAGATAATCTTCTAATCTTTCAATTTCCCGAGATGTCATTGGATTTACCATTCTCCAGAGATGTCATTGGATTTACCATTTCCCAGAGATGTATTTGGATTTACCATAATACAGGTAAGATAATCTTCTAATGTTTCAATTTCACGAGATTTCAAGGGATTTACCGTGTTCCAAAGATTACTTTGGATTTACACTTCTCCAGAGATGTCATTGGATTTACCATTCTCCAGAGATGTCATTGGATTTACCATTCTCCAGAGATGTCATTGGATTTACCATTCTCCAGAGATGTTATTGGATTTACCATTTACCAGAGATGTCATTGGATTTACAATTTACCAGAGATGTCATTGGATTTACCATTTACCAGAGATGTCATTGGATTTACCATTTACCAGAGATGTCATTGGATTTACCATTTACCAGAGATGTCATTGGATTTACCATTCTCCAGAGATGTCATTGGATTTACCATTCTCCAGAGATGTCATTGGATTTACCATTTACCAGAGATGTCATTGGATTTACCATTCTCCAGAGATGTCATTGGATTTACCATTTACCAGAGATGTCATTGGATGTACCATTTACCAGAGATGTCATTGGATGTACCATTTACCAGAGATGTCATTGGATTTACCATTGTCCAGAGATGTCATTGGATTTACCATTTACCAGAGATGTCATTGGATTTACCATTTCCCAGAGATGTCATTGGATTTACCATTTACCAGAGATGTCATTGGATTTACCATGTACCAGAGATGTCATTGGATTTACCATTTACCAGAGATGTCATTGGATTTACCATTCCCTGATGATGTAATTGCATTTACCATGTCCCAAAAATTCCTTTGGACTTACCTTTGTCCAGAGATGTAATTTGATTTACCATTTCCTAATGATTACATTAGATTTACCATTATACCGGTAAGATGATCTTATATGTAAAACTTCCAGAGATGTCATTGGATTTACCATTCCCGAAAGATGTCATTGGATTTACCATAATGCAGGTAAGATAATCTTCTAATTTTTCAATTTCCCGAGATGTCATTGGATTTACCATTCTCCAGAGATGTCATTGGATTTACCATTCTCCAGAGATGTCATTGGATTTACCATTCTCCAGAGATGTCATTGGATTTACCATTTACCAGAGATGTATTTGGATTTACCATAATACAGGTAAGATAATCTTCTAATGTTTCAATTTCACGAGATTTCAAGGGATTTACCGTGTCCCAAAGATTACTTTGGATTTACACTTCTCCAGAGATGTCATTGGATTTACCATTCTCCAGAGATGTCATTGGATTTACCACTCTCCAGAGATGTCATTGGATTTACCATTCTCCAGAGATGTCATTGGATTTACCATTTACCAGAGATGTCATTGGATTTACCATTTACCAGAGATGTCATTGGATTTACCATTTACCAGAGATGTCATTGGATTTACCATTCCCTGATGATGTAATTGCATTTACCATGTCCCAAAAATTCCTTTGGACTTACCTTTGTCCAGAGATGTAATTTGATTTACCATTTCCTAATGATTACATTAGATTTACCATTATACCGGTAAGATAATCTTATATGTAAAACTTCCAGAGATGTCATTGGATTTACCATTCCCGAAAGATGTCATTGGATTTACCATAATGCAGGTAAGATAATCTTCTAATCTTTCAATTTCCCGAGATGTCATCGGATTTACCATTCTCCAGAGATGTCATTGGATTTACCATTCTCCAGAGATGTCATTGGATTTACTATTCTCCAGAGATGTAATTGGATTTACCATTTACCAGAGATGTATTTGGATTTACCATAATACTGGTAAGATAATCTTCTAATGTTTCAATTTCACGAGATTTCAAGGGATTTACCGTGTCCCAAAGATTACTTTGGATTTACACTTCTCCAGAGATGTCATTGGATTTACCATTCTCCAGAGATGTCATTGGATTTACCACTCTCCAGAGATGTCATTGGATTTACCATTCTCCAGAGATGTCATTGGATTTACCATTTACCAGAGATGTCATTGGATTTACCATTTACCAGAGATGTCATTGGATTTACCATTTACCAGAGATGTCATTGGATTTACCATTTACCAGAGATGTCATTGGATTTACCATTCTCCAGAGATGTCATTGGATTTACCATTTACCAGAGATGTCATTGGATGTACCATTTACCAGAGATGTCATTGGATTTACCATTCTCCAGAGATGTCATTGGATTTACCTTTGTCCAGAGATGTCATTGGATTTACCATTGTCCAGAGATGTCATTGGATTTACCATTTACCAGAGATGTCATTGGATTTACCATTTACCAGAGATGTCATTGGATTTACCATTTACCAGAGATGTCATTGGATTTACCATTTACCAGAGATGTCATTGGATTTACCATTTACCAGAGATGTCATTGGATTTACCATTTACCAGAGATGTCATTGGATTTACCATTTACCAGAGATGTCATTGGATTTACCATTCCCTGATGATGTAATTGCATTTACCATGTCCCAAAAATGCCTTTGGACTTACCTTTGTCCAGAGATGTAATTTGATTTACCATTTCCTAATGATTACATTAGATTTACCATTATACCGGTAAGATAATCTTATATGTAAAACTTCCAGAGATGTCATTGGATTTACCATTCCCGAAAGATGTCATTGGATTTACCATAATGCAGGTAAGATAATCTTCTAATCTTTCAATTTCCCGAGATGTCATTGGATTTACCATTCTCCAGAGATGTCATTGGATTTACCATTCTCCAGAGATGTCATTGGATTTACCATTCTCCAGAGATGTCATTGGATTTACCATTTACCAGAGATGTATTTGGATTTACCATAATACAGGTAAGATAATCTTCTAATGTTTCAATTTCACGAGATTTCAAGGGATTTACCGTGTCCCAAAGATTACTTTGGATTTACACTTCTCCAGAGATGTCATTGGATTTACCATTCTCCAGAGATGTCATTGGATTTACCACTCTCCAGAGATGTCATTGGATTTACCATTCTCCAGAGATGTCATTGGATTTACCATTTACCAGAGATGTCATTGGATTTACCATTTACCAGAGATGTCATTGGATGTACCTTCTCCAGAGATGTCATTGGATTTACCATTCTCCAGAGATGTCATTGGATTTACCATTCTCCAGAGATGTCATTGGATTTACCATTCTCCAGAGATGTCATTGGATTTACCATTCTCCAGAGATGTCATTGGATTTACCATTCTCCAGAGATGTCATTGGATTTACCATTTACCAGAGATGTCATTGGATGTACCATTTACCAGAGATGTCATTGGATTTACCATTTACCAGAGATGTCATTGGATTTACCATTTACCAGAGATGTCATTGGATTTACCATTTACCAGAGATGTCATTGGATTTACCATTTACCAGAGATGTCATTGGATTTACCATTTACCAGAGATGTCATTGGATTTACCATTTACCAGAGATGTCATTGGATTTACCATTTACCAGAGATGTCATTGGATTTACCATTTACCAGAGATGTCATTGGATTTACCATTTACCAGAGATGTCATTGGATTTACCATTTACCAGAGATGTCATTGGATTTACCATTTACCAGAGATGTCATTGGATTTACCATTTACCAGAGATGTCATTGGATTTACCATTTACCAGAGATGTCATTGGATTTACCATTTACCAGAGATGTCATTGGATTTACCATTTACCAGAGATGTCATTGGATTAACCATTTACCAGAGATGTCATTGGATTTACCATTCCCTGATGATGTAATTGCATTTACCATGTCCCAAAAATGCCTTTGGACTTACCTTTGTCCAGAGATGTAATTTGATTTACCATTTCCTAATGATTACATTAGATTTACCATTATACCGGTAAGATAATCTTATATGTAAAACTTCCAGAGATGTCATTGGATTTACCATTCCCGAAAGATGTCATTGGATTTACCATAATGCAGGTAAGATAATCTTCTAATCTTTCAATTTCCCGAGATGTCATTGGATTTACCATTCTCCAGAGATGTCATTGGATTTACCATTCTCCAGAGATGTCATTGGATTTACCATTCTCCAGAGATGTCATTGGATTTACCATTTACCAGAGATGTATTTGGATTTACCATAATACAGGTAAGATAATCTTCTAATGTTTCAATTTCACGAGATTTCAAGGGATTTACCGTGTCCCAAAGATTACTTTGGATTTACACTTCTCCAGAGATGTCATTGGATTTACCATTCTCCAGAGATGTCATTGGATTAACCACTCTCCAGAGATGTCATTGGATTTACCATTCTCCAGAGATGTCATTGGATTTACCATTTACCAGAGATGTCATTGGATTTACCATTTACCAGAGATGTCATTGGATTTACCATTTACCAGAGATGTCATTGGATGTACCTTCTCCAGAGATGTCATTGGATTTACCATTCTCCAGAGATGTCATTGGATTTACCATTCTCCAGAGATGTCATTGGATTTACCATTCTCCAGAGATGTCATTGGATTTACCATTCTCCAGAGATGTCATTGGATTTACCATTCTCCAGAGATGTCATTGGATTTACCATTTACCAGAGATGTCATTGGATGTACCATTTACCAGAGATGTCATTGGATTTACCATTTACCAGAGATGTCATTGGATTTACCATTTACCAGAGATGTCATTGGATTTACCATTTACCAGAGATGTCATTGGATTTACCATTTACCAGAGATGTCATTGGATTTACCATTTACCAGAGATGTCATTGGATTTACCATTTACCAGAGATGTCATTGGATTTACCATTTACCAGAGATGTCATTGGATTTACCATTTACCAGAGATGTCATTGGATTTACCATTTACCAGAGATGTCATTGGATTTACCATTTACCAGAGATGTCATTGGATTTACCATTTACCAGAGATGTCATTGGATTTACCATTTACCAGAGATGTCATTGGATTTACCATTTACCAGAGATGTCATTGGATTTACCATTTACCAGAGATGTCATTGGATTTACCATTTACCAGAGATGTCATTGGATTTACCATTCCCTGATGATGTAATTGCATTTACCATGTCCCAAAAATGCTTTTGGACTTACCTTTGTCCAGAGATGTAATTTGATTTACCATTTCCTAATGATTACATTAGATTTACCATTATACCGGTAAGATAATCTTATATGTAAAACTTCCAGAGATGTCATTGGATTTACCATTCCCGAAAGATGTCATTGGATTTACCATAATGCAGGTAAGATAATCTTCTAATCTTTCAATTTCCCGAGATGTCATTGGATTTACCATTCTCCAGAGATGTCATTGGATTTACCATTCTCCAGAGATGTCATTGGATTTACCATTCTCCAGAGATGTCATTGGATTTACCATTTACCAGAGATGTATTTGGATTTACCATAATACAGGTAAGATAATCTTCTAATGTTTCAATTTCACGAGATTTCAAGGGATTTACCGTGTTCCAAAGATTACTTTGGATTTACACTTCTCCAGAGATGTCATTGGATTTACCATTCTCCAGAGATGTCATTGGATTAACCACTCTCCAGAGATGTCATTGGATTTACCATTCTCCAGAGATGTCATTGGATTTACCATTTACCAGAGATGTCATTGGATTTACCATTTACCAGAGATGTCATTGGATTTACCATTTACCAGAGATGTCATTGGATTTACCATTTACCAGAGATGTCATTGGATTTACCATTCTCCAGAGATGTCATTGGATTTACCATTCTCCAGAGATGTCATTGGATTTACCATTCTCCAGAGATGTCATTGGATTTACCATTTACCAGAGATGTCATTGGATGTACCATTTACCAGAGATGTCATTGGATTTACCATTCTCCAGAGATGTCATTGGATTTACCATTCTCCAGAGATGTCATTGGATTTACCATTGTCCAGAGATGTCATTGGATTTACCATTTACCAGAGATGTCATCGGATTTACCATTTACCAGAGATGTCATTGGATTTACCATTTCCCAGAGATGTCATTGGATTTACCATTTACCAGAGATGTCATTGGATTTACCATTTACCAGAGATGTCATTGGATTTACCATTTACCAGAGATGTCATTGGATTTACCATTTACCAGAGATGTCATTGGATTTACCATTTACCAGAGATGTCATTGGATTTACCATTTACCAGAGATGTCATTGGATTTACCATTCCCTGATGATGTAATTGCATTTACCATGTCCCAAAAATTCCTTTGGACTTACCTTTGTCCAGAGATGTAATTTGATTTACCATTTCCTAATGATTACATTAGATTTACCATTATACCGGTAAGATAATCTTATATGTAAAACTTCCAGAGATGTCATTGGATTTACCATTCCCGAAAGATGTCATTGGATTTACCATAATGCAGGTAAGATAATCTTCTAATCTTTCAATTTCCCGAGATGTCATTGGATTTACCATTCTCCAGAGATGTCATTGGATTTACAATTTCCCAGAGATGTATTTGGATTTACCATAATACAGGTAAGATAATCTTCTAATGTTTCAATTTCACGAGATTTCAAGGGATTTACCGTGTTCCAAAGATTACTTTGGATTTACACTTCTCCAGAGATGTCATTGGATTTACCATTCTCCAGAGATGTCATTGGATTTACCATTCTCCAGAGATGTCATTGGATTTACCATTCTCCAGAGATGTCATTGGATTTACCATTTACCAGAGATGTCATTGGATGTACCATTTACCAGAGATGTCATTGGATTTACCATTTACCAGAGATGTCATTGGATTTACCATTTACCAGAGATGTCATTGGATTTACCATTTACCAGAGATGTCATTGGATTTACCATTTACCAGAGATGTCATTGGATTTACAATTCTCCAGAGATGTCATTGGATTTACCATTTACCAGAGATGTCATTGGATGTACCATTTACCAGAGATGTCATTGGATTTACCATTCTCCAGAGATGTCATTGGATTTACCATTGTCCAGAGATGTCATTGGATTTACCATTGTCCAGAGATGTCATTGGATTTACCATTTACCAGAGATGTCATTGGATTTACCATTTACCAGAGATGTCATTGGATTTACCATTTACCAGAGATGTCATTGGATTTACCATTTACCAGAGATGTCATTGGATTTACCATTCCCTGATGATGTAATTGCATTTACCATGTCCCAAAAATTCCTTTGGACTTACCTTTGTCCAGAGATGTAATTTGATTTACCATTTCCTAATGATTACATTAGATTTACCATTATACCGGTAAGATGATCTTATATGTAAAACTTCCAGAGATGTCATTGGATTTACCATTCCCGAAAGATGTCATTGGATTTACCATAATGCAGGTAAGATAATCTTCTAATCTTTCAATTTCCCGAGATGTCATTGGATTTACCATTCTCCAGAGATGTCATTGGATTTACCATTCTCCAGAGATGTCATTGGATTTACCATTCTCCAGAGATGTCATTGGATTTACCATTTACCAGAGATGTATTTGGATTTACCATAATACAGGTAAGATAATCTTCTAATGTTTCAATTTCACGAGATTTCAAGGGATTTACCGTGTCCCAAAGATTACTTTGGATTTACACTTCTCCAGAGATGTCATTGGATTTACCATTCTCCAGAGATGTCATTGGATTTACCACTCTCCAGAGATGTCATTGGATTTACCATTCTCCAGATATGTCATTGGAGTTACCATTTACCAGAGATGTCATTGGATTTACCATTTACCAGAGATGTCATTGGATTTACCATTTACCAGAGATGTCATTGGATGTACCTTCTCCAGAGATGTCATTGGATTTACCATTATCCAGAGATGTCATTGGATTTACCATTCTCCAGAGATGTCATTGGATTTACCATTTACCAGAGATGTCATTGGATGTACCATTTACCAGAGATGTCATTGGATTTACCATTCTCCAGAGATGTCATTGGATTAACCATTCTCCAGAGATGTCATTGGATTTACCATTGTCCAGAGATGTCATTGGATTTACCATTGTCCAGAGATGTCATTGGATTTACCATTTACCAGAGATGTCATTGGATTTACCATTTACCAGAGATGTCATTGGATTTACCATTTACCAGAGATGTCATTGGATTTACCATTTACCAGAGATGTCATTGGATTTACCATTTACCAGAGATGTCATTGGATTTACCATTTACTGGAGATGTCATTGGATTTACCATTTACCAGAGATGTCATTGGATTTACCATTCCCTGATGATGTAATTGCATTTACCATGTCCCAAAAATTCCTTTGGACTTACCTTTGTCCAGAGATGTAATTTGATTTACCATTTCCTAATGATTACATTAGATTTACCATTATACCGGTAAGATAATCTTATATGTAAAACTTCCAGAGATGTCATTGGATTTACCATTCCCGAAAGATGTCATTGGATTTACCATAATGCAGGTAAGATAATCTTCTAATCTTTCAATTTCCCGAGATGTCATTGGATTTACCATTCTCCAGAGATGTCATTGGATTTACCATTTCCCAGAGATGTATTTGGATTTACCATAATACAGGTAAGATAATCTTCTAATGTTTCAATTTCACGAGATTTCAAGGGATTTACCGTGTTCCAAAGATTACTTTGGATTTACACTTCTCCAGAGATGTCATTGGATTTACCATTCTCCAGAGATGTCATTGGATTTACCATTCTCCAGAGATGTCATTGGATTTACCATTCTCCAGAGATGTCATTGGATTTACCATTCCCTGATGATGTAATTGCATTTACCATGTCCCAAATATTCCTTTGGACTTACCTTTGTCCAGAGATGTAATTTGATCTACCATTTCCTAATGATTACATTAGATTTACCATTATACCGGTAAGATAATCTTATATGTAAAACTTCCAGAGATGTCATTGGATTTACCATTCCCGAAAGATGTCATTGGATTTACCATAATGCAGGTAAGATAATCTTCTAATCTTTCAATTTCCCGAGATGTCATTGGATTTACCATTCTCCAGAGATGTCATTGGATTTACCATTTCCCAGAGATGTATTTGGATTTACCATAATACAGGTAAGATAATCTTCTAATGTTTCAATTTAACGAGATTTCAAGGGATTTACCGTGTTCCAAAGATTACTTTGGATTTACACTTCTCCAGAGATGTCATTGGATTTACCATTCTCCAGAGATGTCATTGGATTTACCATTCTCCAGAGATGTCATTGGATTTACCATTCTCCAGAGATGTCATTGGATTTACCATTTACCAGAGATGTCATTGGATGTACCATTTACCAGAGATGTCATTGGATGTACCATTTACCAGAGATGTCATTGGATGTACCATTTACCAGAGATGTCATTGGATTTACCATTTACCAGAGATGTCATTGGATTTACCATTTACCAGAGATGTCATTGGATTTACCATTTACCAGAGATGTCATTGGATTTACCATTTACCAGAGATGTCATTGGATTTACCATTCTCCAGAGATGTCATTGGATTTACCATTTACCAGAGATGTCATTGGATTTACCATTTACCAGAGATGTCATTGGATTTACCATTCTCCAGAGATGTCATTGGATTTACCATTGTCCAGAGATGTCATTGGATTTACCATTGTCCAGAGATGTCATTGGATTTACCATTGTCCAGAGATGTCATTGGATTTACCATTTACCAGAGATGTCATTGGATTTACCATTTACCAGAGATGTCATTGGATTTACCATTTACCAGAGATGTCATTGGATTTACCATTCCCTGATGATGTAATTGCATTTACCATGTCCCAAAAATTCCTTTGGACTTACCTTTGTCCAGAGATGTAATTTGATTTACCATTTCCTAATGATTACATTAGATTTACCATTATACCGGTAAGATGATCTTATATGTAAAACTTCCAGAGATGTCATTGGATTTACCATTCCCGAAAGATGTCATTGGATTTACCATAATGCAGGTAAGATAATCTTCTAATCTTTCAATTTCCCGAGATGTCATTGGATTTACCATTCTCCAGAGATGTCATTGGATTTACCATTCTCCAGAGATGTCATTGGATTTACCATTCTCCAGAGATGTCATTGGATTTACCATTCTCCAGAGATGTCATTGGATTTACCATTCTCCAGAGATGTCATTGGATTTACCATTGTCCAGAGATGTCATTGGATTTACCATTTACCAGAGATGTATTTGGATTTACCATAATACAGGTAAGATAATCTTCTAATGTTTCAATTTCACGAGATTTCAAGGGATTTACCGTGTCCCAAAGATTACTTTGGATTTACACTTCTCCAGAGATGTCATTGGATTTACCATTCTCCAGAGATGTCATTGGATTTACCACTCTCCAGAGATGTCATTGGATTTACCATTCTCCAGAGATGTCATTGGATTTACCATTTACCAGAGATGTCATTGGATTTACCATTTACCAGAGATGTCATTGGATTTACCATTTACCAGAGATGTCATTGGATGTACCTTCTCCAGAGATGTCATTGGATTTACCATTCTCCAGAGATGTCATTGGATTTACCATTCTCCAGAGATGTCATTGGATTTACCATTTACCAGAGATGTAATTGGATGTACCATTTACCAGAGATGTCATTGGATTTACCATTCTCCAGAGATGTCATTGGATTTACCATTCTCCAGAGATGTCATTGGATTTACCATTCTCCAGAGATGTCATTGGATTTACCATTTACCAGAGATGTCATTGGATTTACCATTTACCAGAGATGTCATTGGATTTACCATTCCCTGATGATGTAATTGCATTTACCATGTCCCAAAAATTCCTTTGGACTTACCTTTGTCCAGAGATGTAATTTGATTTACCATTTCCTAATGATTACATTAGATTTACCATTATACCGGTAAGATAATCTTATATGTAAAACTTCCAGAGATGTCATTGGATTTACCATTCCCGAAAGATGTCATTGGATTTACCATAATGCAGGTAAGATAATCTTCTAATCTTTCAATTTCCCGAGATGTCATTGGATTTACCATTCTCCAGAGATGTCATTGGATTTACCATTTCCCAGAGATGTATTTGGATTTACCATAAACCAGGTAAGATAATCTTCTAATGTTTCAATTTCACGAGATTTCAAGGGATTTACCGTGTTCCAAAGATTACTTTGGATTTACACTTCTCCAGAGATGTCATTGGATTTACCATTCTCCAGAGATGTCATTGGATTTACCATTCTCTAGAGATGTCATTGGATTTACCATTCTCCAGAGATGTCATTGGATTTACCATTTACCAGAGATGTCATTGGATTTACCATTTACCAGAGATGTCATTGGATTTACCATTTACCAGAGATGTCATTGGATTTACCATTTACCAGAGATGTCATTGGATTTACCATTTACCAGAGATGTCATTGGATTTACCATTTACCAGAGATGTCATTGGATTTACCATTTACCAGAGATGTCATTGGATTTACCATTCCCTGATGATGTAATTGCATTTACCATGTCCCAAAAATTCCTTTGGACTTACCTTTGTCCAGAGATGTAATTTGATTTACCATTTCCTAATGATTACATTAGATTTACCATTATACCGGTAAGATAATCTTATATGTAAAACTTCCAGAGATGTCATTGGATTTACCATTCCCGAAAGATGTCATTGGATTTACCATAATGCAGGTAAGATAATCTTCTAATCTTTCAATTTCCCGAGATGTCATTGGATTTACCATTCTCCAGAGATGTCATTGGATTTACCATTTCCCAGAGATGTATTTGGATTTACCATAAACCAGGTAAGATAATCTTCTAATGTTTCAATTTCACGAGATTTCAAGGGATTTACCGTGTTCCAAAGATTACTTTGGATTTACACTTCTCCAGAGATGTCATTGGATTTACCATTCTCCAGAGATGTCATTGGATTTACCATTCTCTAGAGATGTCATTGGATTTACCACTCTCCAGAGATGTCATTGGATTTACCATTTACCAGAGATGTCATTGGATTTACCATTTACCAGAGATGTCATTGGATTTACCATTTACCAGAGATGTCATTGGATTTACCATTTACCAGAGATGTCATTGGATTTACCATTTACCAGAGATGTCATTGGATTTACCATTTACCAGAGATGTCATTGGATTTACCATTCCCTGATGATGTAATTGCATTTACCATGTCCCAAAAATTCCTTTGGACTTACCTTTGTCCAGAGATGTAATTTGATTTACCATTTCCTAATTATTACATTAGATTTACCATTATACCGGTAAGATTATCTTATATGTAAAACTTCCAGAGATGTCATTGGATTTACCATTCCCGAAAGATGTCATTGGATTTACCATAATGCAGGTAAGATAATCTTCTAATCTTTCAATTTCCCGAGATGTCATTGGATTTACCATTCTCCAGAGATGTCATTGGATTTACCATTTCCCAGAGATGTATTTGGATTTACCATAATACAGGTAAGATAATCTTCTAATGTTTCAATTTCACGAGATTTCAAGGGATTTACCGTGTTCCAAAGATTACTTTGGATTTACACTTCTCCAGAGATGTCATTGGATTTACCATTCTCCAGAGATGTCATTGGATTTACCATTCTCCAGAGATGTCATTGGATTTACCATTCTCCAGAGATGTCATTGGATTTACCATTCTCCAGAGATGTCATTGGATTTACCATTTACCAGAGATGTCATTGGATGTACCATTTACCAGAGATGTCATTGGATTTACCATTTACCAGAGATGTCATTGGATTTACCATTTACCAGAGATGTCATTGGATTTACCATTTACCAGAGATGTCATTGGATTTACCATTTACCAGAGATGTCATTGGATTTACCATTTACCAGAGATGTCATTGGATTTACCATTCTCCAGAGATGTCATTGGATTTACCATTTACCAGAGATGTCATTGGATGTACCATTTACCAGAGATGTCATTGGATTTACCATTGTCCAGAGATGTCATTGGATTTACCATTGTCCAGAGATGTCATTGGATTTACCATTGTCCAGAGATGTCATTGGATTTACCATTTACCAGAGATGTCATTGGATTTACCATTTACCAGAGATGTCATTGGATTTACCATTTACCAGAGATGTCATTGGATTTACCATTTACCAGAGATGTCATTGGATTTACCATTCCCTGATGATGTAATTGCATTTACCATGTCCCAAAAATTCCTTTGGACTTACCTTTGTCCAGAGATGTAATTTGATTTACCATTTCCTAATGATTACATTAGATTTACCATTATACCGGTAAGATGATCTTATATGTAAAACTTCCAGAGATGTCATTGGATTTACCATTCCCGAAAGATGTCATTGGATTTACCATAATGCAGGTAAGATAATCTTCTAATCTTTCAATTTCCCGAGATGTCATTGGATTTACCATTCTCCAGAGATGTCATTGGATTTACCATTCTCCAGAGATGTCATTGGATTTACCATTCTCCAGAGATGTCATTGGATTTACCATTTACCAGAGATGTATTTGGATTTACCATAATACAGGTAAGATAATCTTCTAATGTTTCAATTTCACGAGATTTCAAGGGATTTACCGTGTCCCAAAGATTACTTTGGATTTACACTTCTCCAGAGATGTCATTGGATTTACCATTCTCCAGAGATGTCATTGGATTTACCACTCTCCAGAGATGTCATTGGATTTACCATTCTCCAGAGATGTCATTGGATTTACCATTTACCAGAGATGTCATTGGATTTACCATTTACCAGAGATGTCATTGGATTTACCATTTACCAGAGATGTCATTGGATTTACCATTTACCAGAGATGTCATTGGATGTACCTTCTCCAGAGATGTCATTGGATTTACCATTCTCCAGAGATGTCATTGGATTTACCATTGTCCAGAGATGTCATTGGATTTTCCATTGTCCAGAGATGTCATTGGATTTTCCATTGTCCAGAGATGTCATTGGATTTACCATTGTCCAGAGATGTCATTGGATTTACCATTTACCAGAGATGTCATTGGATTTACCATTTACCAGAGATGTCATTGGATTTACCATTTACCAGAGATGTCATTGGATTTACCATTTACCAGAGATGTCATTGGATTTACCATTTACCAGAGATGTCATTGGATTTACCATTTACCAGAGATGTCATTGGATTTACCATTCCCTGATGATGTAATTGCATTTACCATGTCCCAAAAATTCCTTTGGACTTACCTTTGTCCAGAGATGTAATTTGATTTATAATTTCCTAATGATTACATTAGATTTACCATTATACCGGTAAGATAATCTTATATGTAAAACTTCCAGAGATGTCATTGGATTTACCATTCCCGAAAGATGTCATTGGATTTACCATAATGCAGGTAAGATAATCTTCTAATCTTTCAATTTCCCGAGATGTCATTGGATTTACCATTCTCCAGAGATGTCATTGGATTTACCATTTCCCAGAGATGTATTTGGATTTACCATAATACAGGTAAGATAATCTTCTAATGTTTCAATTTCACGAGATTTCAAGGGATTTACCGTGTTCCAAAGATTACTTTGGATTTACACTTCTCCAGAGATGTCATTGGATTTACCATTCTCCAGAGATGTCATTGGATTTACCATTCTCCAGAGATGTCATTGGATTTACCATTCTCCAGAGATGTCATTGGATTTACCATTTACCAGAGATGTCATTGGATTTACCATTTACCAGAGATGTCATTGGATTTACCATTTACCAGAGATGTCATTGGATTTACCATTTACCAGAGATGTCATTGGATTTACCATTTACCAGAGATGTCATTGGATTTACCATTCCCTGATGATGTAATTGCATTTACCATGTCCCAAAAATTCCTTTGGACTTACCTTTGTCCAGAGATGTAATTTGATTTACCATTTCCTAATGATTACATTAGATTTACCATTATACCGGTAAGATAATCTTATATGTAAAACTTCCAGAGATGTCATTGGATTTACCATTCCCGAAAGATGTCATTGGATTTACCATAATGCAGGTAAGATAATCTTCTAATCTTTCAATTTCCCGAGATGTCATTGGATTTACCATTCTCCAGAGATGTCATTGGATTTAATATTTCCCAGAGATGTATTTGGATTATCCATAATACAGGTAAGATAATCTTCTAATGTTTCAATTTCACGAGATTTCAAGGGATTTACCGTGTTCCAAAGATTACTTTGGATTTACACTTCTCCAGAGATGTCATTGGATTTACCATTCTCCAGAGATGTCATTGGATTTACCATTTACCAGAGATGTCATTGGATGTACCATTTACCAGAGATGTCATTGGATTTACCATTTACCAGAGATGTCATTGGATTTACCATTTACCAGAGATGTCATTGGATTTACCATTCTCCAGAGATGTCATTGGATTTACCATTTACCAGAGATGTCATTGGATTTACCATTCTCCAGAGATGTCATTGGATTTACCTTTGTCCAGAGATGTCATTGGATTTACCATTGTCCAGAGATGTCATTGGATTTACCATTGTCCAGAGATGTCATTGGATTTACCATTTACCAGAGATGTCATTGGATTTACCATTTACCAGAGATGTCATTGGATTTACCATTTACCAGAGATGTCATTGGATTTACCATTTACCAGAGATGTCATTGGATTTACCATTTACCAGAGATGTCATTGGATTTACCATTTACCAGAGATGTCATTGGATTTACCATTCCCTGATGATGTAATTGCATTTACCATGTCCCAAAAATGCCTTTGGACTTACCTTTGTCCAGAGATGTAATTTGATTTACCATTTCCTAATGATTACATTAGATTTACCATTATACCGGTAAGATAATCTTATATGTAAAACTTCCAGAGATGTCATTGGATTTACCATTCCCGAAAGATGTCATTGGATTTACCATAATGCAGGTAAGATAATCTTCTAATCTTTCAATTTCCCGAGATGTCATTGGATTTACCATTCTCCAGAGATGTCATTGGATTTACCATTCTCCAGAGATGTCATTGGATTTACCATTCTCCAGAGATGTCATTGGATTTACCATTTACCAGAGATGTCATTGGATTTACCATTTACCAGAGATGTATTTGGATTTACCATAATACAGGTAAGATAATCTTCTAATGTTTCAATTTCACGAGATTTCAAGGGATTTACCGTGTCCCAAAGATTACTTTGGATTTACACTTCTCCAGAGATGTCATTGGATTTACCATTCTCCAGAGATGTCATTGGATTTACCATTCTCCAGAGATGTCATTGGATTTACCATTCTCCAGAGATGTCATTGGATTTACCATTTACCAGAGATGTCATTGGATTTACCATTTACCAGAGATGTCATTGGATTTACCATTTACCAGAGATGTCATTGGATTTACCATTTACCAGAGATGTCATTGGATTTACCATTTACCAGAGATGTCATTGGATTTACCATTCCCTGATGATGTAATTGCATTTACCATGTCCCAAAAATTCCTTTGGACTTACCTTTGTCCAGAGATGTAATTTGATTTACCATTTCCTAATGATTACATTAGATTTACCATTATACCGGTAAGATAATCTTATATGTAAAACTTCCAGAGATGTCATTGGATTTACCATTCCCGAAAGATGTCATTGGATTTACCATAATGCAGGTAAGATAATCTTCTAATCTTTCAATTTCCCGAGATGTCATTGGATTTACCATTCTCCAGAGATGTCATTGGATTTAATATTTCCCAGAGATGTATTTGGATTATCCATAATACAGGTAAGATAATCTTCTAATGTTTCAATTTCACGAGATTTCAAGGGATTTACCGTGTTCCAAAGATTACTTTGGATTTACACTTCTCCAGAGATGTCATTGGATTTACCATTCTCCAGAGATGTCATTGGATTTACCATTTACCAGAGATGTCATTGGATGTACCATTTACCAGAGATGTCATTGGATTTACCATTTACCAGAGATGTCATTGGATTTACCATTTACCAGAGATGTCATTGGATTTACCATTCTCCAGAGATGTCATTGGATTTACCATTTACCAGAGATGTCATTGGATTTACCATTCTCCAGAGATGTCATTGGATTTACCTTTGTCCAGAGATGTCATTGGATTTACCATTGTCCAGAGATGTCATTGGATTTACCATTGTCCAGAGATGTCATTGGATTTACCATTTACCAGAGATGTCATTGGATTTACCATTTACGAGAGATGTCATTGGATTTACCATTTACCAGAGATGTCATTGGATTTACCATTTACCAGAGATGTCATTGGATTTACCATTTACCAGAGATGTCATTGGATTTACCATTTACCAGAGATGTCATTGGATTTACCATTCCCTGATGATGTAATTGCATTTACCATGTCCCAAAAATGCCTTTGGACTTACCTTTGTCCAGAGATGTAATTTGATTTACCATTTCCTAATGATTACATTAGATTTACCATTATACCGGTAAGATAATCTTATATGTAAAACTTCCAGAGATGTCATTGGATTTACCATTCCCGAAAGATGTCATTGGATTTACCATAATGCAGGTAAGATAATCTTCTAATCTTTCAATTTCCCGAGATGTCATTGGATTTACCATTCTCCAGAGATGTCATTGGATTTACCATTCTCCAGAGATGTCATTGGATTTACCATTCTCCAGAGATGTCATTGGATTTACCATTCTCCAGAGATGTCATTGGATTTACCATTTACCAGAGATGTCATTGGATTTACCATTTACCAGAGATGTATTTGGATTTACCATAATACAGGTAAGATAATCTTCTAATGTTTCAATTTCACGAGATTTCAAGGGATTTACCGTGTCCCAAAGATTACTTTGGATTTACACTTCTCCAGAGATGTCATTGGATTTACCATTCTCCAGAGATGTCATTGGATTTACCACTCTCCAGAGATGTCATTGGATTTACCATCTCCAGAGATGTCATTGGATTTACCATTTACCAGAGATGTCATTGGATTTACCATTTACCAGAGATGTCATTGGATGTACCATTTACCAGAGATGTCATTGGATGTACCATTTACCAGAGATGTCATTGGATTTACCATTTACCAGAGATGTCATTGGATTTACCATTTACCAGAGATGTCATTGGATTTACCATTTACCAGAGATGTCATTGGATTTACCATTTACCAGAGATGTCATTGGATTTACCATTCCCTGATGATGTAATTGCATTTACCATGTCCCAAAAATGCCTTTGGACTTACCTTTGTCCAGAGATGTAATTTGATCTACCATTTCCTAATGATTACATTAGATTTACCATTATACCGGTAAGATGATCTTATATGTAAAACTTCCAGAGATGTCATTGGATTTACCATTCCCGAAAGATGTCATTGGATATTTATATATATATATTTATATATATATTTATATATATATTTATATATATATATTTATATATATATATTTATATATATATATTTATATATATATATTTATATATATATATTTATATATATATATATTTATATATAATTTTTCAAATTAAGTGTTCGAAGTCCAAAACGAAATAAAGACAACAACAAAAAATGTAGAATTATCTGATGTTTTTAAATTATATTTCTTTATTGATCTCCTCGATTGATTTTACTTGGTATAAAGAAAAAAAAAAAACGAGACTGTCACTTGCAAAAAGTTCTGGTTCATCATGCCTTCAGCTTTTTGCGGTGATGCTGGTAGTGATAGGGTCAGGAGGTTATAGAGGGGGGGGGGAGAGAAGAGGTCGGGCTGAAGACAGGGTGTAAAGAGAATGAGTTTTTCAAATGAAAACAGAACTTAATATATATGTTTACATATATATATATAGAGAGAGAGAGATAATTATATATATATATATATATATATATATATATATATATATATATATACACACTTGTATAAATAAACAACAAAGAAAATTTTGGAATCGAGGTCTTGATTTTTTTCTTTTTATAATGGATATAGCGCCTGATCTACATAACCATTTTTTTTTTTGTCATAAAGATGTATTTTTTATTTAGAGATAATTTGTTTTTCTTTTCATATTGTATTTATGGATATGCAGTAAACGTATGCCCCTTTTTTAATTTATTTAGTCGTTCTTTTTTTATATATAGTTTGGAAACTTGAATTTTTTTTTTTAGGTTTTATGGGGAAACGCACACATATCTGATAAAAAAAATTGTGGAACAATCATGGGTTGAAGGATTTGGAGGTTGTGAAGGATGGAGAAATGGGGTTTAAGAACAAAGTTCAGACAGCCTTTTTTGTTCGTCGTACAAGCGACGTTGCTTATCTGTCTAGCGTTGACTGATACAATTACATATTCATCGGTCGCAAAGTGGCAGACAAAACCTTTGTCGTTTCTTTTTCTGTTTTTGATTTATTTATTTTACATAATTCTATCAAGGAAGCGTATTACAATTGGAGAGAATTTTTCAATGACATAAAAAGCTCAAAATCTAAACTGAAACTTGAAACTCAGTTATTTCTCTTATATCTGTAGCTTTTTATTTTCATCTTGTGACTTGTATTTTTTCTAAATTAAAATAAAAAAAAAATCACCATTATAAAAACAAAAAATGCATTTTTTTTTTTAAGATCTACCTACTAATTTAGATTTTAAAGTTAAAATTTTCAGAAATACCATAGTTCAAGAGCACATATGAACCATAATGCTTGACTTTTGCCTATACCCTCTTATTATAACCAGAAACGACTTACAAATCAAAAATTTAAATTATTTCAGAAGCGCTTTAGAATGTTGGCAGCTAAAATTCAAACACGACTACCTAAACAAACACACTGTCATCTATTATAAAAAAAAGGGCAGTTGTCTGTGTGTCCAGTCAGAAACTCTCTGCATGTGTATATGCATGCGTGGTTGTATGTCCAGCTGATAGTCAGACTACAAAACAAACATCCACAAAGTTGGTATATTCTTAATCAGTACTGCTAAAAATTAGAGCATATTATTCGTTCTACGAGTGTAAACTGGGGCCGGCTTTCGTCAGGATGGGGGGGGGGGCAGCTTATATTAAGAAAATGCAGACTAATTCCGCAAAGAATCTATTATATAAACGAGTTGTGTGTGTTTAGCTAGAGGGGAATGGGTGGAAGTAACAGTGGGGTGAAAAACGGATATAGATTACTTTTGCCCCAGACAACACTGGGTAACCTTGCTAGTAATATGTTTGTAAATAAGTAAAATAAGTCATCAATAAAATTGTAAACTTGTAAATAAGTAAAATAAGTCATCATGTCAGATTTTTTACATTGGACCTTAATAGCAAGACATCTGTAAAAATCGATATTTGATTCTGACTAGCCATTTCTTTTTCTTATACTTGCCATATTTTATTTATACTACTAAGAAAAAGCTTTAAAAAATGTAATTTGCTTAAATTGTATTCCAAAAATAATTTATCCAGCTAAGGATGAGTATTTTTAAATAATAACGCATACAACTAAAAATGTAAGGGAGATAATATTTTAACTATTATTAGTTATTTCCCTTACATCATTATTTATTTATTTATTTTATTTTTTTTTTTTCATCTTATGAGTGACAATATATTTTTATAAATTTAAACTACTCCCTTTAGGTACAGCCAAGTATAGGTAAACAAAACTGAAAATAAAATATATTAATTTTTTTTTTTTTTTTTTCAACCTAAATAGGATTGGGGACTGGATTTCATCTTACGGATCAAAAATGATCCAACAAAAGAAAAATAACATCTATAATAGAATACGTTTTTGCCTAGTGCTTTTTTTTGGGGGGGGGGGAGACAATTTTTAAGACCTATGAGTAAGAAAACAAACCATAGTTTTGGTATGTAAAAAAAAAAAAAAAAAAAAAAAAAATTAAAAAAATTAATATCAAATGTTACTCTACAATTTTTAGTAAAAATTGTTTAATCATAGTTGAGAGCAACCCAAAGGCTCCTTTTTACATTAGCGACTGCACAGGTGTAGAAAGATTATGCCAATCACCCTTGATCCTCACCTTTTTACTGCTGTGTTTAGCAACGGGGTGGGGGCATCAAGTACCATCTTTTTGAGCCTTTGGTATGACCCAAACAAATATTGAACTTTGGGCTTCCAACCTATTAGTGAACTCTTACCATTATGCAAAATAGGTCAGTCTTTTTCAATCCCAGGTTAAAATAAAAGCCAAAAATCGGCCTTTTGTTTTTAAATCATTAATATCGAACTCAAATGTTGGGTTGGTTCGACCAGAATCTATGAAACGACAATTTGTCTGCTCAAAATGCATTGTTTATAATGTCTCAGAATTCAAACATTTTCATAAAAACATCATAAAAACAGGTTCGTATTTGGCCACACCAGGTTGCAAGTTTTTTTTTCATTGGTTAAAAAAAAAAATATTTGATAATTATAATACAAATCAAATTTTGTCATGCAATTTTTTTTTTTTTTTTTTTTATCCTGTAGAAAAATTTATATTTCAAGTTTTAATGAAAGCAAAAGTGTATATCTTTTGTAGATTGATCTTTTAACCCAACGCATTTCAGGTGAAAACCTTACATACTTACATCTCATGTCGGAATGACTATAAATTCCAAAAATTACAAGAAAAATGATCCAGTAGATGACGAATTAAAAGTATTTTCAATTAAAAATATATATATATATATTATATAGATATATATAATAATCAGCTACAATTTGTTTACAAATAGAGGTACATGCTTAGTGCAAATTATTGAGTGCAGTTAATTCTTCCTGGATATTACGGAACCGCCAATATTAAAACATGCGCTATTTCATAATTTTTATTTTTACTTGCAATTATTTTTTTCTACTGGATTACTTTTCGTAATTTTTGGAATCTATACTAATTTCGACAGGATAGGCAAGTAAATAATGCTGCCAATTAAAATGTGATTGATCACCAATTTACACAAGAAACTTTTCTTTATTTTAATTTATTAAAAAAAAAAAAAATTCTATTTAAGAATTTATTTTCATATCTTTTTTTTTTTTAAATTTTTTTTATTTTGAGAAAAAAAAAAAAAAATTGTAAATGACTACAATAGTTCTGATCCGGCACTTCAGCTTTTTCTGTCTTCGGTCAGTTAAAAGTAATACTTCTAGACTGAGGTAATTTTACTTATTTTTGTCTCGATTTAGACTTTCCTTTGCGTGTGTCTGTGGGGTGGGGATTGGTGTAATGAGTTTTTCCTCCACACTGAAAACCCGGTCTTGTATCTAACTCTGCCATCGTGGGGAGGCAAATAAAGACTATATATATTTTTTTTTTAAATGTTTACATTCACAAAAATCCACTGCGACTCAAACGAAGAGCAGATGAAATAATTATAAGCAAACTCAGTCAAAATCACTTTTTTTTTTGGGGGGGGGGGGGTTCACATAGAACTTGAAATATTACTTTTCTACACAGAATATAAAAGGTCGGCATCATGTAGAATCAGATTTATTGTAGTCACCGATGATCGATATCTCAAGAAACATTAAAAAGGAAAATGTGATTAAACATTTTTGATAATCATCGGGATGGGGGGGGGGGAAGTATGAACCCCTTTTTGCATCTTTTTAAGTACTGGTAACTAAACTGTTTAATAAGAGATATCTATTAGATATATAAATAAAAACTCTAAAAACGCAACAGCTCCTTTTTACTGCTTAAAATTTGAATGTGTTTGAGTTATAAATCAAAATGTATTTTTCTTTTATGTGTGTGTGTGTGTGTGAGAAAAATAGATGAAAATAAAATTGAATAAATTACAATATTTAATCATCCATCAAATTCAACCTAATAATTGTAATAATGAAAATCCTTAATCCATGATTTTTTTTTTTTAAAGATACTCTTTTCAGCATAAGATAAAAATAATTTATTCCATTTTATTTTCATCATCTATTTTTCCTATTTATTAAATTGCTCTATATTGAGCTTTTATCTTGATAGGTTCCAATTTTGAAGATGTTTATAAATAACATTTTTATTTAAATATTTACTTCAGTGCTCAATACATGAGCAGAGCTTAGTAGTAGCATAAAAAATAAGTTTATGGTAGTGAGCCATGCAGGAACATTAGTGTTTAATTCCCGAACGCAATCACTAGGCTAAATTAAACAAACACTTCAGTATAGATCACACATGAGATAAGTATATTATTAAACAAAAAAAATTTTTTTTTTCTTTTTGTTTTGTTTAAAAATTTCAAGAATTCTAATTCGAATCAATAGAAACTTTGCATAAAATGTAATAATTTACCAAAATTAAAAGGAAGAGAGCTGGAACTTTACTTAGCATACTGTTTCTAGTCGACAAAAAACGGTTGATCTCAGAAGAGAAAAAGGTGTTGGGGGGGGGGGAAATGGGCAGTGTTTTAAACATATTTGTTTGGAATTCCATCTGTTACCATGGAAACATGTTTCAAAAGCTGATTCTACACGTATAGATTGGAAATTTCTCAAAATGTCCAGAGCTTCATCCGTTATGAGACATGGATGGTCATTAATTTGAAATGGTAATTATTGTTTAAAGAATGCAATTGGAGAGAAAAAAAATTTGGGTTTGTATTACTGTACACATAGATTCGAAAAAGTTTTCAAAAAACAAATATAAAACAAATAAATGTCATCAAAGGCAAGATAAGTTACTATTCTACCTAACTGGATAATTTTTTATATTTTTATTTAATGCAACATGTTTATTCGGCTCGAAAACGTGTTTACCGATGTATTGGAAAATTTAAACTGTCGCCCGACTCTGTTGAACACTAAGTTTGGGAAAATGAGTTAAAAATAAAAAATATACAAAATAATGTTAGAAACTCTCTCAATGTGACTGTGACATAGGTTGATATATATTCCGTGGGGTTTTAACAGTATATTGTATAGTTTTTTTTTTATTTTTAACTCATTTTCCCAAACTTAGTGTTCAACAGATAACATTTATTTGTTATATATTTGTTTTTTGACAACTTTTTCGAATCTGTGTATAGTAATGCAAACCTCAAAATTTTTCTTTCTGATAGAGCTCAGTTCTAAACAAGACACCCAAGAATATATACAAATATTGGTGAGTAAAGGTTACTTTTGACATTTTTTTTTTTTTTTAAATAATCAGTTAGAAAATTAATTCAAAACTGAATTTTTTAGATGAGGGCTGATTGTTTCTATCACTCGTATTGATAGGACTATTGTTCTCATCTTCTGTGTTATTTATGCAACATTTCTTATTTAGAGTTGTCTCCTCTTTGTCAACCAATTTTTTTTCACAAATTCGAAACTATAACCATAAAATAGAAACTACCTCACAGAATACAAAAATCTACCGAGCCAGTAATTGTTCTAATGTCTTTTCCAATCAACAACTAGCATGTCTGAAAATGGTTGAAGGACATACCAACCAAAAAATTGCAATAATACTCAACATGAGAAGAATAGTCCAATCAATACAAGTAGTATAATTCAAAACTTCTTATATAAATTCAGAACTTGTGATATACATGTTAAAAAAGAAAAATTTTAAATATAGCAAAAATGAATACCATTTCGTAGTTTTTTTGTTTTTTTAATTCCAAAATTAACTTATCTTCTTTGAAAGTAATTTACGTTAAACACGAATAGTTTGAATTGAACTTAGTGACCAGTCTTCTTGACACAAAAAAGAAAAAAAAAATGTATACACACTTCATTGTGCAAAAAAAATTTTATGAACTGGATTTTAAGATAAAAAGTGGCATTTACTTTTTCATTTAAGAATATTTTGATGTTTATTGGAATAATAAGCAACCAACACACTAATTAGAGCGGGGTGAAGTGGGGGGGTGGGGGTGATTAACACAAAAAAATACATTTCATTATTCAATATTTCGTTTTATGTATGAAATTTTTCCATAATAATTGAAACATAATATGGAATCAATATATTAAGTTTGTATTCATTTTTTTCCTGTTCAAACTAGTACGTTTCTTTGCTTCTTTTCTTATTCCTGAATACACCAACACTTTGTTACAAATTTTCTTCAAGAATTTGGATATTACAAATTATGACGTTTAAAAAAAAAAAAAAAAAAAAAGTTTTTTTTTTATATATTTGCAAATTCAATCATTTCATTGAAAGTAATTCGTCAAAAGTAAACTAAAAAATAATCCTAGATAAATGATGCAGTTTGATGTTACACGATTGCATAACACACGCAAGAAAATTGATTAGTACTGATATCCTTAAAAAACTTGAAGTGCAGGGGAGGGGAGCACTGGAGGTTGTATTTTGGTTTTGTTTTGTGAACAAACTAACAAAAGAAATTTTTAGTTAAAAAAAATGTACAAAAGTAAAAAAAAAAAAAAATTTCCTGCATTTTTTCTTTTTTTTTTTTTTTGCCATTCAAGACAAAAAAGCAAAAATCAAGATTAATTAAAAAAAAAAAAAAAAAAATTGTTTCAGAAATTTTTCAATAAATGCATTCAAGTCAGAGGATAACATTTCTCTTGAAAATTTACAAAAAAAAAAACTAATATTAAAAGGAAAAGAAAAGAGAAATAACAAAATACCCCGCCCCCTCGAAAAAAAAAAAAAAAAAAAAAAAAAAAAGCAGCCAATGTCTTTTTGGCCAGGGCCATATTAGTTTTAAGGAAATGCAGAACTTCTAGATTAAGAATGTTTATCTGACGATCCTAATTTGGTGAAACCGAAGCAGTAAACTTCTGCTCATAAATAAACTTCTGCTTCATAAATACATTTTTTTTTTTATTTCTTTTGCACATTTCTATTATGATGTACACAATATAGATAGTGACCCCCCCTCTAAAACACTTATTTTTACAACTTTTTATATACTTCCTAGATTATAATATCTCAGATTTACAAAACGAGGTCATCTGCATCTTTTACTTCAGCGACTTTTCTGTTATAAAATTTGCGCTGTGATTTCATTTCTCTACTACTATGGCACGATGTTTGACCTAGAAAACCACACGTTGACATTCGTTGAAGCACCTACTTTTTTAACCATTCAATTTCAACCATTATCAATTCTCTCCCTCGTGGCAAGTTATCAGGCTATTCACCTCAAGGCTTCGGGTTCGAGCCTCTCTCCCTACCAAAACATTTTTTTCTTTTATATCGACAAACACCCGGACAATCTTTCTGGAAATGAGTAAATACTTGTGTCTATTCCTATTAACATGGTATCTTCAAATAAAAATATTTATAGCTCTAGTATACCACTATTGAGCTAACTAAACGAGAATGTGATCTATTCATATGTAATCACTGGCTAAAGTAGTTAAATTACATATAAACATTAGATACAGGGTGGGGCAGAGCAACTTGCTCATTTGGAATATATTTGAAATTTAGATAAGCAAGCTGCTCACTCACAAAATCTACATAAGTATGATAGTTTAATTTATGCAGATTTCATACTTATTATTAAAGAGCTATTGATTATTATATTGTACCCAATAGATAATACCGATTTCAAAAGCTTAAAGTAATGACTTGTGTGCCATCAGCTAGAAACAAAACCAAAACATTTAGTTCTCCAGCATTATTCATCATTGTGCATGCATAGAAGCCACACATTAAGTCAACTTATGCTTGCCAAATTACAATCTTTTCAATTTTTACCTCTTAGCAGCTATTTTTATCAGCTAAAAACCAAATCGAATTTGTTTCCCCTATATATCAAGTTTCAAGTCTGTAGATTAAAAATTGGCAGTAGTTTGGTCACTTATTTTCATTTATATATATATATATATATATTTGCTTTTGTTATTTTAAGCAAATTGAACTGTTCCTTTTTTTCTTTTGAGGTTTTTTTTTTGTTTTGTTTTTTTTCTGTGGAAAGCTACCATTTATTAAGTTGCCTGACGTGAACTTCTGGTTTTAACCGACCATTTGCTCGAAACTGTAAATTTGTTTATATTAATAAAAAATATATCTTACTCTTTTTTTTTTTATTAAGCATTCTTAATAACCTCATTAGTTATCACTCTTGAATACCTTTAACCTGGTGTGTGTGTGAGTGTGTGTATGTATATATATATATATATATATATATTCCAGGTGTAATTGTTGAGAAGATTTGGTGAATCTTACAGTATTTAAATAAGGAATAAATGTGTTCTTAATATTCTTCAATTTCAATTAATAAAACGTTATCGCATCTTGCATTTTTTATTTTTTTAACAAAAAAAAAAAAAAAAAAAAAAATATCGATGTGATGCCATTTACATTTGTTAGTTTAGAATTTGTCTTCACATCTGGTGAATTTGATTTTGTATTTAAATGTATACATTTTAAATAATGATACACTTCTGACGATTGGACATCCTGTGAAACTGCAATTGAGCGTTACGGTAAGGCCAAATTTAAACACATGTTCATGTTTGCATAAAGAAACAAACAACTTACCACTTGTGAAAAAAGCCTCCACTTAATTTATAGCATAAAAACCAGCACAGGAATAAGAAACCCCACTTGTGATCAAGCCGTCTCATTTTGTATCTCAACATGAAAAACACTCATCACATCTAGCCACACTGAAGAGTTGAGATATGACAAAACAGCTGTCTGTGTATGGCATTTGCACACATGCACACACATATTAGTAATCCAATATAATAATATTAGTAAAAATGACCAGAGAGATTGATTGTTAAATATGTGACTTTCATTGAGAAACACTCATCACATCTAGCTACACTGAAGAGCCGTGATACAAAACAACTGCTGTTCGTGCATTATAATTGGATATTTAAAAATGCATTTTAAAGTAAAAGCACTATTGTGTAATTATGTGACAAATTGAAATTAGTAAAAAAATTACCCAAGAAATGATTACAAGAAAAAATAAAATTTATCGGATAAGGTAGTTTTACCTGTTTAGTCTGTTCCGGTTAAGTCGTTTTTTTTATGCAGAATTATCTCCCTTGTTTCCATATAACTTTTGCTATTTCAAATTAGAAAATGGCGGATACAGGATTATACAACTTTTATTTTTTTTTTTGCATGAATTAATTCTAGCAGATCTTCTATTCAATCATTTTTTTTTTGTAATTTTTTACTAATTTTAATATGACATGTAAGTATGTAATAGTGTTTTTAGTTAAAATATATTTTATATACAATTATAACGCACAAGCATCAAACAGTGGCTTGTGGATGACACACTGATATATATTAGTAAAAATGACCAGATGTATAATATTAATATTAGTAAAAATGATCAAATGATTAATTACTTTTGTAAGAGCATAATATATTTATTATATAATTCGTATACAATAGTTCAAATAAGCATAAAATATCAGTGGTCTCGCAAGGCCACACAAAACTTTGCCTGTGGGGCTGAAAGCGAAACAAGTGCATGCTTGTAAGCTAATGCATCAATTCGGGTAACGTTTCATGTGATCACACGAAATAATACGCTCCAGTCAATGAGATCTTCTTCAGGACATAATACATTATACGGAGTAATACAAGTAAATATCTATGAAAGAAATGCAACATATAGGTTGAATGTGCTGTAATAAAATAGTTTTAAAAATAATGTAAATCAAAATAGAAAAGGCTAAAGAAAAAAGCTGAAAGTGTCTATAAGGTTAATAATTTCAATATTATATCGTATACTTGTGTTTTGACATCTTAATATATTTAACAACGATCTTAGTAATGGCACCCTTTGTTTGATCTATTGAGAAAGTCTACATTTATTTAACATAATTGCTTATCAGATTAAAATAATTTAGATACTATTAATTTTAAAGATTGTAAAATGTTAATTTAAATACATAACAGTGAATAGAGAACTCTTGGAATTTAGCATCATTTTGAATGATAATATTAAACAACTAGCAGATGTTTTCTAGATTATCGGCACCATTTTTTGATCTTACAATTGACAACATCCTATCTAAAAGTTACACACATGTCTGTGTGTCTAAAGAAGCTTTGAATATTTTATTTAAAAAAAAAAAATACTAAAATTAAAAAAAAAATGCAGTTTAAGTTCTTGGAAAAAAACCCAACTAAATTCAATATATATCACAGACTTAGCACTTGCATAAGCCAACTTTCTGCTAGAAAATCCACAATTACAAAGAATATAACGCTGGAAAAAAACAAAAAAAAAGACCTTATACTTAAATGTTTAAATAGAAAATGGGGATTATCAGCTCTTTACCCTGTAGCTGTTTTGGAGATTTAAAAACAGGACAGTTGTTAAATACATTGATCTCTGGTTATTTTCCACAATAACAAAATCTAGAGACAATTTGGTTACTTTTTTACACATATATATATATATAAAACCTATAATATTATTTGAGATATTAATTAGCATATAAATTATATAAGAAAAATACACATTTCATAATACTAATTTTAAAGATTGTAAATATTTTTGGAATCTCGCATCATTTTGAATGATAATACTATTAAACAACAACCGGGATTTTTCTATTTTATTTTCACTTTTTTTATGTTACATCCTCCCCGCCCATTTTTTCCCCCCAAACTATCGTAGGCATACAATTTTAATGTCGTTATAGATAAGAAAATTGTTCATAAGAACCTGAAACAAATTTTTAGTATAAAAAAAAATCTTAAAAAAAAAAACTTTCAAAAGTAGCGATTATATGTATTTCATGCCTACTAAACCGCATTCAATGCATTGTGTGAAGAAGGCTCCATTGAACGGAAGCTTCTAATGGGTTCTTAAAGAAACCTTGATGAACGTAATATTTTATGATGAATAATAGACCTGACAATGGTCGGAGGAGATTGGTTGAAGCATCTTATAAATATCAACATTGGTAAAGATAATAGTCAAAGGATGTGAATTTCATTAATTACCATTTTTTTTTCTTTTTATTTTTAAAGAAATGCAAAAAAAAAAAAAAAATGGTGAGTTGATTACTATGAAATTTGCACCTCAAACAATCATGGTTTGATCAGTTTTATGGCATTTCATTTGCAGACGGATGCATTAATAAGCATTTTTCCTGGCAAAGAAATATGGGTTCATACCTTCCCCCTCCAAGTGTATTGGAGCGTACATAGATGCAACAGACAAGGTTTAAAACTGGCTTGTCGGTTGGTGCCAGTAACGTTCAGCAATTCAATACCAAGTGCACATAAAAACTGAACATGATTGACCTTATAATGTAAAGGTGAAAATAATTTTGAGGGGTATCCAAGGTGGCCTTTTTTTTTTTTTTTTTTTTTTTTATTGTTGTTTGCCAACATGTTAACCGATGATTCTGGACAAAAAAAAAATGTCAGATCGAGTTTTATTCTTTTTTCAGTTTCACCAAACATAAACAACGTTTTTATGAGTTTTTTTTTTCTATTTTTGAAATCCAAATGTCAGGTGAAAAACACGTGTGTGTGTGTATTCGGAATGACATTTTACAATTGGTGTTGATATCCAAAAAGCAGAAAGAGAAATTCAAACAGTGGGAAGTGAGGGAGAAGGGGTATATTTTAGATATAGAATAGAGAGAAAAATGGAAGTGGGGGGGGAAAGAAAGATGGGCAGAAGAGGAGAGGGAGAGATGGGACAAGAAATGCAGTTGGAGCAGAAAGAGATCTAAAACAAAAGGAAGAATTAGAAAAAGAAACAGCAAAACTTAATACTGTGAGTAGAGTGACTATAAGAGGAGGAGGAGAACGATGGGAGGAGAAAGATCAAAGAGCAGAAAAAAAATCAGGAAAAACGTCTTTACTTGATACAAGGAGAAAAATAGGTAAAAATACACATCTACAAAAGTCTGTATCGTGTTCTAGAAGAAAAAAATAGTAATAATAGTAGCAGGGAGAGAATTATGATGATTTGTCAAAAATATGAAAAACTAATAAAAGTGAGGGTGTCTTGTTTTGTTTAACGCATTTGTTATTAGTTTGAAACAAAAAGAAAAACGGATTACAGCAGCAACGGTGAGCCAAATTAATATACAAGAAGCCAACAATGCCATCCCCTCCACATGGAAATGAGGAAGTGGGAGGCTTCTTTGTTCCATTAGCCAGACGAACCTTTTCTTTTTAACCGTATACATATTTTGCTTATTCGATAGAAGACGTGCGTGGCTGAAAATTCAGGTTTCCTTTTGGTTTTAGAAGCACAAATGAAATATAATTGCTGACTTTTGCTTTTAGAGTTTAATCCAAGCAAAAAAAAAAAAAAAAAAAATGTAATTCCATTCAATAGCTAAAAGTCTTGTTTGAAAATCACTTGAATTTAAAAGGACCATGATAGTATATACACAAACTATTTCCATTCATTATGGATAAAAGCATTAAATAAAAAAAAAAAAAAAAAAAAAAAAGGCTAACATCTGTCTACATCATGACTTTTGAGATTTGAATTAACTTTCAAACTGCTGAAAACAAATTTTTCTTGTGGGGGGTGGGGGGTGAATAAATCTTTAAAAAGGCAAATGTCATTATTGTTCATTTATGCTCCGAAACCAAAGGGAAACATAAATTTACAACTGCACCTCTGTCATATAAAAGAACTGATTTTTTTTTTTCTTTTGTTAAATATAGTTTGTTTGAACACAGCAAGTGCGCATGTGTGCGCGTATCACTTTCTTTTTTTAATTTTTTGTTTTATACGTTTCTGTGCATCTCATGGTGCCCAAGTGTTTATTTCGTAACGTTCATTTTTATTTTTTTTTGTTGAGACAAAATAAATAGCAAAGCGTTTAGATAGTTGTCGCCAGTGACTGATGAATAGGTGGTTGGTAGCAGCGAACATGTTCTACAGGGGTATTGTCTCCATCGCTCGATTTCAGATATTTGTTCAGGACAGCAAAGATTTGGTTGTTCAGGATTTGGAATTTGCGAATACGGTCAACCATCTTCTTCAGCATCTGAAAAAAACAAAAAAAAATTTAGTTCAGTACAAAACGAGTGCAGAAGGATGATAATTCCAATGTGGAGAAAGTATTTATTTGCTTCCTCTGCAAATCGGATGTGGCTTTGATGAAGACGTTATATTTTGGACTCCTGGGCATCGTCAGGTAACCTAGTAAAGCACTGCGAATGTCAATTGTTATTGAATATAAATATTCAATACAGAAAAAAATAAACCACTGTCTGTGCCTATATCGAAATGCAGATTCCATGAACTGCCTGCATGTTACAATGACCTGCTTTCCGGCTGATTACAATGTGGTAGCCTTCAAGTCCAATGAAACAAATTCTTGTTGAGCCGTCCCATTAAATAATCTAAATTCTATCCAATCTACACTGTTAATGATCACTACACTACCATCTTAAGTTCATTGACCCTTATCCTTGAGTTGCTTTGGGCCTTGATAAGTGGTGCCTCGTTTGTGAAAAAAAAAAAAGTTAATGAAATGTCGGAAAAACAAAGTCGCAATAGATATTTACAAAAATTACGGATCAAATGTTCCAGCAAGATAAACAACTTTGGAATTTTAAGAAACAATAATAGAATTTTGTTCTGATTTAGTTTTGAGATAAGGGCCGATTGTTTATATTACTTGTATTGATCGGACTATCGTTCTCATCTTGAGCATTATTTGTGCAATGTTTCAGTCAATGTAGCCTTCCACGTTCGTCAGGCATGTTAGTCGTGACCCTGAAAAAGAAAAATTTGTACAACTCCTTGCTTAAAATTTCAACAATAAAAGGGAGATAATTCCCTGTAGAACTTTATCAGAGTTGCCTGCCTTTTGTCAACCAAATTTTTTTTCCATATATATCTGCACTGAAGATTCCCGAAAGGATGAAACACTAGTGTCTATAGGTATTTAATAATTATTACAGTAAAAAAAAATAATTATATATATATGAAACCACGGTGAAAAAGCAAAAAATAACTCTTAATATGAAACCATCTACAGAGCCAGTAACTTTCCTCCTTTCCTTTCCTTTCTTTTCCAAGATGCCTGATGAAGGTTAAAGGCTACAAAACCGACCAAAACGTTGCACAAATAACAATGACGATGAGAACAATAGTTCAATCAAAACAAGTAACAGATATAGAGTTTAGTATCAAAACAACGACCTGGAATCACGTTAGTGACGTCAGAAAAAGAGTTTCATTTATGCACGTAGACCAGTTTAGAGTTGAGTGAACGATCTCTGGATGCCCAGGGAAAGCTATCAGGCGCAAGAGATAGCTAACTGTAAACTCCAACAAGAGTTGCATAACTCCGGAAGGGAATCCAAATAATAAAAGATTAATTTAAAAAAAGAAAAAACAAAAAAAAACTATAATTTGTGTCTTAACAATATCTATTTTCAGAGGGAAAAATTAGGTGAGGGGCATGTGCAGGAAGCAAAGAAGCAAAGAAAAGAAAACAAGGTATGTGTATATCTCAGCACCTTGAAACGAGAAAATATGTTTTGCTAAAAAATTGTCTTTCATGTTATTGTCACGTCAGAAACTGTTTTGAATGTTATACATGCATTCTGCTGTACAGTCATAACTATACCAAACCAAACTTTATGATGTGTATACGTGCATCCACTAGACGATAGAGATATATAATTATAAATATGTATGTATACACATTATACAGACAACACAGCCACGTTTACCTATACACATCATGATCTCTGGCCTTCGGGACAAGATCAAAGTGTAGTATCTGTTCCGGCAGATGCTGCACGTAAGATAATTTGTACCAGTCAATGGAGGGGAAACCCTCTATACTGGGACAATTATTATTTTTTTGGTAACCAGAGTGCCCCCTTTTTGCCTACTTTTAGGGGAGCTGGTTTTTACCTCACATTAAAAACGGCCTTGTGCCTAATTTGCTCAGTGGGGGAGCAAATAAATACCATCTGTTCTCTCAGTTACTAAACTTGACCCACCACCGGGCTTTCGGGCTAGGTTAAGGTGTTTTTTCTTACTAACCTTTGTTAGTTAGGACCGACCCCCTCCTTTGGGGAGTCAGGACCTAGAGGACCGACTCCACATTTGTGGGAGCTTGGACCCGGAAACCGATCCCCTCTGTTGGGAGACTGGAATCTCGGGACCAACACCACTATCGCTGGTAGTTGAGACCTTCTTTTTTTCATTTGTTGTTTTTGCATGTTGTTTTTTCTTCGTTTCGGTCTCACTTCTCGAGACTGGGATGGTCTAATTTCTCAACACTTAATTGCCTGAGCAGCACTCTGACCTGCCAGGCCCAAACTTTGTCTATCTTCGCTGCTCTCCCAGTGGATCGAGCAGACAGGGTTCTCTTTCTCGCTTCCGTTGGGGTAAGTTAGTGGGTAGGGTGACGTGGGGTAGGGCGGGTGCTTCGTTTCTGCTCCCCTCTGTGGGCAGGGATGCCTATCCCCTCTCTCTCTTAATTGCGACGCGGCACTCTGACCCGCTAGCACCCACTGCGTCTTTCTTCTCTGCTCTCCCCCCTCGCGGGGGGATCTGAGCTGCTAACCCGACGTCCCCGTGAGGGGAAGTCAAAAACTCTAATTTCTTCAAAGTCCGCTCCTCCCCCTCCTCCCCCTCCATTCCCCTGGGTTTTCTTTTCCCCCACTACACTTTGGTCCGCGCCAGCGGCCAGTGCAACCGCCACGATGCCAGGCAGGAGGGGTACGTCACCCCAAATGCGCAGCATCTCAACTGCGAACGACTCCCTATGTGAGGGAGCTGATGCATCTCCCGGCGAGACGGCGCCAGGAAACAAGGTAGGGCCCCGGCGCGCGGCGACCTTGGAAGAAAGCGGGAGGGTAGGGCCGCAGCCCGCGGCGACCCCCCAAAAAGCACCTGCAACCGCTCCCCACGAGGGCAACCCAGCGGAAAAAGCTGCCGTTAAGTCACTAGCTGGGGAAAGTGCAGAACCCAGCCAACCAGCTGCACCCCAGGACGGCAGAACCAAGGGAGGAAGACCGGGGAACCCATCCCCCGCTCCCCCAAAGGGCGACTCCCCAACAGAAAAGGAGGAAAACAGCACCGCGGACCAAACCGAGGCGCTGGACGAAGATGTAATAGCCTCCATCTGCTCACTATTCGGCGGGGAAGACAGTGATTGGCCCCCCAACACTCCCCAAGAGGACCAAATACGGAAAAGGGGTGACTCTCCGGCCAGTGGTAACAAAAGCAAGCTGGAAGGAGAGACACCCTTGACAGTACCCACCAAGGTTTCAGCTGGGAACACGGCACCAGAAGGGGAGACACCTCCATCCCCCAAGGGGACAGCCACCCAGCAAAGGAAGAAAATAAGAAAGGGGAGCGGCCCGGAGAGCAAACCAAGCCAGGACGAAACAACGCCAAAGACACAATGGCCTACTTTGCCTGGTAACAGCCCCGTTCCGAAACCAAAAATGCCCATAACAAGAGAGAGCCCCACAACACCAGCTACGCCCCCCAACCCGAGTCCAGCTGACACCCACCAGGATGGAGGACCGGCATGGGGCCCCAAAGAGCAGCAAGGGAAGTTGACGCCCGAAGACTACAGAGCACTCTTCGACTCCACTTACAAGGAGTATACCCAGGGGAACAACATCCAACCCCTCCCGGGTCAAGTGGAAGTTCTGGAGAAAAGAGTGCTCTCGCTGATAACTTCAGACACCAAGACAAGGGGTCTGACGGGCGTCAACAAGGACACCATGATGAACGTGTTGCTGGAGCAGAACATTCCCGCCAACTACATCTGTAGAAGGAGTTACGCACAGTGGGATGTTCTGCTCCCCACCTCCGAAGACGCAGTCAGGCTGTCCAGGACCTGCCATCAGAGCAGGAACATAAAGCTCCAACCCATCTATATGAACAAGAGGAGAGCAAATGTTTCTGCTCTAAACGTCCCCTGCTATATGGAGGCCAAACAACTGGGGGCTATCCTAAGCCAGTATGGGGACGTAGAGGAAGTCACCCCGGTCCGCGGATTAAGAAACATCATGACCGGGGACTACAAAATACAGATGGTCCTGGACAAGGCTGGATTCTACGCCATCCCAGCCACACTCAAGTTCGGAGAGTGGACACTCTCCCTTATAGTGGAAAGGAGGAGGCCCCATTGCTGGCTGTGCACACAACAAGGGCATATGGCGAAGGACTGTCCGAAGAGGAATGGAGGGAAGAAGCCCACAAAAGCGGCGGGAACAAGCGTGACAACAAATCAAGCCGCTGCTCCCGCGCCGGCCGCAAATCCTCCAGAGGCACCGACAGGCTGGGTGACAGTCGTAAAGAAAGGCAAGACCAACAAACAGCCATTCTTGCAGACAGTCACCCAAGACCAAGAACAACCGAAGAGCGAGACGGAGAAGATGGACACACAGACACCCTCCTCCTCAAACAAGAGGAAACTACCAGAATCTGAGGAGGAGGCCGCGTCAGAGGCAGAGGAAGAGACAACAACAGTCTCTATGGCCCTGAGCGCAACAGAGATCAGGAGGGCCAGGAGGAGGAAAAGCCGCAAGACACGCGCAAACCCTCCTACCCCCACTGAGACTGAGAAGGACTCCCTCGCAACAACAACACAGGATGAGCCCCCTGTGATCCCAACACCCCAGCAACCCGAACAACCTTCCCCCTCTCCTATAAAGGCCCCAAGAAACTCTTCCCGCCCCTCATCCCGTGACAGGAGCCAAAAAGAAGAAAACGAGCAGGCTACCCCCTCCCCAAGCGCTCAGCCTCCTCATCAACCAAAAGAGGTCCCCTCCCCCACTCCCAAAGTCCGCACTGAACGGACCAAAAAGCTCCCCTTCCTGCCAGGAAGCAGGATTTGTGAAACAGACCCTCTCCAACCGGCTCCGGACCTTAAAGGACAACAGAAGGTCCGGTACAATAAACTCAAAAACTTTGAAAAAGTCGGTGGAGACCTAGTAACAGACCCCACTAAATTCAAGGACGCTCCCTTGTTGACCACTTTCGTTAGGGTCGACAAGGACGCTAGGACTGGAGGAATGTGGGCAATGATTAAGGCAGCGAAGAATGCGATCCCAGGCCAGCAGCTGGTGGATAGGGACCATCCTTCGCTGACCAACATTTTCTTTAAATGTGAGGGTAGAATCCCCATGTATGTACACCCATCGCTATACAGGGCACTCAAACTAACCTTCCCCCTGGACGTGGGGGGCGTGGCCAAGGATGGATCACCTTCATCGGATTTACTTACCGGCAGCCTTGGCCAGGCCTGCCATGTCCTCACTGCCCAGGATTTCAGACCCGTCTGTGACAGTGCTTGAGGTAAGTGATCATGTCTTTGAACTTGGCTACATTGAATGTGAGGGGCATCAGGTGTCGAAGCAAGGCCTCGCGCGTTGTGAGAGACTTGGTGTCCCTCAAGGTAGATATTGCCGCTATCCAGGAGACCCACTTTGTTTGTGACGGGGATTGTCAGGTGTTGGTAAACGATTACGATGTCTACTCAGCATATGGCAATACCTATAGTCGTGGAATCTCCTTGCTAGTGAGTCGCACCCTGTCAGCGTCGGTGAATGTTGTTCACGCAGGCGAGGACGGGCGGGCGCTTGTTGTTGATGTTGCTGTTAATTGTAGTGTTTTTCGGATTGTTGCTGTTTATGCTCCCAATGCTGCTGTAGAGAGGGCAACCTTTTTTCGACGGTTGGAGGGCTTCTTAGTGGATCCGGAACGGTTAGTTTTAATGGGGGATTGGAATGCAATCCTTGATCCCAAAATAGATAAGGTCGGGGGGACTAGCGGGTCGGCGTGGTGTGACAGCAGTCTGTCTGACCTGATGGCCTCGTGCGATCTCGTCGACAGATTTCGTCTGGATCATCCGGGGCGGGAGATGTGGACGTGGCATCCTGTAGTGCCTTCCCATCCAAGCACTTACTTGGATCGGATGTTAGTTAGAAGAGGCGATGTAGACTTCCTATCTTGCCCCACGTTCCACTTGCTAGGACACTCGGACCATAAACTTGTTATGGCCCGTTTGAGCTTAGGTGCTAGGCCTAAACTGGCCGGATACTGGAAGTTCAACAGCACCTTGTTGGAGCTGGAGGACTACCGGTTGAAGGTCACTGAGCTAATTCAGCGGGCTTTAGTGGGGGCGGTTACAGGGAGTAAGTGGTGGGTTAGTCTCAAGGCCAAAATTAGGCGCTTCTCTGTCCAGTATAGCCAACGCCTCGCGATAGATAAGGCTAAGGCAAAGAAGCGTTTAGAGGATAAGCTGACCCGGGCGGTGGAGGGGGGAGACCCCCTAGAGTTAGCACTAGCTAAACAAGATCTCAACCGCTTGGCTAGCGAGCGGTATGAAGGTCAAGTAGTTAGGGCTAGGTTAAAGAAAGTTTCTAACGAGGCTGTGAATGTTGACGCTGTTGAGCGTAAGGCTGCTTTAAGGCGCGGTTCGGATGGGTACATTCGTAAAGTACATAACCTGGAAGGACACCCCTTAGTATCGACTCGGGAGATCTGCGAGGGGTTTCGGGAGCATCTATCGGTGCGCTTCACCCAACTACCCGGACTCAGGGTTGATGAGTTTGGCAGCTATTTGGCTGACTCGCCCCGCCTCACGGCGGCTCGGGCGGCTAGCTGTGATGGTCTTATTACTGAACATGAGGTCATTACTGCGTTGAAGCAGGTCGGCTATAACAAATCCCCGGGGCTTGATGGTCTACCCTACGAGTTTTACTTGAGGCTGTCGCCCATGTTGGTCCCTATTCTGAAGGATATGTTCAACCATTGGTTTGCCCAGGGTTCCATCCCTGGACAGGTGACCAAAGGTGTGATCACATTGCTGAGGAAAGGTCAACGGCATGGTGGGAGGGAAAACTTTGATGATTTTAGGCCCTTGACTCTGCTAAACACAGAGTTAAAGATTTTGGCAAAGATTCTTGCGAATCGCTTGCAGGTTGTCATCACTGACTTGATCGAACCGGACCAGACTTATGCTGTGAAGGGGAGATCGATTCAAGACAATTTGCACTTGATACGCTCGATCATAGAGGGGACAGAAGACGACGCCGAAGCCGCGCTGATCAGTTTGGATCAGTCCAAGGCATTCGATAGGGTCGACCATCGGTTCCTAGGATCTGTGCTAGAGGCCGCCGGATTTAATCCAGACTTCCGCAAGTGGATCTTTGTTCTGTATGACAGGCCGACGGTAGCGGTGCAGATCAACGGTAAGCTGTCGGAGTCATTCGCTGTCTCTCGGTCGGTGCGACAGGGTTGTCCGCTGTCGCCTCTGTTGTATGTCCTGGCGTTGGAACCCCTCCTTCGCAAGTTAAGGGACGAGGCGGCTACACCAGTCCTGCGCGGAATAGCTCTCCCTGGAGGCACACGAGCCAGGGTTTCCGCGTTCGCCGATGACGTCACCGTGTTCGTGTCTTGCCTCACGGACGTTCAAGCGGTGGTCGAGGCGCTCGCTCGATACGAAGAAGTAACAGGGGCCATCTTCAACCGTAGCAAGTCTGTTGGCCTGCGGTTGGGGGCCTGGACCGGGGTAAACTCGCTTCCAGGTATTTTCAGCTGGACCGATGGACCGGTCCGCATTCTCGGTGTCTGGTTTGGACCGGGACTTCAGCTGGAAAAGAATTGGTCGGAAGTACAGTCTAAGGTCAAATCGTCAGTAAAGACTTGGATTGGAAGGAAATTGTCCTTGAAGGGTCGGGCGGAGGCGTGTGCTACATACGTCTTTCCGCTCATCCTTTACCGTTTGTCTGTACTTCCTCTCCCTGCAGAACGACTAACCCGCTTACAAGGGCGCCTCGATTCACTTTTGTGGAACGAGGGTAAGCATTATGTCTGCAGAGAGGTCTGTGTTCAAAATCCGAGCGAGGGAGGCCTGGGTCAGCCCAGTCTCTTGTGTCATAGAAACGCCGAGAGATTGGCTTTCCTGGGTCGTTCGCTTGAAGGAGACGCTCCTTGGGTCCCTGTGGTTGAGAACTCGTTTCCCAACCTCAAACCCAACCCTTCGGTAGAAGGTCGTCGTAGACCGAAGGGGGAGTCCAAGTTCTTCTCCGAATGCCGAACCGCTCTTAGAGCTTTGCCGGGGACCAATGTCCTCGATCAGCCAAGGAAGAAACTGTATCGGGATTTAGTGGAGGGGACCGCGAAGGATCCACTTTGTAGGCGGATGGGATGGTCGATGGAGGTTGTCCGTTCTCAATGGCGTTGGGCGCCGGGACGGGAGATTCTGAATAACTCGGAATTCTCCCTGACTTGGCGACTGGTCCGAAATGCGCTGCCCCTCTTCGACGTACTTTTCCGGTATAAAGAACATACCAGCCGCTTCTGTCCGTGCTGTGACGAACGCGAGCCCGAAACAATCGAGCACGCATTTTTTAGTTGCAGCCGGATACAGCCCCTATTAAGGTACGTCGAGGGGGTAACAGCTCGCATCGATGCCGAGTGTCTGCTCGATCTCGACGTAGGAACTTTTGTGTACAACATGGAGCCGCCGTTCCCCAGGGAGGAAAGTTTGGTTTTCCTGGCGATCCTAGCAGTAGCGCGCATGACCATTTGGATCGCGCGCCTCAAGTTGGTCCACGAAGGGACATCTGTTCCTGATCGGGATCTGATCGTTTACTTTAAACATTTGCTTAAAGTAAAGATCAGATGCGATTGGAAGAGGTTGCCTAGAGTGGAATTTGACAAGAGGTGGGTGCACAGCACTAGTTTGTGCATCCGTCGAGGAGCCAAGTTTCAATACGTGTTCCCTCCTTAGGCATGGCATGGGCGGTGCTGGGTCCTACGGAACCCATCCCGCCTAGGTTAGCATTATAAGTTCAGTAAAGTAACTCTTGACTGGTGGTACAAATGAGATCCTGTTCCTGATTTTATTTTTTGGTATTAGAGAACCTCTGAGTCTGCCCAACCCCCCCTGCTCCTCATCTTTATTTTCTGATGCCCCCGATCATCCCCCTACTCAGAGGTCACCTTCCTACCCCCTCCATCCGTTGCTTTATTTTCTCCCACCTCCATTAAGGCGACTTCCCCAAACCCCATTAGGGATGCTCTGCTTGTTTTCGGTTCCCCGGAAAACAGTGGGGGATCTAGCCACATAGAATAGTACAGGGGGGGTCTTACTAACAACACATTAGTAGATTTTCCTTATTTTTGAAATGAACATTTTCATTAGTTTTTTCCCACTCCACGAACATTTTATGCCAATTAATTCAAGAACTCTTTCTAATGAAATCGAACTTTATTTTCTCACACATACACACACACAAAAAAAAAAAAAAAAAAAAAATGCACACACAACATACAGAAATGAATATACAAATTGTACATAGTTAAATTTTACATTGAACGCTGGGGTTATTAGTTAGATTAGGATCCACAGAGTGATTGAGGTATTTTGGTAAATGTTGCCAGTCAAGAGTAAGACTTCAAAGTCTCATCTGTTACGTAGTCAAAAAGACCCTGTACCCTCCCCCTCCCAATTTCTTGTAGGGCCTTGTGCCTAATTTTGTTGAATTGAATTTTTTGTACGTTTTTTATGTTCAATTTTTTCTTTCTCAATAAAATATATAAACAAGATCAAAGTGTAGTATCTGTTCCGACAGATGCTGCACTTAAGATAATTTGTACCAGTCAATGGAGGGGAAACCCTCTATACTGGGACAATTATTATTTTTGGTAACCAGAGTGACCCCTTTTAGGGGAGCTGGTTTTTACCTCACATTAAAAACGGCCTTGTGCCTAATTTGCTCAGTGGGGGAGCAAATAAATACCATCTGTTCCGACAGATGCTGCAAGCTATGACTAGCTATGACTAGCAAAGACCAGATGTGGGGGCAACCCCACATGCCTGACCATTAACCAGCTCCCATTTCCCACCTCTCGGGAGCTGGTCCCCATTTTCCCTTCCCCCTCCCTTCACTCCTCACATTAAAAATCGGCCTTGTGCCTAATTTGCTCGGTGGGGGAGCAAATAAATACCATCTGTTCCGACAGATACTGCAAGCAAAGACCATATGTGGGGGCAACTCCACATATAAGACCTTGGTCAATGTAGGGGCAACCCTTCATACCAATTGTCACTATCCAGCTCCCCTACTCCCCGGGGAGTTGGTCCCCATTTCCCCTTCACTCCTCACTTTAAAAATCGGCCTTGTGCCTAATTTGCTCGGTGGGGGAGCAAATAAATACCATCTGTTCTTCAGATGCTGCACTTCAATTTCTTGTTCTCTGTCAGTGGAGGAGAAATCCTTCACGACTGAGACAATTTTTATTTTTGTTCCTTTTCTCCACGTTAAAAAACGACCCTGGTGTCTAACTCTGTCCCGTGGGGAGGCATTGTAAATAGGAACACATCATGATCTCTGAAAGAAATAAACATTATACCTACCGGTTGTGATAGGAGCAACTAGCCTCATAAAAAAAAAACAATCTGAAGGAATATTTGAAAGCAATTTTTGGCAAACCAAGCCGTAACAAAATACAACCAGCAGTCATAAAGGGAACGGCGTCTATTCTTAGAAGAGCCTTCAGATATAAATTTAAATCATAGTGGAATCAAGGGAGCTAACTCCAGGAGGACTTAGCTCCCTTGATCTCTGAAAACTACCTGAAGTAAAATAAAGTTAAATAAGTGTTTCTATCGAACAAACTGGATTGAAACTTGGTATACCCAGGTTTTCATCCATTTCGTTAACCACTTGGCTATCGTCACCCACTTAATGCGAAGAAAGTATATATTGACACAATTCTTATTGTCCAGAAGTTTTGTTATCTTAGTAAAGTACAGAGTGGAGCACGTGTTATTAATGATTGCAAGAATTAGGAATGGATGAAATAAGTTCAGGGAACTTTGGTCATTACTAACCAACATAGGATGATTGCAATTCTAGTGATATTTTACGACAAATGATTTTGTCAAATCTTTAACATCTTTGACCAAGTTGTTCATGTGCATATCGATTCACACACACACTTTTTTCTTTTTTAACTTTTATTTGTCCCAAACAAGACATATTGCCACTTGGATGCAAAGGGAGTTGAGCAGAGAGATGTTTGTTCACATTACATTTAAATTTTTGCATATCAGTAAAGTCATGAAAGCAGGGAACAGGGAGGGAATTCGAAAGTCTAGTAGTTTCTTCGTTTGGACTGTTAAACTTGATGGCTTTCCAACATCTAGGGGTCTCTATAGTGAAGGAGGTGGGGAGTTCACTGTTGTTGGGTCAGAGGTATTTACATCGAGGAGGATCATGTGCTACAAAACTCATCAGAGTAGATTCCATTAAAATACTTGTAAAACAGGCACTGGGATGAAACATTGTGGTGATGGGACAGAGGATGAAGCTTGGCCAACAGTGTGGGACTTTTATTAGACTTGAGACTTTTTTTGGGGCCCTGTCAAGAGGGAGAGATTAGTGACAGAGGGGTTGGAGATTGCTTTATATTTATTTATAGTGTGGGATCTTATGTTCGAAACCTTTATTGATCCTGTAAAAGTGGGAGAAACTAGTGGTAGATAAAGCTGTAAGAGAATAGCAGAAAAAATAAATTATCTGTTATCTGTCTAACAATTATCTGTGTATCTATCCATCTGCCTATATAATTATCTATCTAGTGATGAATGGACAATAAAGATCTGAAGTCATGTTTTAACAACATGTCCGACTGTGACCGGTCAAGTTTGCACCAGAAGATGTGAACAGGGATTGGAAGTGACATGTCATATGTCATGTGTTCCGGTTTGTCCAAGCTTAATTGGCAGTTGGATTTGAAACACCAAGAAGACAGGTGGGCTGGAAACGGGTCTCTTTACAAGGGAGAAAGGGGTCTCAGAATGGAGACAGAAAACTCCCTCCAAAGATCATTGGTCACTCCTTCTGCTATGATGAACACTTGGGAGTGAATAAAATACATAAAATATCACATCGTCTTTGGTTCTGCTTTGAAATGTTCCTTTAAACAGATTCAAGTTCCTCCAAGAATGGTTGACGAACCTCCGAGAAGAAACAATAGCAGAAACAGGTATGTTGTCATGCATATGTTCTGACCACGTACCCACACCACTAGATGAGACGAATCACGGGCCATAAAATAGACATTAAGGATACAAGGACAACAGTTCATTACACAACGTACAAGATACATACATATGGTTCGTTATGATAACACAACATACATTATTAGGCCACATTCAAATACATCACGATGCAAACAGTGTAGAAATGGTCATATAACTCCCCCCGCCTCCACAACAATACTCCAGGCATGAGCATGCATATATATATATATATGAAATGAAGAAAAAGGTGAAGTCACTTACAATTCCTTTGACGTTGTCATCCTTCATGTCAACTCTGTTTACTTTAAGTATATGATAGCAGAAATCAAGGGCTTCAAATCTTCGCTGTTGGCCAAGCAATACAATAAGGGCACAACCGGCCCAGTTCAAACCTTCACCATATAATTCTCTGGATAAAGAAGAGAAAAATATATTTTTTGCATTTTTCAATATAAGAAACAAAACAATGAAATAAAACTGAACAAATACTTGAAACAAGAAACATATTCAAACTCAATTTAAAAAAAAAAAAAAAAAAAATTGCGTTTCTTTCTTTATAATATTGGCAACCTTCTGTCTCTTCAGATAATGGCATTCTCCGCCTAGTTTGATTTATTACAGCATCTGCTGTGGCAGGCCTGGACAGGTAATAAAAGAACCTTGGTTTGCCAATTTATAAGCCCAATCTTGGTGCTGCAGACAGACTTCAACGGAAAGACAAGCCAATACAGTCGGTGCCAGCGCTGCTGCTGGAGCTGCCGGAAAGATGTTGCAGAACTTCACCATCCGCCTATCAGAACTCCAGGCCGGATTTTTTGTTGGGGCTTACTCCCGTAGCCTTTATAATTATAGCAATATTAGGTGTTGGGAAGGGGCCCATCTGTACTATTCTCCTGTATGGCTGCGAGACTTGGCCTATGCAAGCAAATGACCTATATAAACTGGAGATATTAGACTATCATTGCCTCAGTTGCATCCATGTCCATACAATTTGCACTCGCTGCAAGATTTACTCTCTTCTTACCAGACGCCGTCACTGGTTCGGCCATGCACTTCGTTGACACCTACGTGACTTCATTCATGAAGTCATCAATCCAGCTCAACCACCAGGCTGGAAGAAACACCACCGTGGTAAACTCAAAACCTGACTCAGGACAGTGAAGCAGGACGCTGAACTGATCCTAGGCCCCAACCTTTATGGGGTCAGTTGTTGGAACAGTGAATGGCTTGTATTCAGTTTTGTAAGTATGGGTGCTAGTTTTGGTTGATATACATACAGTGCTTATTATTTTCAAATGGTCACCCATCTGGTACTGACCAGGCTCAACGTTGCTTAATATTCCTTAAGAGGAAGTGTTATGAGACTGTTAAATTCACAAATGGTTTGCAGTTGCATGTATATCCGGGTCAGGTTTCTTCAGTTGTGTGAGGTCTTCCTACATACAGCATCTCATATTCCCAAATGTTTACCTATCTTGTACTGACTCAGTTCAATGTTGCTTAGCTCCTACGATTTAACGAGAACCAGTGTGTCAACGAGATTATATCGTTAGAACTTGGTTGGTTGTTTTACGGCATATCAACCCTTTTCAGGTTATTTAATGCTGAATCCAAAGATTTTGAAGAAAAAGTTTTTAATATATTTGTTTGTTTTTTTTAAGTCGGTTTCTATTTAACATATAGTTGGGACTCTAACAGGTACTACCACTCCGGGTCACAGTGGACCTGAGAGCAATGGCAATTAAGGGGTGGCTCCACACTCCCCAAAGCCCGCAAGCTGGGGCCCTCACCATCGGGTATAGTTTAAGTTCATATCCAGGACCGTTAGAACTTGAGCTGATGTTTACTGTTAATTGTTTCAAGGTAAGATGCATGTTGCAGAAAAAGGAGAGAGAGGTCCTGTCTCAGATGGGTTAGGCATCAAATTTAAAACTGTTCATAGAAAACAAACTATTAATTTCACATAAAAAAAACAAAAATAAGAAAGGTTTCTCTCTTTCTTATAACTGCTTTTGTTAGAAAAACTCTCGCAAAAACTCATAATTTGATCAAGTAGTTTTATTCTTAAATAAGACAAATTTTATGAGTAACAAAAGAGCGGCGGTCTTGTTCGCCATTTAAAAAAAAAATAAAGAAAGAAAGGGAGATAATTCAAACTTGTGGAATTTATGTTGCAATGTCTGTACGGCATAATCGCGTTGACCTACCCGCTCCCGCTGGATCACCGAAGTTAAGCAATGTTGAACCTGGTCAGTACTAAATGGGTGATTATTTGGGAATTCCAGGTGCTGTATGTGCTCTCCGCTTATCTTGGCACTGTTTCCAGTCGTCCTGGTCTTCTCCTTGCCACTGGACTCAAACAGTGCCGATTCAGGGGAGGTGTGGTTGGAGATTGCGCAACCCTTGCCTCACAATTGCCCTACAAGGAGCATCCTTTGTCTTTCGAGACTGAACGGAGGCATCGAATGTCTACAAATTCTCATTAATTTTATAAAAATAATTTTTTTTATAAAAATAATACCTGATCAATTTACATCATTTTCGACCATCATATTATGGGTTTATGCATCATATATATTTTTCTTTATTTTCGTTATTTAATACAGGGAGAATTCTGGATAAAAACCAGAGATGCTTTTTTGGGATGCAGATAATTTACTGCAGGCTTTCAGATTTTCATGTGCCAGGGACACAGAACACATACCTTGCACCATCCAAGAGATTGTGAAGTTTATAAGAATTTGGTACTTACTCAACGGTAAATTCATTTTCCCCTACGGGGATGCAGAAGACAAACTGTATTGCACTCCACAACCGATGGAACTCTGTGCATTCATCGATATTCATGACACCGTTCGAAGGTTGGGTTCCATGCCAGATTTCGTCATCCAGGAAAGACTTTATACGTGACAACACTATCTCAAACATTGACAAGCCACAGCAAAGACGTTCTCTGGTCAGCAAATCACCCTCAGTAGCAATTTCGATTTGCTGAAAATTGAAATAAAATAAAAATCAGACATTAATTATGGACAATATAGGGAAATGTGTGCACACTTCACTAGTATGGCAATGTTGAAAGGTGGTGGCTGACAAGGCTGATTCTGGCCTTGAACTGCCTTTCACTGTGAGGGAAGGTATATCGATTTCCATTTGGAAGGTTGGCTTGACAGTGTTCTCTCTCTTTCTCTTCTCCTCAGTGTCCGCACGTGGGTTGGCAATGGTCTGCCTCCAAGTCAAGGACAGGCAAGCCTGGGTTTCCCACGTGAATGTTTCTGTCAAACTCTGAAATTTGGATCCATGGCACAGAGGTTAGAGTACTTGGAAAAAATCAATTGTAAAAGTGATATTCTCTTTATGGTTCAATTCAAGTCAGTGACCAAAAAATACAATTGCGAATTACTTAAGATCGCTATCCAGTCATGGCTGACGGAACAAGAACATGCTACAGCTGTGAAGTAAATAAAGGGTTCCGTTTGAAATTCTGTCCAAATTCCAGAGTTCGACAAGACACACCCGAAGAAGGTTGAAGAAATGTGAAAATGAAACTCATGAAAACAGTAGTCCAATGAATCCAAATAATCCTCATCTGAAAAACTCACGTAATATCAAAAGTGAACATTTATGCATTGTCTTATGTTTGAAACTGAAGACGAATAAAATGATATTTAAAACTTAAGATCGACAGTCCAGAGAAGATGGTGTTGCATTTCAATATGGTGTCCCACACTCAGCATCAACATTCACACATTTCTACCTTTAGTTGTTGCATGTTTTCCTGCTATATGCTTGCAGCGTGATCCTCCAAAACAAAAGGGAATGCTACACCATAAATAAGCGTCTCTCATAATTTTAAAAGGACCAACTCGAGACTAGACTGATGGAAGACTAGTTGGTCCTTGACTATAGAATCAAGATTAGCTTGCCACCTTTTGTAACCTAGCTGAGAAGTGATGAAAGTGAGCAATGATTGTCTAGCTTGTGAGGATTGGTTGGTTGTTTTTGTTTTATGGCATATCAACCTTTTTCAGGTTATTTAATGCCGAATCCAGTTATTTTGAGTAACGATTTTTAATGGAGTATATTTTTTTTACGTCAGATTCTATTTAACCCATAGTTGGGACCCTAACAGGTACTACCACTCCGGGTCAGAGTGGACCTGGGAGCAATGGCAATTAAAGGGTGGCTCCACACTCCCCCCAAAGCCCGCAAGGTGGGGCCTCACCATCGGATATAGTTTTAGGTCATATCCAGGACCAGCTTGTGAGGAAGTCAGCCCAATCTGATAAGAGTGATAGCAAATATACCCAGTGAACCAAGTCCAAGAGAGATACAAACAACTACACTTAACAGGGGGAGTGAGAATCTTAAAAAACAAATCTCTTGGTTGCAATGAATGAGATAGCAGACAAATGTCTGGCCTCCGGTAGAATGTCCCATCTCCAGCTAGAATAAAATTAAAAATTGGAATAAAATGAAAACATTAAAAGTTATTGGGAAAAAATCCCAATTAAACTTAAACTTACCAATAAAAAAAAAATTTTTTTTTAAATCCCAATTTACTTGCCTTCCCCATCAAGTTAGAGTTAACTTTTAATGTGGGAAATTTGGATTCAGACAAAAATAAAAATTGCTTCAATCTAGAAAATTTCTCTTTCACTGATCGAGACCAGAACAGATACTACACTTTGTAACGTGCATCCAGGAGATAAGCGCCCGCGTGTTTGCGTGTTGTGTGGGTACATGGGAGAGACGGACTTACCTCGAGACCAGCTCGGCGTGACTGACCGAAAATACAAAAGAAAGACCAAGATGGCGGCCGCCGTCTTTTGTAAAGTACGATGTCTCGCAGTCACACGAATTCTCGCAATATGCAAATTTAGCCGGCCTACAACGACGATAAAAGCGGGTGATGAAAAAGACGTTGGGAGAGCGACGATTGAGTTGGTCGGGGAATCGTGTTGCTGTTGCTTCTCGTGCCGTGTGAGGATATTTTACCGCTGTTGGGTCCGGTCTGAGTAACCGTTCGCGTCCGTCTAGGCACCTTGCTAGTTGGATTCCGTACAGAACCGGTGTATAATGGTTATTGAATTGCTGCAACATTTATAACATCTTTTCCTGAACTTACCGTGTTAAAGAGAGAGTCGGGCGCCATCTTGAATTTTTCCTTATACATCTACAGAGGGCGCAGTAATTCTTTTTCTTTTAAAGGACTTTCCTTACACATTTTGTTACACACTTTAAAAGGTCAAGTAAAAAGTCTTATGCATATGCATCTAAAACTGTATTAAAGGTTTACAAAAGAGACAAATAAAAATCGCTTCAATCTAGATTTCTCCTTCACTGATCGAGAACAGAACCGATACTACACTTTGCTCCCAGTTAAAAGGTCAAGTAAAAAGTTTTATGCATCTAAAAATGTATCAAAAACTTGCAAAATAAAGCGACAAAAATTGCTTACTTTTTGGTTGCCTAATTTCATGATGACATTGACCACTTGAAGTGAGGAATATTTCGCTTCCAGTCTTTTCATAAGGAGCTTTAATTCTTGCTCCTTCTCTTTGCGGCTTTCACCCTCTGAAAAATCAAAGTGGTAAATAAAAGGAAAAAAAAGAAAACTTTCAACAAATTTTTTAAATTAGATGCTTCCGCATCATACATGAATTTAAAAAAACACTTTTTTTTTTAAAATGCATTTTAAATAAAAAAACGTTACATAATTATGTGTAGTGTTGAAATAAGTAAAAATGAAAAATATGTGTACATTTTTATACGCCCCCTTATCCTATTCTCCTTTGCTTTCGATCTCTAGATTTCTCATACTCCACTGGGCTAAGAAAAAGGTCAGACCAAAAATTACATTTTTCTAAGTCACCTCCTAACTTCCATAGGCATCTGTCCCAAAACCCTGTCCATCTTCTAACCCGTTGCGTATTGAACTGACCTCCCTCATAACTAAAACTCTACATCTCAAAATCTATCTTTTTCATTACATCATCACTACATGTAGCCTAAAGATTCTTGCTGGGTTTTTGTCATGTATCTTTGTTTATATTATGGTTAGCTTAAATTCCATTGGTTGTACTAATTATGAAAACTAACATTCCTTTCTATTAAAACATTTTAACATTATTTAAAGAGGACATATAACAATTATAACATTAAGGGACAAATAAGTCTCTGGAGTTTTATATCAGTCAATGAAGAAACATATGTGATCCATCTTTGATCTTGACTTAATGGATCCTCAAAAAAGCTGCAAATGAAGATTTGTATAACTCAGTCTTGGTGGTATTTACAGCAGCTTTATTTCAGGTGCCCCCCCCCCCGGAAATCTGCAACACTGATCCTAAACTTTTACTATCGACATTTTCCCCTACTCTTGAGCCATTGTTGTCCACAACCCTCTGACTACCATCTGCATCGACTCTCTGACTTCCAACTCTTAACTGACAGGTGTCTTTCAAACTCTCATTATGTCATTAACTCCACGTGATAAAAGAAATAAATCAAATGATCTACCTTTGTCACGTATTTTGTTTGTGTTCTAACATTCTTTTCTATTAAAACGTTTTAACAAACAATTTTCTGTCCCTGCAACCTCTTTCTTACAGAAGAGAGGTTGCGAGTTTGTCTCTGCTTTATCGTTATTTTCATGGCAAGTGCTTGACTGAGCTTCAATCTATGGTCTCCCCTCGCCAAACTTTCACAAGAAACACTTGCCTAGCTGAAAACACTATCAATAATTCCCCCCCACTCTTTATCTGTGTCTAAACGTAAACGTAGATTCCATGAACAAAGTTTCTTTCTTAGATCTACACGCCTGTGGAACTCTCTTCTGTTTTCCTGCTTTCCAGCTAACTACAATATGGTTGTCTAACGTAAACAAGTTTTTGATGAGGTGTTCCATATAAGTTAACAAATTTACCAAATTTCCATTACTATCAATTACTATATTGTCTGACTGACTACTGTACACTCTTTAACCCTTATCCTTGAGTGGCCTCTGAGCCTTGATAAGTGGTGATGTCTATGTAAAAAAAAAAAAAAAAAAATTATTTTGCTATGATAACGTTCTGACATTCTATTTTTACAAATATATGAATGATCATAATAATCATCGACCAGCATATTCTTCGGCATTGTCTGGCCAATATCTGACAAAAATTCCAAATATGATGAAAAATGATAGAATAGAAAAATAATTACAAGAAAAAATAAAATTATCAAATAATCCAGTTTTAATCATTTCATATGACAAACTGACTTATCTCCCTTATTTTCATTAAACTTTCACTATTTCAAATTAGAAAATGGAGAATTTTTTTTTTTTATATTAGGAGTCACTCTAGGATAAGGCTTAATAAATATTGGGTAGATGGTCTGTGTGATTTTACATTTAGAGAAAGCTACCTGGCCACCCGACCTTAAGGAATCATAACAGATTTAAATATGATATTTTAATTTATACAGATTTCATATTTATCATAATTATAGAGCCTAATGATTATTATATTGTACCCAATATATAGGCACTGCTCTTCTCCATCATACCACAGTCATAAAATATGCTTAGAATTATTTAATTCATGCAGATTTCATATTTATTATTATAGAGCCAATATTTCTATTGAAAATTTCTGCTAACAAGTCGAGCAACACTGCTCTAAGTGGTTAATTTCTATTAATACAACTCCCTCCCTTCTCTCGCACACTTTCTCTAGATGTAAAACCACAGTAAACAAAAGCAATGATCTTTTGTAATGTCTATATTCTGACTATAATATAAATTTCAATTGTCTGTTTAAATGTATGTATGTATGTATGTATATCTGTCTGCCTAAAACTTCTGACAGAGGCGATGGATTTACACGAGATTGGTATCGTTTTGAAGCTTGACCCTTCGGACAACAAATATCGAAAAATTGGCTAAATGCATTAATTAACTGGGCATTTTTCTACAAGGAGGGGGTCACTTTTTTTTGCCAACATTTTCGAAAGTCATCCCCTCTTTTGCGATTGACTAGCCTTAATTTAAACCTTCGCCACTTCTGATTTGGTGATGGATACAACAGCAAAGACATCATGTTTTTTTGTTTATTTTCACATGCTTTCCCTTCTTTCACAGGTACAGGTTCAAACTTGCCTGCCTACTACCACTTTTTTTTTTTTTTTGCTCAACACACACCTCCAAACACCCAGGCAAAGCCCAGGCTAGCATATTATAAAAATACTAGCAAGCTGCCCAACCTTCCCGTTATAAAATATCCTTAGATATATTTTAATTCATGCAAATTATGTATTTACTAACATTTCAGCCCAGCATTGTTGAGCAAAAAAAAAAAAAAAAAAGCTGTCAATTTTTAAAACTTTGGCCCTTATTATGCCCCCTTAACATTTATTGTTTGGGGCTGAAATCAAGTTATTAACTTAGATCCCTGTCCAAGGAACTTATATCTAAAATTTCAAGTGTTTAGACCCAAAATTGGTGGAGTAGTTTGGTAGCGTTCTCAAAAGGTCAGATGGCTGAAAACGGATTACAAAGATTTTCCCAAATTTCAGTAACCTGTATATGAAATTTTGAGTCTGTAAACTTAAAATTGACAGAGTTATTGCGTAGGGAAATGTACACACACACACACACACACACACGTTCACTTTTATAGATATATAGATTATTGTAGAGCTCTATTAATTATTATTTTGTACCCAATATATAATAGTGATTTCAAAAGTTTAAAAAAAAAATAACTTGGACGCCATCAGCTAGAATCAAAAGAAAAACATAACTTTTCAGTATTATTTGTTTACCATCTGAGCTAAGTTGATATGCATATAAAAACTGAAAAAAAAAAACATTTTTAAACATATAAATGTATGTTGTTAAGAGTTTGTGTTCCTGGATAGAAGCGTTGATTGAGCTTGCATACGTATTAGATATGCTTGAAGCCAAAACAACGCATTATTACTACGAAAATAAACAGATATCTATTTTTATTTGAAATTTATAAAATATACTAGCGAGGGGTACCCGGCGTTGCCCGGGTGTTTGGTAGGTAATTATGAGGATCGAACCCGAACCGTTGAGGCAAAGTTGTAAATTAAAGTGCGAAAAAAAAAAAACGTGCGACATTAACAATTGCCCCACCGCGAGATGCTAACAGAAACACGTTTGAATTTATTAAATTACTTGGATTTGGCAGGTGCCCGTTTTAATGAGTTAATGAGGTCAAGTTTGACTGTAGGATAGTATTTACTGCTGAACGCTTCCCCCACCCCAAGATGTTATAGGAAAAAGACTAACCCACATGCGGCGAGCGACAAATGTTGAATATTTATCTTCCCGAAATCGAGCAAATCAAATAGGCGAGCTTCGTTGTTAACTGTGAGATATTACGATTTATATGTGATATAAAAAGTTTTTAAAAGTTGTGAACCGACCGACCGCTTCTCTGAAAGAAGCCTTTTGTAGACACACAGAAAAAGCAAACACACATACATACATTTTTGCTTTTATATTTATAGATTACGAAGTTACACTTCATCCTTGGTATTTCTTTTCCTTTTTTTTTTTTTTTTGCCAATATTGTTGGAGCACAGAATCAAGAAGTAGAAATCTGCATGTTTTTCACAGTAGTATTTTCGAATGTTGGAACGGTGCATTGGTCACGCAGTATTCACGTTAGGGGTTTGTGTTCCTGGTTAGAAGTGTCGATTGAGTTTCAACAAAATAAAATATGTATTAGATACATTTGAAAATACTACCGTGAAAAACAACAAATGGATTTCTACTTACTGATTTTCTGCTCCAACAACAGCAAGGTAAATAAAAAAAAAAAAGAAATACTGAGGATGAAGTTCAACTTCGAAATATATTTATAAATTTCAAACAAAAATAAATATCTGTTTATTTTGTAATAATGTGTGGTTTTGGCTTTAAATGTATCTAATACGTATTTTATTTTATATAAATATATATTTGCACACGTATAGAGGATACATGTTTAGTTGACTTATGACTGCCAAGTTCCAACTTTTTCAATGTTGACCTCTTAGCAGTTATTTTTACTGGCTAAAAACCAAATCAAATGTGTTCAACAGATCTAAATCCCCTACATATCATGTTTCAAGTCTGTAGACCAAAAATGGACAGAGTAATTTGGTACGAGGGGCATGCAATAAGTAATGCCTCTGACTCACTTCCAGTTGTCTGATCTGGCTGAAATTTTGCATGTGCAATGATTTATATCTCTACGGATTATGTGGCAAATTACAGCTCTGAACTAATTGTGGTTTCTGTTTTACAAGTGTCTGAACTGAGTCAGGTGTGAAATGGAGCCTGTTGAATGTCGAGCAGTGATCTGGTTTTTGTATTTGAAAGGACGCACACCACAGGAGACTTTTGATGAAATGAAAGAAACTTATGGTGATAATGCTTCATCATATGACCTTGTAAAACGCTGGCATCGTGAATTCAAACATGGCCGGAAGTCTGGAAACAGCTTCCAGACCTGGTCGCCCCCCCCCCTTCTGCCATTGATGAGGCATCTGTCCGTCAAGTTGAGGCTGCCATTTTGGAAGATCGGCACATTACTATTCGCCAAATAGCCCAAGATGTCAAGATTAGTACAGGGTCTGTGGAAACTATCATTCATGACCATTTGCATATGCATAAAGTGTCTGCCAGATGGATTCCCAGGTTGCTCACACCATTCCAGAAGCTGGAATGCGTCGAGTGCTCGAGGACAAGAAGATGAGTCAAAGTTTTTCAAAAGACTGATTACACAAGATGAAACCTGGGTCCATCACTATGATGCAGAGATCAAAGCCCAGTCAATGCAGTGGAAGCACTTGGACTCTCCACCTCCAAAGAAGGCAAGGGTGCAGCCCTCCACTAGCAAGGTCATGCTCACAGTCTTCTGGGACCAGGACGGAGTAGTGATGACAGATTTCCTGCCAAAGGGAACCACAATTACAGGAGCCTATTATGCTTCACTTTTGAGGAAATTAAGGGAAGCTATCAAAATCAAGAGGCGGGGCAAGATCAGCAAAGGTACTTTCCTCCTGCAGGACAACGCTCCGATCCACAACTCGCATGTCACCAGATCAGAAGCACAAGTGTGTGGTTATGAAATTCTTCCCCCATCCTCCCTACTCTCATGACCTTGCACCCTTTGACTTTCACCTCTTCCCAGCCATGAAGTTGTTTTTGAAAGGAAAGTGTTTCCCAGATGATGCAGCCTTGATTTCTGAAGTCACGTTGTGGTTGGAGGACCAACCTGGAGTGTTCTACAAAAATGGTCTCCAGAGCTGCATCAAACGATGGGAGAAATGCATAACTCTGGGTGGTTCCTATGTACAGAAAGACTAATAACTGTGCCAAGTTTTGTTGCCCTACTGCTATAGGAAGTGGGTCAGGGGCATTACTTATTGCACGTCCCTCGTAGAGACCCTTTTGCAGACAGACAAACAATGTCACTTTCATATATATATATACTAGCAAGTTGCCCAGCATTACCCAATTGTAGAATATGCATAAATATTATATTTTAATTCACGCAGATTTCTTCTTATAGAACCAATTCTTTACTGATCATTATCTGATATATAGCAATAATTTCAAAAGTTATCAAAAAATATGACTTGGGTACCGTCTGCTAGAATCGAAATCAGTACATTTAAGGCTCTAGCCTTAGTTGTTATTTATCTCTCCAGCATCCTAACTATCGAAGCTACTGGCAGATTAACACGAAAAAGTTAAAAATCAAGCGACTTTAAACTGTGAATATTTAATTTTGTGCATATGAAAAACAATAGGAGTAATGTTTTATTTGAATTACCTGTCAAGGTAAACTGTTTTATTTTCAATTTTGATCTCTTAGCATTTTTTGCCAGCTAGAAATCAAATCGACAGTGTACTACAAGTCCAAATATCCTATATATCAAATTTCAACTCTGTGCATCAATTTTTCAGAGAGGAGTTTTTTTTTTTTTTGTTTGTTTTTTTTATTCAATTTTCACCCCAAACAAGGCACAGTGCCACTTTGAAGCAGGGGGCTACTATTAGGGACTTAATTAGCGGGGGTCATTATGAAGGGAGATGAGTAGAAAGATGTTTGTTAACATTACACTTGAACTTCTGCATATCAGTGCAGTTGGGAAAGCAGAATCCCGGAAGGGAGTTCGAAAGATCCGCAGTTCTGGGGAAGAAACTATTGGAGTAAAAGGCTTTCTTGCACCTAGGGATCTCTACTGTAAAATTTGCACATACACCAATAAGGTCACTTTTATATAAATATTTCAGTGCTAGAATGATTTCATCTTAAATTTTATGCAATTATATAGAATGTAGAAACTACGCATAAATATAATTCTGCTTATGAAATGAAACGAATCATCTCATAAGAAACCATAAAAAATGAATACGTAATTAATTAATGCTAGTTAACCTTCATGTTGTCATTCGCATATCCATGATTTGAGTTTATTAAGTTCATTTTAATAATTTTTTCATAGAAAAAGTAGGCTTTTAATATCAATGTCAGAGAAAAAAAAAAACTCAACTTTATAGTTGTGTATATTAGTGATAGGACAATTCCAATATTTTTCCTGATTCTGATACAATTACCGATTCCATATAAAATTCCCAATTCCGATTCTTTATAAATTTCTAAATATTTAGCTATAGAATTATTTTTTCCCCCACGATGATGAATATGCAGATATTTTCTCAAACATAAAAAAAAAAATAGCACTTGCGGTTGATAGTCTATAAATTTCAGTTTTACTGGAAGTTTAAAATCAACAAATATTTTATTATTTTAACATTACTACTAACAAGGGAAGATTTTGATTTAAACAAAAGCCAATAAAAAAAATAAAAAAAGACAATTAAAAGAATCGTTTCTGTTACTGAAAAATAAGCACATTTTTTCCGCCCCCCCCCCCACCCGGCCAATTTTATTTTTCCAATTCTAATTGTCTCAACACTATTATATATATATATATATATATATATATATATATATATATATATATATATACACACATGACTAAATTATATTTATAAAGTAGCATTGTCCGCTAATACTCTTTTTGTCATTTAAATTAAAAAAGCTCATTAAAGCTGCAACTTTCATAATATATTAACACATCAAAAGTTCATTATAATCTCACAATTGGTAACTTTTTACCCTTCCTTGTTGTTGGGATTCTTTAAATAAAATGAAGAACAATGATTTACCCTTGATTTGTACGTAGGGTTTCGGAATAACATTCTGGAATGGTGCTGCATGTTTCAAGTCACAAACCTCTTCCTGTGTCTGGAAAAAAAAAAAAAATACATATATATATATATATATACACACACAAATATTTCTCTTATTTTGAATTTTTGTTCTATTAAGTCGAGTTAGAACTCAGAGACTGTTCTTAAAGTAAACATGAAAATAGTTATCACAAACTAGCCTACAGCTTTGTGCACAAAAATAAGTATTCATTCATTCATTTAATTGGTAAAGTATTATCAGAATGCATACATCAGCAAGACTTTCGATGAACAGAAAGCAGAACTCAAAAAAAAAAAAAAAATTTTGTTAAATTTAAAAAAAGTTTTATTTAACGTAACCAAAAATCTAGCTTGATCTCTACTGCACTATGGATCATATTAAAAAGATTCAATGTTGAAATCAGTCACACATGAACATATACGAACAATCAAAGTTGCACTTCCATGTCTTAACATTATTGATATCAAAAGTGGAAGAGGATGGAAAGAAAGATGAAAGCAACAAGTTTCAGTGCAATAAAACAACATACACTGTTGCTAAATTGTACCTAAAAGGACATATATGAATTAAAAGACAGATCAAGAAAAGAACGAAAGCAGAGAGAAAGAACTTACCAGTGACTGTTCTACTAACATACAGAACAGTATAGCATTCCCCACTTCCCGAAAGCTCTGGAAAACTTCTGTCTTTAAATCTGGATATTGTATCATATCATTGAGCTGGGCTTGATAATACGCCATGACACCTGGAAAGAAAAAAAAAAATTTTAAAGGAAAAAATTGGGTATTTATGCAGAAAAAGAATCGGGCAGTTTACAAAAACGCTGAAAGGTTTTAAAAAGCTGAGCCAATGAAATCGCAGCAGTCAACATCATTTAAGAAAATATTTATTTGTTATCGTTGGTGTATTATAAAAAAATAAATATTTATCTTTGTTTGAACAAAAAATTTTTTTTAAATATCTTTGCTTGAACAAAAAATAAAAAATATCTTTATTTCAACAAAAAAATAAAAAATACCTTTATTTGAACAAAAAAATAAAAAAGTACCTTTATTTGAACAAAAAAATTTAAAAAATACTTTTATTTCAACAAAAATTTTTAAAAAATCTTTATTTCAACAAAATTTTTTAAAAAATCTTTATTTCAACAAAAAAATAAAAAATATCTTAATTTGAACAAAAAAAATCAAAGAAAAATCATTAAAAAATTTAATTTTTGTTTGCTTTATGTTGTTATTCAAAACAATTATGAAAACATTTATCATTGGTGTATTATAAAAAATATATCTATATTTGAACAAAAAAAAAAAAATCGAAGAAAAATAATTTTAAAAAATTTAATTTTTATTTGCTTTATATTTTTATTAAAAAAATATTTATGAAACTTGCAATGAGTACTTCCTTTTTTTTTTTTTAAATTTTTATTTTCATAAAGTTTCATAAAATCTGTCCAATAATTATTCATCATATTTTCTTTGCAACAAAAGAATATCGTTTTCATTTTCCAATTAATTTTTGAGTGAATTATTATTGTAATGACAGAAATTATTTATTTTTCATTGAATTATCTTGGCCAGCGTATATGCAAAAAAAAAAAAAATTAAAAAAAATAAATAAATCACAAAACTTTCGTTTGGTACATTTCAGTGTTTTACGTACACTGAAAAATTCTAACCTTAACCTTGACCTTAACCAAGGGTCTCCCACAGACTAACAGAAGAAAGGAGGAGGCTTAACTTTTTCTTTTGACAGCAGTGCTGTCTCGCTACCCTATACTGCACCTAGTATTCTCAAATGGTCACCCATATGGTACTGGCTAGGCTCATAGTTGCTTAACTTTGGTGAATTGGCGAGAACTTGTGTGTTAGCGTGATTGTGCCGTATTCTTGAAATGAATATCAACTAAAATTCTTTCTGACAAAATAACACTCAGACCATTCCAAGACTCTCATAACTTTTGTACTTAATCCATTACCTGTCATTCTTTTAACAAGTGGCCAATAAAAATTATTTTCCACGGATAGACTTGCTTTATAAATACGGGAAAGATATCAGAAGTTCAGAGATTGCATCTTGAAGACACAAGGGTGCACATGATTCGTATAAGTGTACACACACACACACACAAAACAAAAAGACAGGCAAAGATGTATACCTTTAATATATGAGTGTTCTAAATGACAGTTGAAAAATAGTTGTTTTTTTTTTTTGTTCTTTGTAATTCGAAATTTGACATGTGCAGAAAAATGATAAAAAGGGGAAATAACTCTTCAAGTTCCTAAAACTACAAGCGTGACCTCCCTTACATCAGATTAATTTTGCGATTGAAATAATTGAGTGAACATATTTGTGTGTTCTGATACTACATCTTTTCTGTCCTTGGTCAGTGGAGGAGAAATCCTTCATGACTAAAACAATTTTTTATTTTTGTTCCTATTCAGAGTACCCCTTTTTGAGGAGCTGGATTTTCCTCACATTAAAAACCGACCTTGTGTCTAACTCGGCCCTCATGAGGACACCAGTAAATAGGAACATCCATGTGTGTGCACTAATCGTTCTGGCCAAAATTGTTTGTCGATCCAACCGTTCAATGCTGCAATGAAGAATTTACATCCCAAGCAAAACAAGTACAATTTATAAACCAATCATATTGTTTTATTATTTTCAACAAAAGGCGCTCACTTCACCAAAGGACAAGTCTCATCCTTTTTTTCCATGTTGTTTTTATCTCTCCATCTGCATCCTAAGGCCTTCCTGATCTTATTACATTCATCACCCGCTCAACAATGGGATAAGGAAAATAGATGGGGTAATATTCTCTTCACAAAATTTGGATCTGAAGTGCCTCAAGTATAATTGATTCAGATAAACTATCAAGGAGGGAATAGATTAGGGTTCTTATGACATTCATGACCTGTTTAACGAAGGAATGTGACAGGGGAAATTGATTGGGATAATACTTACCAGGGGAACCATAGTCATACCGCAAAAGCTTGCATACATTCGGCATGACCTTCATTAGGGTTTTGATGTAATCCATAGTGGTCCCCTTCAGCTGGAGAAAAAGCAAATGTTTTGATTAAACACACTTGAAGAAAAAAAAAAAAAAAAAAAAAAAAAAAGAGGGAAAAACTTTACTTTCTTGAAAAATGGAGGAAAAATGCAAAAATGTTACGTTAGAAACAGAAAAGAAATTCAGCAGCAAATTTCTTCACTTATGAGAGAAAGAAGTATTTTTAAACATTTTTTTTTTCATAGCATTTATTATTTTGCACAAGAATTACATTCAAATTTGAACGCATATCATGCTTCGGAACTTTTAGATGCGGATCGATAATTTGTATTATTAAGGCTATCATTCTCATCCACGGTTGCAAAGTAAGAGGTGTTGGAAGGAGTTAGAGTAAGAAGAGTTGGATTTTTTTTTTTTTTTTAACTTCCAAAGAATCAACGAGCCATCTGAATATTGGAAGATTTTAAAATAAAGTCTTGATTGATATATGGCATAATCACATTGACACACAAGATCACCGAAGTTAAGCAATGTTGAGCCTGGTCAGTACCAGATGGGTGACCAATTTGGGAATTCCAGGCATTGTATGTAGGAGGATGTCAACACCTCCCTGCAAGAGTTGCAAAAACCTAACATTGGCATTTCCCCTAATGGGGATATACATGCGACTGGGGACTACTTGTGAATTTCATACTCCCATGGAACTTCCTCTTTTGGAGGAAGTCGGTTAAACCTGCATTGGATTAATGCTGTTTCCATTCCATTACTATATCAACCCTTTTCAGGTTATTTAATGCTGAATCCAGGAATTTTGGAAAAAGATTTTATGCTTCAAATTCTTTACATCTTTAAATATTTATTCATGGAGTTTGGTTTGCTTGTTTTGTTTTTGTATAAGAAAATTGTTTTTGTTCTTAACTTTGCAGAACATGATTGAGCTTGCAAAAGGAAAGAAAAAAAAACAACAAAAAACAAACATTAACATTTGGTGCATTTTAGTTCAGAAAGCCATTATCTTCAAACAGCCTGATCTGGTAACACCACTCAGAGTTGTGGAGTCTGAACCAGACTAATAAGAATGCCAAGCGTCAGAGTTAGATGTTTTCATCTTCAAAGAATTAATCAACTGTGTGAATATTGGAAAACTTTAAAATAAAGAGTCGGAGTCAAATATTTTGGTATATTAGGAATCAAATTCTGACCTCTATACCTTTGCAACCACTTTCTCATCTTGGTTGTCATGTTTTCACCGATCTAACCTCCAGCCTTCTTCAAGTGCATTTATTTAAACTTGGGGAAACTTTGTCATATCAGAACGTACACAAAATTTTGAACTGAATCCTGATTATTCTTGTTCCATCAGCCATAATATCAGTGTTAATTTTGTTGCAATATCTTTGGCATACTAATGAGGGTATGATCATAATGATTTGGACGATTCTATTTATAACGATGAGTGATAAGAATGGACCAACCAGATGCCAGAATCTCTTTATAAAATATACTGAATCTCTTTATAAAATATACTGAATCTCTTTATAAAATATACTGAATCTCTTTAAATTCTCCAGTGATAGCTTTCTATCTTGACATAAGACGGCTAGATTCTGCTGATCCTGACTGAATTGATGCTGCCATATTTTTCTTTTTGGGACAACAAAATTTTTCTATTACAAAAATGGCTCTACACAATTTTTCATTATATAGTCAGAAAACTGTTACTTAGAATGGATTGCTATTTAACACCTTTATTCCTCGTGTCATAACTATACAATCAGAGCATCGATAATTACAAAACCTGAATCTTATAGTGATAATGAATTTTTAGACATGCGAAAAAACGACTGACTATTATATATTAAGTTTGGAGATGAGGATTGATGATATGTACAACTTGGATGATTTGTGTAATATTGTGGGAGTCTGTACAAACTGGAGGGGGGGGATGATATAAAATAATCTGCAGTGTCTTTACATGTATGCCTAACAAAACATTCGGTGTATATTGTCGCATCGGCGCAATGTTGCATTTGCATCTGTTTTACAAGTATTTTAATGGAATGTGTTCTGATGAAGTTGTTGCACTTGTGCCCCCTCGATGTACATATCCCTGACAAACCTGCTTAGCAGCAAAGTCACACCCTTCCACTGTTGAGGTCCGTAAATGCCAGAAAGCTTTTTACTCTAATAGTTCCTTCCCTCAAACAGCCAGACTTTGTAATTTCCTTTCTGCTACCCTGACTGTACTGATATGCAAAAGTTTAAATGTAATGTAAACCAACATCTTGTTAATCTTTCCTAAGCATGCTTCCAAATAGTAGCTCTTCACGTCCAAGTGGCGATATGTTAGGGGTGAGCGCGAGTAAACAAAAATAAAAATAAAAAATAATGTCTTGTTTGTGTTCCTGTGAATGTTTTACATATATAACAAATAGCATATGTACTGTCGTCGTGTCATCTTTTCTTTTTAACAACAACGGACAATTTTGGTGATTTCATAAGATTTTATTCTTCATTCCTTCAATTATTCTGTCGGAGTTGCAATTTCACTGTTGTATAATTGTTTATTATACTCCTCCAACCTGTATCAAGTGGACCCCCCTCATTCGATGTCCGGTCCGGCCCAACCAAAAGCTGATACTCAACTCTTAACCCAACTAACTCCACGTATATATATATCTAAAAACTATCTAATTCATTGCAGCATCACCTGATGGTTTTCATATAATCCACTTGTTAGTATTCCCACGTTCCAAACTGGCCTCTTGATTCCCAATTCCTCTCTTAACTGAAAACATAATTGCCAGAATAAAATTCCACTCTATCAAATTAATATGCTTAGGTTATTGTTTATAAATATTTAATTCTAAAAATACCTCTTTTAGGTGACATTCCGTTTAAACTTTCGAAACAATCATAATAATCGATTACTTTATTTTCCAACATTGCCTGGAACCAACATAACATCTGTACTACTGTTCTCATCTTGCCCATAAGGACTCAGGACATAATGGATAATGTACTTGGTAAAATTCAGTAGTCATTTACACTCTCCTGGAGGTTGAAAGTGTAATTGTTAGTGCGAGTGATACTGAGAATACAATTACAAACAACTTGGGACTTTTACTCGGTCATAGGCTGATAGAACGAGAACATGCTACCACCATGGATTTTTAAAGGGTTCTGTTCAAAATTCAGTATAGATTCTTGAATTCGACAAAGATTCTCAATACTGATAAGATACACCTGAAGAAGGTTGGAGGTTAAAGCTGCCAAAATATTGTAAAAATAACACTTAAGATGAGAACAGTAGTCCGAATAATCATAATAATAAGAATTACTATTACATTTTTACCAACACGTACCACATGTACTGAAGGATATCGCTAAATAAATGTAGCAGTTGTTTTGTCGTATTATAGTTAGACATGGCAAATGTTTTCAAGCTAAAGTTTGAAACCCTATCACCAGAACACTTGCAACTGTGATCAACGGTCCGAAATCTGATCTCTATGATACTGAGCTCATCCCAAAAGCAAGAGTTGGTTCTTGTTCAGAATTCCTCCCATATTAAAATATAAAGAAAAATCTATGATGTATGTATCCATAACGAAATGAAAACATCATATTAGAAAAATCACATAAATTGATCAAGTATTTATTTGTAAATAAGAAAATCTAATTTATGAGTAGCCGAAGTCTTGTCTGCCATTTTTTAAAACAATCTAATAAAAAAAAATTTTAAAACAAAGGGAGATAATCCATATTATTTGAATTCATCCAACAACTGTATTATTTTCACAAAGTTTTGGTTGACATAACCTACAACCTTCTTTCGGTGAATCTGAAGTCGCAATTTTTCTGTTCAGTTCAACAAGTTACACCTAAAGAAGGTCAGAGGTTACATTTATCAAAACGTGAAAACAACACTCAAGAACACAAATCCAAATAATAAGAATAATCAATCCTCATCTAAAAATTTCGGAAGCATAAAGGTAGATAACTCAGTATAATGTCTATGGATTTCCATTAATTGCTTAAAAATTATTTTCTTTATAAAAATAAAATATCTTTGTTTCATCACAGGTATGTACATTTTATAGATTTTTTATTTTTGTTTTTTTTTAATATAAGTGGAATTCTGGACAAGTTTATTGTGCTTATCTTTTTAACATTAAAATATTAATTTCTAATGCCAATGAAAAAAAAAAAATTATGTAGATTCGTTAATAAGTAATGAATTTTGCCGCAAAAAATAAAAGAAAAAAGGTATTTAGAGAGGAAGTTTTATAGAAAGTTATAATAGAAAAAAAAATTACATAAAAAAGAAAGAAAAAGATTTTTTTTCCTCCTCTTTTTTATAATAGTTTACAAAAATGTTTTTGAATTTAAAGAGAGAAAAATATCTCTTTAATTAAAAAAAAAAAAAAAAAAGAAAGTTAACCCTTTTATTTTTAAATTTGGAAAACATTATTTCAGATATTAAATGTTTTTTTAAATATTTAAATATTTTTAATGATTCATTTTTGTTGTTTTGGTTTACCTTTCAGGAAATGTTGGTGCAAAAAAAAAAAAAAAAATTTAAAAAGCACACGCACACAAAAGAATAGCACACACATACGCACAAAAAAAAAAAAAAAAAATCACACGCAAAAAAAAAAAAATAAATAATAATTTTTTTTTTCTTCCATTGTTTTTTTTTTTTTCTCCCGGATCTCATGGGGTCAAACTGGATGGTCTGAACTTCATGATGATCCCGCGCAAACCTTCTTCCCACTTACAGAGACATATTTATCTGTCGCCCTGATTTTTTCATTTGTTTTAGACACCAGTATGCGGTTTTGAAACTGACAAAAATAAAGAAAAATCACTGACAGTGACTGAAGGATGAAGATGAGGAAAAACATAGGAACAAAAACAAACTAAACATAAATAAAATAAAATAAAACTTAAACAAATAAACTTAATGCTTCCATATAACCAAATCACCACCAATAAAGAGCTTTAAGAGATATTTTATTGTTTCACAAGTATTAACACATATTTCAAGCATTTTCATTGACTAATTGTCAGATTTGACTGGAGGATGAAAATGAAAAAAAAACATCATTGGGAAAAAAGTAAAATAAAAAAATAACACTTAGACAAATGTTTAGATTTAATGCTTCCATACAATCAACTCATCTATAAATATAAAAGCGAAAATGTATGTATGCATGTATGTATGTGTGTTCGCTTTTTCTGTATGTCTACAAAAAGCTTTTTTCAGAGAAGCGGTCGGTCGGTTCACAACTTTTTAAAACTTTTTATATCACATATAAATCATAATATCTCACAGTTAACAACGAAGCTCGCCTGTCTATCTAATTTGCTCGATTTCGGGAAGATAAATATTCAACATTTGTCGCTCGCCACATGTGGGTTAGTCTTTTTCCTATAACATCTTGGGAAGCGTTCCCGCAGTAAATGAAATACTATACTATCCCGCAGTCAAACTTGACCTCATTAGCTCATTAAAACGGGAACCTGCCAAATCCAAGTAATTAAATAAATTCAAACGTGTTTCCGTTAGCATCTCGTGGTGGGGCAATGGTTAACGTCGCACTTTTTTTTTTTTTTTCACACTTTAATTTACAACTTTGCCTCAACAGTTCGGGTTCGATCCTCATACTTACTTTTTTTTTTTAAACCCCCCCACCACCACACACACACCTCCAAACACCCAGGCAACGCCGGGTACCCCTCGCTAGTCTATAATATAAATCTCACCTGTCTGTTTAAATATATGTATGTATGTTTGTATGTCTGCCTAAGACTTTCGACAGAGGTGACGAATTTTCATGAGATCGGTATCATTTTGAAGCTCGACCCTTCGGATGACAAATATTGAAAAATTGGCTAAAAATCTTAATTCCTTCATCCTCAACTGAGCACTTTTCTACAGGGAGGGGTCGCTTTTTTGCCAATATTTTCGAAAGTCATCCCCTCTTTTTGACTGACTAGCCTTAATTTAAACTTTTGCTACTTCTGGTTTGGTGACGGATGCAACAGCAAAAGCGTCACATTGTTTTTACACTTTCTTCTCCTTCTTTGCAGTATGGGTTCGAGCTTGCCTACCCAATACCACTTTTTTTTTTTTTTTTTTTTTTTTTTTTTTGCTCAACACACCCTCCAAACACCTGGGCACTCAGGCTAATCTATTATATAAGTCTTAGCTGTCTGTATGTTTATGTGTTTGTGTGTGTATGTCTGCTAAAAACTTTTGTCATCTGTATCGAAGCGGCATGAACATGGTACCGTTGGAAAGAGCGATCTCTCTAACACATAATATTGAAAAATAAGAAAAAATAGTAATTATTTCATGAGGAAATGTGCTTTTGTTTGAAAGGGGGGTCAGGAAAAAATTTTGGTTTTAATGCTGTTTGTTAATCACGTAATGGACTTAACTTTTGCAAGTTCGCAACCACCACGCAGCATTTTTTTTTTTTTCTTTAATAACATTTTCTCTCTCCTATCTTAAAATTCTAAACTTTCTTATGCACACCCATTTCGAGGCATTTTTTTTTCCTTTTAATAACACGATGACGGCATCCAAGTCCATTTTTTTTTAAATTGACTATTATAATATAATCACTGATGAAGGGCTTTATCTAATATATAAAGTAAAGCCAATCTGTTAGATTTTTTGTGTATTATAGAAAAGCACATACACAATAAATATTTAATTTTATTTCAATATAATTGTAGTTCAAATCAGTTACGCTTAGAACAAATTTAATAAGAGACATTTTATCATTTAACAAGTATTAACATGTTTCAAGTGTTCTGATTGGCTAATTAAGCAAAACAAATGCTGCATTTGTTAGTGAGAGAGAAAAAAGGAATAGAGTAGCGTTGTTTTTGTGAAGCAATAGCAAGCTGCCCAAACCAGCAAGTTGAATATATAAGATGCAACATCTAGTTTTAATTTTATTCCATTTTTAATTGATTAGAAAGTTGGAAGAAATTTAATATTTTGCCATTTCACAAATATTAACACGTGTTTCAAGTGTTTTCATTGACTAATAAATATAGTGAGTGAAAGATAAAAATGAAAAAAAAAAAAAAACTAAATAAATAAAATTTACACAAATAAATTTAATGGTTCTATACAATCAAGGGTTATATATATATATATATATATATATATATAGTAAGTTATAAAATATATATGGTGATTAAGCTACACTGAATATTCCACGTTTCATCCACTCTAGGACTCTTCAGGCTTAAGAATCCTAGAGTGGATGAAACGCAGAATATTCAGTGTAGCTTAATCGCCATATATATTTTATAACTTACTAACTAGCTCTACCTACGTATTGAGCACTTTTGAAGTAAATACTTAAAGTTTACGCATAAATTTATACTTTCGTATATTAATTTTATGTGAGTAAATTAAGTAGTTATATATATATATATATATGTTTTAACAAAAACCAAGACATCAAAGAATGGGTTGATAGCAACAAGTAGTGTATTTCTTGTTGCTATCAACCCATTCTTTGATATCTTGGTTTTTGTTACAACAATCTATGAATGCTCAATTATGAAATATGATTTTGTAGCTTACAGTTTAAGCCATCTCTTTTTGGCTTAAAATTTATTGGTATATGAACGATTATTGAATTATATAAACCCAGTAAAATTCAGAATACTACAAATAAGACTATATACATATATATATGACCTTCTTGTCTGTGTGCAGAACATTATCTATTGAACTACCGTCAATTTTTGGTCTACAAACTTGAAACTTGATATATATATAAGGAATTTAGATCAGTGGAGCAAATACAAAGCCAGTAAAAATAACTGCTAAGGAATCAAATTTTTTTTTTTTTGAATTGGAACTTTGCAGGCATAAACGTATGATTAAATGTGTATCTTCTACGCATGCGCAAATATACATTTATATGGTAAAGTTGGTTCATTTTTAAGGTTCTGATATCCATTTGTTGTTAGCTCAGATGATAACAAATAAGACAGGAGCATTTAATGTTTTGGTTTCGATTGTAGCTAACTATTAATTTTTTTTTTTTTTTCAAACTTTTGAAATTACTACTATAGAGAATAAATACGAACTCTGCATGAATTAAAATATCACATTTTATGACCAGGCCACACTAGGTGGCAACTACTATGTATTGGGTACAATATAATAATCAATGGAAAATTGGCTCTATAATAATAAATATGAAATCTGCATGAATTAAAATATCACATTTTATGACCAGGCCACACTAGGTGGCAACTACTATGTATTGGATACAATATAATAATCAATGGAAAATTGGCTCTATAATAATAAATATGAAATCTGCATGAATTAAAATATCATATTTAAGCATGTTTTATAACTGCTAGTTTAATATATAAAGTAAAACAAGTCCCTTAAAAAAATTTTGTGCATTTACAGACGAGCAAACATAAAATAAATATTTAATTCTATTTCAAGATAAACATATTCTTTTAATCTAAGTATGTTCTTAAAAGAAATTACATTTCCAATCAATTACAAACTTGGAGCAAATTTAAAAGACATTTTGTCATTTCAAAGATTTAGCATAAGACTTGGAACATTCCATTCCCCCCCCCCTCCGACAAAAGGAGAGTGGAATTCACCCTTGTCCGTTCATCTGTCCGCACTTTTCTCAATAACTACGTCTTGGAATTTTTTTAAATTTTGCACAAACATTAAACATGATATGAGTAAAAAAGTAACGGAACGGATTTTCCTGGAAAACTCCGAAATACATGTTAATACTTGATTCGAGTCATGTTTGAACGAATAAAGAACCCGATCTCTGTATTATAATCGTCTGTTTCAATTTATTGTAATTAACAAAGATGCAGTTGCATAAATGATTAAAGAACCCCTCATTACTTTTGTCCAAGGGAGATAAAAATGGATGGACTAATATCTTTCAAAGTTTTTGTTTCTTTGTCTCATGAGATTGATTGTCATACACAACAATTGTACTCTTCTGCCTTCTTCAGGGGTCTTGTTGAATTTTGAACTGAATTCTTTATTATTCAACGTATTAGGTCCTACAGTTCTATAAATAGGACACCAAATAATTTTTTTTTTTTCAAAATTTATAATAAATAATAGTACAGTTTAATGCATAATTACTTTGAAGAAAGGATAAAATTCCTCTATATTCATCAACTCCAAGAGTTGTTTAAACCCTCTTAAAAACTCTTGTGGAATTTGCTAAAATTCTATTTTATCGACGAAGTATGGACTTCTATAAATGCTCTTTATCAATCTTGATGAAGCCTAGTTTTAGGTGAAATATTGATTCAAATCATAACTGCAGCAATTTATATTTGTTCTAATAAGTCTGTCTTTTTTCCTCGTTTTCATATATATCCCATTAGATCCCACTGACCTATGAATAGAATATCAAAAATTTTCTTTTTAAAATCTATGAAATAATATATAATAGTAGTTTACTGCATAATTACTCTAAAGAAAGGATGAAATTCTCAACTTTCTTACACACACCCACCTCGAGGTATTTTTTTTTTCCTTTTAATAACAAGATGGCACCAAAGACCATTTTTTTTTTAAATTGACTATTATAATAGTCACTAATGAAGGGCTTTATCTAATATGTAACGTAAAGCCAATATCTGTTAGATTTTTGTATTTAAGAATAAGACTAGCACATACACAAATATTTAATTTTATTTCAATATTATTGTATCTATTTACAATGCCTCCCCACGGGACAGAGTTAGACACCAGGGTCGTTTTTTAACGTGGAGAAAAGGTACAAAAATAAAAATTGTCTCAGTCGTGAAGGATTTCTCCTCCACCGAAAGAGAACAAGAAATAGAAGCGCAGCATCTGAAGAACAGATACTACACTTTGATCTTGTCCCGAAGGCCAAGCTTATTGTAGTTCAAATCAATTACATGCTTGGAACAAATTTAATAAGAGACATTTTGTCATTTCACAAGTATTAACATATGTTTCAAGTGCTCTGATTAGCTAATCAAGCGCACAAAATGCTGCATTTGTTAGTGAGAAAGAATTTCTTTCTTCCAATTTCTTTCCGAAAGTTATTGGAAGTCTCTTAAAATTCTTGTGAATTTTGTTAAAATTAAATGAGTCGTGCAATAGTAAGCCACTAACTTATTGTTAAAAGTGTAATTTAACTTTTTGTGTGAACTGCTTTGCTCTTTTTCATAATGTATAAATTTTATCTTGATTTCTAAAAGATGCCATATGTACTCGGTGTCATATTTATAGAAGAATCATTATTTTGCTTTCTAAATGAAATAACTTGTGTATTCAAATTAATTTTTAGTCATTACACAAAGTTTCAACTTAATAGTAAAAAATATTTGGTGCTTATTCTGATTCGCACTTATGGCAGCAATCAAAAGTCAGAAAAGTCTGTATATATGACGTACATACCAGTCACAGAACGAAGATGAAATAGTATATAAAAAAAAAAATTTTTTTAATCACAATTTGATCAAGTAATTTAAAAAAAATTTTTTTTCTTATTGAAGAAAATTAAATTTTAGTCCATGTCAATAAGGAGGAAAAAGTAGAAATGATAGTAAAATCAGGGGCAGACAACATATTTTCATTTAAAATTTTCTTTTCATTTTTTTTTTTTTTTTTGGATAACGTCAGATAAAAAAAAAAAAACCAAAACATAAGAATTAAAAACAAACAATAATTTATTACAATAATGTGTATTTTTTAAATTTTTATTTTTTCAGAAAATGAAATGTTTTTATAATTTAAAAATTATTTTAGAAGAGTTATCCTGTATATAATATTTTGCTTACAGAAATTTCCTTCTGGACCATATTACTATAGGTTTGCAATAACAGATGCCACATACAAATTTTTTGTCTAGACTATTATCCCCTATATTATATAACTTTAAAACTTCATTATAGACAGATTTAGGTCTTATAATAAAATCCTACAATTAATCCCTGGAGAAAAATTTTCACTATCGCCAATATCATTAGACAAATAGTTCCTATTTTTCCCTCTAATTCATAACGGCTCTCACCACTCCCACTCACTGCATAAAATTATGCACAGTAAACTTGTATTGCCTTGTCACCCTTATTAACTGAATCATAAATTTCATAAAAATAACGTTCACATCCAATTCACGTATTCAGAAAATAATGATTTCTCCTTTCTTTCATTTTTTTTTTTTTTTAGAGAGAGTGGGGCATTTCAGTTTCACTAGTTGGTATAACACAAAACAAACGACATACTGTTCTTTTCTCTCTCTAAAAACTTGACAAATTATTCCTTTTAGTGCTATTTCCCTTTTTTATTTGAAAGGCTGGAACAGTTGCATTGCGCTAGCTGCTATCACAAAAAATATTCCTTCTCATTTAATAACATAAATTTTGCTTTTATGCTTGATTTTTTTTGGGAAGGGTGGGGGCGGTTGAGTTTCACTACTGGCCATAACAAAACACAGACATCGTTTTTCTCTCTCTCAACAATGATTAAGTGTGTTTCCTTAAATACTTTAAAAGTAACACTAACCACTACCAAGGAAAAACGTAACATTTTCATGTTATTCACTATAGAGGGGGGAGGGATTTCCATACTGTCCACCAAGGGTTTCTTTTAGGATAGAGGGGGGGGGGGTTAAATAATGCATAGTTAAGTTTACTGGAACCTATTTTTTGAGAGGGGAGGAGCATATGTTTCTTTTGCTTTTTTCCACTTTTCAACTTCTACAACATGTATTTTTTTTTTTTTTTTTGGCAGGCAGGGGAATTTTTACATTCGATCCAACTCCTAAATTTCCTTGAGACAAGATAAGTTATTCAGTACACTCATTAAGACAAGGTCATTTATATTTGGGGAGGTTGGGAGGATCTATTCCGAAACCGTTCTTAACAAGAGGGGGGGGTGACTACCAACAACAACCGTACTTTACTTTTTTTACGCGCATGGGGATGGTGAGATGGGGGGGGGGGGTATGCTTCCACCAGGCAAAGCCGGTTAATGGGTTCTGCTAGTTTTATACAAGTTAAAAACAAAATTTAAAGATTATTAAAGTGGCTTCAGCCTTAGATTATCGTTAAAAAAAATCTAAAATTTGAGTTTTGAAAATCTTCATTCCATGACAAGTACATGATAAAAGTTTTCCTTCGTTTTTTTTTATCGCTGTAAGTACCAATCTGATTAAGCACCATGTCAATACGCTGAGACGTAATAGGGTAACTCACCGAATAAATGCAGTTTACTTTCACGGATTAAATAGTTGATTTGAAATTCCGTACAGGTTTCAGAGTTTAACAAGAAAGTTATGTTTAAAAAGATGCACCTGAAGAAGGCCAGAGGTTACATGGTCGAAACATTGTGAACATAACATGCGTCTTTTTTTTTTTTTATTTCTAAATCAAAGTGGAATCGATATTACGTTCGTACATGTACATCGGTGATCATTATGATTTTCCAAAGCATAAATGCAAATATGCAAAGTAAAAAGAAGTAACCAAAAAAAAAATAAATAAATATCAAGCAAAAATGCATAAAGAGAAATAAAAAAACAAAAGACAAAAAAATTAAAAATTAAATAGATGAAGAATCCAATTTAGAAGGTGATTTTGATGATGCATTTAAAACTGACAAACGTTTCTTGTCTAATCAGGGATGTTAGTATCCAATGGGGATAAAAAAGCTGAAAACTAAGATGAATTTATCAAACTGATGCCCCCACACTCTGCATATGGAGAGGGCAGCATGAAAATAACCTTTTTTCCCAAACAACTTCAATCAGTTTAAATTTAAAAAAAAAATAATGTCAAAATTAAGGGACAAGTGTGTATACAGGAGGGAAGAAGACAGGAAGTTATGTTTTTATGAAACAAGTCATTTAACTCCCCTACCCACTTCATGAATCATTTGAAGTCTTAGCATTCATTGTAAAAATTAACATTTTCAGTTTTCAGCGACAACTGTCATAAGAGGGAAAAGGAAGGCAAAGAGGAAGAGGGAGAGAGGGAGAAAAAGAAGGGGGAGAGAGGGAGAAAAAGAAGGGGGCGAGAGGGAGAGAAAGAAGGGGGAGAGAGAGAAAGAAAGAAGGGGGAGAGAGAGAAAGAAAGAAGGGGGAGAGAGAGAAAGAAAGAAGGGGGAGAGAGAGAAAGAAAGAAGGGGGAGAGAGAGAAAGAAAGAAGGGGGAGAGAGAGAAAGAAAGAAGGGGGAGAGAGAGAAAGAAAGAAGAGGGAGAGAGAGAAAGAAAAAAGAGGGAGAGAGAGAAAGAAAAAAGAGGGAGAGAGAGAAAGAAAGAAGAGGGAGAGTGAGAAAGAAGAGGGAGAGAGAGCAGAGATTAGGAAGAGAGGAAGAAAGAGAAAGAAATAAAATTCAGTCAAATAACAATAACAAGAATTTAATTTTTGCAGGTCAGCCTTTAACTAGAGGGGGGGGGGGACAGAATTAATAGTTATGAGACACCCTAACAATTTAAATGCAAGTTTGCTTTTTCAGGATTAAAAAAAAAAAAACATACATCTAAAATGTTCTGCTCACTGAAACAAGCAGGGGTTGAGGAGTCAGTTCAAAGCAGATTATTGCTTTAGGAGTTGGAGTTTTCTAAATTTCACGAGTTAAAATCAGAATCTCTTGTTCAGGCTGTCATGTTTTTATCATTCCCCCCCCCCTCCCTAAAAATTTAATTATTTTAGATTTTGTTTAGAAAAAAAAAAAAAAAAGTACTATCAGTTCTAAAACCAAAATGTTTCAAAAAATATATTTTCCATAAATCTGAATAAAAAACAAAACAAAAACAATCTAAACTGAATATATTTTATTTTAATTATTTGTGGACTATTATCCCCATCTTCTAGTTGTTTTCATAACGTTTCAGCAAATTATTCCTCTGGCCTTTATCAGGTGGTTAACCATGACAGGATAGGAATGCTGAATCTCCCAACTGCATCCACAGCAATTACTGCCTTCCATAGTTGTTGTCGTTTTACCCAAAGCCGGTCAGAGGATCAGTTGGCCAAACCGTGGTGAAATAACAACAACTATGGAAGGCAGTAATTGCTGTGGATGCAGTTGGGAGATTCAACATTCCTATCCCGTTGCAGTTATTTACCTGACGAAAGCCAGAGGAATTGGCCGAAACATCGTGAAAAAAACAACTAGAAGATGAGGATAACAGTCCACAAATAATTAAATAAAATAAATTATACAAATTACTCGTCTCAAAATGAATTCCAAATCAATTCAATAATATATAAAACTGAATAGTCTATTTAATATTGTAATTTGAAATGTTTAAGTTCATTTAGGGCAAAAATCAGGGGGAAAAAATACTACTCCCCCCCCCCAACAACCTTTGTCTATAAGTACAACATTAACCGATTCAACCACCTCAGTAATTAGGAAAAAGCAACACTTAATTACACATAAACCAAGAATGGGCATCGTTGTTCTTTCCTCTCTCTCTCTCTCTTTGCAGTCCACAGTGTTTGTTATTAAACTTCTCCCAGGTGTTATAGGTGGCATTGTTAGAACTTCTGAATGCAAGGATAAAAACCCTACCCTTTTATTTATCATTAATTAAAAATAAATATTTGATCCTGATCCATATTTTATGTCAATCAATTTTATTACTAGTAGGATTTATTACCCCAGACAATTAATGAAACCAAGAATCAATAGAAATAAATTAACTGACAACGACAAGAAAGTTACTAAGCTTTTATTCATGACAAAAAAATATTTGTCAAATGTTATTGCGAAGGGGATGGATATACACCAACTTGGTTGCTTGACCACTGTGTTTTACAATTTAACAAGCACAAAAGAGCTGCCCTCTTTACAAAAGGACAAAAATGTATTAAAGTAGAATTTAATCTTGTAATCAATTAATTTCTTTCTTTAATAGCAGTGTTGCGTGAGGGGGTGGGTATTTTGTTGGAAGAGAGGGGTTTCATTTTTAATTTACAATATAGAAATGGACCATATCCCCTGAAGTAAATCGATTGGAAAATAACAGAAAAACTTTTCACCAAAAATGTTTTTTTTTTTTTTATCATGGATAAAAACTTACATGTATAAGTCGAACTATGTGTCAAGAAACATTGCAAGTCTATCTCTGCTATATTGTTATTTTGGTGCTCAACTGAACTTCTATCTATGCCCCTCCCCTCCACTGCAAAACATTTGCAACAAATACTCGTCTATCTACAACCACTGTCAACAATTTCCCCTCACTGTGTCCAAAATTTAAAAAAAATTCCATAAGCAGAAATTTTTTCTTAGAACTACTTGTCTGTGGGAACAATACCATGAGGCTGCTTCCCAATTGACTATAACATGGTCGTTCTCAATTCTTATGTAAATATGTACTTGTTAAGTTGTCCCTTAAATAATTAAATCCTACCCAAGTTCCACCATTACTGACCATCACGGTGTTGTCCGACTATCCACCTGATACTCATTAACCCTTATCCATGAGTGGCCTTTGGGTCATGATAAGTAGCCCCTTCCTCCAGTAAAAAAATAAAATTAAAATCATTATTATACATTATTTGTTTTTTATTGGAATCCTTTAAGATGAATGATTTATATATTTATTTTATTTATTTGCAGACTGTTATTCTCACCTTCATAGTTGTTTCACAACGTTTCACCTAACTAATCCTTTGGCCTGCTTTGAGTAGGATTGAAACCACTATCTTCAGACAATGCTCACCTGGAACCACAGAGACTCAACGCCTCTATCCGCTGTTCTATGGGCCCTGAAGCTGCAGTGGATAGAGTTGTTGAGTTTCTACAGTTCCAGGTGAGCATTGTCTGAAGATAGCGGTTTCAATCCTACCCAAAGTCGACCTGAGGTTTACTTGGCCAAAAAACATGGTGAGACGACAACAACTATGGAAGGCAGTAATTACTGAGGATACAGTTACAAGACTCAGCATTCCTATCCCGTTGCGGTTAGCCACCTGAAGAAGGCCAGAGAATGAGTTGGTTAAAACGTGGTGAAGCAGCAACAACTATGAAGATGAGGATAATAGTCCGCAAATAAATCAAATCATTGTATTAGAAAACACTAAGAATGATTAGTGAATTATTTAGATGTCAAAAAGTTTAGCAATGTTAAGCTTGTCCAGTACCAGCTGGGTGACGATTTGAGAATACTAGGCACTGTATATAAGAGGACAGCTAAACCTGCAAAAACTAATATCATCAAAATTTGATTGTGGCTGATAACCACAAAAAAAAAAGTTGGTACTTGTACATCACAATTCATTTCAAGTAAAAACACTTATGTATTTAGTCGTCACATTGAAATTGGTAACATTTTTTTTAATTATCAAAAATGATTTAGTAAAAAATCTGCTAGAACTATTGAAAAAAAAAAAAAAAAATTTTCTTAGATTCTTTATCTGCCATTTTTTTAATTTGAAATCACGGAAGTTACCAAAAAGAAGGGAGATAAGTCAGTTTGTCATACAGAGTAGAAGAAACTTAATGAATACAATAAAACTGCATTATTCAGTAAATTTTTTCTTGAAATTATTTTTTTATTCAATCATTTATTATAATTTTTAGAAGTCTAATTTCAACATGGCATGTAATCACGCAATAGTGTTTTTTTTTTTCTTCTTAAAATACATATTTTTATGTTCAATTAAAATGCACAAGTAACAAAGATTATCTAACCTAATAAGTCCTGCATCATTTTCAAGCTTCAGTGCCTGTCATATCCCTGTGCTTCTTTTTCAAATACATTTATCGTGCTTCAATGAATTTCCTGAACTTGAAAATAACTCACAACGAAAATACCTCTGACACACCTAACCAGCAGATAAATCTCACCTTCTCACTGTAGGCGTTTATAAATGCCTGACAATTTCCTACTTTATAGCTTCTTTCCTAAGAATACTTGCCTTTAGAATTCCTTCCCTCCTCCCCGTTTTCCTGACTGTCCCAACATGCAGAAATGAGATCTGAATGAGCGTCTTGTTGCCTATCCCCCAACTTAGTTTTACTCTCACCCTTATTAGAAAGAATTTGACGGGAGCAACAGAAAAGATCTGGTTGCGTCAATATTTCTAAGAGAAGGAATTGGGGGGGGGGGGGGAAATTAAAAAATTTTTTTTCTTTGTCCCCCCCCACCCCCAAGTTAAATACTTTTGTTTCAGAGATATTTTTTTTAAATTCTAAGTTGATGAAATTTCTTTGATTGGCTGCAATTTTGGATTATTCGGACTACTGTTCTCATCTTGAGTGTTAGTTTTTACGTTTCAGTTGATGTAACCTCTGACCTTCGTCAGGTGTATCCTATCGAACTCTAAAAATTGTCATGCTGAGGAATCTGTACGGAATTTCTCATACGACCCTTTATTTAATTCATGGGGGTAGCATGTTCTTGTTCCATCAGTCATGACAGGGTAGAAGTCTTAGGTAATTCACAATTGTATTCTTAGTATCACCTGCACTTAAACCTTTAACCTCTAGAAGAGCGTTACTTAGAACTGTATCTTACCAAGTTCTTTATCTGAAAACAGTCAGACGTTACATGGCCAGAACGTTGTAAAAACGATGCTCAAGATGAAAAAAGTGGCCCAAATAATCCAAATTATCAACTCCGATCTCAAAAATTCAGAAACAAAGACTAATTTTATGTAACATAAAGGGAGTTTGAACTTGCTTTATTGTACCCCTATAAATCTGGCCCTTATCATGGTAGCCCTCATTTTCAGTATCAATATGCCTTGTTTGGGATGAACAAAAATAAAAATGTCTATATTCTCTAACATGAGAAAAACGTTAGAATATATGCATAGAAAAAAACAAATATGTGCAAATCATGGAATAAACAGATTTCTTTTTTTTCTTTTTTTTTTTGTAATTCACTCCAGACAAGGCATGAAGCCTAAGTGTTAGATGGAATAGATGCTGATCCAAAAAACTGTAGTTCTTCCCACTTTGTCAAACATCGATTCTGGAGTGTGAGGACTAAAGGACAAAATAAAGGAAGCAACTCTCATTTTTTATTTTTGCTTTGGCTGTATAGGTATACTAGTATCAATATGTTCTCGTGAGAGGTGACAGTTATTAACGACACAGACAACCTGGGTGTTACAAGTTTGAATCTATTTTGTTCCACAAAACCACTTTTACTTGCGATGTTGGCAACCTTCATGTGGTCCCTACGAGATTTCTTTTTAGAAAGAATTCTGACTAGAAAAATATCAGGGAAACCAATGCCAACACTAAAATCCTCGGATTAACACAATATAATGAATTGATTTGTGGTTCTGCACTTGACACGTCTTTGATAAAAGAATACAATGCCACGTATGACCAGAAAGTGATTGACCTTGATCCCTTTCTGAGTTTTCACGAAAGCCCTATTAACCTGGTAAGTCTATTTGTTTTAATATGGGAGGTGACAGTGTTCAAGTGGTTGATGACTTGGATGGACTACCTAAGTGTTAGAGTTTGAATCTAGTTTGTTCCACAAAATCATTTGCAATTTAGATGTTGGCAACCTTCACCTAGGCCCTCCCATAAATATCCAATGTCTTTCAAAAAATAATTCTGAGTAGAAAAATATCGGGAACACCAATGCTAACAATAGAATCTTTGGGTTCATACGACATAATGAACATGTTCTACCCCTCCCCCCACACACACGCACATGTTATTAATCTTCAAACTTTATATGAATAAAAGTTTTCGCCCTAAATTTAAAGAGAGGGAGAGGGGGGTGAATAAGGGTTTTCAAATGAGAGGTAAAGACGACATATTCAAATGTGATAGTGCGGGGAGAGGTGAGGATTACAAGCAAAACTGGAAATTTGCAGATAAAAAGAACATAGAAGAAAAAAAACGTGAAAAAGAAAAGCAAAATATTTACCAGATTTCGGACTATTTTCAATAACTCCTCTATTACAACAGCGATTCCTTGGTAACCCAGTAACCGGCAAACGGATCGGAAATGAGGAGCACCAATAAAACCACTATATAAATTGAAGATGGCACTGTAAGAAGTGTTGAGAGCCTGCAAGTACAAAAGGATAAATAAAAGTAGATAAAAGCATTTTATTTAAGCAAAAAAAAAAAAAAAAACATTCCCAGCAAAGTTTTTTAAACAATGAGTTCCTGTTCCAAATTCTCACTATATTAAAATAACAAATAAAGAAAATTCTATATGATGTATGTAGCCATAATGGAATGAAAATATCATATTCCAAAAATCATATAAATTGATCAAGTAGTTTTATTTTTAAGTAAGAAAATCAAATTTCATGAGTAACCGAAGAGCAGCTATCTTGTCTGCCATTTTGAAAATAATCTTCAAAAACAAACAAAAAAAAACAAAACAAGCAAAAAAAAAATAAAAAAGCAGGTAACTCAATAATTCAAATTTTAAGTTGTAATGCCTACAAATTCCTATTAATCACTAAAAAAAATTTGCTTTATAAAAATAAAACCACGTGATCAATTTACATAATTTTTGAAATGTGATATTTTTGTTTTCTTTTAGAATGGGGGAATTCTGAACAAGGACCAAATAATCATAAAAGACAAGGTATGAGCCACTTGATGTAAGGAGTTGAAAAAAAAAAAAAAAACTACTTTAAAGTCAAAAACTAGGCAATGATAAGTGGATAAATTCCGACCCAGAAAACAGCAATTCTTCCTGCTTTGTCAGAAACATGACTCATTGTGAGGACCAAATGACAAAATAAGGGAAATGAAAATTCCAAGGCTGTCAAAAGTAAACACAAGGTTCACTTTATAGTCGCTTTTTTAGTTTTGATGATTAAGAAATTAACAATGACTCTGGGTAGTTATACGATTACAATATGAGCAAATTTATATTCAAGATTTTTTGGGGATAAAATATGTCCAGGTGTAACAGAGCCACTAGTGCTATTAGCAGCAGCTGCATGAGACATGTATGCAAATGACCAAGCCAGCTGTGTGAAGTGATGTTACAGCAGATTGATTGGTTTTACGGCATATCAACCTATGTGGTCATTTAATGCCGGAGTCCTTTTTTTTTTTTTTTTTTTAACTATTTTTTATGGGGGGGGGGCTTTTTTAGCCTTTCATCCCTTTTTTTATAAAATCGAACTAAGAAATTAAATGTTGTATTTATACATGGATGTGTATATTTGGGTGACTTTAAATTTCCTTAAATTTTCTTATATAAATTTACTTTCCTTAGGTATGCTAGAATATTTGTTGAGTTGACCTTTTCAAAAAGGTCCTCCATATTGCTTTCTGTATAATATAGTTTTCTAGTTGGGGCGAGGTCATCACACCCAACTAGGATATGTTTTACTGTGAGTGTCTCCTGGCATGGGATGCACTCTGGTGCCGATTCTCCATTTAGTATATAAGAATGAGTAAAGTTGGTGTGTCTTATGCGCAGCCAAGTCAGTATCACATCTTCTCGGCGTGATCTCTTGATGTCCGGACATCGTTCCTTAAGTTTAGGTTTGATTGAGTATAATTTGCTGCCCTCTTGCTGACTCCACCACAGTTGCCATTTTTCCTGTATGCATGTTACAGCAGAAGAAGAGAAGGTAAAGAAAAAGGAGAGACAAAAGAGACACACACGGAAGGAGAAGCACGTGTTCGAGACGTGGCCAAAAAATAACAGCAAGCGATATATGGGTGACGAGGGCGTCTTCAAAAGACATGGCGGACAAGATAAACAAAATGAAGAGTTTAAAACAAGATGCCATGTGTTGTTAGAAATGCCAGGAATAAATGCCTTTTGTTAAAACTGAAAAAAATTTAGTCAAATTTTTTCCTTTCCTTTGTCATTGCGACGGACTCTACATATCAACACGTAACATTAGAAAGGTACGAAAAGGCCGTCTGAAATCGGATTGTTAATCAAGGTGTGACATTTTTTTTTTTTTTTTTACACAGGCATCACCACTTATCAAGGCCAAGAGGCCACTCGAGGATAAGGGTTAAAGGGTGTACAGTAGAAGTTGGACAATATAGTAATCGTTAGTAATGGAAATTCGGTAAATTTGTTAACATATGGAATGGCTCATCAAAAACTTGTTTACATTAGACTTGAAGACAACCATATTGTAGTCAGCTGGAAAGCGGAAGACAATTCCATAGGTATGCAGTTCTAAGAAAGAAGCTTTGTTCATGGAATCTACGTTTAGGTTTAGGCACAGATAAAGAGTCGGGGAAATTATTGATAGTGTTTTCTGCTAGACGGGTGTTTCCTGTGAGACATAAGAGATATATATATATTTTCAGAAGTTTAGATAAGATAAACCATCAATACCGTCGGTTTCAAACCTGATAATAGGGAACCATTTTAGGTTCTAAGATCATACAAAAGACTGGACATAAAATGCATATATATTTTCAGAATTAGTTTATGGGCAGTTTTAGGTATGGCTGTGAATTTTGGGACAATTTATGGACAGTTTTGGTTTTGCAACAGTTGAGGACAGTTTCCAGCTGAGAAGAGTCTAACACAGGCTGTAACCAACGTTAACTGATGAACATAACTTCGGCACAGAAGACTAAAATGAAAACATTAGCGTCATATGGCATAATTCATGTTGAAACATCAGGTCCTGTTAGATCATTGAAGTTAAGCAATGTTGAGCCTGGTCAAAACTAAAATGGGTGACCGTTTGGGAATTCCAGGTGCTGTTATGTGCTCTCCGCTTATCTCAACATTACTTCCCATTGTGGAGCATTTCTTTTTCGACTCGGGAGAGGTGTGGTTGGGGCTTGTGCAATTCTTCTCATAATTACATGCGCAGTTACCTTTGCAGCGGGCATCTATTGTCTCTTGAGACTGCACGGAGGCATAGAGTGTGTAGTGTCAATGGTGTCACACACACATCCACTCAGAGTGCAATAAATATTTGCAGAATGTGTTGGAGTTTGTGCTTTATTTTTTTATACTTGTAAGCCACTGCGCATCCTTCGGCAGATGCCAATGTGAGATATGACAACACGGCTAGAGGAGAAAATGAAGGAAAAGAAATCAACACTACATAGCGTTAGGGTCAGCGAAAGTTATAAAACTGTCAAAAGTAAACGCAAGGTCCACTTTCTAGTCTCCTTAGTTTAAATGATTCTTAACTGGTTTTAATAAAAATCCAAATCATTAACTTGTGAGTTTGTTAGGGATTGGTCAATAATCACCGATGCACCATGTTGCTGGAATGACTGAAAAAGAGGCAGTTGATTTTTGTGTGGTGTCTTTTATATCCCTTAGGTGGCTCCAGCGAGATTGTTAGAAAAAATTTGAGAAACGTGTTTTTCTTGGAGCACTGACTGGACAGAAAGTGGATACCCTGTCGCGTGGTACGCTCTATTTTATGTCTGCACGAAAAGTTTTACTTTTTATCACCACAGAATTTTGCATAAGTGTATATGGCAAATGTGCGCATAACTGAAATATTTATTTTAATTTAATGTTTCTGGCGTACCGCTACACGTTCAATTCCTTCCAAATCCTTTTATAAATTTTTACTCATTCCTTTCGTCTATTTTCATTAGTTGGTATATTCATGCATGTCCTATTACGACGTTACCAAATTTATATCCAAGATTCTATGGGGACTTGCTAAGAACTCAATCCACCAGAATGTATTTCTGTAATAAATTGAACTTTCAAAATCCTATTTAGAAATAATAAATTTAATAAGAAACTTCTGTGCAACACGGGATCTCTACAGCTAGTGTTTCACTAGTGAACCTCTTCTGTGTAGGTGGTTGCTTTTCATGACAGCAATCGGGACTATTTCATATCGGCTAAATCTTTAAACATTCTCTTTTAGAACTACATTAAAAAGTTCTTTTTGTTCTCTGAAGCTCCTAGTATATTCATGCAAGTACATGTGACTGAGTATTAAATTATTATATAAGTATTATTCGCTACGGCCGGTTGTCAAAGGTGTTTTTCAGTCTATATTATTTCTAAAAAAATCAACCACTGTCACTGTCTCGATATATATACTTGGCAGCGAAATAAAATAAAAAAAAAAAACACACACACACAGCTGATTATAAAATATTTTGTTTATTCAAAATAACCTTTTCGGTTTCAGAATGACAGTTTTGACATAAGTGATAGTGCACATGGTGATGTGTTTTATTATAGTGGAGAAGAATGTGTCGTTTAGCTTCCCATCATCTGCACATCTATTTTATTGGCACAAATGATGTCAACATTCCATGATGCATTGTCTTGAAATGTCGATCAATCTTGCTGACCTAATCTCCGGGGATTCTACGTCCTCCATTTTGACTTCTTTGATGTCATTTTCGGGAGCACACAAATCCAGCCTTCTGACTAACTTTCCTTTGACGTCATTCCCAGGCAACTGGATAATCCAACATGGAGACCACTTGTGTTATTTAATATTCCCATGAAACTTCCTCCTTCAGAGGAAGCCAGTTAAACCTGCTCAGGGTTAGTGCTGCAGTTTATAAAGTAACCATTAAGTCTGAGTAGTTATCCCATAAATATGTGAGCAAATTTATACGCAAGATTCTTTTGGATAGATTGTGTGAAAATTTAAACTTACCTTTGTACCCCACACAAAATGGTAGGATGGGTTAGGGATTTTCTCGCGAGGATTCTGGTGAGCAAAAGGTAATCGAGTTTTCACAAATCTGTTCACGGAAGAAAAAATAAGAAAAAATGCAATTTAAAAATCTTAATTTTAACAACAGAAAAGAAGAAACGATTTCATGAATCCTCCAAAATTAGATAAATAATGTTTAGTAAACTTTATAAGTATGAGGTGCCTTCAAAGTTTCCAGACTTTTATTGATGATACACACATGAAACTCTAGTCCCTATCGAAGTAATCTCCTCCAACAGCAATGCACTTGTTGTACCATTCCAACAACTTCTGGAAAGCTCCATGGAAGTCCTCTTGTGTGAGCGTGTCGATGACCCTCGTCATAGCCTCTTTCATTTCCTCAATTGTCTTATAACAACAGCCTCCAAGGTTTTCCTTGAGCTTAGAAAATAACCAAAGTCACAGGGAGCAAGGTCTGGACTATAGGGAGGATGAGGAACTGTCTTGATACTAATCTGGGTCAAATAGTCTGTAACAAGGATGGAGCACCAATAGGAGAAACTTTACGCAAATTTTCTGCATCTTCAGTTCCTTGCAAATAATTGTGTATAGTTTCCACACTGACATTAAACTGTGCAATTATTGGTCTCTATAGATACACGATGGTCCTTATTCATGAAATTCTTTATTTGGCCAATCAACTCTGGTGTTCTGACTTCCTTACTACTCCTACACCTCTCGTCATCCCTCACAGATTCCCTGCCTTTCTTGAATCTCTTATGCCACTTAAAAACCGATGCTTCAATCATGCAAGATGGTCCAAAAGCAGTCCGAAGAATTCCATATGTTTCTATGGCATTTTTCCAAGTTTATAGCAGAATTTTATTGGATATCATTCTTCTGAAGTATCCTCACATCCAGATTGCATTTTTGAAATTCACCCGTTACAATCAGACTTTAGTAGGGTGTATTACAATTCCTGCAGTAGCTGTTCATTAGAATCTTAAATCATAAAAATTGGTCCATCATCTCATAAGATGTATAGCAATAGCATACTGAATTTTCAAGAATCTACAACAATTTTAAATGCCTGTGTAAAAAAAGTATGGAAACGTATTAAAGGCACCTCGTATTTTATATTATTTGGATTATTCCGACTACTGTTCTAATCCTGAGTATTATTTTCACTATATTCCAGTCTATATAATCTCAGACTTCCTTCCAGTGTATATTATCAAATCAAGGACTCTACAGAGAATTTCTAAGGGAATTCTATATTTAATCTACAGAGATAACATTCTTCATTCTATCAACCACGACTAGGTAGAAATTTGCAGTTGCATTTTGCGTGTCATCAGCACTGACGGTTTGGTCCTTCAACCTCCAGAATTGCATAACTTACTAATAAATGTACCAAGTACTTTATCCACTACGCCACAGATCCTTGCAAACAATTCTAGAATAAACTTTTAGGGGAGACAAATTACGTGTAGTAAACTTTCTCTATCAATTTAGATTATTCGGATTACTGTTCTCATCTTGAGTGTTATTTGTACAATGTTTCGGCCAATGTAACCTCTGACCTTCTTCAGGTGTATAGTGTTGAACTCGGGAATCTTTCTTTCAAATTACTCCTCTCAAAAGTTCAGAAACAGTTTTTATATCAGGTTGTAACAAAAGATACTGTCTATTTGTATGATTAAGATTCTTCAGACTACTGTTATCTTGTGTGTCATTTTTCACAACGTTTCAGTCAATGTAACCTCTGATCTTCTTCAGTTATATGTTGTCGAACTCTGGAATGTTTCTGTTGAACTCGGAAATTTGGATGGAATTTCAAATGGAACCTTTTATTTACTTCAGAGGTAACATGATCTTGTTCTGTCAGTCATGACTGGATAGAGGTCCAGGAGTAATTCGCAATTGTATTTTTCGGTCACCCACACTGAGAATTGAACCTTCGACCTTTAGTAGTTAGATGATTCTAAATAATATGATTAACCAATCTCATCTCAAAAATTCAGAAACATAAAAGTACTGTTTTTTGTTTAAACATTTTGGATTATTTGGACTATCATTCTCATATTTGTTATTTTCATATTTCGGCTGATATGACCCGTGACAACATGGATACAAGCATTGATTACAATTAGTTCTGACTAAAAAAGACAAAGTAGTAGTAGATCAATTAGTTCTATCCAGCCTCGATAGAGTTTAAAACTACCTTCGAAACCCACTAGATGATACCCTTTTCTCTTCTCTGCAACCTCTTTCGTACAGAAATCAATGAGGTTTGCTAAATGAGATCTTAATAACGCTAGATCTCACACTTCAGAAAATAAAGATCTCCTAGAAGAAACTATAAAACATCCACCATATTCTTCTGAGCTTGCGCCAACAGATTATCATTTTTTCTTTTTAAGAATTTTACATAATCATTTAAATAGATTAACATTTTCAAGACTCAGCCGGTAATTCCTTAGGTTTTGAACTGCAAAAATAAAACTAAAGCAATTTTGACTACTTTTCTTAAAATAAATCTTAATTTAATTAAAGACCTCAAAAAAAAAAATTTTAATGAAAAGGGATAGGGGGGGGGTCGCACATAGTCAGTTACCTGTTAGTTGCTGCGTTATAGCAATAATTAGGCAAGAAATCATAGTAGAGTTCCCAGAAGACATGGAGTGTGATACGGCCGTATGGTGCAGACACATTGTGGTTTGCTTCGCGGAACATAGCGTCAAAATCGTTCATTGTTAGGTACTGGCGTAGTAGTTTGTGCGCCAATCGGTTGCATTCTATTAGACCTTCAAGCTCCTGAAAAACATCAAGAACAATAAAAATAATAAAAACAATAAAAAAATAAACATGGATACGTAATATCAAAATACATAAAAGAAACATTTTACAAAGAGCAAGGATATTCTATCTAACTACCTCGATTATTAATTTGAGAAAATATACGTGGCTAAAATGTAACATAAATACATAAATTAGATTGATAGATAAAAAAAAAAATTGACTAATACAAAATACTAGAGTATGTGGTATTGGAGTATTGGTATTTGTCGTCATATTATTGTCCCCCCTCCACCTCAATTGTAACTTTATTCTTTATCTTTTTAACTTATTCTCTTGTTTGCTTCTCTTAATCAGCAAGAGATTTTTTTTATCTTGATAAATTTGTCTTATCATTGTGAATTTATTTTTCAGACTAATTTTATTACTATATGAGAAAGTTCTTGTGGAATTTTTCATTTTGATTTCAAATGACATATTTTCAAATAAGTTTTCGTTATAATACCTTTACTTTATATATCATTTTAAAGAGCGTTTTTCGCTCTATCGAATTATTTAAATTACAATCGTTTTAAAACCATTTAGTCTTCTTTTTAGAACGTTGAATACAAGATGGAAAAAAGCAAATTCGCACAATTTTTTTTATTTCAATTCAAGCTAGGCCAAAAAACTGCCGAAACAGCTCACAATGTATAACGTATACAATGGTTTCCAACCATTTGAGAGAGATTGGAAAAACAAAAAATCTTGATAAATGGGTGCCTCACGAATTGAATGACAACCAAAAGAAATGCTGTTATGGAGTGTCATCTTCACTTTTTTTATGCAACAAGAATGACCCATTTCCTGACTGGGTTTTGACTTGCGATTAAAAGTAGGTTCTTTACGACAACTGACGACACTCAGCTTAATGGTTAGATGCCGACGAAGCTCCACAACACTTCCATTGCTGATCCTGACTGAATTGATATGACGATTCTTAACATGGAATTCTTTACAATTCAAAGCTTATGATTGAATTAAAGCTAATTTTTGCTTGGGACAACTACATTTAATATTTGCAATTGGATAATTTTCTTTTCTCTACGATAGAATTATTTCTTTTGATGTCTCTTTTTTGGATCATTTTTCCTATTACAAAAGTGGCTTTCCAATTAAGAGTTCCGATGCTATCACCAAAATAATAAAACTTTGATAACATCAATAGGATCAATAATATATGTTTTTTCATGTATCAGGTTTGTTATTACAGACATCGATAATCATGGCTCTCCAGTCACGCATGAGGTCGAAGTAAGAAAGATCTGTCGAGCAGTCACACTGTCGATAATGAATGAGAGCTTTTTAAAAAAAAACACAAGAAAACTAAAAAAATTGCATTGAATAAGAGAAAATAAAAAATACACTTTATACTGAAATTCAACTTATTCAATATTACTTTACAAATAAAATAGAGAATTGATGAAAAAGGAAAAAGTGTGTGCTTTTTCTTCGAATCAATATTTTTTTTTTTTTTTTTTTTTTTTACACGGTGTCACCACTTATCAAGGCCCGGAAGCCACTCATTGTGTAAAAATATATTTCCTTGTCTCATAGATCCAAAAGACAAAAATCCATTTAGTATTTCCTTCAAAAATTGCATTTATAAAAGAAAATACAAGAACATGCTTCGATTTGTAATGGAGAGGAGGAACGGTTCTGTTGGAGGAACAATCAACACAAATAACACCAGCATTATTTCATTTAAGCAGCCGATTCTTAATAACCAAATAGAACTTAAATCTAGATTGAGGCTGACTATTTTACATCACAGAGTTCTGCACAAAACATTGATATTCTGAAAATAATCATTTCTTTTAATAAACATATCACGCTTCACATTCTATGGACTTCTTCATGAATCAGGTCTGCTATTGCAGACATCAATGATCATGGCTCTCCAATTGTCTCTGCATTTGGTCTTTCTGATGACATCTATAGTCATGTTTCCAGTGATCCTGTTGAGACCGTCATTGAACTTTGTTTGTTATCTTCCTTTGCTCTTTTTTCCGTCGATTTTTCTTAGGATCAACTTTTTTCCAAGCCATGTGCTTGCATTAAATGGCTGAAGAACTTCAACTGTCTGGCATGGACAGTATTGAATAGAGATCTGAGTACTTGTACAGTTTAATCAAGATATTAAAAAATGAAAATATCGAGAAAAGGTTATATTGTACGTATTCGTAATGGAACAAAGTTCTCCGAAAAAAAAATTTCACTTAATTTTATCAAGTAGTTTTTGTTTTACAGCAAAAAAACAATTTTTTATGATACCGAGCAAAAAGTTCAATTCTTAGGAAGAAAAGCTAGTGATAAAGATGGGGAGGGAGTGTCGGCGTTTTACATGGAGTTATCTCCCTGTGGCGTGTTAAAAATGTCCATTATGGCTGACTTCAATGCACTCTCATAAGAACATGTTTTTCCGCTGTAAAAAAAAAAAAAAAAAAAAAAAAAAAAAATGAAAGGAAATTTTTTTCGGAGATCTTCAGGCCAAATCGGATACGTACAATATAACCTTTTTTTGATATTTTCATTTTTAATGCCTTGATTAAACTGTACAAGTACCGAGATCTGCTGTACCCTGCCTTCTTCGTTTGTCTTCCTTTCTATCCATAAGATTTGTAGAATTCTCCGTAAAGAACCATATCTCCACTGCTCCCAAACGATGAAGGCAGTTGTTTGGAATATATAATACAATATCTTATAATCATATTTATGAAACAACGATCTACACATATATAACGCATGTGTAAATAACCCTATATTTTGTGTCGAATACACACTAGTATCTGCTGCACCCCATGCTCAAATGGTATCGCCAATGCAACAAAACTTCAATAACATAAACAGTCTCAGTGGTTAACGACACGGACCAACAACCTGGGTGTACCAAGTTCAAATCCAGTTCATTCCACAGAAACACTTTCACTTATGAATGTTGACAACCGTCACGTGGTCTCTCCTGGCAGTACCAGATCTACCTATCTGGTCGGGCTCCTTGCCAGAACCAATGTGACTCTCTCTCTCTCTCTCCAGGTTTCAGCTGCCTCAGATCTTCAGGATCACAGTTGGCGTCATGTGCAATTTACTGGATGAATGTGAATTTCGAGTGTCTATCTTTCTACAAAGAATTCTAATTACAAAAATATCAAGGAAACAATATGAAATGAATAAATGATGGTCAACAACAACAGCTTCACCAATAATATATTATCTTATATTTACAAAGCAGCAGTCTATATACATATATAAAATATGTGCAAACAACCCTACTTGTCTCTCGTCTACGATTTAATTTCAAGTTGAATAAGTTGAGAAGAATTTGTTTAGTTTTGACTTACCACACAGCCAGTAAGGTCCCCTGCTTCAAATCTCGAGATTGCAATATCTAAAGATTTTTGTAAAGCAGCATTTATTCTTTGTCCAATTAAATGATTGAGGTCAATAGATCTGCCGAGGATCTGAAAACAAAGAAAAAAAAAAAAAGACTTGTATCAATATTAGAAATTCTTTATATTAATATGACACTGAAGATAATTTAAATAAAAAAAAAAAAAAGACGATTAAATTGACAAGAGTAGATTGTCTGCAATCTGGTTACCACCTAGCAGATGAAAGATCAATTTTGGCTCTACTGAGTAGGGGAATTTCAAGATCTAAAAAGACACACAATTTGAATTTTCTGTTAATATATTGACTTCTATAAGAGTCAACGAATATATATATATATATATATATATTATATATATACTAGCAGGCCGCCTGGTATTGCCCAGTCGTAAAATACATTTAAATATGATATTTTGATTAATGCATATTTTGTATTTATTATTATACTAGCAGGGATCCCCAGCATTGCCCGGGTGTGTGTAGGTGGTGTAGTAAGGAACCCAGAAAAAAAAAAAGTGGTAGTAGAGGGGGGTGTAAAACAACAGTAAGCAGCCCAGGTGGAGAGAGCTGTTGTAAAAAAAAAAAAAAAGTGGTAGTAAACAGGCAGAACCCTTAACGAAAAAAAAAAAAAAAAAAAAGAAACATAATGCCTTGGCCAATGCATCTATGGTGCACAGGCGGAAGTCGAGAGCGTTGAAATCGAGCGTAGTCAATCCAACGAAGACTTATTTTTTTTTTTTTTTTAATTACATTTTCACTCCAAACAAGGCACATTGTCATATTGATGCAGGGGGCTAGTATTAGGGACATAAGCTACAGGGGTACTATGTGGGGAGTTGGGTAGCAGGATGTCGGTTCACGTTACATTCGAACTTCTGCATGTCAGTACAATTGAGGAAGCATAAACCCGGAAGGGAATTCCAAAGTCTGGTGGTTCTGGGGAAGAAACTATTAGAGTAGAAGGCTCTCTTACATCTAAGGATCTCTTACTGTGAAGGGGTGGGATTGTGCTGCTTGTCGGGTCTGTTGGGGGTATTTACATCGAGGGGGGTACAAGTGCTTGCAGTTCGTCAGAGCATTCACCGTTGAAATACTTATAGAACAGGCAGAGAGATGCTACATTTCATCGATGAGACAGAGGCTGAAGTTTAGATGACAGTTCAGGAGCTATTAGGTTGGCGACTCTCTTTTGAACCTTGTCAAGGAGCGAGAGACTAGTAGCAGAAGCACCAGCCCAAATATGACAACAATACTTCATACATGGGCGAATGGTGGCCTTATAGAGGTACAGGATACTTTCGGGCATTAGTAGTTTTCTAGCACGGTAGAGAGAACCTACCTTTTTCGCAGCGGTCCTGGCAATGCTCTTAATGTAATTGTTCCAACTCATGTTTCCTGTGAACGTTAGAACTTGCGAAAATGTTAACGAAAAAAAATCCAACCCTTCCTTGTACAAAACTGTCTAGTTGAGGGTGAAGGAATGAATGTTTTCAGCCAATTTTTCGATAATTGTCATCCAGAGGATCGAGCTTCAAAACAATACTGATCTTGTGAGGATCCATTGCAGGTGTCAAAAGTTTTTTGCAAGATATACAAACACACACATATATGTAACCAAGTTATGGGGTTGATATGCCGTTGTAGAGAAAGAGCCAAAAGAACGAAAAAATAGGACGATCAAATGACTCTGTGGTTAGAACAGACAAAGGAAAAAGTATGTCAAGAGATACTTATTGTTGTAACGGTCAGAGTTTGGAGTGAGCTGGCTGTTTATTTTGAAACACAGAATTCGAGATGAAATGACAAGCGGTTGTTTATTTTGGAAAACAAGGTTTGAAAGCTGATGACAGGCAAGTTTTCTTGTTGTAAACATATACAAACTCGTGATGTTTAAAGGGCATTGATGGATATTCCTCGAACACAGTAAAAAGAAAAGGGGAGAAGAGAAGGAGAAGAGAGAATTCGATTTTGGCGAATTCAGATGGTGTTAAAGTCGGGCAGAGGGGGCTTTTGACTTAAAACACGTATCTCCAATGGCCGAAAAACTTATCTGAACTCGAGTCACAAGCTACCGTTTTAAAATAGCTACAGCCAACTTCCTTCAAACTCTGAAATATTATTAGACCATTATTATTGTGAATAAACCCAGATTAATTGTTTATTCGTGTGTGGAATCGTTTTTATTTCCTTTTTCACCACACTAAAATCCACGGCTCTCTTATCGGCGATGTTCGCCGGTAAGCGAGTACACAACGACAGGTCCGGAGTATAAAATTTAGACGATCAACTGATAATTCTGTCACTACCCAATACCAGCAACATTAAAACGGCTAAGAATTAATCACCGGCAGTGGTCACTGGAAGGAGGAAAATAGTGAGCTGCAAACCGCCAGAGTCGGGTCGTTTTCAGGCTGCCGTAATTGGAGTGGAAGAGTTCTGAGGTCGACGATCGTCTCAACCGACCGGCTGAAGGGGGTGACATATACACATTTTGCCTTTCCTATATGAAATTATATTGGATCCAATATGATAATGGTTTAAAGACTGAGAATCGAAACCAAAACATTTATGATTTACTTTTTCTTTTGACGTTAATTAATACCTTATACATAAAGTTTCATGTCTGTAGACCAAAAACTGACAGAAAAGTTTGGTAAGCAAAATTTTTTAAACAAATGTATACACGCATACAAAAATACATATAAAGTTTTGTGTTTACTATAAACTTTTAACGCAAATATCATGTAGAATATCTGCATGAATATAATTACACATAATAGTTAACTAAAAGAGTTAAAGATGATCATTCCATAAGAAAACTGAAAAAAACTGATAGGGAATTAATTAAAATGGATGTTTGAAAGAATATGCAAATTAGCTAGATCTTTTGCAGATGAATGCAATTCCATGATCCATATATAAGAAAGTTGTATTTTCTTTTAAAATAAATAGAGAAGAAAGCGTTTTTAATATGAATATCAATACATAAAATCCCAAATTTATTGTATACTAGCAGATCCGCCCGGCTTTGCTTGGGCCCTATGTACTTTTCATAACTTTATGTGCATATGTATATATTAAAAATGTGTGAATATGTATGGTAAAGCCTTTCTATATAATAGGATTCCTTAACTACCATAGAGAAAAGTTGGTAGAGACCGCAGACATCAAATTTTTTAAAATTTGGCCCAAATTTTAACCCTTAACATTTATTGCTTTGGGCTCAAATCAAATTAAAATGTTTGACCCATGTCCAAGTAACCTACATCTAAAAATTTCAAGTGTCTAGACTCCAAATTGGCAAAGGAGTTTGATAGAGTCTGCAAAGGTCAACTCTGAACTTTGACCTCTTGCCAGCCAAAAAAGCTTGCTGCATGTCTGATTACCCTTTATATAAAATTTCAAATGTTTAGACCCAAAATTGGCTTAATAGTTTGCTAGAGACACCAAAGGTAAAATCTTATGAACTTTGACCCCTTGGAAACCAAATTTTCAGAAAAAAAAAAAAAAAGCTTGCCCTATGTCTGAATACACTTTATGTAAAATTTCAAATGTTTAGACCAAAAATTGGCTGAGTAATTTGGACTGCAGAGATCAATTTTTTAAAAACTTTGAGCCCAATTATGACCCCTTAACATTTGTTTTGGTCTCAAATCAAATTATAAAGTTAGATCCATGTCCAAGTAACCTATATCTAAAATTTCAAGTGTTTAGATCCAAAACTGGTGGAGGAGTTTGGTAGAGTTCTCAAAGATCAAATCGTTGAAATTTGACCCCTTAACAGCCAAATTTCTGTCTGAAAACTGATTATAAAGACTTTCCCAAATCTCAAAACCCTTTATGTCAAATCTCGAGTCTGTAGACCAAAAATTGACAGGGAAGTGTACACAGACAGACAGACATACAGAAATTTTCACTTTATATATATATATATTTATATATTACTAATAAAAATCTAACTACTAATGAAAACTGCTTACTAATAAAAATTTAATATTTTTAAAAATGAGCAATAGTATAAGTGCCTGCTCCTTGTAAATTGGCGTTTTTAAGAAATATTTATAGCTCCAGTATTGCACTATCAAGCTATCTTAAGGAGAACGTAGTATTATTTACCTATATGTAATTACTATCCAAAGCAGTAAAATTACATATAAAAAAAATAATATATATATATGTGTGTGTGTATATATATATATATATACTAGCAAAACCACTTGGCATCGCTTGAGACAAAAACGTAACTCTTATCCGTCTCTTTCCCCATCACCCATTTCACCTTGCCTCTTTCTTCTCCACCCACCCCATTCCTCTTTCTAGACACACACACATCTCGAGTTGCTTTAAAGAAAATAACTATGAAAAAAACTCTGAATTACTTCCCTCTGTATGATTACATTATAAACCATGTCTGCTTCTTGATTACATTAAATACTATAAATGGTCAATTGACTCACCAAAGAATAAATCATTTCTTTTCTAAATGTTAGATTTATATATACGTCTAAGATAACGTTAACAAAAGAAATATAAACTTTGTGGGTGTTCACTTTGGATTTTTTAAGTTTTAGCCAGACATACAAACATTTGTTTTATTTATATATATATATATATATATATATATAAATAATGAATGAATAAATTTGGACATATTTTTCATTTATTAGCCACGTATTATCAAAACAGGTTAGTGCAACTTAAATCATAATACATCATAGTATTTTAAAATAGTACATATTTTATATATCAGCCCCCTAAAGAAACTTGTTTCTTATCGTTGAGCACTTTCAATTGTAATAAGTCGGTCAACTTCGCTCATATGTGTAGATTGTCATATAATGACTAGATCACTGACTGATGTTAAAAGCATTTAAAAAGAATAAATGTTTAATTTCAACTGTCTCTCTTGTGGTTGTCAGTAGTAGAATGGTTCGGGTCATTGCTAATGAAGCTAGACATGATTTCTGTTGCCAGGGTTCGAATCTCTCAACTGGCGTTAATCGTGACATCTTGCACTGATGATTCCCAAAAGGATGAAACACTAGTGTCTGCAATTTAATTATTATAGTAATTATATATATATATATATATATATATATACACACACCACACTTAGCATAGATTATTTTCAAAAAGTAATATACAATGTTTAGAATAGTGACATGAATTTATAATCAGTCAAGCAGTGGATATTAACCAATCAGAATTGATGTTGAGGTATGCAGATGGCTATGTAAGAAAAACATGTTTAAAAACAAAAAAGAAAAAGCAAACCAAAAACATGAACAGAATCTGTTTATGTAATTTGAGTGCGATGTCATCTGTTTGTTGATTATTCTCACAAACAATTCCTATCCAAGTGTTCAGCTCCAGTTTAGTCAGCTACCTGCTGACCTAAATGTCAATCCTGAGAGACCATTGCAATGCAGGGCATACACTAGTCCAAAAATTCTTAACATCCTATTTTTCTAAACATACAATTATTCAAGGAAAGATAACTCGGTTATCATAACAATGCATTTATAAAATATCTGATATACTTCCTTGAACTTTTGACTAGGATGAAATCGTAGTATCTGTTCTAGTGCTACACTTCGTCTTTTCTGTCCTCGTTTAATAAAGGAGAAATGATTATAGATTATTGCAATTTTTATTTTTATCGCCTCTTGAACTGGATTTTTCCCACATTAAAAACTAACTTTGTGTCTAACTTTATCCTCATAAGACATAGAGACAATCAGGAGATTATAATCTACAGATTAAGTAATCAATATCATTGATAGTCTCCTTTCTTAACTAAATATCTTTTCCCATTTATCGGGAAAACTGCACGTTTAGTGGGGGATGCTAAGATACATGCTACAATCTATTGTTTGTAATATGCATCTCAGTATCCCCCACTAAACATGCACGTTTCTAAATGTTAGATTTATACTTGCATTTTAACATTACATCCGAGATAACACATACATACAGACAATTTTACTTTTATATATATATGTATGTATGGCGTAGTAAGTAAACATTATAACTTACTAACTAGCTCTACCTATGTATTGAGCACTGTTGAAGTAAATACTTAAAGTTTACGCATAAATTTATACTTTCGTATATTAATTTTGAGTAAATGAAGTAGTTATAGTAGTTGTGTATATATATATATATATATATATATAGATAACAAATGTTTGTATGTCTGATTAAAACTTAAAAATCCAAAGCAAACACCCACAAAGTTTACATTTCTTTTAATAACGTTATCTCGGATATACAGAAATTCAACATTTAGAAATTTAACATTACTTTCAACCTAACATAGTCCGTTAGCTTAAGGCCCAAAAGCCTATTCCATCCAAGATAATTAGGAACTAAACCAACCACCATTGCTCATTTTACTAGAATATATACAGACACCTCGTCAATTAGAGTAAGTCACACAGCACAACTACTTAAGAATTATTGAAGGTTTCATTTATTTATGGACATATAAACAAACCAATTAGGGTATCTATTATCTAGAGGTGACATATTTTCTGTAGAATCTCAAGTGGTCTGCATTTTCAAGAAGATATTATTTTGTCAAAGATGCTAATAAATGTCATGATTAGTCTCCTCTCTCAGCTATTTATCCCCATTGCAGGCCTGCCATTTGCAGCATGCATCTATGCATTCTCCCATTAAACATGCAGCAGTATTGTGCATGTTTACATAAGAACAACAAACAAAAAGGTTGTAATATCGTATCTTACCTGTACGTGCCGTTGTTTAAGTATGGTTGTGTAACGGTTGGCAATGGGGAAATTGATGCGAGCGCCAACGCTGGCGCATTCTGCACGAAATCGTTTGTCTAGCATTATACTGAAGAAGAAAATAAAGACAAATTAGTGTGCATGCAACGAATATTTTTCTTCATGCATAAATGACATGGTGGATAAATAATCAAGCGTTAACTATTCTACACTTCCCCAAATAAATTGTTAAGTGTCAGTACCAACTAACAATTTCTGGGGTCAAATTCGACATGAAACTCGCTACTCCAAATTCAACACACTGCTGTTAAAACTCACTACTACAAAACTTGACACACTGCTGTAAAATCTTGCTAGTCAAATGTCCAAATCTAAAACAGATATTAGTCTCTGAAAAATCAGGCTTTTCATTTAAAGCAAAAGCATCTGATTTAAATATCAAGTGACAAGATAGTAAGCATATGAAGAGAGGCAGCAGCCATGTTTTTTCTTTTCTTTATTCTTTTTGTCTGCCACCGGACACTATAGGCTGCACAAAATCAGGTTTGTACTAATTATAAAGGCATTTCATCACAGGCATAAATGATTTTTTTTTTCTTTTTTTTTTTTGATATATATTGTATAATCTCTATTTCATTGTTAAAATAAATCAAAGTTTGTTTTATTCAGACTATTGTTCTCATCTACATCATAATCCCCAAAACCTCTGATCTTGATGGAGGGGAGACTAAAACCTGCTGCTTTGGTTTCAAATGATCTGAAATAACAGCAAGGGGAGACTTGATTACAAATATCTCTCATATGTTATATTTGCCCTCTATTGAAAATAGGGTACGATTATGAATATCTCCAGCATCAAATAATCCTTATACATTGTGAAATTTACTTTACGTATTAAAATCAAAAAGGGGAGATATAACATATGAGAAATATTTGGAATCAAGTCTCCCCTTGATGTTATTTCAGATCATTTGAAACCACAGCAGCAAGTTTTAATCTCCCCTCCATCAAGGCCAGAGGTTTTTGGGAAATATCAAATATTTTGTAATTCATATGCAAAACTAGGGGGGAAGGTATCGAAAAAAGAAAAAATTCAAGTTTGCTTCAAAATTATTTGAAAACTATTTCATCAATTTACAGGATTTCTTTTTAATATAATATTTTCTTTACGTCATGAGTACGTACTTCATACAGAATTTTTCCTTCAGTTTTTTTTTTTTTTTTTTTTTTTTTTAAATATTAAGAGGAATTTTGGAAAGGATAAAAAAATTTTTTTTAATAGTATGACTCCTAAGCAACGCCAAGTAGAGACAGCTAGTCTTTAATAAAATATTGAATTTAATTTCAATTACTGTTTAAATGTTCTACATTTGAAAGAATAAAATGACTTACCTTCCTGCTAAGTGTTTGTAGTACGCAAAAATTTGATCTGTGAGTTTGTAGACAAATTGATCAAAACACAAGTTGACCTTAAAAACAGAAAAAAAAAATACATTATAAAAATAAAATTTAAGAGGTTAATGTAGTATTTTTTTTTTTTTATTACATTTTCACCCCAAACAAGGCAGTGACACTTTGATGTAGGGAGGTACTATGAGAGACATAAGTTGCAAATACTATGTAGGGAGTTGAGAAGCAAGATGTCTGTTTACATTACACTTAAACTTTATACAAGTATGAAAACTAGTGATGGGATGATTCTAATATTTTTCCATAGATTCCGATACAATTACCGATTCCGATTCTGTATAAATCTCTAAATATTTAACTATAACATGGTTATTTTTTATTCCGATTACTGTAAAAAAAACCCACCTTAAATGTGCATATATTTTCTCAAACGTAAAAACGCACTTGTGAAGGGGGGGAGGGGACCTACAGATTTTAGTTTTACTGGAAGTTTAAATCAATAAATATTTATTATTTTTTTTTTATTACTACAAGCAGTGGAAGATGTTTCTTAAACCAAACTCAAATAAAAAAGAGGATTTAAGGAATCAGTTTTATCATTGGAAAATAGGCTCAAATTTTTCTGATTCTGATACCCCAAAAAGCTCAGATTTTTCTGATTCTGATTTCGATTAATCATCCCAACACTAACAAAAACACATCAAGCAAATTATACATACATTTAAAACAAGACTCATTTGGTAGCATTATATAGATCGACTATATAACAGAGTTCTGGAAAATGACTTAATATTTTTGTTGTTATGCATTATTTAATTTTGAGATCGAATTAACAGATGCATCTTAAGGATACATTGCTTTTTTTCTCCTCCTCCTCATCATCATCATCTTATTACTTACCTCAGCTTCTATTTCGTCATAGAGAAACTGTTTTCTGAATTTGGTCAACGCATAATGTGCACAGTCATTGTATAAATCGAGTGGGTAAAGAACATACCTGAAAAAGAACGGAACGATAGATAAAAAAAAATAACATGTTCGCATAAATATTAGTTTTGTTTTATGGCATATCTACCGTTTTCAGATTATTTAATGCTGAATCCAGCAATTCAGAAAAAAACTTACTATGCTTCAAGTTCTTTTTATTTTTAATTGCCATTACAACCCTATTAGGGTTATTTAATACTGAATGCATTGATTTTGAAAAGTTTTTACGCTTCAAGTTCTTTATATCTTCAAGTATTTATTCATGGGGTTTGGTTTGATTGTTTTTGTTTTCCACTTTGTTGGACATGATTGAGTTTTGCAAAGGGAAAAGAAAAAGAAAACAATAGTCCCGATCTTTGGTGCATTTTAGGTTAGGAATCCAGTATCTTCAGACAGCCTAATTTTGTAAAAATGACTGCAAATTTTAGAAAGTTACAGAAAATGAAAAACTTATGTAATTGATGTTTTTTATGAAAAGAGAATTCCCGTGTGTGTGTGTATGTGTGTATACGTGTGTGTGTGTGTGTATACGTGTGTGTGTGTGTGTATACGTGTGTGTATACGTATGTGTGCATATCCAGCTAAAAGTAACAATTCTGCATTTCAGCTTTCTTCAGTTTGGATTTTTGAAGAGTTTAATTTGAAACAAGTGGAGATAATCATGAAATTTTATTTAGTAATGGATGTAATCCTTTGTAAATAAACTGTTTTATTTCGAAAACTGTTTAAAAAAAAAAAAAAAAAAAAATTTTTTTTTAAATTCATACATTTTTTTTTTTTACTAGTGACTGTTATTAGTGATGTTATGATTTATTATGAAAACTGTATATTCCAAAAATATTTTTTTTAAAAAAAGGAATTCCTTTAATTCAATAAGTGTTCCAGTAATTAATGCTTTCTGTGTTACTGTATTAATTCAATTGTTTTGATTTTTCAAGATATTTTGAAAAAATTAAATAAATTTTGTGATTGTCTCCCCTTGCCTCAAATCAAACTCTTCAAAAAATGAAAACCAAAGAAAGCTAAAATGCAGAAATTACCTGTATTGTAATAAAAACTAACACTTAGAAATATAATAATTTTATTTGTGGTAGTACTGAGAAATAACTACTTCAGAATACAGTGGTTTGATGAGATGGTGCCAAATTATTAGTAGAAGAATATTTTTTTCTTTTATGTTCACCAAGCATAAAGGATGATTTGTGATTGTGGTCAAATTTATGGCAGAGCAACCTTGATGGCCAGCAAGATTTTTGTTCACATAATATTTAATTTTATCATACTAATGCAGTATAAGGAACAACCTATCATTGGAACTGTTTGCACAATTTATGGAAAACTCTAAAAGTGTTGAATTGAAGTTTCAGGATTTTTTTTTTTTGCATGTAACACTAGCCATTTTTTTTTTTTTTTTTTGCACGTAACACTAGCCATTTTTTTCAATACATTTGTTAGTACAAAGCTAATTATGAAAATATTTACGAATAATTATTGGAATTATTTTACAAAACTTTTAGAAAATTCAAATTAAGGAAAAAAAAAAAAAACCTCATTGTAAAGTAAGTTGCATGAATAACTTTTTTTTGGGGGGGGAATAATAAACTGATAGTACTCAAATCTTTATATTTTTTATTTCTTTTTATGATTTTTTTTGTTCAAATCAAGATATTCATAATAAAATAATGATAGTACACAAAGGCTTTCTTTATAGTCTTTTGTATTAGGGTTAATGTGCACACTGTTTTGGCACCTTCCAAGGTTTTCCATAAACCACTAGTGATAGAGTTCATATAGTGCATAAGTAGAAATTTTATTTCTACATGTTACTACAGTCAGGTCTAAGGAAAAAAATGTTGATGTAGAAAACTTTTTACATCTATAGTGAAGGGGTGAAATTTTGCTGCTAGTCGAGTTGGTTTGAGGTATTTTTGAAGAGGATATACAAGAGCAATAAATTTATTGGAACATGTTTTGTGGAAGTATTTTTCAAACAAGTATAGGATCACTGCTGCGAAGTGACAGAGGGTAGAGCTTGACAGACAATGCAGAACTTATGTTAGAAATTCTTTTTGCTGTTTCTGCTTTGTCCCAAAGAGAAAGACCCAATGGAAGGTGACCTTAAAAAAAGATGCTATCATCCATAATTACAATTGGAAAAAAAGTTCCTGGTTCTTGTCCAGAATTCGCCTTATATTAAAACAAAAATAAAGACAAATCTGCATGATGTACGTATCCATGACAAAATGGAAATATTATATTCCAAAAATTATGTAAATTGACCAAGTAGTTTTATTTTTATCAAGAAAATCATTTTTAAGCGATTAATGAAAAAAACAAACATCACAACATAAATTTAGTATGAGTTATTGAGGAGTTATTTCCCTTTATTTTGGAGATTTTTTTTTGGCCAAATGGTGGCAGAGACAATCACATAAGTCATAATATTTAATTTCCTTATCTTCTATAATAGTGAGAATGTGTGTGTGTGTGAGAGAACACTTCTCAACCTATATATTCAACAAATTTTTAGTCTCCAGATTTAAAATTTGGTATATAGATTATTCAGACTTGTGAAAAACTTCTTAATCGATTTTCATCTCGATAAAAGGGGCTTCTAAGGGGTCAAAATTGAAAATTTTAATTTAAGTCATTGGATTTTTTGTGTTTGCTGTTTCACGATTGCGCATGCGTGAATCAGTCACATTACAGATTCCTTATGTTAAGTAAAAACACCTTTTCAAAGATTGTGTCATGCTGGCTGAATGGTTATTGTACTTTACTCACTGTCTTTAGGTTTTGGTTTCGATCTCAGCTTGAGTACTTTTTTTTATTCAAAACAAGCGAAATGTTAAAAATAAACATGATACTCGCATGCACATGTCTCCGTTTTTTTTCCGTTTTTATTTTTTTTTTTACTTAATTTTTTTTTAATGAAATTTTACATTACATTTAATATCCATGGTATTTCTGTTTATAATAAAGAATTCTACACCACTTAAAATATAATATTTATGCATATTTTATGACCAGGCAACACCAGGTGGCCTGCTAGTTTAAAAATAAAACTACTTCCATGGTTTTTGGAATATGATATTTTCGTTTTTTAATATAGAAGAAATTCTAGACAAGAACTTAGAAAAAAAAATTTTAATGTTCAACAACTGACACTTACTCCATCATTGAAGCTTCTTTTGTCTCCAAGATGTGATCCGTCAGAACCCATGGCATAGACATCTCAATTGGAAACTAAGAAAAGACAAAAAAATATCAATTATTGAAAAAATAAAATAAATGTTGGACATATTAAATATACATGAGGAAAAGACAAAGATTATCAATTATTGAAAAAATAAAATAAATAAATGTTGGGCATACTAAATATACATGAGGAAAAGACAAAGATTATCAATTATTGAAAAAATAAAATAAATAAATGTTGGGCATACTAAATATACATGAGGAAAAGACAAAGATTATCAATTATTGAAAAAATAAAATAAATAAATGTTGGGCATACTAAATATACATGAGGAAAAGACAAAGATTATCAATTATTGAAAAAATAAAATAAATAAATGTTGGGCATACTAAATATACATGAGGAAAAGACAAAGATTATCAATTATTGAAAAAATAAAATAAATAAATGTTGGGCATACTAAATATACATGAGGAAAAGACAAAGATTATCAATTATTGAAAAAATAAAATAAATGTTGGGCATACTAAATATACAGATGATTTTCACTACTAAATAGGTGTTAACCTATTCGCTACAATACTGTGGTTCTTACAGAGAGTTATCTCCCCTTGGATAGGTAAAAATCACTCACAGCGAAACATCCAAAATCGACGATATATTGGTTTGTAGATTAATTTGAAAAATTCTTTTGGCACACAGCATCTAGTTTGCTGCTTGTGCAGTTGTAATCTTTTAAACCAACACATTTCAGGTGAAAACATTATTACATGTGTCATGTCGAAATCAGTATAAACTAGCAGAGAGGCCTGATATTTTCCAGGATTGAATGAGGATCCACACTTCCAATACTTTTATTGTCATTAAAATCTGTCAAATCGCCCTTTTGGCAATTAAATTGATTATCTGGTCTGCCTGCTCTATACAGGGACGCACTGCGGTGCAGCAAGAGGAAGCTTACAAACTCTTCCTGCAGTGATTTAGACCACAATCCATTGCAGTCTACAAATGCACTGTAGAGAAGCTACTGTTGATTTTATAAAATTGCTTATTTGTTTGAATTACAGTTTCCAAAGCAAAAGTCAAATATCATGGTCAATTGTGCTCTAAACAGAAACATTCATTTCTAACGGACTCCTACCCTACCAAAGAACTTACTGTTGATTTTATACACTGGGCCCTTCTGTTTGTGCGTTGATAAAATTTCTCAAATGTACTTGTGATATTAGACTGTATAAAAGCGTTAACTTTGGTCAAAATTGGACCGTTCCTTCTTTAATAGGATTTTTTCGATTATCAAGTTTCAATACTTATTGCAGAGATTCAGTTAAAAAAAAAAAAAACCTATCTAGGAACACTCCCAGACACATAGTAGATTTGTATGAAATTAAAAAAAAAACATCTGTCCCGCCATTTTGGAGTCCATATGGAACGAACTCAGACACACATAATGCCTTTTCTATATAAGCATAAATTCCAAAAATTACGAAAAATGGTTCAAGAGGAAAATAATTACAAGTAAAAATAAATTTAATGAATTATTGAGTTTTATCATCTGTTTTGTTGTGGAACAGTTGCGCAACCAATTCAGTACGAGAAACTAACTTAACTTGACTCAAAATAAGAGTCATCCATTTTTAAACAAAAGATAATAACGGATGATTTTTTGTTAAAAATACATCTTGCACATCTCCATCTTTTCGTAATTTTTTTAATCCCTACTAATTTCGACATGCCATGTAAGTACATAATATTTTCACCTAAAATGCATTGGTCTAAAAGCTCACCAATCTACCTACTCAGTACTGGTTAGGCTTAGTGCTACTTAACTTTCACCTCATTGCTGCGTCAATGCACATGACATAAAATCAAACTCTGAATAAACACGCAAAATGTGTTTGAAATTAAAAACTTTGAAAAAAAAACACGTTACAGATGCAAAGGAATTTTGAAGGAAGAAAAATGCAATTCAATTTTTATTTTATTTTTTTAAAGTTGAAACATAAAAAAAAGGATGAAATGGGATTGTATTTTTCTTCCTTCTTTTCATAAAATATTTTTGCATATTTAATGTGTTCTAAAACAGTTTTATCTGTTTATTCAAAGATTTTAAATTCCTAATAGTTCTTCCCAGAGTTTTAATACAGATTTTTATGTCTTTGAAATTATTTTATTAAAAATCATTTTATTTTATTTTTTAAACTTGAATTACACGATTCTAACACATGTAGCATTATCTGCACAAAGCCTTGATAACAACATCAGCCAAAAAGATTTTATTTACATAAAAAAAAACCCTGATGATGGATATTTTGCTATCCATAATTAAAAAAAAAAAAAAAAAAAAAAGACAACAATTAAAAACAAAATCTAATGATTTTTAAAATATTTACATTTTAATATGGTTTCCAAAACATTATTTATTCAAAATTTTTAATTTCTTAAAAGATGCTTTTAAGAGCTTTTTTATTCATTCTTAAAATCAAATGGTTTTTACTGTAGTTACTTTCAAAAAGCATAAAAAATTGTATTTGAATTTTCGTCTGAAAATATATCACATACAATCTGACACATATTTCTAAGAAAAAAATGGTAATGTGTACATATAACCGCCTAAGTTTTATGACAATGATTTCATGCAGACTGAAGAAATAACAATATTCCAACTTGTCATGAAGATGGCTGACATTGCTAAGCGTTGGTTAATAGCCAATTCTTGAAGGTATGAAACCTGTAATTTACCATATAGATTGAACCGTTATTTGCAGTCAATTGAAAGTTGGAGATGAAAATGTTCTAAAGATAGATTTCATCATTCAATATGAATTTTTTTTTTTTTTTCCCCAAACAAAGCAAAATTTCCTTACAAGCATTTATTTTTAGAGTTTCTATGTGAAGCAAGGATTTCTTTCGGTTTCAGTTTTTACATAAAACTAATTCAGCAGCTATTTTCTTTTTGGGCAATTGTGTCTACACATTAAACAAAACAGTAACAGGCTTTCTTCTTGATTGCTTACCTGGATTCGTTTTCCCATCGTCATTTCCAGAAAGAATTCACGGTACCATAATTGAGATAAATCACAACAGTTTTGCAAAGATTCTGAAAGATGAAAAAAAAAAAAAAAAATTTACAAGAGAAAAGATTTAATTATTTATAAAACTAAAACACTTGAATTCTTTCATATCAAAATATAAACTGACGCTTAAAAGGTTGTTGCAAAGAAAATGGGCTCCCTCTACCATGCTAGAAAAATGCTCATATCTAAGAGTATCTTATATCTCTACAAAGCCATCATTCACTCATGTATGGAATATTGTTGCCATATATGATAGTGCATCAACCAGTAGTATCTCTCTATCGGACAGAGTTCAAATAAAACGTCTGCAATCTAATATATTCTGCATTGTCAACCAAGCTTCAACCCCTGTCACATCACCGCAATGCTGCATCCCTGTGCTTCTTTTACAAGTACTTTAATGGAATGTTCTTTGACAAACTTGTAGCATTGGTGCCCTCTAAACAGCAATAACACAGCTAACTCGACAAGTAGCACCTTAAAGCACCTGACGGTCCCTCAATGCCAGAGAGCCTTCTATTCTGAAAGTTTCTTCCCCTCAAACTGCTAGACTTTGGAATTCCCTTCCTGTATCCTGTTTCCCTCGACTGTGCTAATATGCAGAAATTTTAAATGTAATGTGAACAGTCATGTTGCTACTCAACTCCCTACTTAGAGTGTCCCTGTAAAGATGGTTATTAATTCACAGTATCCCCTTACATTTCAGTGACAATTTGCCTTGTTTAGGATGAATACAAATAAAAACTTTAAATATTGTTTTTACCAAGTCTTAATCCCTCTTCTTTACTTGTATATGTTTCAGTGTTCTCTCTAGAGCAGTGTGGCCGACTCCATCCACAGAAGTTACTGCATCCCAAACGAATGCTGACCAGGTGCAACAGTTCACCACAAAAGCATATATAAGCGCTAGCCAATCTCGGTTCCAGCAGTGAAGGCAAAGACTTAAGATCAGCTCTGCATAATGTTTCACTGTCCTAAGCCACGTTTTCAGCTGACCTCCATGTTGATTTTTTTTAACCCTGAAGAGGGGCTGGATCAATGGCCTTTTCTTCTAATCTAATTTATAAAATTCACTATGTTTGTCTGTCTCCATTTTTTCTGCATTTCAAGGTGAATCAAATAATTGCATTTTTTTGTGGACCATTGTTTAATATATAAAAGTCGTTAAAAAGAATTGGTAAGAATAGGTGAAAATTGAGAAAAAAAAAAAAAAAAATGTGTTCTTATACATATGCCCAAATGTGTGTAGGGTGTCCAAAAAGTCACTGAAGGATTTTGAACTTAAAAAGAATCTTGATTTTTGATGATATCTTTCTGTAATTTTAACACAATCTGACTAAGACATTGGGAATTTAAAAACAATAAATGCAAAATTCAAACAATCTTTATTTATGAAAAAAAAAAAATGTCTTTTAAATGTTGCCCATTTTCAGCTTTGCGTATTTGTGCTCTTTCCAAAACATTATTCAGATTGCAGAATCTCTGGATTGCAATTTAACTCTCTTATTTCGCTCCTGATTTTTTCCTTCAATTCTTGCAGTGACTTTTTGGACACGCTAAACCCTGCAAGAATTGAAGGAAAATTTTGAATAATTTTTTCTAAATTTTAAATATTATTCATTCGGGACAATGCTGATCAAGACAATACCAACCTTGTGGGTGCTTGTTTAATAGTTTTAAACTTTTAACTGGATATAAACATACACACAGACATTTTCCCTTTATCTATATATATATATATATATATATATATATTTAGTAATGCGATTGATAATTTAAAATTCAAATTAGAATTAAAAATTAAAAATCTGTTTCATAAGAAGGAACAACACCAAAGTCAATAATTTGTACGATTGTTTCGGAAACGATGTTTTTATTGTGATAGATATTAAGACACGGACAATAATTTTGACATATAGTTTTTTTTTAAACAAAGTCTCCTCATCAGCAAAAGTATTGGGTGGGTTTTTTTTATATGTAAAAGACACCATAAATAAACCTAGCATAAGGCAGATGTATCTTTTAATTGTTCGCCTTTTGCAAATCGTAATTATCGTCAAAGCATTCATTTGGATGTTGATTGTAGCTTATAAATGTACGAGCACTGTTCTTTTGTGTTTTAATTAAATTAGTAATTTTACTATCACATTAAAATACACTCTGCTCTTTAGACTACTGTTCTAACCCCCTTTAAATATATATATATATATATATATATATATATATATATATATATAAGACAAAAGTGACGTGCGCGTTTTTGTAAATCTGTGAAAGGCTTTTTTGAGATGTCGTCTAAATTTATTTTGATCGACTTTTATAGAATTTCTTCTAATCCGTCCTTTCGCCTGTTTGTTCGTCTTTTTCGTATAAAAGCAAAACTAATCAGCAAAGTAGGTTGCCTGGCTTTCCAGCCGGGACCTCCAAAATCGCAATTAGCTTTGATCAATGTTGGGGAAACCATTCATATCAAACAATTGCTATCCATTTGGAGAGCTCCCCCTTCTTAGGGGGAGCTGGTTTTCCCAAACATCGTGGGGAAGCAGAAACTGGCCTACAGTCAACCTTCATTTCTGCACCTGCATGATTCTTAACTTATTCACTTCAAGTCAACTTTTTGATTGACACCTTCGCATCACAGGTTCGAGCCTGCCTGCCCCCCCCCCAAAAAAAAACAAAAACAAAAAAAAAAAAACATCCAGGCAACCCTGCTAGTTATATAATAATAGATTAAATTTTATTTCAAAATCAAAGCTGGTGTTCCTTTTTTTATTTTGACAAGCAAAGGACACAAGAGTTTTGAATAAAATCGTGGCTTACTTAACAAAATCCGAGAAAATCAAATATACTTACCATTAAAATTGAGTAAATAACTCCAGAAGAACGAGGACTTATGGAAGCCGTCAATGTTCATCAGATGATGATAGTCAATATCTTTTCGTAGAGTCCTTTTGCCCCCACTTTTCTCAGCAATCAACGATTCCAACATGGTTCGAACCATATATAACTGAAAGAGAAATAATGTCAGACGTTAAGAGAATTTTTGAGACGAGGAGGGATTATTCGGATTCTTCAGACTACTGTTCTCATATTGAGTGATTTTTTGTTTTTCCTTGGAATTCACCACTTATCAAGGCCTGAAGGCCACTCAAGGATAAGGTTGGTTGGTTGGTTGTTTTTGTTTTTGTTTTACGGCATATCAACCCTTTTCGGAATGCTGAATCCAAAGATTTTGAAGAAAAAATTTTTAATAGAATATATTTGTTGTTTTCAAGTCGCTTTCTATTTAACCCATAGTTGGAACCCTAACAGGTACTACCACTTCAGGTCAGAGTGGACCTGGGAGCAATGGTAATTAAAGGGTGGCTCCACACTCCCCAAAGCCTGCAAGGTGGGGCTTCACCACTGGATATAGTTTAAGGTCATATCCAGGACCCCCATTGAGGAACTTTTACCCTCTGAAGGGGGGCAGTCGGTGTATTCTAATGCCCCACCAACAGGGCCTCAAGGATAAGGATTAATGAATGTAAGAATCCAAATATGAATAATCATCAAAAAAATTCAGAACCATAAATTTAACACTTTCTTTCTCTCTCTCTCTCTCTCATTTGTGGTGTATGTCTTTTGAGTCATCATCAAATGTGCACCTGCTATAACATTCAGCCTGGTCATGTTGAGCCAGCTGCCTTTGAAGGAGGAAAACTCTAGGGTATATCAAATTCATATGTGAAACCCAGTCACAATGTTTTGGTTGATGTAGTGTATATCTGGTCGAACTCTAGAATCTGCATGGAAGTTTGAATGGAAATCTTTATTTGATCCATGGAGGCAGCATGCTCTTGTTCTGTCAACTATGACTGGATAGAAGTCCCAAGTAACTTTCAATTGTATTTTGAGTTTCGTTCGCACTGAAAATTGGACCTCTAATCTCCAGAAGAATGTAACTTTACGAATGAATTTTACCAAATATTTTATCTATTATGTCATGTGTCTTTGCAGACAATTCTAATGTTAGGAAATAGGTCGAACACGTAAAAGAAATATGGTAAATTATATTGTAGACACGTTTTACCGGAAGTGAGGGTCAGCTGATCGGATCTGTGTGGGAGTCACGTGATCAGGTTAGCTGGAGTCAGTGAGTTGGGTTTTGGACGTAAAGAAGAACGGACGGCTTACCCCCCTCCCCTTCACTTGAGGAGGGGGGGGGGCGCTGACGTGTGTGAAAATAAGACCTATGCAAGCAAAGACATTCACTTTCCATTCTTCTGCGATTGAGACCTGGAAGGTGAATAAAAATTATATAAAACCAATTCATTGTCTTGGTGTGAATGAATATTCATCCAAAACAGGTTTCCAGTTTCCCCTCCAAGACACAAGATGAATTCCAGGTGAGCAAGATCAATGACGCATGAAGATAAGGTATGTCCAAAATACATGTACCACACACACACAATTGCATATGAACAATTAGATATGAATATATCACAAATAGCAACATTTAGACGATCACACGGCCGCTCCCTTTTATGATAACAATACAACAATCCCATTTTTGTGCCAAATTTTAGGAGCCTTGAACTAAAATTGACCGCAACGACCCATGGCATACTGATAAAGTACTTGGTAAAATGGACAGAAAAACAAACAAACTACTAAGTCTTCTATGAATAAGTTGTTTTTACAACAAAAGTCTCAGAAACAAATAAAAGAAAAAATTTTATCATTTAATAAAAAATAAAATATTTGGTTTTCTAAATTTTCAAATTAAAAGAAAGTTTCAACTTTTCCAAAGTTAAATTTAATCAGATTTATAACTTAACATTTTGGTTGACAAATCAAAAATGCAGAACATTTATAAAATGTCTCAAGTTATTATTTTATTTAAACATGTTCTTTGTAAATCATACCTGAGTGCTTGATGGGCCAACATTTCTGCGGGGGACTTTTATTTCAAATCCACTTTCTGGGTCCTTCTTGCCTCGAAGGGCAGGATCGTCTTGAGGCTCTAATCCTCGGATCCAGTCGGCGCAGGTGTCTCGGACTGACATGATGATCCTATCATAAAAAAAATATTTTTTTCTTTAAATTATTAAAATGAAAGAATAACTTCAACTAGCTTAGTATTATTAATTCCAGTTTGTGTACAGATCCAGTGTTGTCAAGGAATCTTTATTTGAATTTAAACGACACGCATTGCGACCCATGTTCTATGTTACCTTCATTTCTTGTATACAAATATTGGTGATCTTTTAAACAAACACATTTCAGATAAAAAACATAACGTACTTACATATCATGTCGAAATAAGTAAAAAATTCCAAAAAATGATCCGTTAGAAAAATAATTACAAGTAAAAACAGTATCAGATTTTATTGTATGTTTTTAATGTGGAGAGTTGTGCAACCAATTCAGTATAACAAACGGACTGATCTCCCTTGATTTAAATTTAGGCGTTGCTACTTTTAGACACATTTTTAAAGAATATAAATTGTAGATGATTCTTTTGTTAAAAATACATCTAGCACATCTACCGGATTATTTTTCGTATTTTTTTTTTTATTAATTTATACCAATTTCAACATGACAAGTAAATAGGTAATAATGTTTTCACCTGAAATGTGTTAAATATTTCAAATTTATTACACTTTCAGAAGAAATTAGCCGTCTCTAGGCAGTGTTGCCTGGGAGCCTGTTTTAGCTTCATTTTAATTTTTAAAACTCAAAACATAAACTCAAGAGAAACAAAAGACTCAAACACATTCTGTATATGTCGGTTGAGATTTGTGTGCATGTATGACACCATCACAGGAAGCAAATCTCTAAATGCCAAAGGTCAACATCTACATCTTCTGTCAAGGCCGTATTTGTTAGTCGATGTCAGTTCATCTCAATCTGCTCTGAACCACAACTTCTGTGTCTAACTGGCAACTCTCCTCAACTGTCGCAAACTCAAGACAGTCCACAAATTGCTCCTAATTGTTGTAAAACTCATTACCATTGCTAAAACTGCCAGTAAACTAACTCTGAACTTAATGACCATATATTGTTCAGTTCTTTGTCCCAGTTCCCTGCCACACCTTGATTAATAATCCTATTTCAGCTTTCCTTTGTGTACCTTGGTGAACAACTTCCTCTCTTTTGTTAAGATTGCTCATCAGTTAATGTCAGCTCATCCCAATCTGCTCCAAGCCACAACCTGTGTTCGACTGTGTCAAATTGTATCTCCTCAACTGTCACAAACCCAAGTCTGTCCATGAACTATTCCTGTCACAAATCCAAATCTGTATGTAAACTATTCCTGTCATAAACTTTCTCAAAACTCATTGTCACTCCTAAAACTGTCTAAACTAACTCTAAATTTAATGGCCATATATTGATTGATTAACAATCCTATTTAAGCTTTCATTTGTGTACCTTGGTGAACAACTTCCCCTCCATTTTCTTTCTACTAAACTCACTCTCTATAACCTTTATTATGCTGATCAAATTATTTCATCTGTTTTTTTTTTAATTTCTAACACTTTTGTGGGGTTGGATGGGGGGGGGGTCAATTATGATTGACTTTCCCTCCACACTTTACTTTTTTCTTGCAAGAAAATAATTTGTTTTTGTTACTTATTTCTTAAAATACCTTGCAGAAGTATTAACAAACATTCACATATTTTTAAGTTTACATTAATTTCAAGATTTTAGAAGAACACTAGACTACCCATGACCCGTTGGGTCAGTATGTTATATTAGCTATGGAATTAACATATGAGCATGACACTTGTGATGTAAACAAAATAGTTTTTGTGACATAACAGAAACATTTCTATGAGAGTATATTAAAATGAAAAAAGAATATAGATAGATTTCTATGAGGCATTCTGTTTATAATTGTTTATTTTTGAAAAAAAAAAAAAAAAAATTACAGCCATTAAATTATAAGTGGTTTGCCATACTTATAGGTAAATGTGCACTGAAAAAAAAAAAAAAAAAAAAGCAGAAAGTTGTTTATTTGGATAATTTAAACACAAAAAAAAACACAATTGGGATGTTGAAAACGTACACTGTAAAACAATACGTTTTGTCGCATTGATTATTTATTTGTAACGCAAATTTAAAAAAAAACAAAATATTTTCGGGGTTATTGATTTATGTTGGTAGTGTAAAAGAAAATGTATGAACGTTTTTTAAGAAAGGTGTATCAAAAAATGGAGAATAAATTTTAAAAAAAAAAGGAAAGTGGTGGGTAAATCACCATTGTAAAATGCATTTATGGTAAAATGCTCTTATGGTTGTCATTTTGTTTATGTACGCATGCGCAACCAGAAGTCGTAAACTGGATGTGCGGTGACAACACCCGTTACAAGGTTACTTGAGTTTTATAATTATATAAATTTATTATAAATGAACCTTTTGCAGTAGTTACAAATATTTAAGATTTAACTTCCATAAAAATCATTGTTTTGATTCTCAAGTATATATCCATTAATATCTTATGTTTTTATATAGAGCAATGTGGTTTTCAGTTGGTTAACTGTGTCTAATGGTGTCAAATATATATACTCGAAAATCCAAACTATGGTAAGAATATTATGTTGTTCTAGCACTAGTAACAGGCATACATCAAATGTTGATGTTAAGAATTAGACCGTATCTCAGATATTATTAAGAGGGCTTCATTATTATTTTATTTGTTGCATAATTCTTAGTTTTTCTAAATTGTTATACAAACATAGCTTTCTCCGCGTTATATAAAATTTGCATTTTATTGCGTCTGGTCAGTACATATATGATATCATAAGTCCTAAGACAACAGAATATTCTTTTCATTATTTTGACTCTCGAGTTTATATCCGTTGATATCTATGTTTTTATATAGAGCGATATGGTTCTCGGTTGATTAACTGTGTCAAATATATACTCAGGAGTAAAAATAATGATGAGAAAATTCTATTGTCCTACTCTAGTTATCATTTTATTTATGTATCCCAATTAGATATTATAAAGAAATATGTTTTTGTATCGATTTGTTGCATAATTCTTAGTTTTTGTAAATATATATACGCTATCATAAGTCCTCGGACAACAGAATATTCGGTTCTTGTCTACATTTGGGATTATAAAAAACATTTTTACAAGATAAATCTTTATGATTTATGTACCCGACACCACACGAAGATGGCATATTCCAAAAAGTACCTAAATTGATCAAATAATTCTTTTTTTTTTTTTTTTAAGAAAACCAAATTTTATGACAGATTTTATTGAAGGATTTGTGCACCATTTTTTTTACAAAAGGATCAACAAGGGCAGACAATCGATTTTGAAAAAAAAAAAAAAAAAAAAAAATCTTTCCACCCTCAAAAAATCCTTTGAAATTATCACTTTATAGGTTTTCAGGGTAACCGAAAAGGAAAATAACATTTATGAATACAATTTAATGTAAAATGAACAACCACACATTGATCCCCCACCCAACAAAAATTCTGTGTTTACATTGGGGTGGAGCTTGATTTTCTTAAATAAATAAAAAAATTTAAAAAATACTTGATCGCTTTACATGATTTTTAGAATATGACATCTTTGTGTGGTGACAGGTACATACATCATAAATCTTTTTAGAGATTTTTCTTGAAAAAAAAAATTTTTTTTGTAAAGGCTCAATCGTAGACAAGCACGGAATATACTTTTCATTGCTTTGACTCAAGTTTATATCCATTGATATCATGTTCATATAGAGTGATGTCAGTCGATTAGTTGTGTCTGTGTCGGATATTTATTCTGGAATAAAAACAATAAGAGTATTCTGTTGTCCTTACTCTATAGATGAGAAAGATCTTGTTTTGTGTTTCGTACAAGAGTTATACATGCACTGTTTATATTAATTTTTTTCAAGTATTTCGATTAGCGAACTCTGCGAAGTGAAAAAAAAATAGCGAGCTGGCTTTGCCGTCTCGTTTTAAATGTATACTCACATCTTGATTACATCGCTCTTCTTTTTTATGGCTTTGCGAAGGATGTCTCTCAGACGCAGTTGCACAAAATCTTGCAACTCTCCAAAGATGTGTCGTCGAATAGCATCCATGAAGACGGACTCCATCCGAGACATCAGCAGCTGGAGACCCTTGATCATCGCAATCACTTCGATCAGGGCAAATTTCTCGCTACTGCTATAATTGTAACGGGTAGACTGAAAGGAAAAGAAGAAAAAAATTATCGTGAATTTACATGAAATAGACATCTTGTTTTTATAGACAGATCTTTCTCTGTCAACTGTTTAACGAATGCACATGTGTGGCCGTGAAACAAGACAGCTTCTTTTTGTTAAGAATAAGTAGGTTTGAAAACACTTTATAAAGATTGTGTCAAGCTGGTCAAATAGTTATCATACTCACTGTCTTTACGTTTCGGTTTCAATCTCAGCTCAAGGATTTATTTTTACTTACAAAAAGTGAAGTGTTTAGAAAAAAAACATAATACTCACATGTCTCAGTTTCTGTATGAATTAAAATCTAATATTTATGCGTGTTTTACGACTGAGCAATGCAGGGCGGCCAGCTAGTAATTTTAATAAAATTGTGATCTGCAGATCATGATAATATTCAATTTTATCTTTCATACACGAACCATAATCTATATTGAATTCATTGATTTTTTGTTTTCAAATATTCAGTACGGCATCAGCGTGTGTTAATTATATTATTATTAATCATCTAGCATTCTCTTAATCAAGCATGTTAGAGAAGCAAACGTTGACTAACAGACATTTAGCGTAATAATAAAATTAGTTATGTGTCTATGTTCATACGACACAATCATGTTGAAGCACCTGTTCTCACCAGATCACCGAAGTTAAGCAACAACAAGCCTGGCCAGTACCAGATAGGTGACCATTTGGGAAGGCTAGGTGCTGTATATACTGCACAGAGTTGTAGAAATTTCCAGGTTGGTATCTGGGGGCACATTTAACTCACAAAGAGAGGGAGAGGAGAGATACATCCCCCGAATCAAGACGGAAAGCAATAGGAAACTACCATCTTTATTTGTCTTCTCAAGATTAGCATGGCTCTACAATTTGGAGAGCTGCGGTTGCCAACACAGCAGGGCTCTGCTGTGAGTCCATTTACCAATCTTAGAGATACTAAGGGAAAGTGATGCCTTAAAATTGGCGAATTTAAAGAGATTTCCCTCCAGAATTACAGTCAATTGAATGATGAACAATACTACAAGAGGATTGAAGCCTTACAAAAATAGTTTGACATTTGTTGACGTTAGACTTGAAGATGATAATGTTGTAGTCTGCAGGGAATCAGTTTTATAGTAACAAAGGCTAATACTTACTCTTTCATATTCTTCAGCTTCTGGAGGGCAGGCTTGACTCTGGTGAGGATCAGTCGGATGAAGTAATTTCCAAGAATACTGAAATCAAAAACAATATTCAAATTTAAACATTAAGAATGATATTAGCATTATCAGTTGTTCAGTCATGATTGTGTGACATTAACAAATTCACACTTTAATCTATTTAGTTTGTAATTTCTCACTGGCTTATTTTAAAAATTGGTATATAGTTCTAAATTTGTAATTTGCACGTGTTATCTATTGAGTTATTTTTCTTTAAAAAAAAATTCAAGTTAAAATATATTTATTTAAAACAGTCGAAAATGCAACATACTTTTATTTTTGTCAAAACTCAATTTTACACATTATTTTGTTTTTCTTTTTGGTTTTTTTTTTACATTAGAAAAGCTTTCATATTTATTTGGTTTGGTTGTTATGCTTTATGGCATATAAACCTCTGTCAGGTTATTTAATGCCGAATCTAGTAATTTTGCAAAAAAAATTTTATGCTTCAAGTTCTTTATATCTTCAAATATTTATTCATGGTGTTTGGTTTGGTTGTTTTGTAGAAGAAAACTTGTTTTTGTTTTTGGCTTTGTAAAACATGATTGAGTTTTGTAAACAAAAAGGAAAAAAAAAACAATTGATGCATTTTTTATCATGAATTCAGTATCTTCAGACAGCCTAATCTGGTAGCATCAGGTGTTATAACAGGTATTAATGCTTTGGGCCAAAGTGGACCTGGGACGAATGTCAACTAAGGAGTAACTTCACATTTATTACAGTCTCCGAATAGAGGCTCACCTTTGGATGTGTCTCTTAAGGTCATACCCAGGACCACACGTTTATTAGGAGTAATAAGCTTTTAAAGCATAAATATGGTTGTATAAATTAGTCCTTTTTCCCAGGCATTACCACTCAAGGTGGTTCTGTAACGGAATCCACTCTTCCCCTATACCACTCAATTTATATTAACTTAACACAGGTTCAAATGAACAGATAAAGTTTTCTCTTTCTGATAAACAATTTTGTGATTATCTAATATGTAAAACTTGTGTCAGAGATGTATTTGCTGATGAGACCTGGCAGGAAGGAAAATTGGGTGTCCATAAAAGCATGACAACGGCTGTGGCCCAATAAGATCTCCCTGATATGGCTAACAAACATTGGTTTTACAAGGGATAGTGCACCTTTTCCAATTGATGTTATCTCAAATAACAGCATGAAGCTGAATACTCCAGACTAGGTGAAATCTTGCCTTGTAATCCAGTAAGACCAACCAATCATAAGGTATATTATAAGATAGGGGTAGGCAACTCTTTGCTAACTGTGTGCCAACTAAAGTTTTCGAATTATTCAGAGTGCCAACAACACATTCTTATACAAGTAAAGAGAAATATACTTATTTTACAATATATTTTTTTTACAAAAATTGAAAAATACAAAAATATTTTTTGTGCAATTACAAAGAAATGTTCAATTAGTAATTGCTCTTTACCACAAGGGAGAATACTTGAAGCATTTGCATGCTATTAGAAACTGCTTGGTATGTCAAATGTGGCACGCATGACAGGTTGCCAACCTCTGCTATAAGATATAGTCGATTGGAGAGAGGAAAATTATTTTCTCAACTTCTTTACTAACTTGGTGCTTGAGATGTAAAAGAGAACTTTAATGAATATCTATGTATCTCATACAGAGATCAAGTGTTAGTCTCTAGGAAGAGGGCCCCTTGATTTCTGAAAATGTTGACTGAAGTAAAATGAAACAAAGCCCCTTTCCTTTAACAATTACAAGAAACCTTTCCAACAACTGTCTTAGCTGATAAAACCCTTTCAGATTATAAATAGGATAAGTATTTTTAAAGATCCAATGAAGTCCAAATTTTGTTTTAAGCAAAACCTAAAAAGGATTCAGTCTTTAAAAATCGATACATAAAGAAAAAGAAACATTTTTTTTTTTAATATAAAAATATTAGAACAATTGTTAAATGGTGGTTATTTTTTTTACAGTTTTCAGGTGTTTAAATTTAATGTAAAAAAAATAAATAAAAACTTTGTTAATGAACTTACCAATTCCATAACCAGTTGTGTCCAGGCTGATAGCAAACGTAATCCCTTCAAAGCCAAATCATTCAGTTCCTTATTCTCAGCGTCAGTTCGAAGACTTTCTCTGGTTGTAGTGATAGCCTGAAAATGAGAATATTCTTTGTTTAGTAATTTAAGAAACTGTTGTGATAGACAAGCAAGAAGCTCACAGTGTTGTCTAGAATTCCCCTTATATTAAAAAATATTTTTTTTTAAATCTGTATGATGTACATACCTGTAACAAAACAAAAATATCAAAAAAAAAAAAAAATCCCAAACTGATCCAGTAGTTTTATTTTTAAATAAGAAAATAAAATCTTATGAGTATCTGAGGAACATCTGCCTCACCTACTATTTTGAAAACAATCTTAAGAAACAAAGAAAGATAACTCAACAATAATTCAAACTTGGGAGATTTTTGTTGTAATGATCAGTTGATCACTTAAAAATTATTTTCTTTATAAGAATAAAAGTATTTGAACAATTTATGTGATCTTTTAGAATATGCTATTTACGTTTTGTCATTAGTTTTTGCCAGATTTTTTTCTTTATTTTTGTTTTTTAATATATAGGGAATTCTGAGGCTTCGACACCAAGAGATTTAATCTGCTTGATTAAAGCCATCATTCAGTCATGCATGTTCATAATTCTTTTAAAACTAACGTTAATTTACATGCATGATGGTGACACTAAATAGAAAAACAGGCGACAATGTGGTTTCAGAAGTCGGGTGTATTCAAGCTGTAATATTTGAACTGGAGTACTTTGAAATGTTATATATTTGGACCCAATGCAAGTAAGTAGAGATCATGTTAACTAGTATGAATTTTGGCAAGGGTTACATTAAGTACATGTCAGGATAACCTGGCAGCAAACAGAAATAGACTCTGTACAGCAAGCATGATTGAGGCATGGGTGCAAAAATTAGCTCCCAAGACAAAACAAGCTAGAAAGTCTAATGATATCACACAGAAATTACAGTCACCTGTTTAGGACATAGAATGGAGTTTCTAAGAGTTGGACTCAGGAAAGTGAAAGAGATGACATCAGGAGTCATACAGATTTTTGATGTCCTTTTCAAGGCTTTTTCCAAACAAAATTCAAATTTTCCAAACAAAACTTGAGGTCTGTTTTACAATCTACAGTGATTCGAAAACATGATAAAAACTCAAATATACAACAAATAAATGTTACTTTGCAATCTACCTGCATTATTTTTTTTTTTTAGTGTTTTTAAGTAGTTTTAAATGTTTGCGTTTTTTTTTTTTTATCTCAAATATTAACTCTGTTTACGACTTTTAATTTCCAACCAAAATAGTTGTTGTGTCCATTTTTTGAGCCCGGTCTTTTTTTTTTGTTGTTGTTGGGTGGGGGATTCGACATTGGAGAGTCTCATCCATGTTAGAGAGGTTTTTTTTTTTTTTTTTTTAAGAGTGAGAGGGGTCCATTTATATTTGTGGCAAGTATCACTCCTCCTCCTCCTCCTCCTCCTCCTGTGCCCCCGTACTCCCCGCCCAAAATAAAATTAAAAATGAGCAAAAATAGATAGATTTAACCCCGGCCTAGGTTTGAATTATCACAATTTTTTCTTGCTTTAGCAATTTTTTCTTGCTTTAGCAAGAAAAAATTGTGATAATTCAAACCTAGACCGGCTGGGCCCAGAAAAAAAAAAAAAAAAAAAATGGAGTTGCATCCCTTTACCACAAAACTACTCGAGGTAGTTTTGTGATAAAGGGATGTAATTCTTATGCACAATAATACCATGTAATTTCAGAAAACTGTATTTTAATTTCATTTTCAATATTTCAAAAAATATTTTAATGATATTTTTATTAATACTTTAAAAGATTTGTAGTAATTTCAATGTTTTTTAATATTGCAACACAAATTTTTATTGGAAATAAAAAAAAACAATTTTCAAGACATTTTCCATATTTTCAAAGATTTTTCAAGCATAAGTCAAAATTCAAAGATTTTTCAAGTCTTTGTGAGCCCTGTACATCTGTTTTGAAAATATAAAGAGAATCTAAACAAATACCATTTTGATATCCGCCGTCTGCATCTCTCAATCCTCAAGTAGAACATGTAAGAAGGAACTAATTTAGTCCAAAGTAGTCTCTCCCCCTCATGAACAAACTTTCTATCTCCAATAAAACCTTGAAACCTCCACAAGTCTTCATTGTATTTCTATGCATGAATAGATTCATCTTGAGTTAACAGAAGATAACCACAAATGGATCACAGTCCACACATGGAAAACCAAAAAAAAAAAAAAAATAATAATAAAATAAAATAAAAATAAAAAAATAAACAAATGGATCACAGTCCACACATGGAAAACCAAAAAAAAAAAAAATAAAAATAAAAAAAAAAAAAAAATAATAATAATAATAAAATAAAATAAAAAAATAAAATAAACAAAAGACCATTAACCACACACATATGTAAAAATTATTTAACTGTTCCTTAGATGTTCACTGACAAACGTCACAAGTGCACAAGGATGCGTTTGTTGCAGAAGGCGTATCAAGATTGTTTATTTAACTTTCAATTATGAAAAGGTTACAAAATGACGTAGATATTACTGGTTTAGAACACAGACACAGGGTCATCCCTTTTAGTTCTGATGGACCCGGAGATCTTGTCAGATTATCCATCTAGGAGAAGGAAGTCTCTGATGTAAAATCTGTGCTAAAAACCGATGGCGTAAAACCTATGGCATGGCACCAAATCACTGGGAGAGGGAGGCTGGTGACTCCATGCCAAAGTAGATTGTTGACATGGGAAAGAAACCAAAATGATCTTTCTCTTTGGCTAGCAGTCTTGAAATATTCCGATAACTTTTTTGTATCGAATAGTTTTTTGTGCGTTTTGTTTCACAGTATATCAACCATCAATGGGTTATTTAACGCCAAATCAAATTATCAGAGAGAATCCTAAAGATGGTTTAATTGTTTATTTTTTATTGTATATTCTTTTAAGATAGTTTAAGTTAAATTTTATTGAAGAGTCTTATTAACAATGTTTTGATTGCATTAGTGACTTTTTAGATCTGGTTAATGTCAAATGCAGTCATTTAATAATTTGTTTTCTTTAAAGTTATTCAGTCAGGCAATTTGTTTTTTAGAGCTATTTGATGGTAAATCCAGTCACTTAATTTGTATTTTAGAGCTATTTAAAGGCAATCCAGTTCAACCTTCAGCTTTTATGGCAAGGCGGATGTCAATATTTCTCTCAAAAATGCACTCCATGCAAGTGCTTTTCTTATTTCAAATTGCTTTTCTGTAATCTCAGTCCATGATCAAAGATATTTGAAGTTTGCAACAACCGTCGTAGTGCGCTTTTTTGATTATATCAACCCAGTTGAAAGGCTAAGGCTATATTGCAGTTTTCTTTGCCTTGCAATATAAATGTACTTGTCCTACTTTATGTTAGAGTCCATTTAGAATTTCTTGAGCTGGTCAAGATTGGAACAAAAGTCTGAATAACCCAAATAGACATAAACTATGTATATTTATGGCCAACCAGGAGATAACTAATCATGTAGCTATTTATAAGCTAACCATATTGTTTTGTAAGCATGAACAAAAAATATTTTAAAATTGTGGAGGAGAATCAAACTTACCTCATTGGTGTGACGTGCAAGTTGACTGATGTAGGTCATGTGATCTTCTCGAACGGCCTCAAGATTCATAAGCAAATCAGATTGAGGGCTTGGCTGGTTCGATTCACAGCAGGGCCATTTTGAATGGTCAAAGTTGGTACCGTTTTGGATGTATCGGTAAGGAGCGATCTGCATGTCACCATAAAGTGGGACAACTTCTAATTGCTAAGAAAACAAAACAAATTAAAAAACAGCAAAAAAAAATTAGTCTTGCAACATTTTTTTGTAATAATTTTGATGCTTTGCTGAAAAGAAAAAAGATCTAGAATTGAACTTTTGTCAACTAAATTTAATTGTTCTCGTATCAGTTAATTTTTATATTCCTTTACTAGGGACTGAATTCTCAACGAGACAGAATTCACTTTAAAAATAAATTTATAACTATTTCATGTGTATCTCTGCCTCTCCTATAACATAAAAGTCACTTTATGTGTGTGTCTGTGTGTGAGAGAGAGTTCCTTCCTTATAGATTCTGAAATGGCTGAGCCTATCTTTTGCAAATTCCACACAAAGCTAATTTATATGTCTGGCAGTGTTCTTATACTTGGTTTGTACAGAAATTCATTCGATAAGTATCGAAAATCAAAAAAAAAAATCCAATCTTAAAAAGAGCTTTTCTCTCTTATAGATAAAAAAAGAATTTTTACAGGGGAATATTTTACGTTACCCCGGTCAAGGGAGATAATAAAATCTTAGCAAATCATTTCTTCTTAAAAAACAGATTTATCATAATCTGAAGATATAGCTTAGTGGTAGAGCTTCGACTACAGATCGAATGTTCTCCTGTTCAAGCCGAGGCGTACATCATTTTATTTTAATTTTTTCTTATTAATGAGTTGAATTTATGATAAAAGAAGGGGTACCATTTAAAAATCGCCGTAAATCATTTCTTTGGTTTCATATTTTAAAACTATAGATTAATCAGAAGTGACTTTTCCAGAGCATTCATTGTCAAACCCAAATATCAGCTGACGTGATATTGTAAATAAACACAGATGGAATTTACTAAACGATATTTGCGTTATTACTTCTTTTTTCAAATTTTTTTGCACATTAGTCAACCAGGCAAATTGTTCCTTGTAATATATATAACAATCAATAGAGGATTGATTCTATAATAATAGAAATGCAATCTGTATGAATTAAAATATCATGTTTAAGCGTATTGTATGAGCAAGCAACGCCGGGGTGCCAGCTAGTACACATGTAAGGTGACATAACATATTGTATATATTTTTTCAGTATTTATTTCAACAGTGCTCAATACACAAATAGAGTTTAATAGTAGAATGAAAATATATCCATAGCAAGTAAGCTACATAGGAAATTATTCAGCTAAATACAAGATTCAGATATATTATCATACTACTAAAATACATAATTTATTATTTCATGTATATACATTACTAGCTGGAGATTATATATATATATATATATATATATATATATCATCCACGTACAGTACTGTTTCGCTGTTTCACAGCTCATCAGTGTGGCTAGACAGGCAACTACCTCAAGCCAGGATTGAACCCGACCGTCTGTACGACAGTCAAACTCCCAACCATTACACTAAAAATGGATATGTTTAGAGGTACAAAATTTATGAAAACATTTAAACAAGATAGGCAAAAGCAGAGTTCCACAGACAGGCAATTCTAGGAAAGAAGCTTTGTTCATGGAATCCATGTTTAAGTTTAGGCACCGATAGAAATTGGGGGAAATTATTGATAGTGATTTTGGCTAGACAACGTGTTTTTTTGTGAATGTTTGTCAACAGGGGACAGATTGGAGCTCAGTCAAACAATCGGCATGAATAAATGATAAAGCAGAGAGAGGCTCGCAACGTCTATTCTGTGGGAAAGAGGTAACAGAGAAGAGGAAAGGGCATCGCCTACTAGATTACGAAGTCGGTTTTGAATGATTTCAAAGCAGGATAGGATGATCTGAGCAGCTCCTGCTTAGATGTGACAACAGTACTCCATCCTAGGACGTATTTAACTTTTATATAGATAGAGAATTACATTGGCAGTGAGATATCCACTGGAGCAGTAGAATGACCCCCACCCAAAAGCAGACCAGTGGAACAAATTTCCACAGACAGGCAGTCCTAGGAAAGAAGCTTTGTTCATGGAATCCACATTTTAAGTTTAGGCACCGATAGAAAGTGGTGGAAATTATTGATAGTGATTTTGGCTAGACAAGTGTTTTTTTGTGAAAGATTGGCAACGGGGAATAACAGATTGGAGCTCAGACTATGAATAATCATTTATTAAGGCGACTAACTAGATTGTGTTACTTAATTACTGTTGCCAAGACAACTTAGCTACTTCAAACAAATATATCCTTTTTTACGACATACCAGAGATCGATTTTGTTTTCTTTCTGGGTTTATGATGTCAAAGGAAGGTGACGTCTTTTTCAAGGTCTACCACTCCTACGAGAATGGGACAGAAAAGTACAAACCATCTAGATGTGCATTGCTGTAATTTGTTGGGTAAAATAAACTAAACCCTAAAAGAAAAAAAGTGGTGTTTTTTTTGTTTTTTTATTAATTCCTTTCGTTACTACAGTTACCAAAATATAAAAAATAAAAAAATTTAGACAACATATCTACAGAGCAATTTACGATATATCATCTGATCATAAATGTTTGTTGCACTCTGGGATCTAAGAACACTCCCAGCTATAGGACATGTTAACTAATGCGTTCATCCACTGTGGCAATATTGGGTTTTAGCATGTAAATGCTAAAAATACATGTATCCAGAGTTTGAGAGTGGAACTGACCAACGGATATAACCTGTTAAGAAAAATAAATAGTACGAAAAATCCACTTACTTTTAGAATTCTGTCTATTTTTCCTATGTTTATCTTCTTCTTGGCATCCATTTTGTATATACTGATGTCTTTGGAATCGATCAGAAACAACCCAAAAGCCATTACCTGTGACAGGGAAGAAAACAAAAGATAGAAAATAAGAATTGAAAATCAGGAAATATATAGATTATGGCTTAATGGCATAGAGATTTTTTTTTTAAGCCACCACTTATCAAGGACCTAAAGCTACTCAAGGATAAGGGTTAATGAGTATATAGTAGTCACTGAAACAACTGCATATTAATAGTTAGTGATAGAAATTGAGTAGAAGTGGATTATTTAGATTATTTATCTCAACAAAAACTTGTTTATATTGGACTTGAAGACAACCATATTGTACCTATTTACAATGCCTCCCCAAAGGACAGAGTTAGACACCAGGGTCGTTTTTTAATGTGGAGAAAAGGTACAAAAATAAAAAAAATTGTCTCAGTCGTGAAGGACTTCTCCTCCACCGAAAGAGAACAAGAAATGGAAGTGCAGCATCTGAGGAACAGATGCTAACCATATTGTAGTCAGCTGGAAATTCTAGGAATTTGTGTTTAGATGTAGGCACAGTTAAAGACTGTTGATAGCTGTTGTAGCTAGTTTTTTTTTTGGGGGGGGGTGAAAGTTGGACGAATGGAGAACTGTAGATTGAAACTCAGATGAGCACTTGCCATGAAAATAATGATAGAGTAGAGACAGGTTCGCAACGTCTTTTCTGTGGGAAAAAGGTTGCAGGGAAGAAAAAAACGGCATCACCTACTAGGTTTCTAAGTCAGTTTTTAAATTTGTCAAGACAGGAGAGGATGCTCCGAGCAGCTCCTGCGCAAATATGGCAATAGTACTCCATTATAAGACATACCTGAGAAAGATTATGAGAGCATACTATTGTGACAGATTAGAGTGGGTTGGAGTGGCATAGAGCATACCACTGTGACATCTGCTGCATATTGAAGAGGAAGGAAACAATATTATGCTTCTCGTGTTACTGTGATGTCATGTGATGTCATGTAGCAGGAGCTGAAAAGGTCCCCACTCTCTTTACTGGCTACGCTTCAAACCAACCAGATGTAACTCATGGCAGCTAGCAAGTACTCCTTCAACAAGATCCACTTTCTGCTCTTTGTTGAACCATGGGATGATGTCGAGTGATCTTTACAACCATTCCAGCAAATATGTATATGCTGTGAGCCAATTAAATATAGCCGACATAAATGAACAATAATGTTATATATGATCGGAAGTTATTCAGAGGAAGACAGTTGCCATAATAGTGGCATGTCTAGACATTATAATCACAAATTCAGGTGTGGGCATTGTACAATGAGAAGTGATTTTTTTTTTGGGGGGGGGGGGGGTCCATCGCATAAGATCAACTTTTAAGGTTTAGATTTATTACAGCACCTCCACAGAAATAAACATCAAATATCCTTGCGAACATTGTGGCTTATCGACAAACATTTTTTTTTTCTTAAGATGGAAAATGAAGGAATTCAATAGAGATTTTTATTTCCCCCTGCTTCCTTTGTCATTATGTCTTTTCTATATCAAATGTTGGTGAAGTGATTTTCTTCATGAAATTCTATCGTTAATGCCAAAGTGTGATTATTTGAGGTCATTCAAAGTGTGATTATTTGAGGTCATTTTTGACCAAATTATTCAAAGTCTTCGCCCATACTTTTTCCTGGTCAAGAGTTTCATTCAACATGTAAATATCATCGTAGGTGGTTGAAAGAGTTGATTCATATCTGGTTATTTTCAGCATCAAGATACGCACCATAAATCCATCAAACCATAGCTTTGTAATTCCTCAACATCCTCAGAAAGCAAATTAGCATTCACGTATGTAACTACACACTATGGAGATCACTGTTGAAAACTCTAGCTTGACTAACAAGTAAAGGTTAAGGATAGGTTAAAATCATAAGCTCACAAAACTTGAACCATGCCGACCAGACATGAGAGATAAAATTTAATTCAAATCGTCAAACAACACATATAATAACCAAAATAAAAAATAAAAATTGCTTAAAAAAATGAAATAAAAACTCTAAAAATTAAATTACTAATTCCTTAAAAAAATAAAAATTAAACACCTTAAAAAAAAAAAAAAAATTAAACTTGCTTAAAACATTAAAAATTCTTTAAAAAAGTAAAACATTCTTTAAAAAAGTAAAACATTCTTTAAAAAATATAAAATTCTTTCAAGTAAAAAATTCTTCAAAAAAAAAAAAAAAAAAAATAAAAATAAAAAATTGGTCCCAAAATAAACATGTTTCAAGAAAAAAGATTTCTAAAACGTAACTGCTTACAAATTTTGTACTTACCTTGACCAACATATATTTTTCATTCGGGGTCAAGTACATCATATTTTCATACATGTTCAGACAAATGTTTACTATGTCCGATAGGAGATTCTCGTAGCCCTCAATGTTGATTAGCTCATTTTTCAGAGTAGTTCGGATCCGGTTTTGGGTGGCCAGAAACATGGAAAGGTTTTGAGATTCTTGTTGAGATTGTGCCTCATAAGACACCTTTAAGAATTGAGCAGCTCTAGAGAAGAAAATACACAATATACATTATAACATGCTTACAGTTTTATAGGCGTTTGTACAGTTTAGTCAAGACATTAAAAAATGAAAATATAGAAAAGTACCCTTTATAGTCTGAAGTTCTCTGAAACAAAATTTCACTTAATTTCAAGTAGTTTTTTTTTTTTACAGCGAAAAACAATTATTTATGACGGCCAAATAAAGGTAGCCATCTTAGAAATAATTGACGACGGAGGAAGAGGGGTGGACGCGCCAAAGGGAGATAATTCTGCCGAAATTGCACCCCCCCCTTTTAGCCAAATTTCGTTAAATTAGCCTTTTTTTTTTTTAATAATTTTAATTACCCTACCAAAAAAAACTGCAGAAATGAAAGCGGTACCCCCCTTCCCTGTATTCTTTTTCGCTTCTTTTTTTTTTTTTTTCCAACAGAATACTATAAAATAGACACTAATCAGCCAGATTATCAAAAAAAAAAAAAAAAATGCAAAGAAATTGAAGATTTAATGTTTTGACAAGATTATTATTTTTTTCATTTTTAATTTGATTTGAGTCCAAAACAATAAATGTTAGGTCAAAATTGAGGTCAAAGTTAAAAACAAATTGACCTCTGCGGTCTCTACCAAATTACTCAGCCAATTTTTGGTCTAAACATTTGAAATTTTACATAAAGTGTATTAAGACATAGAGCAAGTTTTTTTAATTAGTTTTTGGCTGAAAACTTGGCTTCCAAGGGGTCAAAGTTCAAAAGATTTGACTTTTGCAATCTCTAGCAAACTATTCAGCCAATTTTGAGTCTAACCTACATTTAAAATTTTACATAGACGGTATTCAGACATGCAGCAAGCTTTTTAATCAGTTTTGGGGTGAGAATTTGACTGTGAAGAGGTCAAAGTTGAAAGAGTTTACCTTTGTTGACTCTACCAAACTCCTCCGACAATTTGGGGTATAAACACTTGAAATTTTAGATGTAGGTTACCTGGACACGAATCAAACTTTTTAATATATATATATATATATATATATATATATATATATATATATATATATATGCACATAAGATTATTAACAGTACATAGGCCCCAAGCAAAGCTGGACTGAACTGCTAGTATTATTATAAAACCAGATGGACCATCCCTGCGTCCTTGCTTGCTTGAATCTTGTATCTATTATAATAAAGTTGTACACCTGTCTGTTCACAATTTAATTAATATGTACAAAAAGATACAGTGTTTCATAAAATCATTTTCAAACTGAAAACAGACTTATATACACTTTTACTCCTGCATGATTTCTATATATATTATGTATTCAAAAGAAATATATATTCAATGAGTAACCTCATTTGTATATTACATTAAAGAAAATCCATTTTAATAATTAACTATTTAAAAACGGAAGTAAGTTTCTTTATTTAAGCTATGTGAGTTATTTCTCTTTTAAGCTATGTGAGTTATTTCTCTTTTAAGCTATTTGAGTTATTTCTCTTTTAAGCTATTTGAGTTATTTCTCTTTTAAGCTATTTGAGTTATTTCTCTTTTAAGCTATTTGAGTTATTTCTCTTTTAAGCTATTTGAGTTATTTCTCTTTTAAGCTATTTGAGTTACTTCAAGTTAGATTTTAATAGACCAAGATGGATATGTCTTATGTTTCCCTAAATCCAACATGTGGTGACTTTTCGTAACAAGTTAGGATATTCGGCATATCTTAAATAATATGAGACTAATCCCTCTGGCCAGCAATGTTTCGGCAGAGAAACACCTGGTATATACAGCTAGTTGCATTATATATGTAGCTTGTGTGTGGTATATACTGCAAGGTCATTATAACCAATAAAAAAAAGCCTTCTAATTATAAATGTACAGATTGTCTGCATGAAAATTATCCGCAGGTGGAGGCGATATATTTTTTATGTATATTTTTAGCACTAATGATGGCCTGTGTTGAAGTAAAAATAAAAATACATATACAGCAAACCATATAAACATCAGAACAGGCCGAGACAACTGTTTGCTTATATAGTCAATAAGCAAACTTTTGCAAATGAACATAAATGAAGAATAAAGCGGTAAAAAAAATTAAAAGTATATATAGCTCTAGTATTACACTATTGAGCTATTTAAAGGAATTTTGTGCTCTTAATATTTATATTTGAATAAAAAATTTTATTTGAAATATATGTGTCGCTTTTTTTGTTGATTATTTTTTTTTTTTTTTAAACGATAATACGGTTAATAGTATCTCCAACCATGGAGATCATATTTTTTTGGACACAGACAAAAAAATATTATTTATTCAATTATAAAACAGTAATCTACAATAATGTGTTTCGAGGTACTATATGTTCATAGATTACTGTTTTTCGAGTAAAAATAGTAAATAATATTTAAAGATAAATTAGAAAGTTTCAAATGTCATGAAATGAGAAATCATTTTTATTTACTTTGTTGGTTTTATTCCAATATTTTGCTAAAAATTAGCCTCATCAGGGTTTTAGGTCCAGTCCATATTTTTTTTTTCTTCATTTCGTTGTTATGAGGAGGAGTTAACATGCCCGAAGCTGGGTCAATGCACACGTTAAAATAACTGGATAGCACGTACATTTAAATTTTTCTTCTCCAAGGATTACTATATATAAGGGAAAAAAAATGGAAAGTGCATTCGCAAGACAAACCTTTTGTAAGCAGAATAATCGTTTTTTACACTGGATTTCATGTTTTTCAGTTCATCTAATTCTGCAAACATGTTAATAAATTTCCCCAGAGTGAGAAGGTAAGCTTCCGACACAAAGTCACTTCGTTTTAGTTCTTTTACTTCACGGCAGAAGCGTTCAACAGCCCGTTTCTGAAACAAAAAGCAGGAACATATTCATTACAAAATCTCACTTCAAAAACCATTAAAAAAAAATAATTAACACGGATCTATTATTATTAGGTTTAAAGAATAGATTTTAAAACAAAATAAAAAATTCTAGGTTCAATTCAATTACTGCAAAACTGCTCTTGTTAACACAACTCAATACACACTTTTATTTGAACTAAAGTCAAACACATCTGAAAAAGGTACATTTTCCCGAAATATCATACAATACATATAATAATTTTATTTGCATTCTTTTTCAATTTGGACTGAAAGAATTAATTTTCCTCACCTGGAAGTACATAAATCTCATTAAGTTAGACACATGTGGTTCCAAAACTTCCACAATAGTCTGATAAATCTCAACTCTGTTCGGTTGCTCGTTGCTCTTCACCTGAAATATACAAACACACATTCTTAGAGGCAGTTCACTTCATATATATATATATATATATATATATATATATTAATGTTGGGACAATTAATCTGAATCGGAAAAATCAGAGCTTTTTGAGTTATCGGAATCGGGAAAATCTGAGCCTATTTTCTGATGCCAAAACCGATTCTTTTAAATTATCTATTTTATTTGATTTTGTTTTTTTATAAATCATCTTCCACTGCTTGTAGTAATAATAAAATAATAAATATTTATTGATTTAAACTTCCAGTAAGACTAAAATCTCTAGATCACACCCTCACAAGTGTGTTTTTACGTTTGAAGAAATACATGCACATTTAAGATGTGTTTTTACAGTAATCGGGACAAAATAATTTTATAGTAAAATATTTAGAGATTTCTAAAGAATCAGAATCAGGAAAAATATTGAAATTGTCCCATATATATATATATATATATATATATGAATGTGTCTTAGGAGTAGTTAATTTTAGAATATTTTTAAATGATATGTTTAAATTTGTCCAAATGGTTACGAAACAATTGTAGCACATAAGGAAATGCACCATATAATGTTCTTATTTTATATTTTGTTGTTTTGATTTTTGCAAACATATACGCATGATCGATTATAAAAATCGCTAATCATAAAGCTTAATTGAGTCAATTAATATTGACTTTGATTTTATTGGTATTTTAACATTACCGAACTTTAATATATAAAAAAAAAAAAAAACTTTTGTCAAAAAAATATTGGTATATATATATATATATGACGATTGCTTCATTTTTGCAGATGATCACCGTCTTGCCCAACAAATTCCCCACCATCAGCCCTGTCCTGTTCATCTGCCATGGTCACATAGGTGACTCTTCAAATCAGCAGCCGACTTACATGACCTGAAGCAAAGATAACACATGGTCGAGTGTCTGCACTGCGTTAACTGGACCACTCTGTGGTATGGTGTCCCTGTACATAGCCATATGCCTCCTCAGACCAGCAGCCGATTTGCACTTCCTACCAAACACTACACAGGTCGTCTCATCAGGGTACATAAGGATGTCTTTCGTGTGATTTCATGTGGTTCACACATCCAGCTTTGGACAGTAGAAAGCGGCCACATGTTTCACACTTTCAGCCAGATTTACAAGTGTCGAATTCCTTAACACATCTTTTACACAGATTTCCCTTAAGCTTTGCCGGTTCCAAGTTCTTGCCTCTCATACCTTGCAACTCTCAGAGACAACTTGTCACCACTTGCTTCTATTCTCAGCTATATACACACACAAATATATATCTACTGAGAAATATGCTCCCTCCGTCTTCATTAATACATGCATCTTGAAGGAAAAATTCGACATAAAACCCGAGCTCTACCGTCTGCTCTGTCCTGTGGCAGTCATTTGCATCAACACAGATAAACAATTGTACCAAAAAAAGTGTGAATGGTTCTGCACAAAGCCTTTACAGGGTTCGTACAGATTTTCAGTGCCCATTTTGAAAGACTTTTCAAAAGGCCTTCTCCAGACAAAATTCAAGTTTTCGAAACAAAATTTGGGGAGCAATTTTTGAGAGGAGATGTGAATGTTTGTATTATTTTGATTAAACGGACAATTATTCATGAGTTAATTTGGAATTTTAACTTCTACATTCCTTATTAACTTTTTATACAAATATGATTTCTCTCATAATTTGTAGTTTTCAATTAATTTGATAACCAACAAAACTATAGCTTTCCTATGCATACTATTTTGCTATTTTCCTCTGAGGATAAGAACCATTCTTTGAAACTCCATGGAATAAGTAAACTTAAGTTTTCAACTTTTATTCCTTGTCAAATAATAAATTATTGTAAATTCTAATTTACAGAGTTTAAACTGAATTATATATATATATATATATATATATATATATATATATATATATATACATACACACACACACAAGCCAATGCTTGTGCATTATAGAAAGCAATATGTTCACAGTTAAAACATTGAAATAAGTCTAAATGCAAGTTAAATTTTTCAAAATAAAAGACATGTTAAATCTTCCACCATTTTTATCTTGGGTCATTAGGGGCAATTATCAGTCAGGTCCATAAAATAATTGAAGTAGGTTCTTCTGCATTTATCGACCTGCAATTTCTGTGAAGTTACTTGGGTGTGCCCAGCAGATCATGGGAATAACCAGAAACGGCTGGGTGAGCCTTATTACAAAAAACACAAATTGTAACAGCCACTCCACTTCTCTCTTAAGAATAGCAAGGAGTACTGAAACTTATTAAGTAATACATTGGAAAAAAAAAAGTCTTAATATCCAAAAATCTATTTGTCAACCATTTCCAGTTCTTCCTGTCATCTGCCGAGCACACACTCAAGTAACTTCGTGGAAATCACGGTTTGAAAAATGCAGAAATATTCTGAAATATATTCAAAATTTTTTTTTCATTATAAATAGATGTACTTTATTTCATAGAACAAAAATAAAATTAAAGAATGTATTTAAAAAATAGTTTTAACATTGAAATAATTATTTCGATTGGCATCTTACGATTTTAAATAAAACATAAATAAAATTTCTCATTTTACAGCCTTTTTATTTTAGATTTCAACCGACGGGCTGCAGAAAGAGGATGACAAGCAACACGTGGCACGTTGACAGTGTGTTCGAAATCCCTTTTTCGAATACTGATTAATATGGCAAACAGAATGAAGTGAAAAGGCAAAACTTACCTGAGGGAGAGCTCGTGAACAGCATCTCCATGTATACAACATGACCGCATAAGTCTGTCCTTCAACAAGTAACTGATTCTGAAAAAAAAAAAAAAAAAAAAATTTAGCATTAATGGAGGTGATATGTAATGAAGATGGGGACAGTGATAAGGGTCGCTATCTTGCATATAATTTTGATAAATGTGGTATAATCTAATATATAAAAACGCACTATGTCTGTCTGTCTGCCCATCCTCATATTTTCAAACTATCTCTTCTGAAACTTAGTTTCAGAGTGGCGATAGGTACCTCAAATGATTGGATTTTTTATGGTCCGTTCTTTTATGGGTCTTTAACTGGTTAAAATAGTTTTTAAAGGGGTCAAAAAGGGGTAAGAATTAAAAAAAAAATCGTTATACATTTTGTACATTCATCTTAATTTATTTTTAATCAGTTCATATGCGTGTCGTATTGATACAGTGGAAACGTCACCGTTTTGAATGCTACAGTTTTGCTTTTGATTTCGATTCTAGCTGATGGTACCCGAATACTATTTTTTGCTTTTACTTTTGAAATCACGGCAGTATATACAAATTCTGAACAAATTAAAATATCACATTTAAGTGTATTTTATGCCCGGGCAAACCCCCTCTCAGTATTTAATTTAAAGGATCTTAGGGGAGGGAGGATAGGTTTTGTATTATCTATATAAAGGGATGTGTGTTAGATTTATGTACTGATGACGAGAGAGGAGGATTCTCAGTGAATTATCCCCTCCCCCCAGGATCCTTCTAATTATGCTACCTTCATTCCTATTTAACTTGCCTCCCTACGAGGGCAAGTTAAATAAAAAGTCGTTCGTTTTTAATGTAAGGATGAAGGAAGGTGAGAACGTTAAAGTTGTTAACAACATGAACTGACGACCTGAATCTTGTTTGTTCCACAAAAATCACTTCTACTTAGGATGTTGGCAACCTTCATATGGTTCCTCACATAAGTACCCAATGTCTTTCTAGAAAGAATGAGGACTAGAAAAATATTGGGGAAACCAATCTCAACAATAGAATCTTTGGATTCATACGATATGATGAATGTGAGCGAATCCAGCTCTCCAAAATGGGGAACTCTGGATTGAACCAAAAGTAAAAATTGTTTCAATCTAAAAGGTTGTTGGCTGTTTTTGTTTTACATTATATCAACCTTTTTGGGATTATTTAATGTTATAAAAGATTTTATGCTTCAAATTCTTTATATCTTCAAATATTTATACATAAAGTTTGGTTAGATTGTTTCGGAAAAGAAAATTGTTTTGTTTTTTTTACTTTGCAGAACATGATTGAGCTTTTTAAAGGAAAGAAGAGAAAAAACAATAAATCAATGTTCGGTGCATTTTTGGTTAAGTAGCCAGCATCTTTAGACAGCCTAATCTGGTAGCACCAAACTCGTGGAGAGACTTTTACAGTCTGCATATTCTAATGCCCCACCAATAAAGCCATCAATCTAAAAGGATTTCTTCTTCACTGATTGAGAAAAGAATAGACTAAGTGTAGCATCAGAACAGATACTACACTTTGTTCCTAGCAAAAAAAAAAGTCAGTTTGTTTAGACAAATAAAAAATTACAATACAAAATTTTCTTTGATGATGTCTTGTTTATTTTGGGAAGAAGAATGTCATTTTATTGACAACAAGAACTTTTGTCTACTCTAAAGTAAACACTATCACATAAATACCGCATTCACTCCATTTTAATCCTACTTAAAAAAAAAAATTTACAACCTTTTTTAATGGAATTTTATTTACAAAAATAAATGAGTAATGATGGGGGGAAAAAGAAAGAAAAATTAAGAACGAAATGCTATTGGATCAAGTTAGTAAGGCCCTCCCAAAAAGATAGGCATTAACAATGAAACCTTGGCTCATCTTCAGAAATTTTCAAGTATAATTTTTAAAAACTGTATATACTTGTGTATAAGTAAAATTTCTGGGAGACGATTTTAAGATTATTTTTGCGGATTGATTTATACATAGGTAACGTTTTTGGAAATGTTGTTAAAGAGCGACTCGGCACTCGATCATAATGACATCAAAAACGCCATTTTGTTTGTGCACTCAGTATATAATGTACAAGATATAATAAAAAAAAACATTACATCCAGGAAAAATTCACTATTTGGAGGCTTTATGGGTTGATGGATTGGTTGTTTTTGTTTTACGGCATATCAACCCTTTTCGGGTTATTTAATGCCGAATCCAAAGATTTTGAAGAAAACATTTTTTAATAGAATATATTTGTTGTTTTCACATCGGTTTCTATTTAACCCTTAGTTGGGACCCTAACAGGTACCACTCCGGGTCAGAGTGGACCTGGGAGCAATGGTAATTAAAGGGTGGCTCCACACTCCCCAAAGCCCACAAGCTGGGGCCTCACTACTGGATATAGTTTAAGGTCATATCCAGGACCCCCATTGAAGGACTTTTACCCTCTGCAGGGGGGCAGTCGGCGTATTCTAATGCCCCACCGACACGGCCATGGGTTGGTGGAATCATCAGTCCATATGCCTTCAAAGGTGATGATAGACGATACAGAAAAATGATTACCAACTTCTTCGTGCATTAATGTTGCAGACGTATAGTTTCAGTAGGAAGGAGCCATATGCCATGCAGTACGTGATACGATCAATTTACAGAAAAGTCTGATGAACAAGCAATTTCACAAAGTGGACATGCCGAACAACCACCTTGTTTGTGCAATTTAACCCCCGTTAAATTATTTTCTTCAGGGAAATCTAAAATCCCCAGGTCTACACTGATTAAACAAACACAATAGAATACTTGGAAGGCAACATTCAATGTGTTATTGTCAAAATATAGTCTAATTTAATGCGTAGAGTTTGTGAAAATTGGACTTCTAGATTACGCCATATACGCGCAAGCCGCAGGAGTCTTATGCCCAAAATTGTATTAAAATTATAAATGCCTAAAATTAATATTTGGAACAAACCACATATTTGTAAAATAAAAATATCCTTTTGTGATTTATTTTGATTTAAAACTTGCCACATTAAGAAAGAAAAAAAATTCGGGTTTGTACTACTGTACACATAGATTTGAAAAAGTTATCAAAAAGCAAATATATAACAAATAAATATTATCAAAGGCAAGATAAGTTACTTTTCTACCAAACTGGATATATTTTTTGTGTTTTTATTCAATGTAACATGTTTATTCAGCTCGAAAAACATGCAGTGTTTACCGATGTATTGGAAAATTCAAAATGGCGCCCGACTCTCTCTTTAACATGGTAAGTTTGGGAAAAGGTGTTATAAATAATAAACTAGACAAAATACTATTTAAAAAACACCGAATATATGTCAACTTATGTGACGGTAACATATATTGAGCGAGTTGCTAACAGTATTTTGTCTAGTTTATAATTTATAACACCTTTTCCCGAACTTATTGTGTTAAAGAGAGAGTCGGGCGCCATCTTGAATTTTCCAATACATCGGTAAACACTGTCAGCTTTTTGAGCTGAATAAACATGTTACATTGAATAAAAACACGAAAAATATATCCAGTTTGGTAGAAAAGTAACTTATCTTGCCTTTGATAACATTTATTTGTTATATATTTGTTTTTTGACAACTTTTTCGAATCTATGTGTACAGTAATACAAACCCAAAAATGCTTTATATATATATATATATATATATATATATATATATATATATATGTATAAATAGTAACAAATAAGGAAAAAAAATTTTTTTTTTTTAGTCATTATACAATTCGGTCAGATATTGCTCTATTTGATAGATCTGTCTCATTTTGATTTGAGGCCATTTTTATTTGATTATTTCTGGCTGTTTAAACAAAGAGTCAGAAGATGTGTCACAAACTGTACCAGTACCTAAAAAAAGTCTAAAATAAAATTCAAATAAGGGATTTAAAAAGGCACTCAATGAGAAGACTATCAGTTTAAGGATTGTTAGATCAAAAACCTAACTGCTTAGCAATTAGCAAACAACAATTATTAATTAACTTAGGAAATAACAATTAGGACTACAACTTGGATGTCTTCAAGTCCAACGTAAACAAATTCCTGATGAACCGGCCCCTTAAGTAGACGCTTTAAATATCCACACTAACGTACTGTACTTACAATAACCCTTATCTCTGAGTGGCTTCCGGGCCTTGATAAGTGTTAACCACCTTGTAAAAAAAAAAAAAAAAAAAAAAAAAAAAAAAGTAATCAAGTAAGCTCAAAATGGTCAACTCTGGTCTGCAACAAAGCAGGATCCAATCAAAATAATGGGAGCTGCCTAAACTAACCCCAGATGATAGCCATGACAAGGTCAAGGATCAAATAGTGAGTAACGTGACTTACCAGGTCGGCGTGAACAGCCGCCTCTTCCTTGTATTTCGCAACTCCTGATACGTAGGCATTTCTGTCTTCAAAGTTGGTGTCAAAATTTGCCTGGTAGTGGAGAGACAATGACTGCGCCTCAATGCAAGGTTGCTGGTCGGGCAACTCAAGCTCATCCAGGACGTCCACATTTTGCAGCGCATCCGTAAGTGTGATCTTGTCTCCAGTCGCCATCTTCGCTGCTTTGCTCCTCCTCACTCACACTCGATGCTGCTGCTGCTGCTACTCCCTGTAAAAAAAAAAACATTTAATTTAAAATATGTTCTTACAAAAATGAAATTAACACTAAGAAAAGATAAAATAAATCGATAAAAACCAAACTTTTTCCTAAATTTTTCAGATGGGGATTGATAATTTGTATTATTTTATTCAGACTATTGTTCGCATCTTGAGTGTTATTCTCACAGCGTTTCGGTCGATGTAATCTCCAACCTTCTTTAGGTGTATCTATATTGTCAAACTTGAAAATCTGCACAGAATCTCAAACGGAATCTTATTTAATCCACAGCAGTAGCATGCTCTCGTTTCGTTTTGGCATAGTTGGATAGAATTCATAAATAATTTGCAATTGTACTTTGAGTGTTGACCTATGGTGTAGTGGCTAAAGTATTTGGTTAATTTAGCAGTAAGTTCCACTCTTCTTGAGTTTGATCCGCATTGCGAATTACTTTGGATTTCTGCCAAATCATGGCTAACAAAATGAGAGCATGCTACCCTTGTGGATTAAATAAAGGGTTTTGTTCAAAATTCTGTGCAGATTCCCAAATTTAACAATATAATCACCAAAGTTAAACTGAACCTGGTTAGTAATTATACAGGGTGGGGCAGAGCAACTTGCTTATTTAAATTTGGCACCCTAAAGCGATGGTTACTCCAAGGATGGTAGGGATGGGCTTATTTGAGAGAGTAGGGCTTAAAGTCTGGTTTTTAACATGCGTTATTTATTTATTGTTTATTTTTCAGGAACCCCAGTGAGCATCATGGAGTGGACAAAGTTGAAACACGCTTTCACTGTTGGGTTGGGCTTGAGGGGTGATCTGTATTGGCCACCACGGTCCCCTGATTTATCACCATGTGATTATTTTTTATGGCGATATCTGAAATCAATTGTTTACAATGATCATCCTAGCACCTTGACTCAACTGAAAAACAACATTCATTGAGCTGTCACCAACATAACCATTGATATGCTGGAAAGAGTTGACCGAAACTTTAGAGTTTTATTAACTCAGTGTACAGAGAAAAATGAACGCCATCTTACTGATATCTTTAAAACTGGTAAAAAATAAAATTTAAATGTTGTACTAGTTGCAGTTCAAAGAATTACATCTATACCTGCCATGCTTGTGTTTTAATTGACATTCCAAATAAGCAAGTTGCTATGCTCCACCCTGTAAGAGTGAGCATTTGCAAATGCAAGGGACAATAAACAAAAACGTAATCCAAGATTATAACTGTAGACAGACTAGCATCCTGTACTGGTCAGGTTATCTATTTCATGTAATATGATAAAACTAGAGTCAAGCATCGATTTCCTCCTGTCTTTCGGCTTTAAAAAAAAAAAAAAAAAAAAAAAAAAAAGAAGAAAGAAAAGAAAAAGGAACTTTTACACATGTGACCATTTCTTGGAAATCATCATGTAATGGGATTCGGAATCAAGAAATTCTTGCCGAGATTGGAGCAGATGTTTTCAGCTAACTCCACAATACAGTACTGACATTTTTTTTTTCTTTTTGCAACCAATTTCCCTGACCCTATACTTATGGCCCTAATAATTTAGAATTTTTCTCCAACTCTTTTGCACCCAAGCCCAGTCTAATCTATATATCTATAAAAGTGAATGTGTCTGTGTGTCTGTGTATCTGTCTGTGTGTGTACATTTCCCTACACAATAACTTTGTCAATTTTAAGTTTACAGACTTGAAATTTGATATACAGGGTACTGAGATTTTGGAAAATCTATGTGATCGGTTTTCGGCCAGAAATTTGGAGATTAAGGGGTCAAAGTTCAACGATTTGACTTTTGAGAACTCTACTAAACTCCTCTGACAATTTTGGGTCTAAACACTTGAAATTTTAGATATAGGTTCCTTGGACATGGATCTAACTTAATAACTTGATTTGAGCCCCAAACAATAAATTTTAAGGGGTCATAATAGGGGTCAAAGTTTTTAAAAATTTGACCTTTGCGGTCTCTACCAAATTACTCAGAAAATTTCTGGTCTAAACATTTGAAATTTTACATAAAGGGTATTCAGAGATAGGGCAAGCTTTTTCATCGGTTTGGGTCAAAAAATTTTAGTTACCAATATATGTATGGATGTATGTATGTTTGCATGTCTGCCTAAAACTTTCGACAGAGGCGACGGATTTTACCAAGATCAGTATCGTTTTAAAGTTCAACCTTTCATACGACAAATATTGAAAAATTGGCTAAAAACATTAATATCTTCACCTTCAACTAGGCACTTTTCTACAGGGGGGTGGGGGCGCTTTTTACGCCGATATTTTTTAAAGCTACTTTCTCCTTTCGATCGTCTAGCCTTAATTTACACACAAGTCACTTCAGGTTTGGTGGTGATCGTAACCGCAAAGACGTCAGGTTTTTTTTCTCGTTCTTTTCCTCCTTCGCGGTACAGGTTTGAGTCTGCCTTCCTACTACCACATTTTTTGTTTTTTTTGCTCAACATACACATCCAAACATCCAGGCAACGCCGGGCTGAAATTCTAGTACATCTATAAAAGTGAACGTGTGTGTGCATGCACATTTCCCTACGCAATAACTTTGTCAATTTTCAGTCTACAGACTCGAAATTTGATATACAGGGTACTGAGATTTGGGAAAATCTTTGTGATCGGTTTTCGACCAGAAATTTTACGATTAAGGGGGCAAAGTTCAATGATTCGACTTTTGAGAACTCTACCAAACTCCTCCGACAATTTCCATTACTAACAATTACTTTATTGCCCAAGTGACTACTGTACACTCTTAACCCTTATCCTCGAGTGGTCTCTGGGCCTTGATAAGTGGTTATGCCTATGTAAAAATAAAATAAAAAATACAATTTCATAATTATACAGACATGTTGCGATGCAGCAACATTATCACTTTTATTTTTCCTAATGGCTCAGAGTCACTCTAGCTTACGGTATTATTAAATTGAAATTCAATGTTCCCGCAATATGGTAAGGCTCGGAAACCAAGGGTGTCGGAAAATCATTTTTTTTCTTCATCCGTATTTTGCAGATATCAGTATATAAAATATCCAGCAACTCATATTTTTTTAATATGGGAAAAAGATCGCCGTGGATTAATAATGAAAATAAGTACTTGTCGTAAAAATTCAGATGGAATCCATTACAGAGGTTGTAATTTGGGCCATTTGTCATTCCTACGCCTCGAGACGAGGAAAAATGAGAGGAAAACAGATCGACAATTTGACTGTGACCTTTCATAATGAAAATATAGGTCAAAAAAGCAAGAAGAAATATGTCACAATTACAGGGTGGAAAGGTCAGCGGTGATTAAAGAGGATAGCAAAAAAATAGGGCTGCAGCGTTCGTAGTCCAGACACTAGACTCAAGATTCACAAAATATTAAATGGTCTCACTCCAATTTGAATTTTTTTTTTTAAGTAACGAGTCACCACTTATAAAGGCTAAAAGCCACTCAAGGCTAAGATTTAATGAGAGAGATTATCTGTTGAATGATGATGAATATTATGAGAGGATTGAATAAAATTTGATGAATTATGAAGGTATTTTAAAAATAGTTGATTTGAAGATGCCCATGCTGTAACCCTCAGGGGTATTTATGTAGTATAATGGGATTTCAAACAACTGCATTTTAGGTAAAAATACTTAACTCCCCTTTCGCCACTTTAATGGCTTCCAGCATTTGTGACCTATAGCGATAAACTTTTTTTTTACTAAAAAAAATAGCAGTTGTTCTATTTGATGAATTTTCATAATTTCGGGATATATTATTACAAATAAGTAACATTGTTTTTACTTAACTGCACATATTTAAAAAAAAATCAATCTGTCGACATTATCTTAACAAGCACCAAATTTTATAAATCTTATTTTTACTTGTAATTATTTTTCTACTTCATTTTTTTGTAATTTTTTTAACATTTTTTACTAATTTTGACATAACATGCAAATATATAAGTGTTTTTGCATAAAACATCTACTACTTACATGTCTTGTCGAAATTAGTAAAAAAATTCCAAACATTATGAAAAATGATTGAACAGAAAAATATTTTTTTATATTCATATTTTTATCATATTGGTTAATGTTGAAGAATTCTTAAAACTCAGGGGAGGTAACTGCAATTTATGATTTTGACAAATCTTCCATTTCGAAATAGAAAATGATGGACCGCTAATATCCGAGGGATTTTTTTTTTTTTTTTTTGGTAAAATAATATTTTTAGCGGATCTTTTACTCTTAAATTTTTTTTTTACTAATTTTGACACAAGTACGTAATAATTTTATTTTTTATTTTGCATTTTTTCTCTTTTTTTTTTTAATCGCATCATACTGCATATGCATGCCGCCAGAGAAGCAATCTCCACAGCTGAACAATTCCTGGAAAGACATTTATCATGAAAAATACTTTTAATAGAAGAATAAAAAGAAAGCTTCTTTTTTTTTTTTTTTTTTGCAATGGTAGTAGCAAGAGAAGTTCTTGCTGTGAATGTTTTAAAAGGAGGAAGCATTTTTCCACAGAAATGACAGGAGTAAAGAAAGGCTAGCAACATCTTTTAAATCACCAGTCTCACTATATTGCGATGTCAATTTTTGACTTAAAAAATTTTCTTTTTTTTTTCAAGCCTGGTCTGTTATGAAGAAATAAAACAAGTCTCATTAATTTACATTTATTAATTGGTATTGATGCAATATTTTTCATATGTAATAGGAGTTGCGATATTCTTACAAAATTAAAAACAAGGACATACAAACAGAACGTGCCGCTTATATCAGAAAAACAAAAAAACAAAAAAAAAAGAGCTAAAAATTCAGCAGTACTCCTGAAATGCAACTCTGTACAAATAATTTAAAAGAAAAAATTATAAAAAAAAAAAAAAAAAAAGAGTCGATGTTGTTAAGAAACGGTTTTTGGGGAGGAGAGGTAGTAAATTAGATGATCACTAAAGAATTAACATTGGATTTAAATGTTTTCTTTTCAGCCAAGGTAATTATTTACCTAATTTTTCAACGAGTTATTCTTAGAAACAATTGCCTAAATGACTGTTACTTCTCATGACTCCTTACGCAAAAACATTGTTTTTTTTTGTTTTTTTTTTAATGATAGATTATTTTATTTATTTATTTATTTATTTTTTTTTTTTTGCGTTGTCAAATTTAGTTAGTGCTCATTTAGTGAATTAGCTTTGTTTCAACTCTTGTTGACTATTTGGGAAATACCAGGGCTGTAGAGTCGGTAATCAAAACTCAACTCAAACTCTGAAAAATTTAAAAGCAATCATCCACTAGTAACTATTTAAAAAAAAAAAAAAAAAAAAAAAAGGGTGTCTGCACGTGACTTTCTTTACAGTAAAATTGAGCTTGTATAGCATGCAATCCACTTTTTGAGTCATGTACGAAGGATCCAATTGGTCCATACCAGATCCTCAGATTTCTAGTCAAATTCTACCTTCTTTTTGAAAGGGCTTCTAGGCTGTGCGAAGGTGACCTATCTGCCCCATTAGCTCTGAACTTAAGTCAGTAATAGTCTGCTTATGAGGACCATTATCAGAATTAACTTTTTGTTTTTGTCAGGGTTTTCCTTCTCAAATGAGCCCCATTCACCTTACATGTATCTATATATCTATAAAAGTGAACGTGTCTGTGTGTCTGTGTACATTTCCCTACACAATAACTGTCAATTTTTAGTCTACAGACTCAAAATTTGATATACAGGGTACTGAGATTTGGGAAAATCGATTTGATCGGGTTTCGGCCAGAAATTTCGCTGTTAAGGGGTCAAAGTTCAACGATTTGACCTTTGAGAACTCTACCAAACTCCTCCGACAATTTTGGGTCTAAACACTTGACATTTTAGATATTGATTCCTTGGACATGGATCTAACTTAATAACTTTTTTTTGAGCCCAAAACAATAAATTTTAAGGGGTCATAATAGGGGTCAAAATTAAAAAAATTACTGGGTTTTTTTTTTTGGTTTTTTTTTGCTCAGCATACACCTCCAAACACCTGGGCAACGCCAGGACGAAATACTAGTATATAATAAACCGCTGTCAGTTATGGTTGATCATGAGTAGCATCCTAGTTTCTGTTTAGCTGGGGCTCAATGTCTGTGGCTATAGAAGCCAGTGTGGGAATGATAGCCTCTAGGTATGAATGCAAGATATATCACACAGATGGAACTTCAGTCTGGAAAGATAGCTCACTGAGAGGATAGGAAACTCTTAAACCTCTGTTACCTATCGACCATATCCAATCATAGAAAATGCTTCAACAGTAATGTAGCAGAAACAAATGCGACTTTTTTCTTCTTCGAATCAATGCCTCTCCCCTGTGCTATTCAGCCACATCTTGACCAGTCAGGGGTATGGCGCACTGATACTTCCTATCCCCAAAGGAAATCGGCCAGCATCCGGTTTAAAGAAGAACAACTCATTCTTACACAGAGAGACACCAAACGGAACGGACCTCCTTTTCTTCTCTCTCTCTCCACCTCGGTGTTATCTCTACGGTATCGGCGATTCCACTGGAATAACTACCGCGATAATAACAGGTGCCGGAGTCCAGCTTTCTACAAGGAAAATACCACATTCTCCTCAATAAACCTTTTCTGTGACCTTTTATGAAGTTGTTGCGTTTGTCATTTCAGAAGCTTGTATCGAATAATTTATTTTATTAGGGTGTGCCCTAAAAGCATTACAAACCCTAAAGTAAACCATGAAGAAAAATCCAGTGTTGTACTCTACTCATTGTGGCAACTCGTGTAGTAAGTGTTGTTTTTTGGTCTCACGTGCCGTGGAGAAAAGGCAGATATATATATATATATATATATACATACACACACACAAGTAAGTAGTTTACGTAGGTTGATCAACATTTTCATGTTTCCTCAGGACTCCAATTAAATTCTATAGTCAGAAGATAAAATATTGAGCACTTTTGAAGAATTATGATAACAAATATAGTTGAACTTAATCAATTAATATATAATTTTTTTTTATTATTATTGTTTTGTTCAAGCTGGAGATGGGGCATCCTTCTTGATGCCAGACATTCACTTGCTATCTCATACATTCCAACTAAGAAATCTCTTTAAAACTTTAACTGTCCCTTTAAGTGCAATTGTTTGTATGCCTCTTGCACTTGGTTCACTAGGTATATTTGCCAGGTAGTTTTTGATATTCTTTGTTTGGAGTCCAGCTGATACTATAATTACTGGAATGGAGATCTTCCCAAGATTCCAGTTTCTTTTCATGCTGTATATAAGACCTTGGTATTTTGTTATCTTTTCCATCTCAGCTGCAATTTGATATATGTACACGTGTGCGTGTATTTAAATAACATGTTTTCATTCAGACGAATGTTATTAAATAACAGTTTTTTGTTTGATGAGACTTCATTTTCCAATTACTATATATACATTACACAATACACATTTTTTCTGCGCATTTAGGCAGCATTTTTTCATTTAAACAAACATTGTTAAACATAATAATTCTCTTGCTTGATTATAACTTTTATTTTTTTTCTAATAATTTTTTGTGTTATTTTAATGCTATTATTTCGTCTGAAATTTTTTTTATTATTTAACTGGCTTTGCAAACTCACTTTTTTTCAAACAATGAAATCATAGGTGAACAGATAACCCAACAGGTCATATTTTTAAAAACAGCTCAAATAAAAAAATGACAATCAATTTTGTTTTTTTGTTTTTTTTCTGAAACTTTAAACGGAATCCGCCTTATTCATAGATTTGTAATGTGTTTTTTCCTTCTTTCTTTATGATTTTCATTTAAGAAAAAAGGGGCGCTTCTACACTATTGGGACGACATTTCGGAAATCATAATACTGAATTTCACATGAAAACGATGGTATCTACACATTCCTCGTATTTTTAAGATGATTATATCCAAAAATTACGAAAATCGATAAGGTAGAAAAATTTTTATTAAAAAAAAAAAAATGGAAAAGAATTTGATGAAAACGATCGTAAGACATAGTAGAATTCAAGAGAGGTAATTTTCCGTTTTGATTTAAACAAGATGGCAGCAATTTTTTACCTACTAAAACAAAGTTGTTTTGTTTAATAATTCAGTAATATTCAGGTAATTTTGACTGCATAATTTGGGAGCTACCATTATTACTTATTAGAATTGACAAAAAAAATCAGTTGAAACCATTGTTTTTTTATCTGAAAACTCCATTTATTGACTACAAAATCTCGTCCCAATTCTGTAGAAATGCTGAAAAAAGATTTTTACAGCAATTACTGTTTCCTGAAATGTTATTTCCTTAAATAATTTATACAGACCTCAAGTAAAATTGCGCCAAAATCATCAAATAATTATTTTGTCTCCCTGATAAACATCATAACAGTGAAACCACCACATAATTTGTCACCGAGTTCATCATCGTTGCCAATTAGCTATTGCGTGCCAGCCACACACGCACTTGATGGAATCTAGGAGTGGAGAGAAAGTGAGCTTTGCTAATAGGTTTTGATGGAAATAACAGAGACCAATACTCGCTTTCAGAAAAAAACGGTTACGTTTATTTTTAGCCAACACACTCGGCTGCACAGATGTGCAAAGTTTTATTTGATGTACAACAACTTGTTCAAGAGAAAAAAAATGGTTATACGCTTTGGTTGGGTGTTTTTGTTTAATGGCATAATTTTTTTTTTTTTACACAGGCATCACCACATTATCAAGGCCAAGAGGCCACTCGAGGATAAGGGTTAAAGAGTGTACAGTAGAAATTGGACAATATAGTAATCATTAGTAATGGAAATTCGGTAAATTTGTTAACTTATATGGAACAGCTCATCAAGTACTTGTTTACGTTAGACTTGAAGACAACCATATTGTAGTCAGCTGGAAAGCAGGAAAACGGAAGACATATCAACCCTTTTCAGGTTATTTAATGTCAAATCCAGTCATTTTGGACAAAAAACGTTTTCATGTTTCAAGTTGTTTATATATTCAGTGGTAGAGTCTGTCCTTGTTTACATGATGATAATGATGATGATATATTCAAATATTTATTCATAGTTTTCGGTTTGGTTGTTTTGTTTTATAATTATTTTTTTTTGTGTTCTTGTTTTTAGGTTATTTAATGCCGAATCCAGTAATTTAGGAAAAAAATTTTATTCAATTTTTTTTTTTATATCTTCAAAAAAAAAAAAAAAAAAATTATTCATGGCATTTGATTTGGTGGTTTTGTGAAATAAAATTGTTTTTGTTTCTGACTTTGCAGAAACGGGGGAAAAAAAATAACATCAATGTTTGATGCATTTTTCATCATAGGTTGAGAGTTGTCCTCTCACATCCATAGTCTCACTTTTATAAAATATATGATAAAGGGGATATCCGGCGTTGCCCGGGTGTGTGGAGGATTAAAAGGTGTTAAATAAAAAGTGGTATAGTAGCAGGGTTCCCCAGCATTGCCTGAGTCGAGTAAGGAACCCTGAGGAGGGGGGAGGTTAAAAAAATAAATTGGTAGTGGGGAGGAGGCAAAACAACAGTAGGCAGTTTGGGTTGAGAGAGAAAAGTGGTAGTAGGCAGGCAGGCTCGAGCCTGTAATGCGAAGGAGGAAAAAAAAATGACGTCTTGGCCGATGTCTACACAGTCCAACCGGAAGTTTGGAATGTTGAAATTAAGCGAAGTCAATCCAACCAATACAATGACTTGCAAAAATGGTGACACAAAAAAAAAAAAAAAAAACGACCCCTCCTTGTAGAAAATTGTCCAGTTTAGGGTGAAGGAATCAATGGTTTTGGCCAATTTTACGATTCTTGTCGTCTGAAGGGTCGAGCTTTAAAACGATACTGATTCTTGTGAGAATCCATCGTCTCTGTTGAAAGTTTTTGCGAGACATACACACACACACATTTTGTTCTTTATATATAAAGATTTCCCCAAAACCTCTGGACTTGATGGAGGGGAGACTAAAACTTGCTATGGCTCCAAATGATGTGAAATAACAGCAAGGGGAGACTTGATTCCAGATATTTCACACATGTTATATCTCCTCTCTTTTGGAAATAGGGTACGATTATAAATATCTCCAGTATCAAATAATCCTTATACTCTGTGAAATTTACTTTATGTATGAAAACCAAAGAGGGGAGACATAACACATGAGGAATATTTGGAATCAAGTCTCCCACTGCTGTTATTTCAGATCATTCTAGAAAGATTCATCGATTGAGGACAGGAACGATGAAGTGAAACCTGCTTAGTAATTAACATAAGCATCCGTAAATGTTTTTTTTTTTTTTTTCTTTTTTTAGTTTTGGTCTTTGATAAAAAAATTTTTTAAATTAAAAGAAAGAAAGAAAAGACAAATAAAGGAAAAAGTTATAATTAGAATATATATAATATTCAAACCTAGTTACAAAGTCCCAGTTACCTCTGGAGCAGCAGTTATTAACACAAGAATTAAGGGAAATTATTCCTTAAAGAAATGTTGGGCCAAAGAATTAATGTCAGAATTCTCCCCCCCCCCCTTGTTCTTATCAAGAATTCTCCCTATATTAAAAAAAAAAATAAAATCTGCATGGTGTATATATGTACCCGTAATGAAACATAAGCATATTCCAAAAATAATGTAAAGTGATCAAGTTTTACTTTTAAATCAAACTTTATGCGTAACCGAACAGCGACATTCTTGTCCGCTATTTTGAAAATCTAAACAAAAACAAAAAAGGGAGATAATTACATAATCCAAACTTGTGAGATTTATGCAATGTCTACCAATTCCCATTAATAGCTTAAAAATGATTTTCTTCATAATAATAAAAAAAAAAAAAAATACTTGATTAATTTATATTTTTGGAATATATTTTCGTTTTGTTATAAGCACGTATATCATACACATTTTACTTAATTTTAGTTTGTTTTTTTTTTAATGTAGAAGGTATTCTGAACAAGGAACTTTTTTTCTCTTTAAATCTGACTCTCAAGTTGGAGTTGGAGTCAGCAAGTGAAAAACTATATCGGTGTTACTGTTATGAAAATGTGTCTTAAATCGATTACTTTGTTGTAGTGCAAAGACATCCGCGTCAGAAATCGCTCTTACCTGAAGACGAACCTTTCTCTTCTGTTGCATAAAAATAGTGAAAGTTCAATTATACAAATTAATCTTCTTTTTTTTTTTTTTTTTTTTTTTTGTTACACATTTCCTACAGTTTTTGTGTAGCCTTTTATGATTGTTGTTTTTTATACAAAGACGAAAGGAAGCGAGAATTCTTTAAGTTTGCTGTCACGGGAACATATCTACTATATTAATAGTTTTAATTAAGAGAGTGGCGGACAGAGATAGAGGAGGGAAGGAGAGAGGTAGAAGAGACAAAGAAGATAGCAAGAAGGAGAGAGCACAGAAATGGAGAAAGAACAAAAACATGGACAGAGATAGAAGAGAGCGAGAGAAAGGAGACAGGCAGAGAGAGGACAGAGACAGAGAGAAAGGGAGGACGGACAGACAGGGAGAAAGGGGGGACAGACAGGGAGAAAGGGGGGACGGACAGACAGGGAGAAAGGGGGGACAGAGGACAGGGAGAAAGGGGGGACGGACAGACAGAGAGGGGAGACAGAGGACAGAGAGCGAAAGGAGTGACAGAGAGAGGGGAGAGGGGGTATAAAGGGGACAGATAGAAATATAGAAGGGACGAAGCTCTAGTTCCGAAACTAAAGAGCCAATGAAATAGTAATTGTACCTATTTACTATGCCTCCCCACGGGACAGAGTTAGACACCAGGGTCGTTTTTTAACGTGGAGAAAAGGTACAAAAATAAAAATTGTCTCAGTCGTGAAGGACTTCTCCTCCACCGAAAGAGAACAAGAAATGGAAGTGCAGCACCTGAAGAACAGATACTACACTTTGATCTTAGGAACAAATAACAAGAAGCACAAAAAGATAAAATAAATAAAATTATTCTAATAATAAAAAAATATATACAAACAGTTAATACAAAACAAGTCTACGAAATTCTATGCATTTAGTTTTTTTCTAAAGACCTAATAACTTTTATTATTATTATTCTAACAGTGTTTTAAGATTCCCCATCATGAAAAGCAACCACCTACACACAAAAGACATTCACAGCTGTAGAGATCTGGTGTTTCCCAGAAGTATTTTAATTTGTTTTGTGTTTATTTTTTCTTACGAAATTATTAATAGGATTTGGAAAGTTAAATTACAGAAATGCATTCTGGTGGCTAGAATTCATCCCAAATCCTTATGTATTGAAAGTTTGTAGATGGGGTACAGTGTCAATCAACAGGTTTTATTCTTTAGAGGTTTACGCCAAATGACAGATCAGAACGCTGCGCCTAACTCAATCAAGACACGTCAAACAGAATACAAACGCATTAGAATTAAATTCTCTATGAAAGTTTTGAACGTGTGGAAATGATTGGTTAGAGATTTGATAGCGTTTTAGGAATCCTTACTAATTGTTTACACACAGTAAAACTATACGATTTCTCCCATTTCATTTGGTTTACAAGTTATCACGTGTTAACTATTCCGTACTTTTAATGTTAAAAGAACAAGGCCGATAGCCATTAGTCGCGTGCTCTCGTGTAATGAATGAATCGGTGAATGTAGGATTGACATGAAATTCTTAAAGATAAATTAAAATGATCGAAAAATGGACTGAAATGACTTAAATAAATAAAAAGTAAATGACTTTAATGAACTTAAGGATGAATTGAATGACCTTAAGAATAACTTGAATGCTTAAAAAACAATTGGAATCCTTCAAAAACAACTGGAATCCTTCAAAAACAACTGGAATCCTTCAAAAACAACTGGAATCCTTCAAAAATAACTGGAATCCTTCAAAAATAACTGGAATCCTTCAAAAATAACTTGAATGATTTGGAGAATGACTTGAATGGTTTTCAGACTGACTGGTTGTAAAGTGGATGATTTTTTTTTACATTAAATTAATACAGAAAAGTGATCCGCCACTTTATATCACAAAGTTACAAACATAAGTACAGCATGTAGTAAGAACATATACTACACTTTGATCTTAGCCAAAAGGCCAAGAAAAGCTGTATTTATTTGCTCCCCCACCGAGCAAATTAGGCACAAGGCCGATTTTTAATGTGAGGAGTGAAGAGGAAATGGTGACCAACTCCCCGGGGAGTAGGGGAGCTGGATAGTGACAATTGGTATGAAGGGTTGCCCCTACATTGACCAAGGTCTTATATGTGGGGCTGCCCTCACATATGGTCTTTGCTTGCAGTATCTGCCGGAACAGATTGGATTTATTTGCTCCCCCACCGAGCAAATTAGGCACAAGGCCAATTTTTAATGTGAGGAGTGAAGGGAGGGGGAAGGGAAAAAGGGGACCAGCTCCCGAGAGGTGGGAAATGGGAGCTGGTTAAAGGTCAGGCATGTGGGGTTGCCCCCACATCTGGTCTTTGCTAGTCATAGCTTGCAGTATCTGCCGGAACAGATACTACACTTTGATCTTGTTTATATATTTTATTGAGAAAGAAAAAATTGAACATAAAAAACGTACAAAAAATTCAATTCAACAAAATTAGGCACAAGGACCTACAAGAAATTGGGAGGGGGAGGGTACAGGGTCTTTTTGACTATGTAACAGATGAGACTTTGAAGTCTTACTCTTGACTGGCAACATTTACCAAAATACCTCAATCACTCTGTGGATCCTAATCTAACTAATAACCCCAGCGTTCAATGTAAAATTTAACTATGTACAATTTGTATATTCATTTCTGTATGTTGTGTGTGCATTTTTTTTTTTTTTTTTTTTGTGTGTGTGTATGTGTGAGAAAATTTTGGCCAAAAGGCCAAGAAGAACAGCATCTATTAACAACAGACCTTTGATCTTAACCAAAAAGGCCAAGCACAAAAGTGTTACGGACAGACCGACATACTTATAGAGTCGCTTGCACGCAACTAAAAACTAGAGAATTGCAAGAACTTAGTTGCTAACCCATTAGTCGGCTTATACCATTCATTGGAAACAATCTATTTAATTCTTCATAAATGACGACACGTGCATATTCGTAAAATCCATTAAAAAAAGTCTATTTTTATACCTATGAGGTTGACTTTTAGAAAATAAATTTTTGTCATGAAGATTGGTTGTTGTTGGTTGTTTTTGTTTTACGGCATATCAACCCTTTTCAGGTTATTTAATGCCGAATCCAGTGATTTTGAAGAAAAATTTTTTTCATAGAATATATTTGTTTTGTTTAAGTCGGTTTCTATTTAACCCATAGTTGGGACCCTAACAGGTACTACCACTCCAGGCAGAGTGGACCTGGGAGCAATGGCAATTAAAGGGTGGTTCCACACTCTGCAAAGCCTGCAAGTTGGGGCCTCACCATCGGATATAGTTAAAGGTTATATCCAGGACCAGGTTATTCTAGGAATTAGATTCTTCAGACTACGGTTCTCATTTTGAGTGTACTTTTCACAACGTTTCAGTCAATGTAATCTCCGACCTTCTTCAGATATCAATGTCCATATAAAGACAGAGATATCATTTACAAGCGTCAATCCCATGCTAGGGGGTAGAACTACCAACTAGATGGTTTTAGGCTCACTTTCTGGCTTGGAATGAGTGCTAATCTAGCTACACTGAAGAGTTGTGATACAGTGAGACAGTGTCTGTGGATCGCATCTGCTGCTGGTAATAGTGGTGGAGGAGGATAATAATGATGCTGACAACACTGGGTAAACGCGACTAATAAATAAACGAGGAGACAAAGATGGTGGATCCATCCTAACACCATTTTGGCTACTATAGATTTTGCAAGATGGGATATCTACATCTAGATATAAAAATACAGACATCTAATAGAATTGTTTTTTTATATATAAGAATATAAAGTTTCTTTTTTGTTTTGTTTTTGGAAAGCAAATAATATGAAGAGAAAGTATATGAACTTGAATGATCATTTAATAGACTTCATACATATCACTTCCTTGAAGAACTCGGATCTCTGGCGTTACAGAAGAGGGGCTGCTGGGTGAGACAGACAGACAGATAGACAGAGAATGTAGGGGTGGTGCTAGTGAAGGTAAATAGTGCAGATTGCTATCTCATCAACCGCCTCCATGAAAAGTGCTGAAAACAATCTCATTAAATATATAGGCCAACACCCAGGATTCTTAACAGTAAAGACTTGTTGCTTTGTGCAGAGTATCAAATCTTCAACTCTTAACACTATTTTGGATTTGTTCCAAGTGTTTTACAGCATATCAATGTATAACCAAGAGAGTGATATTCAGAGAAAATGTTAGAAGTTAGCATCAGACCATAAACCTTCAATTTCTGTGTGATTAATATGTAAGATTACTTTTTTGCAGCTGAGGGCATATTTTGTAAACAATCTATAACCCAGAAGTCCTGACAAATACCACTCGTGGCCAGACTGGATCCAAGAGGTAACTCCACATTCCCCAAAATTCTCACAGAATGGGTATTCTGTTAGTTAAACAGGCTCCTTCAGTCTTTTGACAGACTATGGATACCCACCGTAAGGGTGTCTGCGCATTAAATTTTTGTGGCAGGAGGTGCGCAATCTCCAACCACACCTCTTCTGAGTCGACATTGTTAAATACCAGTTGAAAGTGAAGTGTATGTACAGGATGACAAATGCTGAGATAAGCAGAGAGCAAATATAGTGCGTAGAATTCCCAAATGGTCACCCATCCGGTACTAACCAGGCTCAACGTTGCTTAACTTCGGTGATCTGACAAGAACCGGTGTGTCAATGTAATTATGCAGTGTAGAAGACCAGTTAGTTATTAATAAACATACATTATAAATAAACAGATCAGAATGTTCTTTGATACACCAGAGACGCATGAGAAAATGTTTGGTTTTGAATTAAAACCTTTTCTTTACATTTGTTCACATCAAACAAGGCATAATGCCCCGAAGCATTAAAGTTAATATAATTAAAAGAAAAAATGATCCAACATGATAAAAAATTTAAAGATTTATTTGAAAATTAAACAAGCCAAAAATTACTCAGGTCTTTGTCATGTTTTTGTGGTGGGACTTGAAAGAGTCATGTGGTTAACTTTATAGCTGATTACTTCAAGTGAACACTTTCTCCCAAGGATATGAAACATCCAGCTGTTCTTGTTGCAGCTTCAACT